>NC_070627.1:15090806-15738306 GCF_947347685.1 Pleuronectes platessa
GTGAGGAAACAAGTTCATGCACCTGCAGTGATCACTATGACAACATTGTTTTCTCTTGCCAGCCCTGTTGTCTCCGTGCAGCAGGGCTCGACGCTGAGGGCCACGGCCAACAATCACTGTTTATCTGAAATGACGGACTAGATTGTCCTGGTGGCATCTTATCCTGTCAGAGGGTCGGTGTTTATATTGTACAAGGAGTGGGAAAAATACCAGGGCCACCTAACAGTCCAATTCACCCAAGTACAACAACTCTGCAACAAATTAATGCTGCGTAGTCTGGTTATATTTGTTTTGAATATTATAAGTAAGTTTCTAGATTTATTTAGGGTTAAGGTCCAGTGTGTTGGGCGATTGATAGGCAGAATGTCATTATGATAGTTGTAATGTTAGTTTATAATATAATACAACTTAGAACCATTGGGTTCTTAATCACATGACAGTGAGACTAGTGAGACAGTGGCTCCTCCTCGATGTTGCACCACCTTGTTTTTTTAATGGAATTAGATTGTTAAATTAAAACTCCGAAATCCAATTATACAATCAATTTTTGCAGAGGAAACACAGTGACTGGTTATGTTTTCAATTTGAGGGACTCTTGACCATAATCAGAAGCTGATATTCGTTTTCTCCTGTTCTTTTCTTCAATCTGTTACTGGAGATTCAATGTGTATATGTGGTCTCCTCAGAGCACAAGAACGTTTGGTTCCATATACGAACCAAAAAAATACCAAGATATCATCTCTATTGAAACTGATCTTCCTCTCCACAAAGATCTGCACATTTTCTCCAAAAATCAGTAAAAAATGAAATAGATAATTCGTGTAAACAGTGTCAGAGGTTTTAAATAGACTCTGGGGTCATTTCTCAGTCTGTATGACCTGCTGTTGCACTGACACCCTGTCAACATGTTGTATTGTATTGTGTATTTCAGGGGGGTTTGGTTGTTTTGTCCACATTCTGCATTTGTCAATGCATGGATGTCTGGCTGTGGGTTTATTTTAATCTTATCGTAAACATGACCCTGGTCACACGCACAACCAATCGCAAGCGGTGTGTCTGTCTGTGTGTGTTTGTTGTTCTCTTTGTTAGATTATTGGTGATTGTGTATCTGTGTGTTTGAATATCTTTGGCCAAACGTCTGTATCAATGAAAGATCCAGATGAGCCTCTTCTTGTTTGAGACGTGTGAAAGTAGAGTCGAGCCGCAACAGATGTTGAATCTCCGCAGACTAGAAATTAATCACTCCTACTGTGCTGGTATAAAAATAGCTCACAGATGTTTGTTTCCTGGATGTGTTTGTCGAGGTTATGACGTGTGGTCGCTGCCGTCTGTTTGTCACTGGTTCTGCCAAACGTCCAGTCAGAGCCAGTGTTTACCCTCAACAATAGTTTCCACTTCACACTGTGTCAGATTCCATGTGACTGTGAGTTCACAATAAATCAGATTATCCCAACAGTTTATGTATATTAGTGTATGAACAGTTAGGACATTTGTTATCATGCGTGAGAAGAAGAATGCAGAATAATATGTTAATGTTTTAGGGTTCATAAGATAAACATTTAATCATCATGTTAACAATCTCTGAAATATCACTGATTGTATTAGACTGCTCTTTGTGTTTACATGTTTCAATTTTCAATTATTCCATTTTTAGAATCAGCCAAACACAGTAATCACTATTTGGTTATTTAGAGGTCAAAATCGTTTATCAACGTATTTGACACATTTTTAAATATTCTGATAATTTACTGTACTTATATTTCTGGAGGTTTATCCCAAATCAATTATCTAGCTGTTATTTTGAAGCCTAAACTGCCATCATTATAATTTTGTTATAATGATGGCCGACTCTTAATCATCCAAATCCGGAAAACTTAAACTGTATTGATTTTTCTTCAATTAAAAGTCAAAGATATTTAGCCCATTAACAATACTTAAAGAACATCATTCTTCCACTCTTTGTATCTGTTTCTTGACAACCACAGAGTTCAATCTGTGTTTGTACTGCATCTGTTTAGCTGTGAATAAAAATAACATCTGCTTGACTAAGTTATGGAGAAATAAAATAACTTTTTCCTTTTTCTCCTGTGTCTACTCTATCGATACTTGACTCAGTGCGAAAGCTCTGAGCCGAGTAATTCACAATCAATATGTTTAATTGCCTCTTTGTGTTTCTGTCTCTCTGCAGTGAATGGTACATGAATGGAAACTACCTGGTCATCATTGTATCTATTGCTGTAATATTACCACTGGCTCTAATGAAACAGCTCGGTGAGTGTGTACTTTCATGTCCTTCTTACAGTGGGATACTCATCTCATCTGAGATTCACTGTATTATTCAGTTTTCTGTATGATGAAGTTAAAGTGAGAATGTTGAACAGTGGCCACCGCAATTGCAAATGACAGTTACGGGATAAACTAGCATTTAGCTCAAATGTTAAACAATTGTGAAAGAATGACAAGTGGCTATAAGTTACAGAATCAGTGACGTCTGTAATTCAGCAAAATTAACCTTAACACTAGGCACCATAAACTAACGGTCACACCAGACCAAGTAAGGCTGTGACAGCAGAGGGTCTGTGTTTGTTGGACTGAACAATTGTTTGTGCTATTGCTAAAGAGTTCCACTTTTCATTTCAAATGAAGCATGTGTCGTTTTTCCTCTCATTTCAACAACGGGTTCTTTAAGGCTACAACTACAACTACCTTGTAAGCCTCTGTGGCCTTCCTGTCACCTGCTGTATTACAACTGTTGCCGTATCTCATATTAAGATATTTTCAGTTGGAGTCTACACAGGTTTCAGACACGTAGAGAGTTTTTGTACCATTTAAGGGTCATTTTAACTTGACTGAGTTGAATTCTCCCTTTGAAACTCCACACAGTTTATGTTTTCATCCACATTTGTTTGATAGTGAGCAGAATTACGTAAAATTACTGGAGGTATTACTACAAAACTTGGTGGAGAGATGTTGCATGGGCCAAGGAAAAACCAACTAACGTTTGGTGCTGAACAATTATTCACTTTCTTTAATATTGTGAGATGTGCCCTTTCAACATTCTTGTGGATTTCTCAGATAATAATTAATGGATCTTTCTGAAAAAATATCTTGAGGGGCTGATATTTATAATTGTGTGCAACTATGTGCAGGTTCAAGTGAAAGTCTGGTTCCAGTGAATTTAATTGTGGTTTCATAAGGGGACTGTCCTTGCCGGAGGTATACGCTCTGTGTGAAGTTCTATATTTGTAAATATTTTTTCCCTGACAGAGAGTATTTTTCAGAGCAAAGTGATGCTGCTGTGTTTTTCCCGTCCTCTCTTCGTCTTTCATGAGCATTTCCCCTGCTGTCCTCTTAAAACGCCCCATGTTGCACTGCTTACGCCTCTGCTTGTTCAAATGCTGCCATGCCTGATAATTCTCAACACACATAGATTGACTAAAGTTCCCTCATTCTTTAAAGCAACATCCCTCTGTTGACACAAACACACACAGTGTGTTTGAGGCGGTTGGAGTGTGTCATGCAGTCTCTCTGCATCACAGCTCTCCGTGAAAAGAGGCAAAAGGCAGGAAAAGCCAGTCTGGAAGTCAGTATCTGAGGCATATCAGTCGACCTCTTGTTAGAAGTCCATCTCCTGCCGAGACATGGAGGACAAACAGAGCCAGGCAGTGCAGCGACGTCACTAATACGCTCTCCCTCCGTGCACATTAAATCAATTTGTGCACCTCAAAGGCATTAAGAAGAACAGGCGGTAGAGAAACACAGGTCACCCAACAGGAAAATTCTGCTTTAACTCACTAGTGATCAGTTATTAGGGTTAAGTGTTAAACAAACTAGCATTTTCCATGGGCTCTTCTTGTGTAATATGTCAGATTAAGTGTGACTTTGCAGACAAATACTAATCATCCTTCTTCCTCAGGATACCTGGGATACACGAGCGGCTTCTCCCTGTGCTGCATGGTTTTCTTCCTGGTTTCGGTGAGTTCCTCTGATTGAACGTGGGAGCTCGATATCGTGCGTCATGCTTCTTGTTTCTTGCCTCTTGGCAGCGACATCAAGGCTGCATATTTCAGATGCACTGGGATCAGCTTGTAATATTTCTTCTCTTCACCTTCCCACCACCTCTTTGATATTCCCCACTGTCTCTACTCATTGCCGCGATGTAGTGTTTGCATGCTGCAGTTCCAGGCCGTGTTGGTTCTCTGTCTTTGTCTGACCTAGTTTTGGGTGTGCGAGCTGTAATCCACGCACGTCTCTCTCTCTCTCTCCCTCTCCTTCAGGGTCGTGTTTTCCCCCACCCTGTATGCTAACTGTGATCCAGAGCCTTTGTTCCTGGTTAATGGCGCTCTCTTCTCCCCTGCACAGGTCATCTACAAGAAGTTCAACATCCCTTGTCCGTTTGTGGACTTTGTATTCAACGGAACCGCCAGCGTCCTGAACATCACTGCTATGGACCCTGGCGGGGAGGAAAACCCTGCTTGTATTCCCAAAATGGCCAACCTCAACTCGCAAGTAGGTGTCACGCATGGCACTCAGTCTGAACGTCCAGCTCCACTGCAATGGCCGCTAACAAGCACCCACTGATATCTTCAGCATGTTGCTAGTGATGGATCATAATCCAAGCATGGAAGTCACCCTTGGTTTGAAGCACTTGGTTGCACCCAGGAGGAGATCAGGCCCTTTTTCTTTTTTTTTTTAAATCAAGCTGTTAATTGTGAGACAAAAGTCTGTGATTAGTTCAAGGCTCAGAGATGGAGAGCAACCGCTCCCAGCTCCCGTCAGCTCAGTAGTAAAAATGGCTTTGGCATTCTCCCGCTCATCAAGTCTGCCCTTTGTCGGACAAAGAGAAAAGTAATGAGTGAAATGGGAAAGACCTAACATTTCTCTGAGTGTGTTTACCTTTTACCCACAGTACATACCTTCACAGCAGGAGCAGATTCTTGAAAGACTCCCAGGTTACATCCACACTTTAATGTTTTTAATTGAACACGCATCAACTTTGCTATGGATAGGCCGGGCGTCCACACTACTCTGGAGCTTTAGATGTGCTAAAACGCAAAAGTTCTAAAGTTCCTAACTCTGAAATGTTTGGAAACGATGACTATAACACTCACAACCGCTTACTGATTAACCTCGGCTACCAGTGTACGGTCTACATGTATAATCAGTTACTCAATTTTGTTGTAGTAACATTTAAATTAAGCATTGCGGACCCAGTTGTCTTTACTAACAACTGTTGCAGTCAAATTCTGCATTTTACAATAATACAACTGTTTACATGTGTAGGAGATGAGCTGTTTTCGGAGCAGTCTGTGTCTATTGGGACACTTGTTAACACCAGCACGTGCATACTCAGCGTATGCGACCGGTCATGTTATTAGTTTTTTCCGGGGTGTTTTAGTATAAACAGGGATTTTAACTGATACAGAGTCAAAAATGCTTGTTTGAGATTGTTTTACTTTGAAAAAGCCGTAAAATGGATGCAGTCTTAATCACCTAAATTAGTTTGGTTTTAACATTACATTGCTTTACTTTATCAAAAAACGATTTAAATACTGAATAGCTTTTCTGGATTATTATTATTAATCATCTCTTCATTTCCAGGAGCTATGAGTCTTACTAACCCAGACTAGACCGATTCCTGCTGCTTAGCAGCTCACATGTAGGCCTTCTTAAACAGGCTGAAGCTGGTCTGTAGCCAGGCCCTAGTTAATCACAGGAAAACAATTAGCTCTCTGTGATGTGTTCGAGGGAGTAATGGGCAGTAAAGCACAAGGTTGGTGGTAAGACGTCTGGGATGGCGCTGCTGTATCTATGGTGATTTGTTGGGATTCATTTTCAGACGGCCTACACCATCCCTATCCTGGCGTTCGCCTTTGTGTGCCACCCTGAGGTCCTGCCCATCTACACCGAGCTGCGCAAGTATGTTGTTACCACGGAAAACTCCTGCTAAGTTCTGGACAAAGAAAGAGATTCAGCTGCATAACAAAGAGGAAAAGCTACAGGCTGCTTTGTGCTTGGCTGATCATAACCCAGTCACATGCACTGCTTTCACTTTGTTTTGAAATGACTTGGCACTGCTTGTGTTATGTAGCATGATGTAGATTGAATTTGTCATCCTGCTTTGAACCACTGTTGCTTGCTCTGATTAGTTTGAATGTATTTCATATTTTGGCAGCTCCACAGTTTCAGATGTAATTTACAGTAACTGGGCAACATGCTTCATGTTTGTCATTTGATGGTGGATGTCCTGATGCTGTGTGTGTTTGTTTGTGTGTGTGCGTGTGTGACATCACATGGCTATATCTTCTAATTTCAGTGCCACCAAGAAAAAGATGCAGCATGTGGCCAACATCTCCATTGCAGTCATGTACATCATGTACTTCCTGGCTGCTCTATTTGGATACCTAACTTTCTATGGTGAGGCCTGGTCCTCTGTCTGTCTGTCTGTCTGTCAGTCTATCTATCTATCTATCTATCTATCTATCTATCTATCTATCTATCTATCTATCTATCTATCTATCTGTCCATCTATCCATCTATCTATCTATCTTTCTATCTATCTATCTATCCATCCATCCATCCATCCATCATCCATCCATCCAATTATCGATCTATCTTATAAATACAAAATATTATATTCTTTTATAACAGGAGGGGCTGAAAACCATAATGCAATCCCGCCCTCTAGTGGTCATACTATAAAATAATCATTGCACTGTTGCTTTTAACAACTCCCCTTAAAATGCATCAAGATTTACAAATGGTTTATTAGTTAAAGTAGCATGATTGTGTTTTTTTTCTCCTACTGATTATATAATGTATTGAAATTAATACTATGAATTCTATTCATGTATTCATATTTGTACTACAGTTGATGTTTAGTTATTTGGTTTGGGAGGAGTTCATCACCCTTAGATCTATTTTCTTCTCTTTGCTTGTTTTCCAGGTGAGGTGGAGTCGGAGCTGCTTCACACCTACAGCCGCATCGACCCGTACGACAATCTGATTCTGTGTGTGCGCGTGGCCGTGCTCACTGCTGTCACACTCACTGTACCCATCGTGCTCTTCCCCGTGTGTAACGTTTTAGCACCTACATTTCACATCTAGATACATCGTGCAGTGACTCGACATAGTGAAATGACTGAAAATGGCCTTTTCATCTTATAATGCACAGGTCCGGAGAGCCCTTCAGCAGATGCTGTTTCCCAACAAGACCTTCAACTGGCCTCGCCACATCGTCATCGCCATCATTCTGCTCACGTGCATCAACCTGCTTGTCATCTTTGCCCCGAGCATCCTGGGCATCTTTGGGATCATTGGTAGGTTTGAGCAACCCTGTAACAGAGGGGATGAGACACAGGCTTAGTTTGGCCCCATGACGAATCCAGGGTAGCTTTCGTCAAGTCAAATCTGTTGATTGATTATCTGTGCTGCTGCCAAAGTTCATCATTCTTCAAAGTTTGCGACACGCAGGGACAAATACGACCAGAGATCCCTGAATATGTAAACATGTTTATACTGGATGGTATGTACACTGTAATTACGTATACAGGAATGAACACTTAGAAGGTTGGAAAGAAAAATAATCATATGTGGTAGATGAGAACCACCATCATATTTGTAGTTTCACCATTTACTTAAGATAATACAAATTAAGCAGGATTTAGAGAACAAAAAAACACTTCGATATATTTTCACAGATTTCTGGACTTGGTGTGTGGTAATATTTGGTGTCTGCAGTATTTACAGATATAATCCAACAGGCTCATTCAAGTTTAAAACATTGAATTCAAAAGCTTCATATCATCTTTTGATGATCAAAATGAATGCGAGCTCTTTCTTTTCCCCCTCTTTGTATTTTCCAACAGTGTTGTCAGACAGGCAGCAGCTGTGTAATGAAAAGTGAAGGGGCAGAGAATTTATGGAGAGTTGGTTTCATGAATGATTTTGTGTTTGTGTCTGCTCTCCAGGTGCCACATCCGCCCCCTGTCTCATCTTCATCTTCCCTGCTGTCTTCTACATCCGTATTGTTCCCAAAGAAGAGGAGCCGCTGAGCTCGTGGCCCAAAATCCTGGTGAGAACATTATATTCAGAATACCTTCATTTTCGGTTAGGTTAAGTTAAATTAGCTCAGGTTAAGTTGGGTTTGGGTTTTGTTATCTCTCTCAGGTTAGGTGTGTGTGTGTGTGTGTGTGTGTGTGTGTGTGTGTGTGTGTGTGTGTGTGTGTGTGTGTGTGTGTGTGTGTGTGTGTGTGTGTGTGTGTGTGTGTGTGTGTGTGTGTGTGTGTGTGTGTGTGTGTGTGTGTGTGTGTGTGTGTGTGTCTATGTATGGTTAACCCTGTTAAAATCATTTTAATGTTGTGAGGTCATTTTTGCCGGTCCTTACATATTCAATGGGCTGTTTGAGGGTTAAGACTTGGTTTTAGGGTTAGGTTTAGTTTAGGGTTAGGGTGAGGTATTTAGTTGTAAAGCTTAGGGTTGAGGTAAGGGGCTAGAGGAGGAATTTTGTCAATGAGTGTGTGTATGTCAACAGATTTCCCCCGTCAGATGTAAAATATCATACTTGGTATGAATGTTGGAACACCAGACAAAAAATGTCAGTCTGTGGCTGTTTTCTCAGTTTTACCTCCGGATGATATCATGAAAGAATAAGAAGCACTTATTGGTCGATAACTTCACAGTAATTCTAAAATACTGATACCAGTATAAACCTTAAAATAGTCCAGTAATGTGTGGTTGCCGGAGATAGAATAACATTGAAAATGTGTCACTAATATGATTTACTAGTGAAGTTACAATGTTCTTTCTGTCTCCTGTTTCCTGACACTCTCATTACTCCCCCTCTCTTCCAGGCTTTCATTTTCGCTGGGATCGGCTTCCTGTTTATGATAATGAGCCTCAGCTCTATCATCATTGATTGGACGTCGGGTTCCAGTAATGCCAGCAGTGGCCACTAGGCACCACATTCCCTCCTCCTTTTTTTCAGGTTTTATATTGTTGATTTAGACCTGTGTTGTAATGTTACCGTGTTTTCTCTGGATCATGTGTGGTGTTGAAGATGCCCTCTGTGTTTTCCGTTAGAAACGTTTAGAGTCGAGAGCTCGGGACGAATCTCTGTCCCTCCGCAAACGCTCTGGCTCTGATTACGTTGAGTCGTACTGTAACATCCTGCCAAACAGTGCACCTCCAGGCCGGTAAACTTTGTCGGAAAGCTGAAGGTGAATTCACTGAGAGGCCGGGTGCGGAGCGATTGGTGTTGACACATTGGAGGCTGTGCCTTGTGAAATGGATGTAAAAACTAAAAAAAAACTAAAAAAAAAGCTCAGTCATAATGTAGAATGCTGCTGTCTGTATACACCTCCCCTTGCCGTCCGTGCATCATTGATTTGTAAACTGCTCCTCAGATCAGAAAACAATTGAATAATAGACAATTCTTATATGATTGCTATGTCTATTAATATTTTTATTTTAAGTATTTTGAATAACTGTATATTTGCTATTCTCTGCAACTGCAGAGGGAAGTGATACTAAAAGCTGATGCACAGATTAAAAGATGAATTAAAGGAATAGTTCAAAATGTCTGCTTATCAGCTTGACACCAGGCTTCCTTAGCTTAGTATGAAGACGGGAAAATGTTTGAACTATTCCTTTAATGTGTGCAGCCCTTATCTCCAGCTCCACTAACTTGTGCTGTTGTTGTTTATTTAATAGCATTTAAGAGTCTCACCTTTTACAGAGCAGGGTGCAGAACCACTGAGAGCCTGTGGTGCGGCGCTGCAAGCACATTTATCAACACATTCCTAAACAATATATATCTATATATATATATTTTTTAATAATACCAGTCTCTACTTGATTGAAACCTCAGACGATGCAGTATGGACTGATCAATGTAGGAGAGGCAGGTTTCAGGTGACAGATCTCCATATATAAAAAGGCCTGTAGTGTGCAGAGAGAATCTTCTTTTTCAGTATAACTGCACACATGACAGTGATAAATGGTACCAGAGACCAAAGGTGGATTATAAACTGATAAGGTAAATGAAAAGAAGAAAGTTCCTCTTCGTCCTCAGGCGGGACGAGGAGGAACTGGCCGATCGGTTTGGCTTGTTTCTGAAAATTCACTGGAGGTAATCAGAGATAAAACAACAACAGGGTCACTTCATGAAGTGGTTAACAGCAGTGTGGGATCTGTAAATAGTTCTGTGTCCAGCACAAGCTCGATCCCGACCTGGGATTGACCGTCTCTTTAACAATCTTGAAATGTTGGTGGTTAGAAATAGCACTGTCCTCTGAAAAGCACAAAATTCTTGTAGCCGTTTAAACAGCAAATAATTCGAGAGAGATTTTGCTCACATAAACTAATGATATTTCAATGCATATCCCTTTGTATGACTAAATCTGTCAATTGAATTAATCAATCTAATGTAGATTCAGAGGAAATTATCAATGTATCAATGATATAATATGGATGTCTTCTCGAACATTACTTGAACTGATGTTGTTACCTATAGCATTTCCTGTGAGCCCCCCGCGACCATCAGCGCCATCCTCTGGTCTGTTTTGTAGACGCAACGACAAACTAGGTGGATGGACTGTTGGAGGTTTTTAAGTGTCCGTGCTGTTTTAAAAAATGAAAACATGGCTCCACTGTATTTGAACTATAGTACCTGTATGCATTTGTCTTGTAAACCTGGACCTATGACCCGATCACAAGAATTAATATAATTCATAGCCTTGATATATTAACTGTTGTTTTAAACTTCACGTTTAATGTTTATTCGGCGTATCAGTTGATTCTGAATCAGTGATGAAATGCAAGATGCGAAACCTGTCAATGATTGTCTTCTCTTGTATTTTTTTTATTAAACCTGTTATCATCAGCGGCTTGGATTAGGTCTTTCCTCGCCGCTCGTTGGCAGACATTTACCTACTAACTCAGAGTTGTTAGTGAGCTGGTGTACAGGTTAAAATCTTCTTCCACCTGACTACAGTGAGTGCTGTATGGGTAACTGAGTGTCGTCCTGTCCGTGTATCACACAACAAACCTCTTCTAATCAATTTGTATTTGATTGTATCCAGGCCTTTGGTTGTCTATGTGTATCTGTATGCAGAGGGAAACATCTGAATCAGCCACATTGGTGTCATCAAGTGTTACTAAGCCAATGAGTGTGTTATATCTATCCCCAACTTCCTGTTTTTGCCTACGATGAAGCCATTTGGTAAATTAAGTCAAATACAAACAACACACACACACACATACACTTCAAAACCTCACAACATGCAAAAAGAAGTGAAGGGAAACGCCAGTGGCTGATACAAGATGATCTTTGGGGACCTGTATTCAGATCTCAGTGATGTCAGTCTCCCTCTTTTTGTGTGATTTATTGAAACGTGTGTGATTGAATAGCGACAAAAAGTATCGACACCGGCCAGCAATTATAAATAATGTATATAAATGTATACCCTTTATATATTCTATATGCATATCTAGTTTGTATAATGTAAATAGTAATTCAAAGTTTTAGTCCAATTAAAATATAAATGTAATCATTTTCAAAGTGCTTTTAAACCTTTTGGTCCTTCGATTCCTGTCTATTTTCTTGTATCTCTATATATTTTAATATGTTTCTGGCAGTTATTGTACTGTAAACAATGTTGCAATAAAGATAAAGAGGTAACATAAGGTGCATCTGTTATCGTCTCTCAGATATGATCATTGGGAGATTATTTTATATAGCTCTGGACAGGAGAAGTATATAATATGTCTTGTGGCTGATAATGTAGAATAAAAACAGATTTAAATGGGCGACAGTAGCCAACCACAGTTCAACCTGACCTTTAGGCAGCAGTAAAATGACATTGATAATACAGTATGAATTTCATGGACTGTAATCTTATAACGTTTTACAGATGCATATAACTTGATTCTATGATACTGAATCATCTTATGGTCTCTCTTCAGCCTAATAATCTGTTTTTCGTTTGACTGTAGTATAAACACAGTGTAATAAATCAAAAAGAGAAAAAAGAAAGAAAAGAAAACGCTCTGAGGTTAATTTTTCTCAGAAGTAATTGTTCTTAAATCCACGAGGTGGCACCGTAGAGCTGTGGACTGAATGCTCTAATTGACCATCAAGTAATGTGACAGTGTCAGAGTTATATTCAGGATTTTCTTTTAGCTTAATTTTTCCACATTGTATCTGCGTCATTTTAGACCAGTTTAAAACAAAATACACAGATTCTCTAGATGTAGTTTACCTGCTGTCTTGGGGAATTAAAGTAACAGTCATGGGAAATAATTGTGTGACGCAGCCCTGTGCTGTCGGCCTGTAGATTAGTAAAACATCTGAGGGACCATTCAGCCTAGTGAGTAAAGGACACAAAAAAATGGTTTTCATGGTCATACGTTTGAAAGTTTGACGCTAGAGGGAATCAATTATTCTGATGGAAGAGCAAAGTTTGACTGAGCTCGCCTAAATTTTAAAGCTGTTTTTTTTTTGTTGCTTGTATGCTTTGTGACATCACAACTAGTTTGTAAAAAAATCCTGTTTTTTTGTTAAGACACAGGCCCACTTTACATGGTGATGTAGGACACATCTAGCATCGCCCACTTACATCGCAACATTTTTTTGGCCCAGTTTTGTCCCACATCCCACATTCGGCCCACACATCGCGTGGAATGATGGCACTTGGGCGGTCCGCTTCCGTTTGCCAGATCCGGGCCACAAGTGAGCCAATACTTCATGTCCAATTTGTTTAGTGTAATTTGGAAAGTATTCACCATTTTAATCTCACATTTGTTTCAGGATATTCGGGCTACATTTGCTATGTTACAAGTGGGCCACAAAAAGGCCAGAAGTGCTGCATCATTACCTGAAGTGGCCCTCATCCGTAGGCTGAGTGCACTAATTCAACTTTTGAAATGAAAGGTGATTGCATAGACTGACTTTAATGCAATTGGAGGGAAGGATTGAATTGTTTTAATGGACTACTGTAAACAAATGGCAGCCTCCGTGGAGAGGACCTGCTCCAGATGTAAAAAATAAAGTATTTGAATATAAAAGGCCCATTCGAGGGTAAAGAAAACAACAATTCATACAATTTAGATGAAACACATTAGTGAAAACATAACGGGGATTATTTTTACAGGAATATCAGCCAATATAACCTTAATCTTACACACTGAACCTTTAAGTGAAACAAATGAACGCAGAGCAGGTAGCTCTACTTGTGATGGTGTTTTTTTTTTGTCATTTGAGAATACGGAGTGTGAAACAGTAACAGTAAAACAATCTATTACTTTCTGAACATAAAAAACGCAGAATTCCACAGTAGCTCTCGAAGGAAACGCAACCCCCCCCCCCCCCCCCCCCATTTTTGACTACATTTCCCATGAAGCCGTGGGAGTGGGCGTTTCCCAGCCTGAAGGTTGGCCCCTGCTGCTGCTGCTGCTTTCGGAGGTGACGGAGCTGTCTCGCTGTTTGTCGGACGGAGGGGAACTTCGCGGCCACTACGGGTGTGGCTTCAAACGTGATAAATCTCAACGCGGGGTGAAGAATGTCCAACGGCGACAGGAACTGAGGCCAGTGGAGAGAGAGAACAAGATTTTCTAAAACAAAAAGAAGCAAAGAGAAAGAGAAGCAGAGAGTGAGCCGGACTGACACAGAGGAATCCGTGTGCTCGCCTTTTAACAGCTGGAGTACCTTTCCTTTCCTCTCTTGGCTGAACTTCGTGCGCGTGTGTGACCCACTCCCCATGTTCTGCGGGAGGAAGTAGACCCAGCGCGACCGAATCCAAAAGTTGATTTCCCGGCCGCTGGACAACTTCTCCACGCTCTCGAGAAAAGCACCGATGCTGACCGAGTGACCGAAACCACCAGCGACACTTCGGGAATTTCCGCAACCTCCCCCCCCACCAAAAAAAATAGAGTTCGCATAACTTGGTCGTCTCCGTGGATGAGAGGACTCCGTCGCCACTCTTGAAGAAGAAGAAGAAGAAGGGGGAAAAAGGAACAAACTTCAACTCCAACCCTTATTTTTTTTATTAAAAATAAGGGTGTTCGGACTGTGCCGTTATACCTTTTTTTTTCTCCGGTGATAGTTGCCCACTCAACAGCAGACCTGAAGCGCGCACTGGGAACCATGGGGTGCACGGTCAGCCAGGAAGATAAAGCCGCGGCCGAGAGGTCTAAAATGATCGATAAAAACCTGAGGGACGATGGAGAGAAGGCGGCGAGGGAAGTGAAACTGCTGCTGCTCGGTGAGTTTGAACCGTCGCGACTCTCTGACACATGACGCAACGGCGTGACATGCTTGAAACAAACATGCCACTGGGATATCAAAGGCAAGAGGTCACAGGGGAGGGACAGGTTTTGGAGCTGTGTCTCTCTGGGCCCCTTTGTGCACCCTCACCTCTGAATTGTTTGGGCAGAGGGTTTCCACCAAGCTCCCTTGACATGTACATGACACAGGAAGATCAAAGGCAAAAAATAGTTTCTGAGCAGGTCACTGTTTTTGGAGGTTTGTCTTTAGCTCTCAAAAACATCGCCCTCAGTCCACCCTCACCTCCCTGCGTGGTTTGAGGCTGTTCCGTCCCTCACTTCCTGAGGGACAAACGTGGCAGCAGCAAAGCCACCAGCAATACGTGTGTTTGTGTTTGCGTGCAGCAGTGGCACACGTGTGAACTTTACCTTCCACCACCCCACTTCACACGTCATCATACAAAAAGTAGCATGTCATAATTCATACTTTGACATCAACATATGGTTTTTACTGAAAGATGTTTTGGAAAGTTTGCAGATGAAACAGAAAATCATAGAGCACGTGTCTTCATCCAGCAACGTGTTTATGTGGAGTGTGTGAGCCAAGCACAGTCCAAATTGCCAGTTTTAAGTTTGCAGTGGTTTCCTCCCAGTGCGACAGGAAAGACTGGGTTACGCATGGCATAGTCTGGTTGATAATGATTGGGGTTGCTGTTTGGATAGAGGGTGAACAGCCCTGACGGTTCCCAGGATACACACACACACACACACACACACACCTGCTTGGCTTAGAAAATCATTCCTGGCTCTTCATATCTGCCTCATTTAGGACACATTGCTGTTGAGTTAAGTTTCTTAACTCTTTCCTGAATGACTTAGATATTGAAGACATGCTGACATATCACCTTTGCTTCCCACATTCATTTTTCTACTGACATGCATTTCAGGGCTATGTAAAGGGAGGAAGCAGCAACTCTTAAAACCATTTTGAGATATGACGCCTTTGTATAGCATGTAGGAGCCAGGACATGACTACGAATATCGCTGCTGAAAACAGTGTTTAGTTTTCAGTACTTTTGCATCGATGCTAGAAATGTCATCAACTACCCACTTGCACGCTGTGAATTTTCTGAGATTGGTCTGCTGTAGTCTCAGATGGACTCACTCTGACATTTCCCACACATTTTACTAAGGGACTGGCAGGAAAAGTGCTGGAAAATGTCTGAACCAACCGACTTGGACATTTGTTTTCCCACAGCCTGTCCAGAGAATTTCAGGAAAAAATATGCAGACTTTAGTGCATGTCTGAAAGCATCTTAAGTAACAGAGCTACAGGACACATTGCTGTTGAGTTATGCTTATGTTGACTCTTTCCTTAAAGTCTTGATATTGAAGCCACACTGACAACTCATCTGTTGGGTTTATTTCCCCCATTCTCACCCATTATTATATTAAGCAACCATTTTCAACTGATATACCGTTCATGGCTATACAAAGAAAGCAAGCAGCTCTTCTTAGTTGCTGCAAAACCAGAAATTCATATGAATTAAAGTTGAGATCAGTTAACTCCTGCACTAGTGATATATGTTGTCTCATGCTCATTGATTTACTCTCCAGAAGCTTTTGCCTCAAGGGAATCAATGCAATTTTCTAAACTAACACGGAGTCACTTTGTTATCATAGGCAGTGATTTTTATTGAGGACAGCTTGATGAACATATGCTTAGGTTGAAAATGATATTGATCTTGTTGAGAAGATGAATCCAAGGGAACTAGGAAGATGTTCTCAGATGGTGTTCTCTGAATCATTAAAAGTATGGTCTATCACAATATGATGTGACAGACTGTTAATTTACACCCAGGCAGTACATTGTTAGGGGCATAATCTCAGAGGAACTTGCATGAGGGCTTTTAATAGACAATTTGTAAGTGAAATATTTAAAAATATGATGTATTTCCTTTATATAGTATGTTTGAATCTAAAATATAACAAATGTATCTAGTTACAGTCTAATGGGCTGATTGGTCATCTTCATTTCTGACAGAAAACAGAAAATTCTGCTTAAATTGATGAGATACACAAACTGTGTTCTTTTTCTCTCTCCTGGCTCTTTAAAGAGACAGCTGGTTGTTAAGTTCTGCCTCTGTTAGAAGACTAATAACATACTCCGCTCTGTACAGCAGATCTCGGATCAGTAATTACACCCTGGTTCAGCGTGTGAGGTTTGAGAGGAATTATCGGAGAGGTCTGAATCTGTGCCGTGGGTTCGTGAATTTGTGCGTAAAGACTCGCGTCATGCAAGCGAGAGTTTTCCCTTTGCTCGGGCCGTTTGAAAAACACGTCACAGCCTGTGAAGCATGGATCCAGATATACATCTGGAATGCCCTGTGGAGGATTTCTGGTCTCGTAAAAAGTTCAATTTAAATTCCAGCGAACTAAATGGTAAATGCAGTCGTGCATTCATAATACCCTCAACATTTAAAACTCATGTCCTTTTGACACTGATTTTGTAGACTCTAGTTTCTTACAATCAGTCGTTAGTGACTGACAATAATTTGTTTTTATGAAATGTGATTTCTTGGAAAATATAATCTGTTGAATAAAAGTGCAGCAGTGTAGTCTGTTGACTAGCTGCACTTGTGACTGAGGTGTCCCTCCAGAGGTGCTACCTCACACCTCCAGGTCTGCCTTTCAGCACTCTCATCTTCCTCTGTAGTATGTGTTGGAACAGCTGGGGGAGAAAAATCGCACTGCTTCCTTCATGACGCACCGGTGAAGCAGTCAGTACAATGTAGCATGGCCTCTAAATGTAGGTCCCTGTGTCCTTACTAAAGAAAACTCTAGAGACCCAGAGACAATTTGTGGGGTTTAGGTGGAAGGACGAGCCTTGTTTCTTCTTTCAGGCAGAGGCAGAAATGATGGATCCCTTTTCAAATCAACTCTGAATCACTGCCTTCCTGCAATAGGCTGAGGATTTCTAATCACACACAGCTTAATCAAAATGCTGGTATTTCATCTATTACCTGGTTTGAACAAATTCAATCAGGAATCTCCCAGGTAGCACTCTTTGTCTCATCAAGCCTCACAAAAAACAGAGGCTGTATCACATTTTTTGGTCTTGTTAGTTCTCCCTGGAGAAATCCATTAGTTAATGCAGCAGCGGGGACTTCATACTGCTGAGGCTTAAACATTCATTAACAGGAAGCACTCTTTCACAGGCTTCACTGCCGATTCTTTGACTGACATTTAATCTCTTTCCTGTCACCAGGCAAAATTTTGCAGCTCTCTTTATGATTGTTTATTTTATTTAGATTAGTAACCTTTTTTTCCAGCTTAGCACATTTTAAAACCCATCACTTTAACTGTGTTTTCCCCTGGCATCAATACTTCTTTAGGTCTACTAGACTAAGTTTACACGCTGTAATGTTCAAAATATGCATTATTAATCGAATACTCTACATTGGTGCCAAAGATATTTTACAATCGGTTTAACTGCTTTAGTTTTTAGCTTTCGCCCCGCCTCTAATTCTGCTGTGATTTGGCAACTGTCCCATTCTTTTGTGGTTGGTCATCCTCTTAGAGTTAGTCAGAAATGTCACGTGCCTTACCCAAAGGCATACTGGGCAGCTGTGGATGTCGCTGTAGCTAAGGTAACGATGGAGTTTGTTTTGCTCTACTAGCTGGTAGAAGTGCGTTTCGTTTTTTGGAGGGGGGGGATCACCGATGGATGTCCATCAGTCCAGTGCTACTGTGCTCTGCTTAAACTCTCAGAACTACTAGTAGGAAAAATCTCTGCATGGATATGATTCACTGTCAAAAAACACACACGCACACATATATATTTGTACATCTATCTTAGTGAGGACACTCATTGACATAATGCATTCCCTAGCCCTTTACCATCACAAGTAAATGCCTAAACTAAACTGAATTCTAACCCATTACACCAAGTCTTAACCCTGAAACATCCCACTAAAGTTGAGTCAGAAAGCAAAGACTGACCCAAATGTCCTCACTCCGTAGGTTCTAGGCTCAAAATGGTCCTCACAAAGATCTCTATAGCAGCGCACACACACACACACACACACACACGTTTATTCTATATAAACCCATTCGCTCAGAGGCTTGACAGGCAATTATGTTATGTAAATGTCGGCATACTAAATGCACGCATGCAGCCAATGGCACTACTTCTTGAACACATGAAAATAGATTTTACTGGGAATATCTTTGAAATATATGTAGACCAAAGAAGTATTAAATACGAGCGTGCAGCTGGGTATACTTGATATGTCATCTTGAAATGGTAAAGGTGATAAATGAAGGAAATGCAGACAGTCTTATCAGGCTGTGGCTAAACACAAGGCTGATACTGATATTGGAAGAGAAACAACTTGAACTTAAATGGCAACACTGTTTCAGTTCCATAGAGGATATATATATATATATATATATATATATATATATATATATATATATATATATTAAAGCATGTGCTGCACTACTCAATTTAACACTTGGTCGTTGCTATAGTGTTGAAATTACTTGGATTCCATTACATAGCTCCCCGTGGTTACTGCAGTAAGGCTGCTACATGTAACACTGTATGGCTGATGTACTGTTTTGCCTCCAGCTGGCTTCTTTTTTTTTTTCCCTGATCAAAGCATCAGATGGTTAACCTTAAATGAAGGTGGCAGCCACGTTACACTGCTCATGCCATGGGATGGGAATCTGCTGTTAATGTTTTCCAGGCTAAGAATATATTAAATATGTGTGGAGAGAGGATCTCATTTTATAATTTAACTTAGCATTGATAGTTGCCATTTTCTTTCAAAATCGCTGTTCATTATTATGAACCAACATCCACTTTTGTTTTGACCACAGATGAGGAAAAGACACATGATGGTAAACCAGTCATTTTCTCTTCCTGTTTTAAATCTGGAGTCTTGTGTGTGAGGTTGCTCGCTCATTAATGTGCATTCTTTGCCCAAGCCTTTGGCAGGTAGGAGGAAAAAATGGACTTCCAGTAAATGTAGGAGCTGTTTTGGGATATATGGACTTATATAATGGATGTTATTATTATTATCCTTGTCATGGGGTTTTGCTTTTGCCCCTGTCCGTCTGTAGGATTTTGAATAAATACCATGAAAATGGGGCAAGTAAGAGCCCATTTAATTTTGGGAGAGTTCCAGGGAGGATATTTTCAGGATCCAGAACATGTTCATCAATTCCCAGGAAATAATTCATGGATCTTGATAGATAGAATCAGGCATATTTAGAGTACTGTTTTCTACGAGTGTGTGCATATTGGTGAAGCTTGATTGAATTTAAAGGGACTGTTGGGCCTTGGCGGAGGGATGCGCTCTACTGTGTGCCATTTTTGTTTTCAATGGTTCTGGGGTTGGAAACACTTATTACTATTTAACATCTACTCTGAAATTAAGCCCGTCATTCAGTTACCTTCATTTTTCTGAAATGCTTTGCTTCAGTATCCCTCTTATAAACCTGGCACTGCTGACACATCACTGATCAGAGAGAAAAATGACCTCTCCTGACTAGCCAAGCCACTGCTACCAGTTGAGGAAGCCATCCATCTGAGCTAAACCTACTATGATAGTATGGTAAGAGGCGCAGAGAGCTGGATTCTCTCTCTGATCCGACCTCATTAATATAACTTTGCCAGTTGGTGATTAGAGGGAAAAATGCTTGCAATTTAAGCTTCTGCTGTCAAACCCAATTCCTTCTGATCAGAAACTGGGAACAAGCACATTTTTGAAGTCTCCTACTGAATGAAAGAGTTGCTGCACATTGTTGCCCCGAACTTGAAATCTCCAGCACAGTCGTCTATTTACTGTAGATAGTCATGTTTGATGACTACACAAGGTCAGCCGATGTGGTCAGTACTGCACAGACACTGAGCTCCTCCCTCTTATTAAAGTCAGTAGAGGCATTTTAGTGGGTGTCATGTGTAATTACTGCAGGCTGATTATGGAGACCTGCTTATCTCTGGAGATTCACACTGACCTGGTCCAGAGCAACGTCTGTGTGACTGCTCTGGCACCAGAGGACCCTTTCACAGCTCCACAGGAGATCTGATCCGAGCATCAGATACTCAGCAGCTGCATTGTAACTGATATTTAAAACCACTACCATGGGCAAAATGTGGCAGTTCTCTGAGATTTATCAAATGAGCTGCTGTCCTATGTTTTTTGGTGACTTGACCTTGTTTACTCAACAGTCTGCACCACAGTGCTGCCCAATTAGCTGTGTGACTCACTGGATTGCAGACCAACGAGTTTGTGTGTATGCGAACAGTCTGGATATCCTGCAATTACAGGGAAAGCTCTTAAGATAAAGCCTGCTCCTGGCGTCTGTGAGTGTCAGTGCAAGTCCACAGTGACGAGGCTGCACTATCCTCTCTACTCTGAAGGCACCGATAGCTTTGAAAAAATCCCCCACCACTGCCTCAATTCCCACCTTTGCACCGACCTCATATCTATGCTTTAGTCTGAAACTATTCCTGTTGTTATAAAACACTGTGTGCATTCATAGATACACGACAGTAGAAAAAAGATCATTATTTTAGAGAGGAAAGGTGGAAGATCGCCATGCGGGTGTGTAGTAACTGTGATAAATGCATCCCTCACGATTCACTTTGGCTTTGTTGACCACAGAGACTGTGTATGAACACAGCACTACGTCATGAGTATGATTCAGTGTGAACGCCCTTTGCTTCCGATAATGTGTTCGGGAAGTAGACAGTGCAACATGCAGACTTGCAGACAGCCCTGCACAGACACAGGAACTGTTGCAAAATGCAAAGTTGTCTGACTGAGAGATGGGAAGGATGTAAGCAGAGTGAAAGAACATACAATACTGTGGTTGTACGCTTGTATTGAATGAATTATTTGACCACAGAGTAGTGTATTCACTCTTTCCTCAATAACGCACCCTAGGGACAGAAATGTGATTGATATAATTCTGTAAAAGTCACACAATGCTCCTTGTAAAGCTGCTTTTTCAGCTATTATCCTGAAAATACACAATTCTCTCTTCAAGTTCATGACCCCCCCAATAGCATCACCAGAAATGTCAAAGTTCCCCTTTTTATATTGTCTACATTTCGAAGTGCCTTTGGGGATGGGGTGCTGGGTGGGTGCTCTCTTTGTCTGACCATGTCATTAAAAACACATACAGTAAACTATTATCCCCTCTCTCCTCTCCGACAATCCATTTCCTTCTGGTTTCCATTAGAGGAAATTAGCTCACTTCAGTTCCCCTCCATCCTTGTAGGGTTATCGTGTCATTTGTTCTGCACTGGTTCGGTGGGTGCTCCTCAGATCTTTTAGGTTGCAGCCTGTATATGTTCAAAGAAGCGTAAATACAAATGTCAAAATGTTAGACTGAAAGAAAATGCCTATGGAGGCTTTGACTCCATGACACACCGTACCCTATGGCGGTCTTTGATGGGGGAAGTGTGCAGCGCTGCAGGTGGGGATGAAAAGAGAAGAAAGGAGTGGGTTAAATGTGGGATAGAAAGCGCATGAGATAATAAGTGAGGAAGGGAGCAGTGGGTGGGTCACAGTTCATATAGAGTGGAAGATTGAGCACGTCCTTACGATAAGCAGGATGGATTCACACAACCAATGCCATCACTGCCCATGTCTTTATATCTCCTCTGGCTGTTTTAAATGTGTTCTAGTGGTAGGGAAAATGAGCACAAAGGAGAAAATATCATATCTACTTGATGAGAAGGAAAAGACAAATCAGAGATTTCATCTTGCACAATATCTCTGTTCCGGCCCAAATGACAGTGTGCTGCTGGGATCTGAAATGCCGATTTAGTGAAGCTGTCAAACAGCAGACAGAAGTGCTGCCTGACCAGATGCAGAGTTGAAAGGCCTGTTATATCTTTCCTCAGCACTGTCCTACCTCACTTCTCAAAAGTTTTCCCATTACCAGACGCAGGACCTCACTGTCTCTGTATCAGTGCTGGCTTTTAGCTGCGGCCTGCCTCTGTTGGTGTTCATCTGAGTTGCGTGCTGTGGAGAAAATACACTGGCTGAGGTGCCTAACATAACGTGAACAGCAAGACCTGTCTTAAGGCGATAGATGGTGGGGATAGTTAGATTTCACACTTGGTGAGGGTGTGTTTTTCTTTCCCAGGGTGCTAAGGGTGACATTGTTGTGACAGCAGTGCTATGAAGACTTTTAATGAGAGGTCAATTTGTTTCAGCCTGTCCTCAGTTCTCCCCTGTGACAACTGAACAAAAAAAATCCATACACTTCACGACACACACTAATCTAGAGTTTTTCTCTTCAGAATTATATACTCTGAACTTTTGTTTGTTGTGTTCTTTTGTCAAATTCTCTCTATAACATACATTACATTACATTACATGTCATTTGGCTGGGGCTTTTGTCAAAAGCGACTTACAATTAGTACACTCAACATTTATGAGGGGCCCTTTTTTTTAGGGGTTCAGTATCTTGCCAAGGACACTTCGGCATGCAGATGGGTGATAGTGTGGTTTGATACCGGCAACCTTCTTGTTGGAGAGACACCACTCTAACCTAAAACCTGAAACCTAAATTAAAGTTGAACACCGGTTCAGTTGTAAGGTCAGTTGGAGATTGGTGGATGCTGAAATGAATGTGTCGAGAATTTTAGAAATGCATTGTTTTTTTATTCTTGTTAGACTTAATTATAGATGATGTTCACATTTACATCTTGCAGTATTTTCAAATGCAGTTTGTTTTAGGTCATTTAGATAAAACCGTACTGCCCACGCGGTTTGGGTTTGTGAAAAGGAACAACACGTTAATCTAGAGCCGTGTCAGCTTCACAATATTGGTCATACGTTCACTGGATCACTATACTGATCTTCTTCAGCCTTTTACAATGGTATTGATTAGGAGCAGTGCACTGTTACTCCTCTCCCAGCAGTTACAACTTGTATGGCATTCAGACAAACCCAAACAGAAACTCAAAGTACTGTGGGTGTGATCATGTTCAGTTTAATACATTTTTTCTAAAAAGAGAACCAAAGCTTATTTACCAACCATTAATTGGCAAAATTAATTAGTATCTGTAATACTTAAAAATAAATACCAACACAACATTGTGATATTCACATATCACACCCACCGGGCCTAGACACCCTGTTATTCATTAATTATCTAGACGGTGTCAGCTCTCCATGGTCTTTATTTGTCCTGCCACAGTTCCATAGTGAACCAAATTGTGTGAACCAATATGACCTCTTAGTCAGTGTTAAAAAGCTCTTAGTTAATGTTTTGTGCAAAACTTCATCACACAGCCATGCATAGAGCTCTTTTCATTTCTCTCTCTCTTTCCCCCTCTCTCTTCCCCCCTCTTTCTCTTACATTATTACACATTGACCTATGTGTCAGTCAGACCAGCTATTGGCAGCACTTAGAGGAAACATGCCGTGGCCCAATGATCTGTTGAACATCCATAAAGTTTTTACTGTTCTTGGGAGGCAAGCAGAACTTGGCTAAATACCTGCCCTCTCTTGTCACTGTGGTGTGCATTACAATAAACTGTGTTCTGTTCAGTGGACAATCGCAGTAAAAGACCCTCATAAACAGGCCAGGCCAACCTCAGTGCTCAGCCCAGCGGACAGATTGTCGACTGGTTTTTATTCAGAAATAGCAACATGTCATCATGTTGTGGGTTTAGCCTTGTTAACAGTTTGTTAACTATGAGATCTGTGGCTTTTTAGTGCTTAGTCTTATTGCCCCAGCAACACTTGCAGCTGAATGACCTAAGCTAATGGCACACAAAGACATGTGTTGGTGCTCTGAATTTGATTCATGCCAAAAATATAATATTTCGTCCTGACAAATTGTGTTACTTCAAAAACGCTGTGTTCGCCTTCCAAAACCAATCAGTTTCCTTCTGTTCAGCGCACTATGATCCTCTGTGGATGCAAGTGATTTCACGCTTTTCAAATAAGAAAGGCCCACATGGAGCGGAGATTGAGACCACAACCACACTTTCTTTAGCTCATTTTCATCATTGGGTTTTCTCATATCTTTCTTACTGTAGTACTCTGCTCTCTCTCTCTCTCTCTCTCTCTCTCTCTCTCTCTCTCTCTCTCTCTCTCTCTCTCTCTCTGTTACCATTTTATGGTTGCCGACTGTGTTGCAGATAGGATTGACATCATTTCCTGTTTCACCAACCCCCACCCTCTCTTTCTCTCCTTAAGCTGTCACTTCCTCTTTCAGATGGCTGCATGTAAAAGAGAAGTACATTTGTGTCTTTTGTTCAGTGATTTGAGGATATATGCACACCCATCCTGTGTCAGTGATGTCTGGCTCCGATCCTCAGTCTGTTGGCACCACTATCTGTCACGTGCAACAATGAAGCCCTTAAACAAGTCCACCTTAAAGATTTTGTACATTTAATACTGTGTACTCGGAAAGCACTCCTCCCTCCTCTTTCTGTCGTAATTGTTTTGATGGCAGTATGAACAATGCCATTGACAGATTTCACACTAAGGGAAAAACACATAAAAATGACTTAAGCTTGACACACTAATTAATTGGCTAAGCGTAAGCATGACACTTGTAGTTACAACTCATCTTTTACTCCTAATACACAGTCATCTTTGGTAATTGTCTGAACACACCCCTCGAGCTGAGAGGGATTTTTATAAAGAATGTTGTAGAGCCATAAAATATGTTTGTACTTTGGTGTGTTGTTTTGTTTTCCACCCCATTAAATAAAGAACTCCTAAAGCTGCAGGGCCTTGTAGAGAAGTGTGTGTGGGACCCCATACCAAGATGTAAAAAAAAAATAACACTTGTAATTGTGTGGGCTTGGTGTGTTATGGAGGGGCTTTCGTGTGTAAAATTTGTCATGTGGAAGGCCGGCGGACATTAAATACAACATAAGTTAATTCTACTAAAATGAGCTCAGAAACTTTCCCATGAGGGATTAGTAGGCATGTTAAAATGCACGGTGGTCAGAAGACAATAGAGCAACTTAATAATGTAACCTTTACGATTATATTCTCTGTAGCTGTGAGATGAAAAAGGGAATCAGTCAACATGTGCTGCTGACTTAACAGTGTACAAATAACATTTAATGGTATATCTAATAATAGCCAGTGGTCTAAATGACTGCTAAAACATTCTGGAATAAAATTAAATTACAAGGGGGCATTTAAATGTGTTGCACAACACGGGTAACATAATAATCAATTTACTAAATATCAACCTATGGGGAAAGCTTATCTTGAGTCTGAAGAAAAGACCAATTCACTCTATTTTCCCTCAATGCAATTATTTGAATCTATTTATTTGTGACTGAGTTTCATTTGAAACCTTTTATGATGTTTGTCACTGACATATTGGCAACAGTATGTATTTTTGCAGGAGCACAAACTAACCCATACACACGCAACACCAGGCACCCCTAATTTTGGCGGAAGCGATTGAGATAGGGAGAAACGCTTTAAGAAGAAATGCATTCTAAAGCAAGTTTTCATCTGAGTTTTCAAGTTTAAGGGAAAGGGTGAGAAAAAGCTGAGTCAGCACCTGCCAGTGGCTCCAAGATGGTTTTAATCAGAGCTGCTGGTAAAGCGAGAGCTGCTTTTTCAGAGGAAATGCCTTATTTCTCCGTGAATAGACCAAGGCCAGTCTGAGCAACCTGGGTGAAGAATGTGTGCGTTACACCTGGGTCACTGTGAATATCGATAGTCTTTATTTAAGTGAATATCAACAAAATAAATGTACCTTTGTCACTTTTGTATTTTTCTTATTCCCCTCCCTCTCACATTGCGCTGCGGCTGTACCCCAATATACTCACTTGCTCAGGCCTGGTGGCTCCTCTTCCTCTATCTGCTGTTTCAGATTAAAAATCCTGCAGAATCATCCATTTGTGACTTCACAACATTGCAGAGGTTGCACTAAGATGCATGTAGTGAAAATACTGTGGGGTGAGTCTCTACAGCTCATCTCAGCTGTAACTGGTCACAGTAGAGTATGCGTAAAAGCCCATGTGTACATATAAAAAAAAAGAAGCTCTTTAAGCCCATAATGAAAATAACTTCAATACCGAGGTTAAGTTTTGTCCTGTTCAATATTCAACTTAAAATCCAACAAGTTCACAACTGTGGGAAATTCCCAGAGGAGGAATGGAGAATTATTTTATTGGTTCTCCTCAGAGTTAGTTTCCATGGATTGATCTCACCAGTAATGATAAACACTTTGTTACCGCGCAAAACGAAACAGCTCCGATATTCCAGCTTGTCACTTAATACTGTTTTCATAGGCTCTTAAGAATTTCAATACAACTAATTAGATTAGATTATTCACTGCAAATCCTTTATAAATAAGAAACTACATCAATTTCCACTTTTGCATCATTCCCACTACATTCTTTGGATTTTGACTCTGGATGTTAAACTGTTTTTGCACTTTCCACTTAAATAACTCAAATTGCAACAACTGTGCCAATGGCTCGAGGAGCTGTATGCCTTCCATTCCTACCACAGTTGACGAATGTTGCTGAGCCGGAGGTTAGGAAAACTAATAAGTAGAGCATATGATGGTCTTATCCACATTATTAAGAATTCCTTCCCACAAACAGGCAAGTTCCTCGTGGTTGGGGTGATAGCCAACTTGTGTCGGGGTAATCACAGTCCATACACTGACAAAAGGAAAATAACAATAACAGCCCAGGAGATATCAGTCAGTGTGTGCCCACCATCTGGAAGTGAGAGAAAAGGAAAAATTGAAATTGTGTTAAAGATGCCACACTTCTCCTTCTTCTCTCAGATGTAGACACAAGTTGTCTCCAGACATGGACTGTTTACTTCTCTTTACTGAAGAACGCAGCAGGAGATTGTCGGGGTCACAAAGGGGATGTGATGTGGTGGAGCCCTGGTAGAAAATGGGAGGCAGTGCATGACAAGTGTTTTTGTTTACAGCACATCAACAACAGCCCTTATCGACAAAAGCTCAAGGATCCTGTTGTCTTTACTAGGAAGGAAAAAATTCCGGAAAATGTCTTCAATACGTGTCTATAAACCACCGCAATGGCTCAGCTCGGTATGGTCTGATTCACAGGTTATTAAAAGTCACAATAACACAACTCAACCATCCATTTTTATGACTTTCCTTTCCTTTTCAACCTTTGAGCTTCTGGGGCAAGATCTGTAGCTGTAGACAGACTGGATAATGATATGGGACTGTGACAGGTGCCGACAGGTAGATTTCACTGAAGTAGAGGGGTGACAGTCAAAGAAACAGACTTTAGCTGATTGTTTATTCTGCAGGATTTGGTTTTGTCTTCGGTCAGACATTAAACTATTAAAGGCGCTGGGATTTTACTTTTATCTTCACAGCATTAATGTGGAAACTACTGAATTAATCAATAAGATAAGGCTCGTCCTTTAATGACCTATAACCTCACCAGTGTGTATTTCTTTTAATGGTTTAATTTTTCATTTTTCTATTGACCTTATCTTTAAAACATAACATACAACAGAGGGTTTTTTGTTGATATCATTGCCCCAAGTTAAAGATTTTATCAGCATTTCCACTGCAGCTCTGGATACTCGACTCAGTTGCCGAGGGCAAAGTTAGATGTTATCGTTTTCAGTCAAACCAACAATGAAACAATACAGAAACAAACTTGTATGTGTCTCTGAAGCTCTTCACAATGATCTTTTAGTTTGCCCAGCTTATAGGTCAATATCACTTTCACTTTATTATTTGGAGCAATAATTAATAGTGCCCTTGCCGTTATCTCAGAACAATTAGCATGGAGGTTTCAGACGAGTAGCTCTCTCTTTAGGTGACTCTAATGTCAGGCCACCACTGATACCCCGAGGGAACAATTGAACCATAATTAACTTTTACTCACTGGAGAGATTTACTCCTTTCATTTCAGCTTAATGATTGGCTTAGTTTTGTTTGCTCAAAGCTGAAGCTTTAGCTCTGTATTAGACTGCATTAGGCCTTTATTGCTCTGGCACCACTCCTTGGCCAATGAAAGCAAATTTTTGTCTTTGTAGTTGGAGCTTGCTCAAAAAGTAAACTAATTATACTCAGTTTGGTTTTACTTGTGTTGAGCGCACGTCTATAACTGTATAGTTATGATTGTAGCAATTAGAAACTGATAACTGCAGATGTTTTCTCCAGTGTTGAGCAGTAAGCAAGCTCTACTTTATACATTATTAAACTGCATAACTGTGCAGTTCTCAGCTAATGATCTGAGCAAAACCAGTCTACACTAGTGTCCTGAGTTGTTTTTATAGTAAATCTTTCTGAAAAAACAACAGTAATATTCTTGGTTTGGGTACAGTTGACATTTGAACTGATATGTTACTGTCCCAAACAGTACATCTTTGGCTCTTTGCTTTCTCTGTAGTTGTAACTTTATAAATTGAGTTTTGTCCATACAGCATTTTCAATTAATATAATATTTATCCTATATTAAGGTGTCAAAAGTAATTGTGTAATTCCGTTGGTACTCTTAATATAACCATGTATGAATTCAAAGTCGATTGCTCAAGGCCTTTTGTTGTGTTTGTCAGTGGTGAGTCTTTATCTGCACCAGAAAATCTGCTCTTGTTGCATCAGGATTCTGCTGACCTGCCTAAAGAAGCAATACTTAAAACCTCCTAAATTGACCATCTAGTGTGGCTAGCATTTGAAGTTGAAATCAGGTGTAAACAGACTATTTTCCATTTTCGCTTTGCTTGAGAGAATTGATGACAAGCGTATGCAGTGATTAAATTAGTTGTTGCAAACTTGCAAGAAAAAGAGGAAGTGGCGGAAAAATAGGCTGTAATGCAGCAGCGGCAAGAAAAAGAGCGCTGCCGGAGGGAAAGAGGGCTCGAGTTAGCAGACTGAAAAATGTATAAGGACGGGGGGCCTGTAAGCAAAGTCCTCAAGTTAGAGCAGACCAGAGTGCAGCTGAGCCTCTGGCAGGGACACAGCACTGAGGGCTTTATTGTGATTTGTAATTATGTGGTTTTCAGTGGGGCCTCAGTTTGGTGCGCTCCCACACTAAGGCTCTTTTTAGCCAGGGAATACTGAGTAGGAGAACAGAGAGAGGGTGGGGCTGGGGTCTCTATTTCTGCTCAACCAATAATGAGCAGACATGGCTGGAGCTTCTCTGGAGTGTTGAATTGGAGCCACGCAGACTCCGTCAGATCACATTTATATGCGTACTTGTGGAAAAAAGAATTGGCAGCTTTCGTTTTCCTCACCATTTCCCTTGTGGGATTAAGATGTCTAATGTTATTATGATTTAAACTGGACAACTGCACATTTGTAGAAAATGTAGTTATAATTCATGAGCTGAATGAATGATTGAGATCCGTGGAAGAAAAGTGAGCCAGTATGGGTAAAAAAGGGCACAAATATCCTACTGGTTTCTGAAGAGGAACACATATTAACATAAAAAAGAAAGATGTAAAATAGAAGGGAAGTGACAGGTTCAGGCTGCGCACGAATAGGAAAGAAAATGGGTGATCTCCTGTTTGTGCCCGCATGCTCCTTTTGATTGCTGAGTTCTGAACTATCCTCTGGTGTTTGTTATGACTTGTTTTATATCGATCTGACTTTTTCAACAGAAAATCCTTTTAAAAGAGCGGTTCTTAGTTCTAGTTTCAGGTCAAACGTGCTGTGTATAGACAGTGACTCATAGCCTTTCTGTGCATCAGTTTATCGATCACTCTTCTCAGAGTCAGCCCTAAAAAGCAGACTGAGCCAAAGGCAGTAGGCAGTGCATTGACTCAAACTTGACCACAAACGCTTGCCAGTTGTGGCAGGTTGATGTCCTGTTTTTTGCTTTGTTTTTACCTTCATGAAGCACTGCACACATTTAGACCTACAGCACTCAGTGCATCCACTCACAAAGAAATCTCAAATCAGATTCAGAAGGAAAGTTTCCGTTCAGCTCTCCACATTGCCAGTGCATACTTTTGTTCCATTTGGCTGTTTTTTTTTTTTTTTAGATATCCGTTCCTCAGGAGTGAAAAATGGCCTGCCTGTTACACTCCGTTTTGATTAAAGACTGTGGTGAAATGAGGCTTCAAGACAATGGAGGATTCAGTGCTGCATTGCCGTGGGGGATGGCCTCCCTTCTTTTTCCAGTGGACCCTAAATACAGCTTTCCCCCATCTTTACTGGAGAACTCTTTTGTTAACATTGTCACTTCTCAATTACAGTCCAGCTCAGCCCAAGCACATGTTTAATCCTGATGTTTTCCAAGCTCGGTGTCTCACTGTTTTCTTTGGCCCGGTCTCGTGTAGTGGTTCAGGCGCAAAGACGAGGTAATTTGGGTTTGCAGTCTGGGAAACGCAGGGCACAGCAAGGCTTGTTATGAGCTGTAATGTCTAATTTTCCAATGATTGTCTTAACATGGTTTTAAAGCTGGTTTTGCAGATGCTACGCATTGTACGGTGAAATGATTCAGAGCAGTGTGTTATTGGTTTGATGGATGTTTCAGTCAAGCAAGATGATGATGTTGAAGAAGCAGTCTTCAACTAAAGCAGACACTTTTGTGTGTGTGTGAAGACAAGCAGGGGGGAACAGGAAGGGCAGGGCAGGGGCTGTTCAGCATGTTTCCTGTGAGGCAGGAAGTGAGCAGGGTCAGACCACAGAAGCACTATGAGTTGTTGCTCTGAACTGCTGCTGCCAAGGTCCAAAATAAACAATCTATTGGAGCATCACTCCTCCCTCTGATTTCATTCTTGGATATGATTTGACTAGTTCATTCAGTTTTACCTTACTGGCCAGTCAGCACAACCACTTACGGCTGCATGAAGCCTTATGTCGATGTCTTTTTTTCTTTTCTCCTGAGACCTTAACAATGTCCTAAATGACAATGGTGACTGGAAACACCTGTGTTCAGGTTGCTCTTGCCACAGAAGGGTCTTAACAACATAACAAAGTAAAAGGAACATAAAAGGAAACCAACATTTGTAGGATCTTGAACGTTATACATTTTTTATTTAACGAGCAGAAAAGATGGTGGAAGATGGACCCCCTGGTAAGAGATGGAAAAAAACCATCACCACCCTTCTCTGTAAGGTCTCCTGTTAATTTCCAGCAGAGAGAACTAAAGAAACCAATCTTAGTAGCACACATTCATTATTTTAAACTATACAGTGCTCCTTATATACCCTAAAGGTTTAGCATCCTAGAATGAGTAGCATCCTTTTATTTGGCAGATAAGGGCTAATATCTGGGCATGAAATTTGATGACAGCTGGGTTCACTCTTCCCCAGATTCTTCATGAAAGTGCTTTAAGACGCTCTGACTGCTGCAGGTGCTGTAAAATGCTCTGTAGTAGATCTTTAATATTTCTCTATCTTCAGTTCTGATGTTGTTCACTTTCAGAGGACCTTTTTGCTGGGCTTCATGAAGGGTTAGGGTTGTCGAATATTTTCAAATCATGCACGATAAAAGATTTAGGAGGTCATAGAGTTTGTGGAAAACTTAAACCTCCCTGTGTCTTCTGTTTGACCTTCACAAGGGCAAGTTCCGCTCTCAGCTCTGACTTCCTGTCAACAGTGCCAGAAAGACAAGGGAGATGAGCTCTGTCATTGTAAAGATGTCTTCTTTTCTGATTCCTGTTTTTTCCTTTGACACAAACTTCCCCGAATTAGCACTGTGTCACCAGCATTTTTGTTCTCCTTAAGGCTGAAAGACAGGGAACATGTTAATAATAATAAAAAAGTACTTGCTATGATGGTGACACAAATCTCTAACAAGCTTTTATGTTACCACTGTGGAGGTGACCTTGAGCAACACAGTTAGTTACTGACCCCTCCGCTGGTGACGTTCGGGGGATCCCACTGTGGTTGTTTTTTTGGCAGGGGAGCAGGAGCAGGAGCATGGCTTTCAATCTTTGTGAATCTATGTTTGGTAAATAAGGGTCAAAAAGGCGGAAAAAAGAGCTCAGTTGTATGTACTCAGCAAAGAGACCTTATCTCTGCCTTTCTCTCGGCCATGTAGCCACAGGGCTCTGTCGCCAGGCTGCACTGTCAAGGTAATGTTTTCGTTGTTGACAGTCAACTGTGAGGTTTTACTCCTCAGTGTAATAGTGTTAATGAAATAATTTGCCTTGTCTGCTCATATTCGACCCAATGTTTAATGACAGTCGTCTGCATGTCAGCTTCAAAGAACCCTAATTGTTAACGTGTGGAAAGGTCCAGATAGCTTATGGTTTATGCTCTCTCCGGTTACTATGGTGATTATCACTGGAGCAGAGTGTGTTTTGAAAGCAAACAGGTCTGTTTTGGCACCAGAACCAGCTGGGAGGATGTCACTGACAGCAGTGACGGTCACTGCATGTGCCTGTTTGTGTGTGTTTTTAAAAGAATGTCTTGTTATCTGGGTAGGTTTGGCTTCGATGTAGAGATGTGACATATATCATGGTCCTCGTTTTATGAGGATGACTCTTCATTTTCCACAAACGCTGCAGACATAAAATACTAATGACACTGGGCACATTTAATGGGTCTCATAGTCACAGTTTCTGCGGGGGTTTTAAAATGCCCCAAAAGTCTCAAATTGAATCACCTGAATTTTAAAGATTCTTAAATATGTTCAAATTTTGGCTACTTGGTGGGGACTGTCAGTTCAAAAGGCCCGTTTACTGAATGAATGCAGCGGGTCCACGGGCAGAACTTATTTGTGTTCATGCGGGTCTAAAAATCAGAGGAGCAACTTTAGTGAAAGACTGAGATGTGCAGTAGGCTGGTGGTCAGTTTGAAGACCCTTCCTCATCATTTAGGTCTGCTGTGTGGGAACACTTCAGTTCATACAAAAACATTTTGGTAGTATGCATAGTTTGTCACGACTTTTAGTTCTTTCTCAACTATAAAAATATTAGCAAACTGTAATAAAACTACAAACAAGACCAACAGGGAACCGATGACTACACTTGGCTCGACTGTGGGAAAGACCAGATAACGTAGGTTAACAAGGGTTGCTCTCTACATAGCTACTTCAAATAATTGCCAATTATGGGGAAGTAAATGTAATTCTTTGACCCTGATATTACCGCAGAGGTCGACTTATCTTAAATGTAACTTGAACTGATTGTGTTCTGCATTTCCATCTGTCCCCATAAGGGTGGCATAAAGCACTGTATGCCAATCAGATATCAGGGAAATTCTCAGAGGAAAAAACGAGTGTTTAAAGGGTTTTGGTACCTTTACCCTGCAGCCAGTCAGAGTCGGTCCTTTCACTGTGGATTTCTGTCAATAACTGTTTGCTAAAGTTCTGTCGAAAGGAAATGTTCAGCCTTAAGTGGACAAATAAAATAAACTGCCTGTTGGCTCAGAACTTATGGGTTGCAAACCTTCCCAGGTTGGACAATATCATTTTATTTTTCAATGAGTGAAAATTACTGTTCTTTCATTTTTTATATCACTCGTTTTATTTCATTCATAAATGTTTGTAATTGAATGTCACTGGGATCTTATCTATGTCAGTTACGTAGGGCCATTCTATACCCGACTCACTAGACAGAGCATTTGACTGTCTGTCAGCCTATCCATCCATCCATCCGTCTGTCCTTCACCGTCTCTGACTGTGTCTCTTTCGCTCCCTCTTTTAAGAGTCCAGGGCCATCTCTCTGGTCAGCTGCAGAGAGACACGCCTGAAAGGAAGTAGCATAAACAAAAGGAAAGCAAGCCCAACAAAGCTGCAACGAGGCTTTGGTGGACTTGCTGGTTCAGGGGCGACGTGCTCACACAAAGAGCTCTCTGTGAGAGTGGTGGTGCTCCGTATTCTTGTGGAGTACTCGCTCAGTCACACACGCACACACATTTGCTTCACTATCCCTGTGGGGACAATTCATCGACATAATGCATTCCAGGGCCCTACCCCGACCATAACCATCCTAACTAAATGTCTAACCTTGACCCCTAGTATTAAACCTAACATAACACTAACCCCCAAACCAATCCTTCACCCTCATAAAAGTAGTCTGGGCCCATAGGGGCCTTCTTTTCTATGCACAAGAGTGATATAAAACAAGTACACACACACAGCATAGTACACAGTGACAGGTAACATAAGCCCACAATTCTAGTGTTTCACACACATGGTTTTTATGGCACATTAACTTTGCTGATTATGTCAGTAAATATCTTAAATCGCTGCTATGAATTACCTAGACAGCTCTAGGGTCTAGACCCCTAATGTGTCCTGCCACAGTTGCATATTGAATTTAAATGTCCCTTTCACGCCTCACAATAACTTAAATGATCTATAATAAAGTGTTTTGTGCCGTTGCTTTATACTAAATCTATATGCAGCACATCGATTCGTTGAGCTCCTTCCTGTCGCTCTCTTTCTCGCTCCCTCTAACACACACACTAGCCCTCTTAGGATAATGCCTGGTCATTGACGCTGTAAATCTCTTGCTTATGATACAAAAGAACAGCATATGGTAAATAACAGATGGTAGCCAATGCATATTACTCATGTAGCGTACACATGTATATGTTATATATATAGTCTGTACTCTATTATGGTCATGTAATCCATGATTTGAGTAAACCATGAGACAGCTGAAGGGCAGAATAAGGTCAGTTACAGGTCAGTCATAGAACAGGAAATCTCAGTGCACATGAGTTGTAAAGAAAAAGTATGATCATGAATGTGTGTGTAAGAGCAAACATGTTTACACTCACACGGCTGGTGAGAAGAGTACCAATTTAATCCCGGGTCAATTTGTCAATTTCTTTTCCCCACTGACCACTCTGTGCTCCTCAGTTGAAAAAGTGTATAAAGAAGTTTTAAGAACGCCGTGAGAGTGTATCTAATGAAGTGTTTTTCCTTAATGATAAACAAGGAGTCATTTAGAAGCAACGTTATATCCTTTGAATGGAAAAAAGTAAAGTAAGTTGTTAGCTATATTTGCTTCAAAATGTATTTATTAGTGAGTTTTCTACCCTGACCCTGATCTAAGTTGTTTAATATTTAGTAACTGCTGATACTCAGTCCTATTTAATCCTTAAGTGTTGATTAAACTGTCAGTGAATCCAGCACAGCTGTGGACTACTTCATCTCACACTGCTTATTTGTTATGAGCTTCTTGGTTTTAATCGGGGGCTGAAAGTATGATGTTTCTGATACTGATAAGATGTAAATGAAAATTCAGTTTGCACAAATCCACCCCTGACAGTGATGAGACAATCCACTTAAAAGAAGATGTCTCACTCTGTTGTATTTGTTGAATCACTCATCTCACTCAGTGCTGTAACAAAGTGGAGGTTGTTCTCAACAGGTACTGACAAGCGGCGTGCAGAAACAAAAACCGACAGCAGATGTAGACAGCAGCCGAGTTGATGTAGTGACAGCTGATATGACAAGCTGCTGACAACGTTGTTTTAACAGACGACAGCAACACTTTAGGTTTAAAAAAGCTGAATGCTTTCTACACTGATTTGATAATGATTATTATCGTTGGAGCTCAGAGAACCTGTGTATTTTTATAACGTCAGTATCTGAAGTCGGTGACTCACCACTGACGCCAAATGTTTTACATTCGCTATTTCACTGGCATATGCAGCAGGTTGCTGAACTGTAGAGATCACTTCCACCAAAACAAGTGCTCAGTCCCTTTAGAGGAACAGGATGTCACAGGTTCAGCTGTTCTGTAAGCAGGTCGTCAGGCAGCAGTCCACGTGAAATCACATTTTTAACCATCTGTTGAAAAAAAGAGAAGCTGCTTTTGCGGAATTTCGTGATACGTTTTCAAACTCGTGCTCCTAAATGTATTTCTCAGCCGCAAAAAGTGTTTTTATTCACCAGTGAAAACTGTGGCGCTGTCGAGCCTTGTTCAGTTATTTTCCTGCCTACGGTACGGCCCAGTAATTCAAATTAAACACACGTAAAATGCATTTTTCACAGCCCAAGCCTAAAAGTGAAGAGGAACTGTTGAAACTATGTAGCAAGCCTAAAATACGAATAATACACATTAACTTATGGTTGTTACAGCGCAGAGTTTAGTACTAAACCAAATTGTCATGTTGAAGTTGGTGTGAGGGAATTATGAACGGATGGAAAATGTCTGTTCGACATTTCAAACGGAGATAATCACAATCACGTTGTCAAAGAGAATTGACAGAAATAAAGTGCAACTGTCTGTCACCTCGACTCTCGACTGAATGATTGAAACAGCAGAGAACTGTTTATGAATCTGCCGAGGAGAGACTCTGGTTGGGGACCTGCTCAGACAGTTGATCCTTTTTAATGCAGATCCTGCGATATTTCCCTTAGAAGACCCCTGCAGTTAGTTTCCCGTCATCATAAGAGCTAATGAGTGACTAATGGTTTGCATACCTTCAGTTCAGAGATTTGAAGAAATATTAAGGGGCATTGGGTCTGTTCCATGTGAATGCCCAACATCTTAATAAAACACATTTTCGTTTACTTGTCACCTGTCTTTAGAAGTGTTTTTAATGGAATTTCAGTTTGCCAAATATTGAACCTATATATTACGTTGGAAAGAGGGTGGTTTTACATATTGTGCCTAGGTTCTTAGGTGTGACAGAACCATTCCAGGGTTTCATTCTTTTATCTGCACAGAAACTAATACAGCATTAGATCTTTTACTTTGCATCTTAGGCTGGATATCATACCTGTAAACATCCATTGCTCTTTCATTAAAATTTTCTTTAATTTTGAATTTTCTCCGATGAGATAAACATTTACTTGGCTCTCCTGATGTTTGGATACAGTATCTCAAGGGGCTTTTCTCTTTCCTCAGTGTTCATACATCAGCAGCTTCGCATGTACACTGGTTGGGGCAGGAAGCAGCAGCTCATTGATTCTGCTCAGGGCAACAAAAGTTTCTTGGTTTGTCGAATTTTGACACCTGTCTACATTTTCCATTGCTAAGGCCTCCACACCAGAGAAACCGATTACTTCACAGGTTTTGACAAAGTGTTTTAGGTTTTTACAATATATTGCAAATATACCCTCCCAGTCATAACGTAGAATATCATCAGCACTCTCCTACACAGCTTCCATCATGATTTAAAGTTCATTTCCTCCTCTTGTACAGTATATTCAAAGTCCCACGTGAGTTTGAATGTTGGAACCAGGAACTCTGCAATTACATTTGCCTTCATGATATAACGAGTCGGCTTGAAGTCTTTCATGCAGTGAACAGTGTCGGCAAAGCGAGTTTAAGCCTGCACGCTCTCAGGAAAACGTGTTAACTGTTCAGAAACCTCCCATTTCAGCCCCCCCCCTCCTCTTTTCATTTCCTGTGCCCTTATTCATCTAGCAAGTTGAGGTTGCTATAGTGACACAGAGAAGGAATAAACTTCCTGTCTGCTTCCTGTGGTTAATTGAGGCCTTATTTATTCTTTAGAATCACTGGCACACATCAGATTATCATCATCTACACTTCCCTCCATCAGTTTGCTTGTTGAGCTGAGCTAATATTCACAACCTTCGTTTTAAATGTGAATTATTTAATTATGCGTTTCCAGGTTGACAAAAATTAATATGTCAGGACTTGAGAAAAAGAGAGTGCTTCATTAATGAGCTGACATCCTCCAGCTTTTAGAATCATACAGCATACTGCTCTCTATATAGAAGTGGCTGCACAGTGAGTCTAATATTAAATCAGAATGTGTCTTTCATTATTCATGAGTTAAATCTTAAAAACCCTCTACTTCCCTAAAACCTTTGGGCAGTTCACTTCATGAACGTTGCGTTTCTCTCCTACGTTAAAGAAGTCAGCTCCACATGGGACGGGAATAATGTAGAATGTATTCCAAATGCTGACTGTGAATTATCCTTATACAACCCTAATAAACAGAAAAAAAGGGGAAATGCACCACAGGGGCAAATTCGTTGCGAACTGCTTTCCATTGTGTGCATAATTTGTTATGAAGATGGAGATTTCCTACAGATCTTACAGATATCAAGTCAGTGTTCATTGCAGTGTTAAAGCTCAGAGGTGAGCTCTTAATCATAAAACCTGTCACGGACTGGAAAGTGTGTTCGAGACAAGAGACAATTTACTTGCTGTTTAATGTGGCAATTCTATAATCCACAGATTTTTTTTTTTTTAATTTGTACTTTTTGCTCAACACATTAACTGTGATTATGCCTGCAATTTAAATGTGATGCATTCTACGCTGCTCTTCTAATTTACTTTATCATGAAATGTATGTTTACCAAAAAAAAAAGAAGTCAGCTCCAGAATTACACATCTAGTCAATATGGGTGGATAGGTTTATTCAAACATTTGAGGATCCATTACATTTTTTCAGATACGGGTTCAAATTTTGCCAAAAACGGTTGCTGTACTGAAAGAGAAACAGATTATAGTTCAAGAAAGTATTTTGAAACTGCATCTTTGGTCATTGATTGTAAATTACATATAGCTTTAACTGAAGAGAAACACCGTGTCTTGTTTCTTGGCCTCTGCTCATACGAATATCGTAAAATCAGTGTCAAAAATGGAAATTGTATAATTATCTTTATTTCATTTACTATTTGGCTTTAACGTTTACTTTCAGTGAGAGCAGGTTTTTATACTCAAGTTAAAGTTGGTTTCAAAGTCGGAGAGTGTCATTTAAATGTGATGTGAAATGCTGAGCGATGATGTTTGCTCTGACCATGTCAGGTGCACTGGTCTGGTCGCACCCTTCATGTCTGCAGGCTTCAAGGCCACGGCAGCCTCTGATTCGGGGCTGGGAGAAGGCCAGTCTTCACAGGCAGCCTTGGCCGCCTCGTCTGCTCTTTGATCGATGGCCTTTTAGTTCAGAGTAATTATCGCGGGCCAGACCAGGAGGCTGCTGATTTTATTTGGCTGCCGTGTCCACACAAACATATATGAATCTGAAAATGTAGTTTTACATATGGATGGGACTAGTTTTCAAAGTAGAGTTTTCAGATTACATGCAAAAGGTTAATTGACATGCGTGAAATTTAAGGCTTAAACTGAAACGCTGCTCGTTGGCATTGAGTGATGTTATGTTTTGCAAAATTACAGTGAGGTTCTGTTGCATGGCGTTGCTCGCTCAAGTTTTCATGTAGCAGCGAAGACAACTGCCAATCAAATCACGTCAATTACAAGGATGACGCAGAGTCAGCTGGTGAACCTGGTGTGTGTTCATCTGGTTATTGTCTGTGTACTTCTCTAGCATCGGAAGAGCTAGCATGACACTATCGCATGAGAGGCGGCGACCGTACCAAGCGAAGGTTCAAGCATTAATTTAGTACATAAATGTGAGTTCAGCGTAAGTTCACTGGGGATGTCCAATATGCTTTTCAATTCAATTCTAACTGTAAAAGAATGATCCTGAATTATTCTCAAGGTTTCTGTTATTGGAATCCCATTAAATGGCAAGATTTGTTGCTTTAACTTCACCTTCATCAAAAAAGCAGTTCCACATTCCTTTGTCTCTGAAAGAGTTGCAGAGATATTGCATATTCACCTCAGCTTCATTTGACTTCTTATTTTTGAGAGTTTCATTTCCTCACCACCTATAACTTTTGTTTCTCGCCAAGTGTTTATACTCTGCTTCTCCCACAGGTCATTGCTTATATTGCGATGCCCTAATCCATAATTCATCAGGCCCTTTTCTTCCATCTCTGTGTGCCTGTACATGTGAATGTGTGTCTGAGTACAAAGGTTAGTGCAGGAGGGGGACAAGTAATGGATGTATGTATAATGCATCAGCAGCACATTACCTAGTAGCCCATTGCCCATGATGCAGCAGATGCCTCCAGTGAGTTAGGACCATCGCTGTGTTGCCATTTGAAGGTGAATAAGAAAGGGTTATCCTACAGTAATGTAGAGTGAAAGAGCAGCAGGACAAACTCATGCTGTGAGGTTTATTTTCATAGTGACTGTGGAGCCAGTGAAAGATGCTGAACCTCCTGGTTTTGTTTCATTGTTTGGACTGAATCTTAAAGGGATAGTTCATTGGAAAATGAAATTTCACTCTATCTAGTCACCACTATGCAGATGAATGGGTGGGTGAGGTGTTTGAGCCCAAAAAACACTCATTCACTCCACACTTCACCCACCCCTCCATCAGCAGAGTGGTGAGTAGAGTGAATTTAAATGTTTCTTGTGTGTGGTCCTTCCTGTGGGAGTAGTACAAGTTTCACATGGCTCTCAGACACAGAACAGAACAGTGTGAGACAGTACAGATCATTAAGGGTGCAGGGACCTGCTTCAATTACAGTATTTGTTCCAGATTATTTGGTGTTGATGCAAAACTCAATTACAGTCCCAGGGCTGCCCGATTCAGTGCTGTGCTTTTCTGTATGGTCACACTGTGTTCAGATTTAATTTTTCTATGGTTGTCTCTAAGGGAGGGGCCACCTGAACGACTCTGGGGGCCCAGAACATGGCAAGGGGCCCGAAATATTCCAGCTATTGATTTTATTTGTCGGAGCTGTGGATCAGGTTTTTTCTGTTGTAATCAGATGATACATTGGTGATTTAGAACGTTTACCGTTAAGTATAAAGGATCTTCAAAAACAAAGAAAAGAATGCTCATCATATCATCAGATGGTTATAATAAATCCAAATTTAAGTCGAAACACATATTTGAAACAGTTATCACATGTACACATTCTGCTACACAATAAATCTTGCAAAGAACACACACTAAACAGCCAAAACAGAGGAGGAATGTAATGTACAATAAGGGCAAAAATCCACAAGCTCATTCCACATTAGATTTGAGTGCAGTGAACAAAGCTGTGTGCTTCTTTATCCTTCAAAAGAAGCGCTGTGTAGTTTTTCTTCATCCTTACAGGTTGAACATCTGTCTGATTTAAATCTGTGTTTGACCCCGGTTCGATCCCATAACAATTGTGTGTCTGTATGTGCAACAGGATTGTCTTTCCAGGTCTTTGTCTTTAGCCGGGGCTGCATCGCCGTTTCAGGGGTCATATAACACAATCCTTACACTGACCCCACCAGATGCCTGCGAGACGTAAGCTCTGATTAAACCACATATATGAAAGTAGGTGGCAAAGTCAGAGAGTGGATGAACAGATGAATATAACTAAATATTTTTGCCAAATCTGCATTTTTCTGTCTGATATTAGTACAAAAATACTGGCATCTTCCTGTCACACAACAGCTGTGGTAGGAAATCATCCATCATGCCAAGATTTTAATTTCTAAAGTGTAAAAATGTTTTTGTAGATCAGGATCAGTCACCAAAATCGTAAGCAACACCAACTTGAACATATCTAATATGATACGCAAAAGAATGGATTAAAAACACCTGGCTAATTCCATCACTTAACTAAATATATGATCATTTTTGCTCTTTACTTGCAGCACAGGGGAACATGTTAGTAGAAATGTGTGATTGAAGCTCATTCTTTATTGTAAAATTGATTTTCTTGCTTATTTGCATTGTAGTAGCGTAATGTCAGAGGGAGTTCTCTCCAGATGTTGCAGCACATTAGAAAATCTCGAGGGCTGCAGTTTTTAAGCACCGTTCTTCTTGACGCTCCCTCATCCGTGCACACAGTTTGAAAATCAACATCAATTATGAATTCATTCCATCTGGTGGACTGTGATTACCGCTCCTGGCGCTGTGGCGTGCCTGATAGCTCGCCGCTCCGTCCAACGGATTCACTACAAAAATTCAGAGCCGATGAAGTGAGGTGGGGGAGCGACACTCGGATCAAAGCCATGACAGAAATGAGAGAGAGAGAGATCTCACCATTATTTTTATTTTTAATTGATCATCGGGATTTAAGGGGCATGAGTCATCTGTATTAAATATTGACCGACTCAAATCGATGCCTGATCGACTGTAGCTGCCCTGTTAAGGCTTTGAGCTCTAATCTACTACTGAGTGGGAGTCAAGGTTGTCAATCATTGGCAGTTAAGGCCGGGGACCGGCCAGTTAATGTGTCATCCTCACGGTGGGCCTGACTTTAAGTGTCAGACCAGGGTCCCTAACAGCAGCACATCTATTTCTCTTCTCCTCCTGTCCTCTCTTTACCTTTGACTTACCTCAGCTGATCCTCTCTCCTGTCGGCTACAATCAACGTTTGCCATTCCGCTTATCTCAGTGTGCCAAATAATTCCTCTCAAACCAATTTTCCTATTTTGGAATGATTAAAAATTATCATCATCTCCCAAAGCTCTCTTATCTTTCCCAGTTGACATCTTCGTCTGCTTCTTCTTCGAATCCCTTTGTCATACTGAGATGTTTGTATTCTTCCAGTTCTACGTCCATTGTGTTTTAAAACCATCAACATGCCGACTCGCACGCTGTGAATTCTTCCTGTGATTTTCTTGTTGAATTCTCAAATGGGCTCAGTCTGACATTTTCAAGGCATTTTTACTCTAGGCCTGGCAGGACAAGCCCAGAAAATGTCCAGAGTTACTGACATTAATGTTCTCACATCCAGGCCCTCTGGACATTTTCTGGAAAAAGACGTATGTCTGAAAGCACTTATAGACAGCTGTAATGGGACAGGGACTTTTTTTTTTACCAGTGGTCCCAGTTCCCTGACGGAGCATTTTACCTCTTACACTTTCAAAGATGACAGACTCCTCAGCTCCTGTGAGCTATGGTATCATTTGTTGGTATTTCATACGCAATTTGTGTCTCACTGTTGACTGACAAATTAATCTATGGCCTTCAAGCTCATGCAAAAATAATAAGTCATATATAAACGCCACCCAATTCTGGTGCTTTTTTAACAAAACTTTTTTAATTTACTTTCAATTTATTCTCCAGATCTGAATAGGTGTGCTTCCTCTTCTTCCTTGATTTCTCCTGATATGCATCAGTTAATCTTTACCACCGCTAATTGCTCAGGAGGTGTGTTGACCATGTGGTTCACATTTTCACTCATAAACCGCACGTAGCGCTCCGAGCTCCACTGCTGTATGTTTATGATCCCTCAATCAAACGCAGTTCATACGAGTGTAAGTCTTGCTTATATTTTTATGACTCCAGAATTGGTGAGGTTAATGATTCATCGATAATAAACATGATGAGGGGTTTTCCATACACAGTAAAGCATGTGGCAGCTCAACAAGTCCCAATTGTCACATACTGCTCCTTTCAGCTCTGCATCTCATCAGCTCTGGCTGCTTTACCATCGAGGAAATGCCATCTTAAAACTGAAGAAGCTTGTCATGATTAATGGATTATTGATATTTGCTCCGGCCTGTAATTTGTCAAGGGAATGTGCATCCTTAAGGAGACTTGTCATCAAATGGCTTATGTGAAGGAAATGAAAATGCTCTTTCCTTCCACCACCATCGTCAGTATTGCCTCGCATGCACTCGACATACATAAAGAAGGAAGACTTCTCGTGGTCTTATTCCTCTCTGCTTTGGCAGCAGTTGCGACTCTGCTGTCCAGACTTGCTCGTTGCCCGAGGCACGGTAACCATCTGTTGGAGGAGACTGAATCCGTCCGTCGCTGTCTTTCAAACAGACAGATATGTCAGTGAATGTGTATGCATGTGTCTTTGCATTCACGAGTGTACACATGTTCATGCAAGCTGCTTCCATTTCCTCCTTGATTGGATCTGAGAATAGGAAGTGACACATGTGTCTCTCTGAGGGCCTCTGGTCTCGGGTCTGGGTTGGCACATTTCTCAACGCTTGGCGAGGGAACGGGCGCCGTCGGACCGCTCACGTTCAGTGTGTAGGCGTTCAAGGAGAGTTTGAGAGAGGCTCGGAAGGAATGATGGAAAATGAAATTAATTAGATTATAGAATAAAGAGAGTGAGGCCCAGGGGAGATAGGAAAGTGATGAAGGCTGTTTTGTTATGCAAGAGATGTGTCCGAAAGTTCAGTGTGGTGAGGCTGTGTCCTCTCTGTGGATCCTCCTACAGGAAGAGTTGCCGTCTCAGCGCTTTTATTGTTATTTTTTCCCCTCTAACATCGCCCCCCTCTTCTCTACCTTTTGTTTTCTTATATTCCCATTGCTTCCAATTAGGTTACTCATCTTGGCGTGAAAACCGCCCTATCACTTTTCCACTGTATGCTTAGTGGACTGTATATTAGTGGGGAGAATTCAAGCGTCTCATTGTTTTATTTAGTGGAGTCTCAATGTGTCTCAGGCTGCCGCGAGTGAGAAAAGAGAACGTGAGGACGAGGAGTCTCAAGTGGGTGAGAAACGATGTCTAACAATAAGACGAGCCTTTCGTGCACTGTGACTCATATTTATCTGTACTCAGAAAAAAATCACATTAAAGTGGACTTAACAGCATTAACTCTCAGTGTCTCTAGGTGGATATTGATTTGAAACCTTATGACATCCAATGTTTGCCTCCATTGGCCTCAGAGTTCAACTTGAAAGCCAGTTCATATTTGATATTCATGGGGCGGCCTGTCACCACTGAGGTCACACATTGATTTATTTATCAGGTCTGCACTGAAGTGGAGACCAGAGGGCCGTTTCATTATAGATTTAGTAGACGGCGGAATATTCTCCTGCTCTTGACGATGTTTTATTCAACTTTCGCTTTGTTTGCAACTCAGTTATTGGCAGCTTAGGACTAACTTCAATAATTGTTTCATTAAAGCATGTGACATTCATTTTTCAAAAGCCGACCCAATGTTCTATTAATTTTTCAGTAAAATGACTGCATGCCTGATGGTGCAGTGCAAATGGCTCCACAATTACAACACAGTAATTACTCAGAGGCCGCCAGTCTTATTTAGGATATTTTGTGAAGCTTGTAAAAGCATGTTTGAAAGAGGACTGCATGCAACACATTGAGGGAGAGATATGAAACTGCCCACTCCTCCCTATTGTAAACAATACATGAACAAAAAACCGTGTGCAGTTAGTGGAATGTAGGACAATATCTCTGCAAGAACACACGCTTGTTGAAATGGATAATTTTATACTGTGTTTGAGTTATTGTGCCCACACTCTGTTTAAGGCCAAGCTGTTACTGAACGCTTATCAGCCAGGGAGAGCGAGAAATGGCCTCAATCTGAGAGGGAAGAAATCTTAATGAAACCTGAGGCCTCTGTCCATATTGTCTCTGTACTAGTCTGTGGATACCCAAACTGGGCCAGGTCTGGACAAACTTTTTTGCAATGACTGTTCGGTTCTGGTTTTTAAGCTTCACATAAAACAACAGGGAAAATATCGGTCTCTGGTTGGGTTCTGACCCAAAACGCAGAAAGACTGTCAGGCTCGGCAATTTTCTCTCTCAGGCTCGGTTAAGTTCCGACAGAAAATTGTGGCTTGAATCCCACTGTAGTCTGTGGGATTGGTTGAATTACCTTTAAAAAATATTCAACCATCTCTTCTCCTGTAATTGAAACCAGGACACCCCCTGAAACTGATGTGTTGTCTAAAAATCACCCTCAAATGTCCAAGTGTCCACCGAGGTCAGTGCCACTGACTTTCCTTCCAGTCTTCTTTTTATTGTATCGTCATTGAGTTTATGCCTTAAAACAGTTTGTCAGAGTCATCAGGACTGAGAGCCCTCTCAGCACTGGTTTTGTTATTTAAGTATTTATTGTTTTAATTTATTTCCCAGTTCAACACATGTTCCTCTCATCTGCAGTGAAATGAAGCTTCCTCAGTGATACCCCCACAAGCGATTCATTTAGTCTTTGCTAGTGGCCATAAAGTGATTTGTTGCGGGTGGCGAGGTCAGTTGTCAGGCTGACTGAAAGGAGGCGGAGCAGTGTGAGTTACTGGTTTGAGCTATAGCTCAGATTGGAACGGTTCAGGTCTAAGCATCAACAGCGGCCCTGTGTTCTCAGCTAGCAGGCACCCACACTGCTGCCTTTGTGTCTTGTTCCCAGTCCCACCAGGATGGGTCACACTTGCTCCAAACACATGCACACTTATTCACACACAGAGTATAGCTTTAACACCAGTGGAGGTGCACAGTTCCATTTTAAACTAGATGAAGCTGTGGATGCAGGATGCTGATGCAATGTGTCGGCACTGCAGGACGATAACAATCGTTTTGAGGTGTTGACTGTCAGTCTTGACACAGGACAGTGGGAAGGACCCTTTGAAATGTCTTCTTTTTATATCTGGACTTGTCATTTTCATCATGCTTAACTGGATAATGGTAACTGGCATGTCAGGAGTTCTCACAGAGGAGCAGGCCGGCACATTTCTTTGTCTCATTTAATTCCATCACTCGTTAAATGTGGGAGTAGATAAAGCTCTGTCAGACCTTTCTGTTAATCTGTCCTTCAAAGAAAACTCAAATTCCTCTTTAGGATGTAATTTTCAGATATTCAATCAGTGAAAATTGCTGACTAAAGCAGATCTTCAGGAATTTGTATCTTGACCTTTGACCCCAAGTTTGCCAAGAAAAAAATATCTTGATATTTAACCTTGAGACCAATCAGGCAACAAGTTTTTTTTTATGTCTGATAAAGCAGAGGTAGAAAACTTTTAATGCTCACACCAGACTCCTGAACACTGAACTGAGTAAGTGGGTTCTTTGTCTGGGAAGTCAGAGATTAAAATGATTGTGCAGTAAATCAGATAATGTGAAGTCTTGTCAGCCACAAGAATACGTTTTATTCTCAAGGCCGACAACATCAAATTTATCTTCCCTTCCACTGAAATAACTGTCAAATAACTTTACAGTCAGCAAACTAGCTATTACATACAAATAGATCACATAGATAAAAGTGGTTCTTGGTGAACACTCAGTTGCTTTGCTAGCGGTAAAAAGTATTGTAAAGTATTAACCTTTGAGAGCCACAAGCTAGGCACATCATTGCTGGGCAAACACATTGAAAGGTGCAGGATCTCATACGCTGCATCAATTCACAAATACTTTTCCGAGAACAAAAGTGTCTTAGTAGTGATTGGTCAAGTCACAGGACATATTTCAACAGGTCCAAATTTGATGTCCAGGTATTTTTGGTGGTTCAGGTGGATCGCACTCATCTATTCTTAACATTTAGATCTCTCAACCTGTCGCTTAATACCTGGATAATTGTACCCAAGCACAAAAAACCCCTGCACAGTCGGAACCTAGCGATTTCCCCTGGTACAACAATGATAATTGTTTTTCATTCCAAGGGGCCCCTCGTCAGCGACCTGCACTTCCTCAAACAAAGCTAGACACCCAATTACAACTCATTTGAGTCCAAATGAAGCCGCAGCTAAAATCTGTGGGTCCCATGTCGTCTATAAATACAGGCAAGGGTTATTTCCCTCATCTGCTCTCTAACAATTAAATTAATGAAAGTGCCGCGTACACCACTGCAACAACACACTTTGTGGGAGCAGTGCATTCTCTCCTTTTATGAAAGTTAGGTTTGCTTTAGTCGTGTGTGTGGTCACGTGGGACTTGATTAGAACTGTTCCTGTTTGTATTTGCTGTCGTCATGTGCGGAGGAAAGGAAAACCTCAGAGTGACACTCACCACCTGTGAATACAGTCTGTCCATCATGGGTCAGACACCCGGCCCTGTCCTGCTGCAGGTGGACCCCAGTCAATCCTGATGGTACTGGTTCCCCCTGGCACCCGTCTCCATGTTGGTCCTCCCCGTCAGTAATCAGTCTAACCCTGACTGTTGCAGAGAGATTAACAATTTCTCTGCTGCTTTGTTCTATAACTATATAATATGTCTCGATGGTTAGTCTTCCTTCTCCTAGTATATTATTTCCTTCAGAGGATATAAAACAAAGCTTACTCTGCTACTACCCTGACTCTGTGAGATCTGACGATGATGGTATGTGTGCTCAGACATATTTCCTCCCAAAAAGGCCTGTTTCATAGCAGATATTTTGATCTATCGTTGTAGGAAAATCACAGATAAATAATAATGTGTGTGCACATGTGCGTGCGCGCCTCTGCTGTCGTGCTTGTTCAGTTAAGATATTATTAGTTAAAACAAAGTGTGTCCAGCCCTGCAGGAATTCTGAAAACATTCTTACTAAAGTACATGTGCTTGTATAGCTGGTGGCAGCCTTTAATACTGGCTGGCAACTATAAAATATTCAAGACAAATATTGCATCACAGGCCTGCACTTCCTCTGCATGTGTCTAAATACGTTGTTGTTGAACTACGAGTACTGCAGCATTAGTACATTTCTGTACAAATAATATCCTAATATATTCCCTAATTTATTGTGCTCTACATTTCTTAGACGTTTAGTATTCTCACATTAAAGTTTCTGTCAGAGGCAGATGAACAGAGTATTTTTTTTTAGCAGGCCTATCATTTGCTCCGGACAGATTCCACACGCACATGCTTGAATGCTGAGAACACACAGTCTGCCTGGAGATGTATTTGTGTTTGTGTTGTGCAGTGAAAAGAGCTGCTACCCTTTTTGTTAATCAAACCAGCAGCGGCACCGAGATATGTGCCAAACTTCACTGCTCGCTTCTAACTGTTATTAGCTTCAGATTCACTGGACAAACTCCAAAGGGCATGTTTACTACTATCAGGAGAGCTTGCGTTTGTGTGTTTGTGTTAACTCACAAGTCTAATATGCTCTCGCAGTTTGAAACCAGACATGGCACATGGCTCTTGGGACAAATTTGGCCAACTCTCTTTTGCTGTGTTGTTCTCCTGATATTTAATGCAAAATAATTAATATCCCTTATTAGTGCTTAAACCTAAGACACAGTTAGATGCAGCGTAAGTGTGAAGAGGTTTAAGAAGAAACATTCTGACAGCCTTTTGTAGTTTTAACCAGCTTGAGTAGAAGTGGAAGGCTGATCAGAGAGTGCATACCTCTGTCAAGGCTAATGCCCTATTTCACCTTGTAATAAATAAGTTGTGGGTTAACCCATTTAACCGGATCCGCTCCCAGCGTGAATGGGATTGGCTCCAGCTCCCCTTATGACCCTTTAATTATAATGTCTTTACATAATTGACCTATGGATGGATGGATATTTTTCTGTAATGTTGCTGATGAACAAAGAAAATCAGATGAAACATAGCTTCCTTGGTAATGGTGCTCATTGGACACATATGATAAATCCATCCATCGGTTTGACTGCTTGGTTGCGGGGGAAGCAGGATTTACGCGCTGCTAAATATTGTATCTGCTTTATATCAAATGTAGGGCAATCTCCACAATGTTTCTTTTAATTCACATCCAATGTATACAGTACAGCCAGAGAGAGCACCTTCCCTCAGGTGTAACACTATTGTCCACAGACTGTGCGGCAGATGGACGTTCGCTTCTTCACAGTTTGATTTGCAGATTACTTGGTCGGAGACTCCAGAACCATGTGGTGGATGCAAAATGGAGAATGTCACAATGTCTCTGCGTGAAAACAGAAAAACACTTTCACCCTAGTGTCCTGGCTCCGCAGGCTCAGGCCCCGGACACAAACATTACATCTTTGACCACGTAGCACACACCTAATGACACCTTTAGGCTCTGGGATGATAAATTAAAACTGTCTTCATTTCAAGAGAAAACTGTTTGTTCTGCTTGATTAGCCAGTCTGAGCTCATTGACCATGCAGGAGCAGGAGCTGACAGCTGTCTATGGAAACTATCTTTGCCCATTACTACCCGGGGGCTTCTCAGTGCATGTGCGTGCTGCATGCTGTGTAGTTGTATATTTTGAGGGTCATCCCAGAGAGACTTCACCCTGGGCGAGTTCGAATGGAGAGTGCACTGACAGGCACCCCTGGGTGTATGTGTCTGTATGTGTGTAGTGTTAAATTCCTTGTGGCAGATGAGCTCTCCCTGGTCGCCTCAGGCTGGTAGAATAAACATAGCACTGGATAAGAAGAAAAAAAAGGCCCCATACCCTGTCAGACGTTTCCATTAAAATGTTAACTACGATAAAGTGACTTGTCTTGAAGAAGAGGAAGAAGAGGAGGATAGGGTGGCAGGTGGATTTCGTTGCTTCAGAGGTTCAAAGTGTCTCTGATGTTTCGACTGTGAATTAAAGACTTTGCTTCATTGCCATTTCAACTCAGACGACAGCTGGAAATGTCTGGGTTATAGCTGTAGAGGCACAATCACTGTTGGTTCACGGTGAGAGGAAAGAGTAGACTGGTTCAGGATGGAAGTGAGAGATGGAGAGGGGGGAGCTCCAGATGTGAAGCGGCCAAGCGGGCTGCCTGTTTACATGTCTGGTCTAACGGGAGCGTATTTTTAACCTCTGCCTGTTTTTGTTCTCTCTGCAGGTGCTGGCGAGTCAGGGAAGAGCACCATTGTGAAGCAGATGAAGTGAGTGACTGCTAATTGTTTTGCTTTTCCTCCCAACAGGTCTGACAAAAAACAACAACAGTGATTTTAGGATCAGTATTAACTGCATGATCAAATAGAAGAATTATAGCATTGCAATAATTTGTGGATACTAGAACAAACATATGGCACAGATTTCTTCCTGGGACTTTCTTGAATTTGAATCTCACACGGGACTCACATATATGTGCACTTGGTGTCGGCGAGATCGTCTTAACGACAATTATCACAGTAACAACTTAGTCAGCTCTCAAGCCAATGTGCCCTAATGGCTTCACGCCTCCGGTTGCCACATGAGAGGCTGAGTTCTGCTCAACGTCTGCTGCATGCCACGCTAGCAACGCAGTGCAAAGGAACCACAATGCAGTTCGGCAAAGTAGTCAAACTGAATGAGCAGCGTTTCACCTGATTCCTTCAACGCTTATGTGTAAACCAGATCCTTTCTGTGAAGTGATTGCACGACATAATATGATATATTCATTGGCTTCCATGTTCCCAAGAATTATCATCTATATTTAGAAATGGGTCAAAATGTAGAAAATGCGAAGCTCAACTATGCAGAATGTGACTAAATGCACTGAAGATACTGCTTAGTGGTATGAATAAGTGAGTCATCATCTTACTTCCTGTCTTCCTGAGAGAAGACACTTTGCTGTGACAGCATGAGAGAAAGTCGCAGTGGAGGAGACCCCTCTGTCAGATATCTGGCTTGTATTAGCTATGCTTTTAGGTGCATGCATATTGAGGCCCTCATATAAAGATTGTAATAATTATGTACAGTGTTATCTATGTGGACTGTTGCTGTCGTATTTCTTTCCCGGAAAAAGGCGTGTGACACCAGACAGGACGGAAGACGTCTGAAATAGACCATATGTGGGAGGGTTTATCTCAGCTCTACACCAGTTTAACAGTTGGATCAGCTGGAAACCGACTAGGTTATTTCACACATAATCTACAGAAATGCTTATAATCTTCATTTTCATGTCCCTTTTTTTATTCAAATTTAAGGAAAGAAGGTATTTCCACTAAATGTGGTCTTCCAATGTACAATGTACATACAAACACACTCACACACACACAGAACACGCACACACACGTGAGCTGCATCTGCCTCTGCGCTGCAGCGTATTTTATACAGGGGTGTTTCTGGTCTGATAAGTGGAATCTTCCTGCTCACTGATATGGTGACTAATGTTAAGAGTTAGACACCCCCTGGCAACATGCTGGAAATAGGCCATTAGAAGTCAATGCAGCATGAACATTATCACAAGCCCTATGGAGGTAAGAAACAATTGTTAAGTGATTCATTAAATCAGCGGAGGAGTCGTCGAGTCACTGTGCAGAATGCAGATACAGTATGTCAGTACACTCGACTGGTTCCAGGGTACATCACTGGTTTGTTTTTAATTTTTTTATTTTACTTCACATTAGAGCTGCACCATATTGGATTTTGGCCGATATTCAATGTGCCGATACAAATATGAATACCAACTTATTCCTATACCCCGACTCGTATGTTGTTTGGCTGAGAGTATCAGCTGATAGACGTATTGGAATCATTGTTTGCCGATATGCACCAATGTTAAAATGTTAAATATTTGTTTTATTTTCTTAATTTAAGTTCAATATATGTGGATGCTTTTTTTATTTAAACTGTAAAATATCATGCCTCAATTTCTTTATCACAAGGGATTGATAATTTCATTTGAGGAATAATAGATATATTTTATAATTTAAATGTTTGGTATCGAAAATACATTATTTGCCATTGAGTTCACATACCAGAGCCCTAGATCTTTACTTAAATTAATTTCCACAGTTCTTGACACCTGTGGTTTTCCTGCTTTGACATTATAAATGTCAGTCATTTAGACTGCATGTAGACAACACTCAAAGACAGTTACTTGAGTATTCGATCTTTCTTTTGCACGACCTCTTCTGTAACATGGTGAAATTATAGATCTCAGAGATACAATGCGAAGGATTTTCCTTTTCATAATTTTAAACAAAAGGATAAATGCTTCACAAACCGTGTGAGTATCACAGGAAGCTCAACCAGTTTCAATGTTAAAAAAACCCTCTGACAGTTGACTATAATATATTGTGATGAAGAAAGGATGAAATATAGCTCGAAGAAAAGTGACAGCCACAGGAAAGCATTAATGACGGGTTTTCAATTCATCCAGATTTAGAGTAATATTGAAAATGTGCAGTGACAGAGACAGGAAGTGAGGTATTTACTCTGCTGTGTAGATCACGTGACTTTATTGACAACACACAGACGCCGGTGTCAGTTCTTATCAGCACAAACTCTCTTGACTTCTTCGTCCGTGTCCTCTGGTGTGTCTGCTGTATCCCGAGATCAGACAACCAACCCTCTGATAAGCTGACGACCCGCTCTACCCCTGAGCCACAGCCACTCCCTAATAAGGGTGTAGCTTTAAATGACCTCAGGATTAGGTTTAATTGAAAAATTTAGAATCTGGCTTAAAAAATATGTTTGCATGTTGTTTAACAGCCTCTCTTTTTTTATCTTTCCTCTCCGATTTCAGGATCATTCACGAGGATGGATACTCAGAAGATGAGTGTAAGCAGTACAGAGCGGTGGTCTACAGCAACACAATCCAGTCCATAATGGCCATCATCAAAGCCATGGCAAACCTGAAGATCGACTATGAAGAAGCTTCCAGAGCGGTAGGTCTCTAACAGTAAAGTAGACACAGAAATGCATAAACATTAACCATGGTCACCCTCTGATAAACCAGGATGTGAATACCATGTCACGACACAGAAAGTCTGTCCAAGCTTAAAAGCAAAAAGGAGAATACTGGACTAAACGTATACACTAAAAACTACAATTTAATCTTACTATCGGTTAAAGATTATAAACTTTAAAGTAATCCATATTTTGTCATAATAAAATGTATTAAGGTCCATTATTTCTGAACATTGTAAGAAACATTGTTGCGCTTATCAGCTTTGTCTCATGTAGATATATAAATCATTTTTCAAGCTTCATACTGTTAGCACTGCATATGTGAGTTTATTTGTGTCTTTCTTTCCTTGCCAGGACGATGCTCGCCAACTGTTCGCCCTGTCCGCAGCAGCGGAGGAGCAGGGCATGCTGCCTGAAGACCTGTCCAACGTCATCCAACGACTGTGGGCCGACAGCGGCGTCCAGATCTGCTTCACACGGGCCCGAGAGTACCAGCTCAACGACTCCGCCGCCTAGTGAGTGCTTTAATAACACAGAATAACATCAAGATCCTGCTGTGGATTAATGTGTCTCAATATAAAATACTGCACACAGTTGTGCTAGGATCTAAAGTCAAATCAATGTCCCTTTATTACCTTTGGAGTTGAGTCTGCTGTGTTGTAAGATTACACCGGGGGTTGTGATGCAGAAAGGATCATGAGATGTGTGATATCAAATATGATCAAAAATAATAACTGAAATGATTGTTTCCAATACTCATCAAATGTTGTTTGTAAAATAAAGTTAACATGACTTGGAATACTTAATATTTAGGGTTAGCTACTCAACAAGTGAATTCTCTGTGTGCATTCAAAGTGTCATTTTGGAGCTAAACACATATAATCACTTGATACAACACAAACAGTAGCTTGTTAAAATGTTATGCAGATCTGCATTTTCCCTGCTAACTGGACTTGAGCAATGTCATGACACTTTACTCCACTTTAATGGAGAGAACATTAGGCGTACGGTTCAATAAATTATTATTGTTCACAAAGAAGCTGAGCCTTAATAGACTGTCAACCTCCTCCAGAATATATTTTCATTGTTACTTTTCATCTCCTCTTCCATCTCATCCACATCTGCCTCTCCTCTCGGCTTCGAACGTTTTCTCAGTGCTGGATTGTGTCTCTGTCATTTCTCACGTCGTTAATATGTCAACACACTACTTTTCTCTGCCTCCTCACATTAACCAGTCAGGAGAAATTCACAGAGAGCAGCTACAGTCATTAATAGAGAGGACGTTACTGTTTTGTTTAACCGCTGACTTTTACTTTTGAGACCTGTCGTGCCGCTAATCTGCAGCAATGTGGCCGCCGTCAGCCGCAGGTTGTTAATTACATCAATTACCCTCTTCTCTGAGTGCTGCATTTGTTGGCCGTGCTTTTTTCTAATGCACCAGTATAATAACAGGGAGAGAATAAGGTAATTGCGAGCGGCTGCTGATGAGAGGAGGTGAGGGCTGGGGATCACTCTGATCTCAGACAGGCTCGGCATCGTCCACTGCTCACAAACTGCTCTTAATGTGTAATACACAAGGTCTTTGACAATACAATGGCACCTCCAGGTTGTGCTTTAAACTGTCAGGTGAGTGTTTCCCGAATCATTACTTTGCAGTCAAGGCGGCTTTTTATTTCCAAGGGGAGCGATATTGCTGTGTTTGTTTTCAGCCACTATAATCACAACATCCCTGCCTCTCTGCTCGTGTTAAAGCCGAGGGGACCCGGTGGAAGCAGGCGACGCACAGAGTTCCATCACGGCTTTGTGGGGCGCGGAGCGAGTCGGTCGCTATAACAGAAGAATAAATGAGCCTGGCACTGGACTGTAATCCATGTGTGAGCACAAGCTGAGAGCCAGAGAGAGGAAGGGAGAGATAAAGAGAGTGAGAAGGAAAAACTCACATTAACAGAGATCTCTCCTCTCATTCTCTAGCTTTGATAGAGGGGGACGTGCACTGTACACGCTGAAAAGAATGGATCCTGCTGACATTATTTAAGGAAACGTACACAACCATTTCACGTGTGTGTGATTGTGTAAAAAGAAAATATATTTTTTTGTATGCAACAATATTAACTGCCCATGGCTTGCACACCTCTACTCTAGTTCCCCTCTACCTTTTGGGTACATGTTGTCTCCAGTGGACTGACAGGGTTTGTTGTCGACCTTCACTTTCTCACTTCTTCTTTTGAGAGTGTAAGCTGTCAAAATTCAATTAACCGTCAAGGCTTATAAAGCCGACGGCCAAATCAAGCGGAGTCGTAGAATCTGATGTGTGGAGTGGGCGACAAAAGCAGCCTAAATCTCCTTCTCTCCGTGGGGAGAGGGATTATGATTAAACTGGCTCGAAGTAGTGATGTGAAGGCTCTGATATCTACACTGTTTGGCTTGAGTGGGATTACACTCAGCACCAACACTTTGTTACACAACAGACTTTGTATCCAGTTGATTATGTTGAAAATATGGTCAAAAGCTCTCATTGTCTTTCCAACTCCAAAATCTTCGTTGGCGTCTTCTACGTGTATGGCACCGCTCTTTCATCCCGAGATATTTATGTATTTTTCAGTTTTGCATCCGTGACGTGTGAAACACATTATCGACTCACCCACTCGCTCTCTGTGAGTTTGACACTCACTTGCTAGGAAGTTGGCAGGAAAACCTCTGGAAAATGTTCGGAGGGACTGACTCAGACATTTGTTTTCTCACATCCAGCATCTTCCCTCATTGCAGGAGAACATTTTATTATTATTGTATTAATATTTTAAAACTGATTCCTATGTTCTGGCTGTCCTCTACACTGTTTTCTGTCTCCAAAGCCACATTAGGTGATTTAAGTATTTTGCTCATGAGCATTTGAACTCTCTACTCAGCATGATTTAGTGATTACATCATCAACAATATTACATCAATTTGTGGTTGTCGATCACTCATCAAAATTATACACTGCTACTAACAGGACGGTCGCTTTTCACATGTTTCCACTTGCAGAAGTTTCTGAGGATAATTCTAGTTTTTAAACAAATACACAGACTCACTCGCATCACTTAAGACCTATTTAAGACTCCTTAGGGAGGCGGTGGACTAGTGGCAGAAACTTGGACTATGGGCAGAAAGGGACTCTGGTTCGTCTCTGGTTCGACTCCACGGAGAAACAACAAAAAGACGAACCTGGATTAATCTGTCCAAAAATCCAAGAGGATTCTCCCTACCCTGTCTAGTGCCCCTGAGCAAGGCACCTTACTCCCCCAACATCTGCTCCCCGGGCGCCATACATGGTCGCTCACTGCTCTGTGTGTCCTGCACCAGATGGGTCAAAAGCACAGGTTAAATTTTCCTACCTGCATGAGTGTGCCTGTGCATGTCTGTGCATGTGTTTGGGACAAATAAATGCATCTTAATCTTAATCTTAATATTTCAAAATGAGATGGAGGGGTGATTTTAAACTAAGAGGACACAGGGTGGCTGTGTGACCTGTCATGGAGTCAGCAGAGGTAAATAAACAGACTTGTGATGCTCTATGACTCTGACTCCCCATGTAATGTGATTATAAACTGACAGGGGTGAGGCGACGCAGAGCGCCGTCATCAGACCACTTCCAGTGTGACGGACCAGTTGAGACTTTGCCCCTGAGGCGACCTTCCCTCAAACCTTATCTTAACAACAACTGCAGATTCAGATCTTTTTCCCCTTGTGAGAGTAGAAGACGACAGAGTTCATTCCACACTTATGTGATATGTTTGTGTCATCCCATCAGTTACCTAAATGACCTGGAGAGGATAGCCAAGACGGATTACATCCCCACGCAGCAGGACGTGCTGCGGACTCGGGTCAAGACCACCGGCATCGTGGAAACACATTTCACCTTCAAGGACCTGCACTTCAAGTAAGACGTCTCCTCTTCCCGGTGTTTTCCATCTGCTTACGCTTAACATCAGAAACACAACTTGTGTTATTGGAGGTTCAATCAACGCATCTGCTCACACTGTGAAGCTCACACTATAATTTCACCTACAAAAGTCCACAACTGACTAATTCATTCACTTAAATTACCCAAGTGTCCCTAACCTGACCAAGTGCTGTGTAAAACAACCAACACTTTCACTGCATGTAGCAACCACCTCCGCTCATATGTTTAATAGTGAAGCTGCTGTTTAGACATCACAAAGCTAAAGTGATGAGTGTGGATGAGGATGAGGTCAGGCTCCGCTCAGCTCAGCAGGGGGCGGCCGCCATTTAATCAGGCTTCTGATCATCTGCTGAAATTCATCATCGGGTCTGAAGTGTTCTGACAGTTTTCTGGAACATGTCCCACGTAAGGATGTACACAATTAACGGGTTTTTAAAGGCATCACTGTGTTTTAAACCAATGTCCCACCAACATGAAATCATTAAAATCTCAAATATTATAATGAATAAATGGTCGCTCATGCTGTTGCCTTGTATTCTCTATGATAACAACAATACCTCACATTGATGGTAATTGTAGAATTTTGTAAATTGATCGGTGCCTGTGCACATATTTATAAATTTACTTGAGTTGTAACATGTAAGTAACTTTCCCTTTTTGGAAAGTCCTTAAATAAAACTTTCTTTGTTGCTCGACATCCGCCTCTGTGTCAGCAGCTGAGCTTCAGTTGCATTTACCATAAACAGCTCATTCTTCCCCTGCATAAGAGTAACAACAGGAAGTTCTTCTGTAAAGTTTTTACAGCAGGATTAAAATCATCAGTAACTTAAAAAATGTATTAGGGAATACAACCTCATTATTATAACCCTCTTCAAATGTTCCTCACAGTGGAAATGTTTTTGTGTTTGTGTGCTAGTAACAGTGTTAAACATTGGTAAAATACAATCTGATGGTTGTAGTCCCCCCTCCAGCCACACACAGACACACACTGACACACACAGACTCACACATACACAAACAGCCACACATATCTGATGAGCACAATAGCCATAACTAATGCTTTGAGAAGAGCAAAGGAAATTTTTTGGAAAGATAATTCTTGAAAAAAGCTCTTACTTAGACTTCAATCTAAGTCCATTACATGAGTCAGTTGAAATGAAAATGTGTAATAAAAAACTCTATTGAGTGTCTGCGTGTAGTATTATTCTCCTAATTACCTCTTGATATATTTTATTTCTTTGTGGAAGACATAAACCCCATCCGACAGCATGTGTTTACCTCCAGCAGTCTCTTCAGCTCTGTGCAGCTGTGGTATATCTCACTTATGTAAGCAGCTCTGGATCTCAGTGTAGAAGTAAACAGTCTGATCTGTGTCACTGTTCTAATGAGCTCTGCTTACTCAGCCCAAAGCTGCACTGTCCGTGAGAGTCGAGGTTCGTCTCTAATGAACCAAACGCTCTGTAATGATCGGCAGGAAGAAGTTGTTTCACTGCTGGTGGACGCTCTCAGTATTAGATGGAGATAATGTTCAATCTGGCTGCAGCTGGATTGAGCTCATCCATCTAGGTTCCCTCCTTCTTCATGAATAAGTCACATAGGATCTGAGTGAAAGCCTGTCGCCGCCATGTCTTAAGCCCGCCTGTTACCACAGCAACTGCAGTGTACTCAAATGCAGGCAGATGCCAGGAAAGTGATGAGACCTGTGCAGCGAGCTCCCTGCCCAGAAGAGAGGAAGCAGCAGAGTTGTATTCACAGGAAACGGGGGAGAGAGAGCGCACACATTTCCTTGAAGCTGCTTGGCATGGTTGTCATATTGAAAAAGTGTTTTCCTCCTGTGCATACTCCCATCCGCCCTCTCTCATAAAAACTGTGTTTGTGTCTGTGTGTGTGCAGGATGTTTGATGTTGGTGGCCAGCGGTCAGAAAGGAAGAAGTGGATCCACTGCTTCGAGGGAGTCACAGCCATTATCTTCTGCGTCGCCATGAGTGCTTACGACCTGGTCCTGGCCGAGGATGAGGAGATGGTGACTTAAAATGCTTCTTCTCTTTCGATTTCAAATCAATAGCTTCACGATCACTTCCCAGTCAAGCCCGTTCCCAGGATAATTCTCAAATGAGGCGGGAGTTTGGCATCTGAGCAAACTCATTTCCTTTATGTGCCCTAGTTGTGCCGTTCAATAATCTCTTCATCTCTGTTCATTTGTGCGCGCCCCACCCAGAACCGGATGCACGAGAGCATGAAACTGTTCGACTCCATCTGCAACAACAAGTGGTTCACGGAGACGTCCATCATCCTGTTCCTCAACAAGAAGGATCTGTTCGAGGAGAAGATTGCCCACAGCCCTATGACCATCTGTTTCCCTGAGTACACTGGTACTGTATCAAAGACTCAATTCACAAAGAGGCCATAGCTGTCTGATTTACAAAGCTTCCGTTCATGTTGATGTTTTTACAACCGCTTCATTGATTTGAAAATGCAATTTTCAGCCTGAGCAAACTCGAATTATACCTTTAAAATAACGTTTTTAAACTCGAGGGAAATATTCTGTCAAACGGCTGCGAAACTTTCGTTTGTTACCAGTTCTTTGTTCCTGAAATCACAATCACAAATCGTATGTCTAGTCTCTGTTAGTGCGTCTCATGTATCAGAAGTAAATACTCTGTATAGAGATGGATGACATGGCTCTACTTTCTACAAGGGTGAAGCCGAAACGCTGAGGTCCCGCCGACACTTGCTTGACCAATTACATGTCGATCTCACCTGTCAATCATGCTATTGTGCCCCAGTTTTATTGCATCAAAAAACGTATTAAAACCAAACTTACCAATTAAGCATATACTTTTGTGATGAACCTAACTTAGATGCAGAGAAACTTCTTTTTAACGTCAACATCTATTATTCACTATTATGGACAAAATGGGATTTATAACCTATCCTGTACCCGGCCACCAGGAGGGATGAAGACGATTCGGCTTCACTCCTGATCCACACTCTGTGATTAGCAGCATCAAAGGGACGGAGTTAAGCTTGTTTGAAAATAATTCTGCAACAGAGTCGCCACCTGATCCAAAAGCTTTAAAATTCTTTGAATCATGAAACAAACAATATTCTTTCATCTAGATGGTCAGAACAGTCTTTGAGGATTTTGGAAATGCTTGAGTTGTTAAAATTGGGGTTTCCAAATATTGCTGATTAATATTTTGTTCAGTGAAAATTGTGGCTCAAATTTAATGGTAATATGCGAGATACACAAACCTGAAATGGGTCTATACAGATAGAAACTAAAAGAAACTGCCTTTTTATTTTGTATTCATTTTCCTCGGGCTCTTTTCACTCCATTGTTTCCTCTCAGGTCCCAACAAGTACGAGGAGGCCCAGGCTTACATCCAGACCAAATTCGAGGACCTGAACAAGAAGAAGGACACCAAGGAAATCTACACCCACTTCACCTGCGCCACCGACACCAAGAACGTGCAGTTTGTGTTTGACGCCGTCACCGACGTCATCATCAAGAACAACCTGAAGGACTGTGGCCTCTTCTAATAACACAGCTGAGAAAGTCAAGGTGCGCTCAGAGAAAATACTCTGACAGGGATTCAGTTCTCTAACATGCCACAAAATAGATCTTGTGTGAAAATGACTGACTTGTTTGTGTCTTTTTTTTGTGTTTCATTAGATTACTTGAACAGTTCTAACAACCACGACGGGGGAACCCACACACACATCATGAATGACTGCACTGGCCAACCACGATTCCTGCTTTGATCTGCTTTTTATAAAAACACCTAAGAGACTGATAACTCGACGGGCCTCGCAGAATTTCAACAGTTGCTGAATCAGTCACACGTATCGTTAACTCTTTGGGCTTTGACCACAGAAAAGAATCAACGTTTATTTTCTATTTTTGTTCTTTTTTCTGTTTTTTTCTTCTTCTTTATTTTTAATTACTAGAGGAGGCAAAGGAAAACTTTTTTTATATAAATGAATTCATTTAACCTTTAGAGATTCTGATGTGCAAATTATTAAACTTTTAATCACATGAAGCTTATTTTTTAAGACATGAAGCACAGGCATGGACAGAAAATATGATTGAGAGAGGAAAAGTGCTTTCTTTTTAATAATGTTTACATAAGTTCATCATTCATAGGCAGACTGCATATTGTTCTGCATGACTCAACATGGCAAATAGTAGCTCTGTAATCTGCACAAATATCTAACATTCCTACAAAATAAAATAAAAAATAAAAAAGTAAAAAACAAAAAAAAACATGGCTTCACATGCAGGCAGAAATGAAATCCTAACTGATATTTAAAGTATGTGTGTACCTAACATTCTTTCACTTTTTTATAGTACCATTACCATGTCTGTTGCAGTATGTTTGTGCCTTGACTTCTGTTTACAACCGAATCCTAGATATGCTTTCAGTACCGTCTGACCACCTGTGCGCCGATAGGTTTTCTTTTTGTTTCTCTGCCTAGCACCCTCTGAATATATAGTGATTATTAATGACAGACGAAAATCTAATTCAGAAAAAAAAGGTTAGTGTTTTCTTGGTAAATATTAAAATGCTTTAAAAGTCCTATATGATTTAATTTAAATAAAAGTAGAGATCACCTGACTCTTGTACACTTGTTCTTCCTCTCTGTTTTGATGCTTTATGTTTTTTATTGCAGCGTTGTTTCTCTTTTTGTGTTGAAACACACCGACACTCTAACATGTTAGTTTGTGTTGTTGTTACACAGGGGGATTAGATTGCACACACAACTACAATGTGGTTACAGGGGGTTCAGAACTCTCCAAAAACAAAAAAGGTATTATTGTGCTCATAAGGAGTCTGGCAGCTTTATACATTTAAGTAAATAGATGTGATCGGTGAATCATTCAGCCATAGAGGCTGGAGAGGGAACAGATTTCAGCCGTTACATCCTCAGCCGTGCAGGAAGGAACATGTCAAATAAACAGCCCTGGTGTTTGGTCACAATAATAAAAGATGTTATTCACTTGAATGTCAGGTGCACTTGGTTTGGAGCCTGTTCTCAAACACGAGTAGAGAACTGCGATGAGTTCCTCCTCAAGTTCTCCTCAGGTGAAGCTTTTTCTTATAAGGCCCTTGGTGGTTGAGCCTAAACAACAACATGAATCTAAAATTGCAAAGGAGCCAGTGTCCATTTCCTTTTCGAACACTCCAATAATCATGTATAGCAGTATTTACGATGCTCTAAAACACTTACCACGGGTTACAAAAACAGAGAAGGCCAATAAAAGCAAACTACTGGACAAAATAAATACATTAAAAAACATTAATCACACCATACCAGCCGTTCTAAAATTTAACCAGTCTAATACAAACAAAGGTGTAACATCAGAAATTTCTCAAATGCTTATTTAGATAATTCAGTTTTATCATCTCAACACAAGTCAACTTCAACCATAACTTTCTCCTGAGGACGTTTTTAGACGAGCTGGGGGCGTCCTCTAGTGGACACTTTAATTACAACGCTTCAGTTGTAATTAAAGAGACTAAGTTACAGGACAGTACAATGAAAACAAAGAGTCAGGAACCACTGATTTTTACCAACACATGAATTATAACTGCTGCTCTATCTGCAGTTCTTCTGTTAAATGAAGAGCTGCTGTGTGTCAGTGACTCTGAGGAGCAAACTGCTGTCTTCTGTCAGTGCAGCTGCTTCCTGAGTCTTTCCCACCTCAGTGGTCAGGGACAAAGACAGAGGGACACCATCAGTGAATAACACGTGATGAGGGACGAACAATCAAACAGGAATTCTATCAGATCAAGTTCAATGTTTTGATCAGGGGAATGGAAAGAAGGAGAGCAGCTGTCTAACTGTACACCGATTGAGCCCAACCTCTAAGTGTATAATGTTATCTGCAGACACATCTGTTAACAACTTACCTCAATATAGCTTAATGTCATTACCTAATGAACAGAGTTTATTGAGCTCAGTTGGCTTTTGTGTTCACAGGACAGTCAATATGCCTGAGAACATTTGTTGAGGGTAACACACACACATACACACACACAGGTCTGCGCCTCTATCCTTATTAGGACTTGGCATTAACTTTCGTTCATCGTGAACAGCCTCACCAAAATGTTATCTCTCAGGTTCACCATGACCAGTTCATGCCTCAGCCCAACCTTAACCTGACCATAGTTCACCTCGTACCACTAACATTGAGCAGGACCTCAGGAATGATGTTTTGCCTCATTTAGACATTTGGTCTCTATGTGGTCCACCGATCCTGATGAGGTCAGTGTTAATGCTGGGAAAACACACACACACACACACACACACATTGACAAACACACACACAGTTTTGCCCCCAAATGTAAACACAGCTACTATATACAATAGGTCAAAACTCCCAATATGCCCAATATTAATAAATGAATGTAGGGACATTATGTAGTTTATACTAAAAACAAACTACTACTTGTAAATGATGTAAAACAATACAAAGAAGTATGATGATACAATGAGCAGTAGTTTCTCTGGAGGGCGCCAAAGTTCTACATCCGAAGACTCCACCAGACAAACACTCTCATCCAGCCTGTCAGAGGCTCAAAGCTCTAATGATTAAAGTTCTCATCGACCAAACATGGATTTTATATAATTTATTTTGGATTATTTTCTTGAATTTGTCAGGTTAATTTAAAAGCTAGACAACGAGTATCTGCACTGACAGCTCTGCATGTCTGTGATTAAATGTAGGCTTAAATGAATGGACAGAGCTCGGATGCTTTGAATCATGGCTACAACCATTGACTGTGACCCTCAAGGAGTAATAATGACACACAAACACAGAATCTGGAGCACAAGCCACCATAGTGAGGTCTGAGTCTTTCTGATGACGTGTAAAACAAAAAGCCCTCAGCTTTAATGGCCTTCACCGCTACAATACTTACAATGTCTCGATAACACTGAAAACCAAACATCCCAGTGATGATAAAAATGAAGTACGGTGTGTTCACACCCTCGTACAGGAATCAAACCCATTAGGCTTTTGGAAAAGCAGAGATGCTCGGGATGAAGGTCGGCCCCGGCTGAAAATTGAAATAATCACAATTCCATTAGCTGCCCGGTGTAATTACTTAATGCACAGAGTAGAGTGTATATAAGTGGGTGGGTTTTTAGAGTGGGGGCTTCCCGAGGCACCATCTTTATAATGGTGTCTTTTAATAACAAAAGAAAACCTGAAATAGGAAGCTGCAGACATTGTTTCATAATGTCCATCTGCACTGAAGCTTATACTGAAGCCTGTTAAGAAAAAAAATACGGATTATAAATAGAATTCAATCTGGACAAACTACATGCTTTTGCATTGAAGTTCTCAAAGAGACAAATTTGAACAGTTTGTACAAGAAACCATGAATCTGATCGTGTTTTTCACGCCATCGTAATGCCAGAGATTGTATTTCACACGTTGGCCTTTGGTCCCGTGACCGTTGTGATAACTGGTCGTGTTGCTGCATCAGGTTGGGACATGCCACTGGAGCCTGTATGTTAACGCTGAACCTGCTGTGGAGCTAAATCTGCACTTGAACAGGGAACTATCAGACCTGGATCACTCCCCATCAGGGAAGAATGTCAGCCCATCACATCTGCATAAGCACCCATTCACTTAGCAGCAGTGTGAATGGAGGGTCGAGTACATGACTGTCCGAGCGACGTTAGGCTCAATGTCCAAATAAGAGTGAAGATCAACTGCATTTACATTGAAGCACTTTGTTTACACTGTGATGCAGTGATTTGCAGTGAAGCCAACAGCAGCACAAGTTTAATGACTAAAGTTACGAGCAGCTAGAGGAAGCAAAGGAACCTAAAATCAGAAGAGAAAATGTGAAAGAATAGAAAAAGTGCATGTAAATCAAACCTAATGTGAATATTTGTTTTCGCAGTATTCTATTCGAGCATAGTGACATCATTGAGCTTTATGAACTAAAAATATTAGAAGGTTTTTGTTGATATTCCCTTTAACCCCTGGTTTTAGATGTCTGCCTCTTAACGTGATCTTAACCATAGTGTTACTTCTTAACTTTCCTTTAATTATTCATGTGCTTAAATATGATATATTATAAGGCTTATTTATTTATTATGTGTGTCATCAGAATTCTCTGACATTTGATGTCCAATGTATAAATCAATGAAATGATCATTACAGCGATAATAATTATGTGCAACCATGCAGCCTGATGAAAATAAATAAATAACAGAGACACATCATTTAAAAAGGGTGAAAAATATGTTTTGTACATGGAAAGATTCTGTACTTCTCTATGTGGGACAATTGGTTTGCAGAAGCAACCCCTGGACATTCCCAAGCAGCTTTAACAAAAAAAATCAACAGACATTAACCAACACTTATAGCTGACACCTAAATCAGATCTGGATGGTTTTGCTTTTGGAATAAATGACGTCAAGGGAAATAAACCTGAACCAAATATATATATATATATATTTAGGACAAGTGGAAAGTCCCATGTCCATAGGACTGTAGGGGACTCTTCTGTAAAATTTGGACAAAGCTCAAAATTGAAACTGAAAGAGGACAATCTACTCACTTTAATTTGACCGTTAACACACACGCGGCTAAGTTATTCAAATGGGATCAGTTATTCTCACGCGCTGTGTTCATGTAACATGAGAACAATGAGAGGGTTTTACCTCTACATCTGCTGCTGATTTGTTAATGAGCCGTGAGCATGCGGCGCTCTGATTGGCCCGTTCAGGCACGAGCGGCTGTTGAAGCTGTAAAGCGAGGAGAGGAGAAGAGGAGAGTTCACTCACACATCTGCCTCAGACCCGCGCTGCGCCCTGACTGCTGCTCGCTCCCGTGACACCGACACACCAGCCAGGATCTTACTCCATGAAGAGGACTGGTTCCTCCGGACCGAAGTTGCCACGCCACAGGTGAGTGGTCACCGCTGGTACTGGTTGTGTTAACTCCTTACAGAAAGACCTCGATCTGTTTCTAAAACCGGTTCATCTTCTCTCTTGTAGGAATTGAATCTTACAGATGAGAACGGAAGAAATGGTGAGTTCCCATTTTCTCTCTCTTTACGCTTTTTTCTCTCCAATAGTAATACACTTTATTAAACTGGCCTTTCTCAGAAAAACGGCTTACAAAAGTGTTTCAGAGTAATGACACCTTCATCCAGACACGTGTCTCTACAAAGTGAACAGTGTGCTTGTGTTGATCTGAACAGAAGAATCAACATATGTCTGCAACATCTGCCGCTGCAGCTCTGCAGCAGAAGGCTGAACTGTCACTGATGATGCTTTCAGATTGTACAGTTGCTTATCTAACAGGGACAGTTGATTATTCTCCTCTGTTCATGCAGCAGATGGATGAGTTGAGCTGTTAAGCAGACATGCACCGTTTACACACATGGGAGTAGATATTGCTCATTATGAGAAGTCATTTTCCCGGCTCTCCTTTTTTTTAAAATATATATATATATATATATTTGAATCCAATTCCATGCTTGGTTCATGACCATGGGCCTCCTGGCTACTTTCTCAAGTTCTTGCCACATCTAGCAGAGTTATGTTGGAGAGAGAGAAGCTGTTGTACTGGATGTGACCTCCACAGCCACATGCGGGTGTGTTTCTCCTCGTCCAAAACTTTGTTAAAAAGGTTGAAAGAAGCAAACAAACCCACGTAGAAAAGTGTAGTTTAAAACATGCACAGTGTGTGTTAGTAATGCTGACGTCCAGGTTAACAAAGAATAGTAGGGTTGCATTTTCTTGCAAAACTCTCCCTCTCTCTCACAAAATGTCACATGATCTCTCATGCACCGTTTGAGTTTGAGAGCGAGCCTCCGCCGCTCACTGGCTGATTCCGACCAATCAGCACACAGAGGAAACAAAGCTGTATAATGTACCTTATATTCGGTGTGGCTGGTGAACCTCATACAGGCAAGTGAGCTGCACCCTTAAAGAGACAGGACCCCTGTAACGAAATAAAGATCCCGTCTCTCCCTGATGCTCTACAGAGGTTTTTACTCAGCCCCCTGGAGTTGTCGCACTAGGTAGATAAAGAGCTGAGGTGGGACGTTAGCGCGTCCCGCTCTGTAATAACATGTGTCTTAGTTGAATCCCATGAGTCAGTGCAGGGTAGGTCAACTGGGAGTTCGCTCAACTTGTTGGTGTGGTCAAGTAAATGAACAGACAGATCAAGGTGCTTTGTGTTGAAATGTGTCAGTCAGTGTGAGCGTGCCCGAGCATGCCCACAGAGCTCTGATACTCAGCTCCTGTTATTATTAGACAGGTTTTGAATCTTGCCAGACTCCCTGTATCTGACTTTTGTTTGACTCTTTCCTGCTTTGTCTCCCTCAGCTTTGCGTACAGGACTCGGGGGACTGCCTGCGGGAGCACATGCAGTACATGATGAGGTCACTGCAGGACCTGAAGCAGCTGAGGAGGACCTGTCCCGCAGCCCGTCAACCGCTTGCTCCCATCGGCAACCAACTCCCGGAGTTGGTGTGCCCCTCAGCGCTGGCACGTGCCTGTCAGCAGCGTGCGATGCTACGCGAGCGGCGCACCCGCCTGCGGATGTCTGACGCCAGCACGGCCAGCACGGCCAGCACGTACGACTCTGCCTGCTGCCTGGCGAGTCACCTGGAAGAAGATGAGGATGTGGAGGAGGACGAGTCCAGCAGCCGGCTGGGTCTGAGCCTCCGACTGGGCCTGGCCTCTCCCAGCAGCAACAAGAGTCTGGAGTTTGATTCGGGCTACTCTGAGGCGTCGTGGCAGGAGGAAGGGGTTGTTCTCAGGAGGACGAGGAACGTGCGGGTTTCTTCTTCAGCCTGCCTCCGCACAAACAGAGCGCCGAGCGGACGTGTCCGACCCAAATCCACCTCCGATGCCTGCCTAGAGAGGTGGACGTCGTTTGAGGTCAGTGACCCAGAGGACTGGACAAACTCTTTATTGACCAGGGGACGCAACCGCCAGCCTCTGGTCCTTGGGGACAACAGCTTTGCAGACCTCATACAGAACTGGATGGATTTGCCAGACTTCCCTGAGCCCGCTGACCTGAAGCCGAACTCGGGACACAGACCGGGAAGAGGCTTCTTTGTCAACATGAGGAGGAAACTTGCCGGGATTTCTAAGACTGTGGAGGAGAGGGTGAAGATGAGATCCACGGACTCGGCTCATCTGAACAGAACTGCAAATGCTCAGAAACGTCTGTCCTGTCCCGTTGTGGCGTCGCAGCCCAAAGTCCCCTTTTTCCACCAGTCCCACTCAGGAATCAATGAGCTGGACTCAGACTTTTACCAGTTCGCTGCCCTGATGAAGTCGGGCAGCCGACAGCCCATCATCTGCAAAGACATCTTCGGCTACATCTGACATGTAGAGCCACGTATGGACAATCCTCAGAGTCACTTTATTTTGATATGACTGCTTTGTTCTCACTTGTTATATGCTGTGATTAAACTATTGGAAATAAAAAATGCTCACGTCTTTTAAACTCTTTTTACTCTCATTTATATTCCTGATGATTTGCAATTTTCAGAAAACTTCTGCAACAGTCATCTGTATTTCATTACAGCCAATTACAGTCATACAGTGACTCCTAACTGCCCGATTAGTTAAAGGAGTTCTTTACTGTCTCTGCATTAAAGCAAATGAGTGTGGCTCCATTTGTTTTCATTAGAAAGGTAACACTGTGGGCGTGCACGAGTGCGGAGATGCATGGTTTAGTGTAATAAAAAAGATAAATTGAAAAGGCGATACCATCTCAGATGTGCAGACTTGCCGTCTTCCTGGGACTTAAGTTGGCAGGGAGTGTTATCAGAACACGTTTTGATACACGCTTGTTTGATTCCAGGGGACTCGCTGTTCTCAGAAAAGTTCTGGTCTTGCTCAAGGCGAAGTCGAATCCTTCGGAGGCTTTAAAACAGGGCGACGAAGCTATTTACAGCCCGGGAACAGAGGCTGTATCAACACAGAGCGTTGTGCGCCTGATGAGGTAATTCCCCATGTGTCCGTGCAGAGAGAGGTGAAGGGAAGCGAAGCAGCTGGCTGCAGATGGAGCCCACGTTTACTCTCGCCTTAGCTTTACGAAGCAGAACGACTCGCTAAGAGACCCCCCCCCCCCCTCATTTAACTGATGGTGGTTCTGCAGCCTAACAGGTGGTGCCAACTCATCCTCGCATATCGGTTAATGGTACGATTAGTCCTGGCCTCAGTGAGGAGAGTAAAAACATATTAATACAAGGGAGTGACATATGCACCGAGATAAGGTAATGATCACTTCACCTTTGCCTTTAGAAATTCACTGTGTTCATCAATTCAGAAGAGAAACCACACCAGACATAGGAAAGATACATTTCGCTTCCCAGGACCTCTGCTGCTCTCGCCGGCCACGTCAGATATCAAGGACATGGGAGGCTAGAGAAGAGAGATGGATTCTTCCTGGGAGTCATTCGTCTTACAGCCTGTTTATCTAGGTCTCATGGTGGTGGTGCGTCACTGCGGCACGCTGCTGGGCTGAGTACACTGGTTCCCAGAGGTTCAGTGCAGCAATACCACTTATACCAGCTGACTCAGAATCATCTCAGGGAAGAGGAGGAGAGGAAAGAGGAAGTAAAGGATCCACACAAACTCATATTGACATCATATAGTCCCCACATCTTCTTCCACTATTCTATAGATCCATGTAATCCTATATATGGTATCTTTACTTTACTTCGGTATATTTTAGGGTTACACTGTGACCACTGAGCTGTAGATTACATGGCGTATTCTCCTAATGTTGTACAGCATGAATCTACAGGAACGTGTTGTTGCATTAATGTTGGCAGTAATGGAGAGTTGGCTATCGAGTGTCACACCCAGGTTCCTAGCGATCTGAGTGGGGGTTAACACAGAGTGGTCAAAGTTAATAGTCAGGTCGTGGGTTAGGGTTAGGGTTAGGGTTAGGGTTAGGAGTCTTTCCCTGGAAGGAAAAGTAGTTCAGTCTTGTCAAGGTTAATTTCCAGGTGGTCTGCAGACATCCACTGAGAGATGACGGTCAGACAGGCAGAGATTTGTGCTGCTACCTGTGTTTCAGATCGGGGAAAAGACAGGATTAGTTGGGTGTCATCAGCATAGCTATGGCAGGAAAAACCATGTGAGTGAATGACAGAGCCGAGAGAGTTGGTGTACAAAGAGAAGAGGACCCAGGACAGAACCTTGAGGGACCCATCAAGGTTCAACACTATGTCGATGGAGGGGACGGGTGAAGTGTTTGAGTCCACAAAACACCTTTGGAGCTCAGAGGTAAACAGTGTTGAGCCAAATCCAATCGGTTTTAAGTCACAGGTGACCACTTCTTCAAACTTAAAAAAAAACGTGATCCACGTATTAACGGCGCTCCTGAGGAGGATAACAGACATTTAGGTTTAAAACACATGACCTGTTTGGAGTTAAATTTGAATGTTCGGCCTTACGGACACTTGGATGACACCACAGGAGCAGAGTGGAGGAATGTAAACTTGACTTCTGTTGTTTTTGTACATTTGAAAAAGTGATCACCATTTACTTCAATAGTTTTGGATTTGGCTGCAACGCTGTTTACCCCTGAAACTCCAGAAGTGTTTTGTGAACTCAGACATTTCATCCACCGCTCCATCGGCATAGTGAGTAGATAATGAGTGAATTTTAATTTTTGGGGGAACTGTCCCTTTAATGTTAAACATAAAAACGCTTTTAAAATGACTTACCTTCCAAACTATAAACAATCAGTGACCAATCTGACTCTTACAGTAGCAGTTGCCATGCACAGGGTCCACAACACAGGATGATGTGCAGTAGGTCTGCTGAAGCTTATCACACTTACAGGGTGGCCCACTCCAACACGCTGGACTCACAACAAATCTCCAGTTAATTAAAAGTTTTGCTTTTTATATCTGGTCGTCCCCGAACGTCCTGAGCATGAACTCATGTTCACTAATCCCCCGGCTCCCCTCACCCATGTTGTAATTATCTCCTCAGTAAACAGAAGCAGAGGATCTGCCATGTGTTTAAGTTTAGCTAACTCCTCGTCTCGGTCATTCCTTGGGTGCTGAGGCTCTAATTGGAGCTTCTACCTGTGACTCTGTGCCCCGGCAGTCTTATGAAGCCAGACTCAGGATTAAATCGTGGTGTTAAAACAGCATCTTAAATTAATGTGTTATTAATCCCTACAGTTTCAGATGTCACATAAGCTTTGAGCATCTTCCCCAGAACACTGCAGGATGTTTGTGCTGCAGGACGCTGTCATCCTAATCCAGTCTGGGGCCGTTGAGATAACATGAAAGGATGATTGACATAATCATTTCTTTGTTCTGACATGATTTACTTGATGTTTCCTTTTTCTCATGAACATCTTATACCTACTTATACCATCTGCATATTGGACAAAATAGATTTCATTGCTTGGCCAGGTCACTCTGGTTCTTGACAACACAAACAGAGGAATGTGTGAAAGGCTTAGAGTGTTTTGTTCTTTAGGATGTGTTAGTGAAAGGGTTTTAACAAGAAATTCTTTCCATCAGAGGAATCAGTGGGAATATTATGAAACGCTCTGAAATGAGAGGTAACTCCGTTATGTGTCAACTTAGTTGGAAACAAGGTGGCATCATGGGATGCCTCCTTTCCAAAGAAGTTTTCCTTTCGACGGACGGAAATACTGGTTAAGTTATTATCCTTTGTTTGATGCAGCAGGTAAATCATGACAGATAATGGGATATTGGCCAATATCTAACAACATCATCACTTATGAGTTACTGTGGGCTCTGGAAAAATTCTGCGCTTTGACTCAGTGTGCTGCTTGTGTAACTTGGAGCTTCAAGGTTCCATGTTGAAAAAGAAATCAAAAGTCCGACCTCATACTCATACATTCCCTCTGGAAGGAGCGGGAGAGGTAGATGTTGTAACAGCTGATTTATGTGTTGGACAAAAGCTGCGTTTGGTTTCCAAACCTGTCACAGAACCAGACGACGATTTAAGAGCCTGTCGACCGCGCGGCCAGAGAAATGCTCCGTCACAGACAGAGATAATCAACTTATCACTTAATGTTTTCTTTACTGAAGAGGGACTGCTGCACACACACACACACACACACACACACACACACACACACACACACACACACACACACACACACACACACACACACACACAGACACACACACACACACACACACACACACACACACACACACACACACACACAGACACACACACACACACACAGACTACTCCTATTAACCTATCATCTGGCAGACTGGGACAGGAAGTGAAGAGTGGGGGTGTTTAGCCTGCAGTCAGACAAAGAATGAATTTGATTAATGTCTTTTTTCCCCCTTTCTTTCTTTTTTTTGGCGATGAAATGTTTAACTAAATAAATCCAGAAAGAACATTTAATATCACATCTTCACATGTCAGCTCAGAGGCCCTGGTCAGCACACAAAACTCCCCCTTATAAACTGGATTATAAAACAATTTCCTGAGTCATTAATTTAGTTCCTTTTCTAATTCTGATACTTGCTTATCGTGATTATATCCAAACATCTGCTGGCAGACGCCTGCAGGAGAATATCTGGAGTTTAAATACTGGATTTTCACCGAAATCATCATCTATTGTACAATTTAATCTCCAATTCTGAACTTTCCAGGATAATACAAATGAACATGTGTTACTATTTGAAACCCCTCACAATGTAACACAACTCTAAATCCACTTAAACACCAGATTATCCTCGTCTGTGTCGGGATCACGTTGTGCTTTGAACAGAGAATCAGGGAAATCATCGCACCAACTTTATTTAGAAACCATACAGCTGCTTTGTGCCTCTGCTCACTATAAACCGGAACAGGGGGGGTTCATGGGAATCATAACAGATGACTTGACATGGGCAAAATATCCCAGAAGACTTTGCTTTGGTTCTCATGGTCAAACAAGGCCTCCATAGGTCAGACTCCACTTCCTCTGTTCAGTACAACACCAGAGCTCCACAAGCGATCCCAGCATCCCACAGTGTAAATAAAACGGCCTCATTAGAGGTTCAGATCGCAGAATGTTTTCTTCCTGTGTCATGAGTTGCTATTTTAACACTTAATCAGCAGAGGCTTCATTATTCTGAATGTCTCTGCATGAGGAGAACCTTTTCAATCCACTTGAAACTTTTGCTTGTATGGGTTATGTAACCAAAACCAAAACACCTTTATACTAGTTTCTGCCTTGATTTAGTTTTCCTCTCTTCAGGAAATCAATAATTATATGTATAACAATAATATCAGCTTTGGTACCCTATCGATTCACCATTTGTACGATAGAACAAGTGTTTCCATAAACTTCTCTCCATAACAAAAGCTATTTTTCAGGTTCCGTACTATGAAAAAGAGACTTTTTCTTCTGTGCCGCAATTTTTTTAATCTTAAACAAACAACCAAGCTCTGTGGAATGCACTTCTGTTCTTTGGCATCTATTCTTACTCTGTATTGGCTGTAACTCAGGACCTGTCTGAACCTGCGTCGCATCATGACCCACTTTACCCTTTACAGCAGAACACTCAGTCTGCACGTTCCCAGAGAAAAGCCGTTCCCGCTGCTCGCTGCCAACGTGACGTTCCTCGGAAAAACAGAGCAGTGAAGGGAACGGAAAACACATTAGCTGCTCTGCGGACAATTCATGATTTTTTCTTCCTTTTTTTTGGCCTTGTTTTTCAGCACTCTCATAAAGCAGCAATTTCCCCCCTTGTCTAAAAAAAGACAGAGGTCCACTTGGCGAGCCCGATTGTCTGAGACAAGGCAACACTTTCATTTGAAGTTGAGTCGAGATGCAGCTCTCTGTCACAAGGAGAAATCTCAGCCAAAGCCTGTGGAAGAGGCCAACGGCACACATGGCGACTAACAGTCCACATTCCCTCGTGCTTTTTCTTGTTTGAGGATGCGAGTGTGTGAGAGTGTCTTTGGCCCTTCACAGTCCTTTCACCACCACATGCTCCGGTGTGTGTTTACAGCCACACAGACAAGGCATCGACTCCAGCAGCCTGATTGGGTCAAACACACACTTTCCCTGCCAAACACAAATATTCACACTCCCCCGTACACACAAACATCGTCACATAGTTTACTCTGACACAATAGACACAGAAGGCCGCAGCCAATAAACAGAATCTCATCTGAGGAACTCGCCCGGAGCCAGAGAGCAGAAAACAGTTTTTAGTGAAAAGATAACAGTGGTTTCTTTTTAAAATCATTGCTTTCTAGTAGATCTATGGATATGCGCAACAAATTGATTGGACATAAGCTCAGTGTCCTGTGATTTGGGAGCATAATGAAACCTTTTTACCCAGAGTGCCCTGCCTGTGACTTTCTAGCTCCATCTTTCTGGGCTGAAATAGCTCATGTGACTTTCAAACATTCAATGTAACCTCTCTCTTGGCCAAATCTTAGAGACACAGGAAGAGTCGTTAGCTTGAGCCGTGAGGGAGAGGGTGGGCCTGCCCGAGCTCGTCGTCTATTGAACTGGAGGTGCAGAGATAAGAGGAAGAACAGAGATGAAGGCAACATCAATACTGCGTTTGGAAATGCTATTTTCAAACTAAAAGGATTTCTGTCCACATGAGAATTTTGCTTTCCCATCCATCATGCCTGAAAGCCCATATCAGGAGTCCACTCACTTACAATGGGCATGTGCGTGCTGGTTTAAATGGGAAGCATTTCGTTGGATTGGTCCAGATTGTCCGAATAAAGGCTCATCTCCTACACATGTAAACAGTTGTGTCATTGAAAAAAAATGCAAATTCTACCTGCACAACAGCTGTTAGCAAAGACAACAGGGTCAACAAAGCTTGGAACTGATTATTCATGTTGTGATCTACACCGTTAGCCGAGGCTGATGCCAGTTGTTTTCCTCTGGAAGGGGGTCATGTGATAGGAGCCCGGCGAATCAGCAAAGCGGTTGTGAGTGTCAACGTTATTTTTTCCCAACATCTCTGTTTCTGCCGGGCTAAAATACAGCCCTAGAGTTTGAAACTACAACGAGGCCAGCAACGCTTCCAAACTTCACAGTTTTAGCCAAAGACCGTATATAGAAATATTTAAGCAGCTCTAAAACTCTGGATCAGTGGACACAAGGCTTAATACGTTGTGGAGTTTATTCATTGTCAGAAATGTAGGATTGTGGATGTAGCAGTGTCTGCGAGGAGGAGAGGGAACAGAGGTGATAAATGCTATAGAGGAAGAAAACACCAGATGAGAGAAGAAATGAGATTGTGATACAAGCTTTAAAGAGGAATGTGAGAGAGAGCACGGCGTCTGCTTGGGAAATCAGTAATCAAACCGTAGGCCTGCGAGCTGCCCAATCACACAATCGGTCATTATGATGAGCAGGAAACCGAGGTCAGAGGAGCGACCTTGATAAGTCGGCTTCCTGCCGTGCTGCTCAGCATGGTCCCCTCCACAGCTCCACACAGAAAGCCCTCAGTAGATGTTCGCACAATGGAGTCATTTTCCCGTCTTCGAAGGCCGCACCGAGGAGACAGACAGAGAGCAGACATTGTGTGGTCTCAAAGATCTCTCAGTCCCTCACTTCCTCTAAGTACTTTTTTGTCTGACATTTTCACTTCCTGCTGCCCCCCCCCGCCATCCCGAACTCATCTTTTTCTGTCGTCTGATGTCCTATCAATTCACTGCAATAAAGAGGATGCATTTGATACAAAGCCTCCCGCAGAATAGACCCCTGCAGGTATTTGTTATTTAAGATGAGCTATTTGTTCTCGCAAAATTCCCTTTAACTGCGCCGTCGGACCGGCCTGTCATGGCTGACGTGCTCTCACGCTGAGTCTGGCTACGGATAATCTGTTATGAAGGCTGAACTTGTTTAGTGACCTCTTGTACTGATGTATGCCAGAACAGGCTGAGTGTAAATAGAAATGTTGAGAAGATGAGAGAAACGTCTGTGGAGGCCACGCAGTCACACACAAATGATGCATCAAGTATGATGCCCGGCGGTTTGTTTGTTTATGCTTTCGGAGATTTATTTCTAATATAGTGGAGTAAAGAGAAGCTGCGGTGTGACTCCAAGCATTAACCCTACCGTTGACCCCCGTTTTAGAGATGCTGGACACCTTGGACCAGTTTAACCAACATGGTTTGAATGTAGAAATCTCCATTAAAAACACATGTGCATTCAGCCAATTACTGAGCTGCACTTATTCATTTGAAGCGGTGTCATTGCTGTGTGTTTATATCTTTAAGGAAAGTCTGCAGGGATACAGTATTTGAAAAAAGGCCTTAAATGATCAAACAGCAGCGTTGTATAAACCAAGCTGGAATCAGTGTCAGAGAATCAGCTGGGTTGAATGTGTGAGGGCATTATGTGGGTGAGGAGAGGGTCAGAGGGTGAGGTTTCATGTTACCCCCCCCCCCCGACTACATTCACAGACATTATAATGACTTGGAAAGTAAATACGTGGGAATGTAGTAAACGGTGAACGTGTGATTGTCTGCATATTTCTCAAATTCCTTCCTCCTTTGGCCCAAAAATTCAACTTTTCCCATTCCATTATTTTCTTTCTTTTAGTACTTAAAGGACGAGGTTGACATTTTGGGGAATTCACATTCTTGCCGGCAGCTAGATTAGAAGATTTCACAGTGTCTTTCTAGAATTTGTTTAGCAGTGGGGGCAGGGGCAATAATCAATGGTGTCAGATTGCAAATCTAGATTGTTCTGGTTTACTTTAACCCCTGATGTCCTGGTTGTGCGCGTCTCGTCATGCCTTTGTCCATACAGGTCCTCATAACCTCATAATGTTGGTGCTTATTGTTAATATGCAATATGAGTGCAGGCCAGTTGGGGAGAGGGGAGGGAGGAATCTCCAGCAGGATACTGCTGCTTGGTACAAGGATACAGGGCCTAATGTGCTGCTGCCCTCATCCTGAAGTAGAGGCTGCAGCTGCAAAATGCACACATCACAGAAACCTCACATCGATATGATAATCGTGAAAATACATACTTCCATCTTTTTGTTCAGCTGTTTCTCCCAGTAGGAGCGAACAACGCATTTTGCATATCGCTCCATTAGTTTTGCTTCAAATGTTAATTGAGTAGAGAATGCAAGTCCTGGCTTCCTGTGAGCTGGAATTCTTTAGATTTTGTATTTCTTATTGTGACTGATCCTGCCCCAGCGGACACTCAGAGGAAGCACTGCTGTGCACGAGAATCTTCTTTTTGGATAACTCCTCATCTAACTTGCCTGTTGGCTGTTGGCTTCCTACACAGCTAACATGGAGATGTACCATCTATTATTGATATTGTAATTTTGTACAACAAACCCTGTTTTTAACATATCTGCCTTTGCAGCAGTATTTTGGCGGAGGTAAAAGCTCCTGGTTGGCAGAGCAGCACGTCCTCCTCATGGCCCCTGTGTCAACACACGGCCCAGTGGAGGTGCACTATTCCAGGCACCAGATGGCCGTCTGCCGCACCTGGACCACTGTTGATCTTAAACAAAGCTGTCAGTCCTCGCGCAGACTGCACGGCCCGGTGACCGCCTCAGTGCGAGGCAAATATTAAACTTAATAGTTGTCAACCCCCGTAAACCCCGCTCACGTCTCACTCCCACTCAGCCGACACACACCGTACACACTGCACACATTGTCCCGCTCTATAGATTTAGGGCCCTTACACTTTATTCAGTGCTGATGCCTTTTAATGTAACTGCTGGTAACTGCTGAAAACTCTGGAAGAAGCTGGTACATGGAACTTGAGTTGAAATGATGCTTAATATAATATTGAAAGTTATGATAAGGATTAGTGTTTTATTCGTTCTATTCCATCTGTTGTAACCCGACCTGCTGAGGTGTCATTAATGATGATATTCAAGATTAGAAGTGAAAACTATTAAGAATATTTATTTTTTATTTGATTGACTTGTTTTATCCAATCAACATTTAAAAAAACAAGAATACTGAATATATAACGGCATGAAACAGAGTAAAGCAGCTCAATTTCTGCTCTTTGTATATACAACATTTTTCTTTTATTTGTTAAATTAAATGATTGATCACCATTATCATTGTCTGTTGATACAGTAATCCATTAAATATTAATTTGTTATTACAATTACTGCTCTGCATGTGAGCAATACGAACCTTTACACAGTTTAAAAGAACCCATTTGGGTGTGTGAACAGAATAACTGAATTATGGACCAATATTCAATTGTTAGAAATTGGACATGAAGAAGTGGTTGATGATTTGGGTCAATGTGAAACTACAAAAGCGACCGTTGGTCAAGAACAACCAGTTTTCTAGATTCATAACCAGAATTTCAGGCTGTATAGGCACCTGACTGTGCTTCTAATCCGTTTTCTGAGTCACAATGCAAAACAAAATAATACAGGTTGAATGAAATGTCACAGTCACATGTGTTTATTTGTGCAGTTACTCTACCTGAATAATTAATTTCATTTTACAGATCACATGTATTGTTCTACACTGGCTTCCTGGGAGGATTCACTTACATGAAGCCAGTTACTGTAATCAGAGTCACACTTTTGCAGTAGAGAGCAGAGACGGACAGACCTTCAGTGGTTTGCATCATGTGGTGAGAACTGTGGTTGGACTCACTCATTGGTTTCATCTGACACCAATCAATAAGAAGTGATCACTTATCACTTCTGAGACTAATTTAATGGAGGAGAAAACTCTGAGCCCATCACATGATCACATGTTCACAAGTTAAAAATATCACTTTAATTCGTAACACACAAACATATGTTTGTTTAACTAAAGTTAATACACTTTCCTTTTCAGTGTAAAGCTTGGGAACTTGTGTCTTCTATTTTATTGATATTTTGGGGAAAATAGAACAATATCATGTTTCTTTAATACAGATATTCCAGAAACGTCCAGGGACAGATTTCCCCGTAGAGCATTGCCACTGGAGCACTACACTCCTCAGCAGTAGATGGTGTAATTGCAATATCCAGACTTTCTGACAGACCTCCTGCAGGTGTCGGCTGTAAAGTCAGAAACAGTCTAGGCGTTCTTTTTCCCGGAGGCCTCTTAACCAAACTGCCACCGCAAATCAGTCTGAAAATAACCCGCTGTCCCTCCTCTCGCCACGCCCTCTGTCCCTCCACCAGCATGTGAATGGCAGGAGCTCAGAAGATTTGATTTGGATAATGAGTCAGGAAACGGGACAGATCACTTCTCCACCAAAGGCAGAGCGCAGTGAAAACTCCAATCGGGCTTCAGACCGGCTGAACCAGCTCCATAACGTGGGGAAGCTGAAAGCAGGATGTAGCGTGGGAAAAATATTACTGGTATCGCTGTCACTCCACTGAAGACGGGTGTGTTTAGAGTTCAACGTTCGATCTTCCAGTGGGACCAGTTGGATGTTTTCAATTATGAAACTAATTTCTCTAGTGATGAAATGTCAGGTGGTACAGCACTCTATTCTGGAGCTAGATATCTCAACATCTATTATGTTCAGACAATCAGATGAGGCTGTATTTATATGTACATATTTGTTCACACTCATTCAGTTGGTTCTTATATCACATAAACTGGCTCAGCCCATAAATATATATTATGTGTGCGTTAAACACCTTTGGCAATTTGGTTTTCTTGGAAAATGCCACGAAATAAACCAGTTACAATATGCCCCAATGCATACTGTGCTTTATCAGCATTTTTCTCTAATATACAAAGTGAATGATTGAGACCATGAACTCAGAGGGAAATTATTTACTGATTTTATGAACTAGGGTCATTGTCATTTAGACTACCATAGAAACAAACTTATTTTATTCTCCTGCTATTGCCCCACAGATCAGAGGTGTGAGGGTCTCCTGCATTGGTCTCACTCTCTTCATGCATTTTCATTTAAAGTTTATGGAATAGATGCAGGTCGCCTGTCTTCATGTTCTTCTTTGTCGTATTCTTCTTCTTTTTATTTCCAAGCGACTATACACAGCAAGTGAATTGCTGCCTCCCACTTTTTAAAAGTGCGACTTAGCAAATGTTAACATCCTAACGCATTAAAGAAAGATAATGAACTCCACAGATCCTCTGTATTTTGTCTGGAGGAGGTTCAAATGCCTTGTGCCTGTGTGAAAGATAAACTCTGAATAAACTACACCCGATTCTCCGGACTTTACCTGCACCTCTTGTCTGTTGCAGGGAGTGCCATCGCAATTCCCTGGTGTTGTTGTCTGCAATACAAAAGAATCCTGAATGGTAACTATCAGCATGACAGCATTGTCACAGGGAGTGTGTTGATGTTTGCATGTAGTGCAATAAAGCACCACTGAGGGAAACAGCAGGCAAACAGAGCTGCTATTTGGCTGTAGACTTTCGGGACCAAATATATTTTGCCGGTGTATCCAGATTGTAGTTAGATTTTGGAAAGTCTGGACAGAAAAAACACAGTGAAATGCGATATTTGCATTCCAAACCTCAGAAGGTGGCTTGAAATGCTTTAATAATCAGATCTCGGGAGATGCGTCTGAACGCTGGGGCTGCGTATTTCAGATCTGTCTTTTGAGTCACAGATAAAAAATATGAGACAGTGAGTTGAGCACATGACACACACACACACACACACACACACACACACACACACACACACACAAACGCACACTCACACAGTAGTGAAGCCTGTGATGTCTGTGACTTTATGACTGTGGCAGCGCCTGCGTAGCTGCAGGGCCAAACATTAACAGCGGCTTTTACATCTGACGACACAGACTGACCGCTGTGTCGCTAATTACTGTGGAGCTCCATCACCTCATGGCCCCTTGTGACTTGTCACCACCCACCCAGCATGCAGCCGTCAGTCGCCCCCCCCAGACACAGACATGGTGCCTGAGCCGAAAACACAAAAGAGACTAAAGTGAAAGTCATCGTCTTCACTGGAAATTGAAAAACCTGACTTCTTCTTTTCGTCTGCAAAGAGACTACATATTATATAAATGGCAATTGGCGTCTCCCATTGGGGTCCAGTCAGCACCATATCAGCTCAAATAACAGCCCTCATTCCCCCTCTGCATCATCTTATCAGCACTATTAATCACATAAACACTGTGTGATCTAATCAGGAGTCGATTTATGTTCCATTTCTGCTATCTGCGCCGCCTTTTCACCTCGTGCATTTGAATACAAACGCATACATCAGCCAAACTAGAGCAAATAAACGCCAGATAATTCTCGTGTTTACACAGTTAAGTCAGTGCTCTTGGCTGGTTTACAGTGATGTGTCACTCTGCAGGGCTGAGTATGAATGTCACTAAAATCAGGGGCAGTTAACTTCCACATTCCTGCCCTGTGGTAGACACACAAGCATTTGATCGTTTTCAGCTGAGAATTAGGTCAGGAATGTGTTAACTCAACGTTCCAGATGAGATTGAGGTAATTAAACTGCAAAAAGCAAATAATGTTTAAATGGTTCAATCAATCTCATGTCTGGTCACTAAATATGATGTTTATCATTGCTGAATAGTGATCAATCATTTAATGGCAAGACAACTAGGAAAAGATTATTTTCGAGAATGATGAACTGCTCTTTTTAGGTCATTGTTTCTCACTATAGGATCATTCCTTTGGTTTTAAGATCATGAATGCTTAGTCAGTCACACCCTCCATTAGAACATCACGAGGTGTTAATTGTGATATTTCCAATTAAGAGGTTTTTTGATCGGGAATTTTCATCAATCTACTAATTCAAGAAATCTCTGTAAATCTGCATGTGGCTCAGATTACTCAAGAGCCCTTCATGCAGTGTGTGTAGTTGGAGGGCCCAAGGAAGTGCAGTGAAGAATTTGGTGCGAATTGCAATATGTTCAACATGAAGCAAACAGCTCATTCCAAACAGACAGATTTAGAACGGGCACTGAACTATAGTCCAGAATTTGTGAACCCCGCATGGTTTCCTGGGAGTTCGCTCTGTGATGTGTTGCACGTCACCTCAGCATTTGTTTGGTTTTAATCGTATGAATGCTGAGTCAGTCACACTTGGCTTGAGACCATCACCGAGGTGTTAATTGAGATTATTACCTATAATGAGGGATTTCACCTGGGAGTGGTCGCCATTTTAAGTCAGCATGTTCTCCTGTTTGTTCCTCCCAAAGACTGTAATATATTATTTAACCAGGGAGAAGTCTCAAAAAAATATACAACACAAACAAACAGCACACGTACAACCCTCAGAGTGGATTTTTGATAAAAATTCCTTCCCGTTAAAGGTGTTCTTCACAGTCACCAAGTGTTTGCTCGTTTTGGGAACTGCTGGTTTTCTCCAAAAAATTGTAAGGTGTCAATATTTCCCTGTAAAATGCCTTGAGGTAAAGTGTGTTGTGATTTCCAGCTATACAAATACAATGGGATAGTTCTTATCAGTAATGTTGCAGAATGTGGGACCAGCTCTTACTTCCATGAACACTGAGTCAGTCTGTTTACTGCCCTTCTCCACTTCCTGTTTAGTGTAATGAGTAACCACACCAGTATCACACGGACAAATGTGCATCTTCTGCGACGGGAGCAGCCGGAGCTGCTGCCTTTGATTAGATGCTAATGTCGTTATCACACAGGCATGTGGCATGAATGCTCCTCTATCAGAGATGAAGACTGTGCCCCTTTGTGTGCGGCTGCTATTCTGCACATGCACTCTGCTAATGGGCTTGATGATATTAGCTGCCCCCCCCCCCCCCCCCCCCCCCCCCCCGCCTGACTCTTCAACCAGTGATCCTCTGTCCTCCTGACTCCAGAGAGATAGAATGCTTTCTGGTCACATCATCAGGCCACACCTCACTCGACTCTCTTTTTCCCCACTCTCTCATTCTATATCTATCTCTTTCATCGTTTTTCTCTCTGTGTGTTTCCTCCTACTCTCTCACCCACAACAAACACACAGCTGCCCCACACTACGTCACGTAACCACCAGGGTGGCTCTCAAATGAGCTGTGCATGGAGGAGAATGACAGCTAAATGATGTGTAACATGTATGTTCCGCTCTATCTTTGTCTTCAGACGCCCTGGTGGGGTGGGAACGGGACTTCATGAGGCTGGAGATCTATTTTTCGTCCCAGAAAATATTCTCCAGTTAAATCTTGTTGACAGAGGCTCCCTTGAGGTTTGAGAAGCCTTTTCTTGCGGCTTGAGTTGTTTGTGTAATGTGTCATGTGCGGTGTGTCAGGACATATTGTCACAACCTCATCAACATATTCCACATTTAGACATGTGCAGATCAAACATGGGAAAAAGAGCAAATGACAAATAAATCTGTTCCCTCCTATGTTTTGCTGTGTCTCATTTCAGCGCTTTTACAACATGAGAAAACATGATAACTACAACTTAAGCCCATTTTAAACTTCTTTTTACCTTTATGTTATGTTATGTTTTTGTTTATGTTGCAAAAACTACTTACTGGATATCTATGAAACTTGGTGGAAGGATGGTAAATGGGCAAAGAAAGAACCCATTGAATTTTGACATGGAATTAGACAAAGGCGCGGATACAGGAACTGTGTGCTCTATTCTAGTTTATAGTGGAAATACCTTGAGTTACAGGAACCTATGGGCCATGTCAATGTGGAGCATACACATTGACGAGTACATCCTTTGGAAATCTGTCATAAAGCATTTAATATATGGAATAGAACAGTAATAACACAACTCTACACAACTACGAACACAAATCATAAGTCATTCATTTATACATACTGTTTGTCAAATGTTCAAACATTATACAAGTTTTAGGTTTTGTGTAAAAAAAAAGGAGAGCTATGATTTGAACTATATACAACGCACATAGTTCTATTGTTGCCACATCAGGAGATGGTCAATATTCCAGTTTTATTCAACCTTGCAACGTTACAGACATTATTCTGTAGTTGTTTATCGCTGCCACTGATCTCTAAGTATTTGTTCATAAGGTTGTAATTATCAACCTGTAGGTCATTCTAATGTCTATCTAAAAGTCTGGCCATGTTGAAAGATGTCATAATGTTAAAAGTTCATTGAGAGATGAAGGGAGTCTCATCTGGTGGGATTTACATTTCATCACCTGTTAGTTCATAATACACAGGAAGTGCAGAATTCTCCCAGTGAAAGATGGTGGTCGTTCAAATTAAAACCATTGCAGGAATGTCTTGTACCTGCACGCATCCTTTCATTTGCTGCAGTGCTTTATGTCGGCCTGTGACTCCTGGACTTGGTTCATGAGTCCATCAGTCTTTCATGCACATTGTGTGCAGCAGTGACAGCACTTCACCAAGGACTCTATAGGTGCAACATCTGGTTTGGGGTGATGCTCTTTGGTCTTTAATGGCCTCTGCGAGAGGCCACATCAATGGCAGGGATGATAAATCTGAACAATGAGAGAGCCAGTAAAGCAGTCAGCAGGCGTTCATCGGAGCAGGCTACAGGAAGTGTGGCTCCTCTTGACCCATGAACCCTGAGGTGATGTGTGCCCTCCAGTCTGCTCTCTGTGCTGGGGTTTCTGACACACTGGCATATGCCCTGTTGTTGTGATCTCATGAGTTAGAATGGTGAGTGCATGGTCAGGGTAGGAATTGTCGGTCATTTCTTGATTGGTTTGATGCAACAAATTCGCCAAAGCAAATGATTTTCTTAGGTCTACGCAAGATAAAAAAATGTTGTTAAGCTGATGTTTAATCTGCTCAATATTTACTCTCCTGTCAACTTGTTCCTTCCCTCAAGCGAATGTAGCTCACTCTTACAAACACATGGTTTAGAATAAAAGTGAACTAATTAACTTCTACTTGGGACGAAAATGTTCTCTGCCATTTTACACATCATTCAGAAGAAGTTGCATGAAGACCATTAGAAAAATAACAAAATCAGCACAAAAATGATTGACTTTTGGAAAATACACTTTTTGTCCTTCTTGCGTTGAGGTCAATGGGCAAAGAGAGAGAGAGATCATTACTACTCTCATGTGAAATCTGAATGGTTTGACACTGCCCATTCCGCAGCTAAATTAAAAATTGTATATAGAGAAGACGAATAAAAACACCAATCTTGACTTCTTCTCTGTCAGTGCTTGCCTGGTGCCTGTCAGTAATAAACACTGACTTGTTAACACTATAGGGATCATTATTGGTAGTTTTACAGCAGTCTGGCTCTACACAGGCCGACTGTTCCAAACATAAAACTTCTCTCAATTAGTGCTGAGCAGATGCCACAGTTGTCGGGAGAAGATCAATAAGGGTCAGTACAGACAGACTGGTCCTCAGTGTGCTCGGCCATCTTTACAACACAGGCTTCTGAGGGCTGCGGGGACTTTAGCTGCGAATGTGAGAAGAAAGGTTGGTAATGTTAATGCTGCCGGAACAGAGGGACCCTCACAAAGACAAAAGGCCCCACTTGAGTTAAAAGGGGCCTGCAGCCAGTGACCTCCGGGACCCCGAGAGTTGCCCTCTCACAGGGGTCCGCTGCCCGCTGCTCTGGAGGAAAGGATACGCTGCAGCCGAACACAGTGACCATCCAGGTCTATATAAGGACAGGGATTAAGAACAGTGAAGTGGACTTCTGCTAGTCCTCCCTATGTGGCAGACGTTTACAACTACTTGTCTAAACAATAGCAAGTGAGGTGGACAGACAGAGGAAAAGGTTTTAGTCCACGTGTCCAACACCATATTTGGAAGAAAGTGACAGCTGTGGCTTATCGTGCTGTTTATGAACGACTGTACCTGAGCACCACCAGCAGCGTCTTGAAAAATGAGACACTTCCTATATAAGTTCAGCCATGATGGCTTTAAGTGAGAATCTCCACACAGTCTGCTGCCTTTCTGTTCTGATTGTGAAATGAGAAGAAATCCAGTGCTCGTACACATTCCTCACTTTTTAACATGAAATCAAACAAACACAATTTCAGCCAATCAGACGGGCAGAGCAGTATAATGCACTGCACACAGTTCTATTATGACTTTTGAAAAAAAATTATCCGAAAAAGGAACAACAGAAAATTGTATTATAGCTGTTGGTGTTGGTACTGACACGGTGACCGCATTTAAATCAATGTATGTTAAAGGCTTAGAGGTTAAAAATACTTACATTATGGAACTGTGTAGGTTATTTGATTGATGCATTAGTCAAAATGCTATCTACCAGGTGATGTCCTCTTCCTTATTACAATACTATTACTGTAATACTATTTTATACTGGGTTTTAGGTGCTGTGTTTATGTGCTTGTTGTTTGATTGGTGGCATTTTGGATTGCAGAGTATTCACGTAAAATTCTCTGGAGTCTCTGATGTAGCATTAAAGGGAAGGATGTGTTCGCTTTGCTGTCGAGTCCGACTCTCAACGGTCTGAATCAGCATTTAACTTTAAACCTCGCCCTGGGCTATAGGAGGAAATACTTCTCATACCCAGTTGTTACTGAACGCTTACATCAGCGGCCTCTGGAACCACTTGTGTGCTTCCACTGACCCAAAATTAAACCTGGCCTCAGCTTAATCCTCTGTGTGCCAACAGTTATTCTTTGAGACGAATGGGCCGCCCCTCCGAGGAAGTAACCCATCCCACATATTTGTTTTTACTGCTCGCCTCCTTGTGAAACCTAGTTTGGTGCAAGCATCAGAGAAATGAGAGGGCTCGGTCTCTCCAGTTCCGATGATTGTCGTTTTGTTAAAGAATCCGATTTCAATTAGTCTTAATGTGAAGAAGTCTAGAATCCAATTTAGTTAAGTGAATCCCAGCTGGACCACACCAGTGTCCAGCTCCCTGTACCCCCCCCACCACCACCACCACCACCACCACCCATATCTGATTTCAGGTTATGCATGTGGTCCCACACCTGATGGTGTTTGGCTTTGGTGTTGGTGTGCAATCCCCTTCACACAGCGAGTTCCGTCCAATCAGGATAATTGGCACCAGACTGCATATAACAAAGGAAGGATTGAGCTTGGGGTTTTTAACTTCTGTACTCGTACATGTGTTTATTAGTGAGTGGTCCAGTGCTGCCATTAACTGAATCAAAACATAGATCAGTGTGTTTTATGCTTTGGTGGGTTTCTGTATTTGTTATCTTTTTACAAAAGCACGTTAGCAGTATGCTAGCTATTAGAAATATGCTGTGGCCAAACCGAAGAGATAAAGTTGGACGTCCTTAATGCTGCAAAAGTGAAGCCAAAGTGTCTTGATTGCCTCCTGGTGGTTGGCTGCAGTACAGGTCATAAATCCTGCCTCATCTCTGGTAGTGGATGGGACATGGACCAAACTAAATAGTCAAAGTGCACGTCAAATCATTTTTTTTATAGATAATTCCTGTCGCTTCGGTAGTTCTTATCACACTGGTCATCGTTCATGTGCTTATGTTTCTTGTAGCTTTGGTTTCAATTACTAATGTGATGATTTAAAAATGAGATGAGATGTTACCTTTTGAAAGCTGAGACTGACTCGTGATTGGTTGAGCGCGTGACGATGAGCTCTCGATTCTGTTGTCCTTCGATAGGATGTCATTGCACCTTGAAGTTGTCCCTACATTGGGTTATCTACAAACTTAGCATTTGTCATTCCAAACCATTTTTTTGCACAGATTAAACAAACGAAATAAAGCCTAAACAGTACATTTGCCTTTTTTTACCTTTGGAAAAATCCAGGCGACCTGTTTCCCCCCTCTTCCAGTCTTTATGCTATGCTAACTTCATATTTAGACAACTTGAGTCAATCATCTCATTTAGGTCTCTGTAAAAACAAGTGCACTCCCCAAAATGACTAATTTGTCTATAAACATGTCCCTTCTGCTAACATACTAAATCAGTACAGATTTTGAATCCTTTACGTGCAGATCTATAAGCCAGCTGGTGAACAGTTCATTAGCTGTTAATAGGAGTGCTGCTCGGGGAAGCTGCCCCTCCCCTGGCACACAGGTGGGAAAAGGCTGTGAATGCAGTGGGGTGGGAAACCAGGGCAACTCTCCATGGATCCAGGCCCACAAAATCACAACCACATGCACTTTCAGGTTTGCACAGGGATGATGAGCCTCGTCGACATGAGGGAGATACCAAGATGGGAATGCAAGATAGAAAATATGCAGAATTAAAACAGGAAGTGCAGCGGGAGACATCTGCTTCTGCAGCTCAGTGGATTTGGAGTTAAAAACACTTGAACAGAACCCTGAACAGAAATGTTTTGCTTACATATACACTGCTATTTTAAACAGATGTATGTTATTTACAGAGGCCTTCTTATCTCATACAAATGCATCACCGTTTGCTGTGTTGTTCCAGCTAAAGGACAATGAAATGTTGGTTCTTCATTGTGTATCCTGACTAAACAAATTCAGCAGGAAAAGTATGGCAGAACGTACTTTGAATGCAGCAGTTAGAGAGATAACAGCTCTCATCTCGCTGGGACAGCAGGGACACATGTGCAGTGTGGGAGAACACAGCAGAGGGATTCAATCTGCTCAGCTGCTCTCTTCTTTGGCAGCATTTTCATCTCCTGACCACGTCAAGCAAAACCTCCCAATTTAAACCCAGAGCAAAGCATCTGGCTGACCACAGCGGAGATTTTTTACGTTCAAATATAGACAGGAGCCGAGACTCAAAATGACACAGGGAGCACATTCTTTCCTCTGCAGGAGTTTGCAGCACACGCCCTGAAGTCTTGTCTGAAAAATCAACATGTTGTTTGGCAGTGTGGTGCTTCTGTGAATAAAACATATGGAGGGAAACTTATCCTCCATCAGCCCTGGTTCGGAGCTCCCTGCAGCCTGCATGCTCAGGCCTTTATGAACACAGTCATCCTCTCCCACAAGAAGAGATGGAGACTTTCCATTCCAGCAGATGTGTTCTCTCCTCTCTGCTGTTGTTTAATTAGTGTGTCACAGTGAATTTATGTGTTTGTGTGTGTGTGTGTGTGTTTGTGTGTGTGTGTTTGTGTGTACTGTTGAATACGTTCCTTGATTTGCTACAATTAGAGCACAGATCAACTAATGGCACTGTATGACACATTAGGGAAATTGTTTTGAATGATTTAATTGCAAGCATGGGTGGGTGCACAGTGCACCCACATCTGCCTTGGCTTCCCACAATGCACTTCAATTCCAGGTTGCTAGGATACCCATGGCTCATTTAGAACACCTGGAAGGTAAGGGAAGACCCGGCCCACCAGCAGGGCAGCACAAAAGATAAGGAGTCGGCCAAATCGGCACGGAACTGAAAGAACAAACTGAGATGAGGATTAGTGATAGAGAAATACACCTTTACATTGCCCCTTGATGATCAGCCCATGAGAGGCAATATCCAAAATATTAAATACAGAGTACAACAAGTAAAATTACATATTGTTTACAAAAGGCAAATTAAAGTATGAGTATCCAATGCAGATACACCCCTTATGAATCATTTTTTTATATCAGTATTGTTGCATCAAAAAGCTATTATATAATTCAGGGTGTATTTTTGGTCAAAGTTGACTATAATGTATAATATTGAGTAATTCAATCTAAAACATTGCATCATATTTAATGGAATCATACAGACGTAAGACACGACTCTAAAATGTTCCCAAGAAAAAGACTTACATTCATACAACTGTTAGATTTAGATAAGATAATGAGATAATCACATGAAATGGACATACTTTAATTTGAAAAACCTTTTATAATTTTTAAAGCTATGGCAGTCACATGAAATTTAGTTTATTCATCGCGGCTCTATGATCCTTTAGATGAACGTTCTCCAGTAGTTTCCTCCATGAAAACCTTGAGCCTGAGTGAATATTCTTGCAGACTTCCTCTTGTTGGGTCCATTTGACCACTTTAAATGCACATGAGGTATAAACAGTATTCCCTGGAGAGGTAACAACATGGCCCCTGGGGACTCAGCCTGCAGTGTGGGGGGTCCTACTCCTGGCACACTTCCCTCGACCTCAGGGTTATCACCATGGTAATCCTGGTAACAGCACCCATGAGGGATGATGGTGTGGCTACTGGGTGATATCTGGACACAGGTAGAGTGTGTGTTCTGGTGTGCTGGTCACTGAGGAGTCATTCGCTGCATTGCTATAGACTTTTCATTGACACATTAGGGTGTTGGTGATCATGTCAATAAAAAATTTAAATTCTATTCTATTCTCATATTATATAAAACAAATTCCAGAACTTTTTTGTGTTTATCTCTCATCAGGATTTCAGTGGATTTAATAATTTGAGATATGTTCTTATTGCAGTGAATAATCCTCACAGCTCACACAAACTGTGCAAGAAAAGTGAAAAGAGCGAGTTGAAAGATGATCATTTCTCCTTTCTGTCAGATCCAAACAACACTTTGTGATCCCCCAGGATTGATTCTAATGTATAAGCACGAGTCTCCGTTTGCAGCGCGCAGCAGAGAGACTGTGTTTGGGTTGAGTCCAGGGTCAGAGAGGTTCTCCTGACAGTTTTATATACCCAACAGATGACTGGCTGCTCGCACTGCAACACTCACATGGGAACTTCCTCTGTTTGAGGGTTTTAAAAGCGTGCTGTGATGGTGTGTCGCATGCTGTATTTATGTTTGGACCCTGGCTGGCTCCATCTATACCAGGGGTCTGTGTGGATACCTCACTGTATACCGATGGGGGGGGGGGGGGGGGGGGGTAACTCCTCCACCCAGGCAGGCTCCCTTGTGTTGACATTTGAAAAACCAAACTGCACTCAGCAGTGAAATGTGAGCCCTACGCGAGGAGAGGTGAGGCAGCCGTTTGGTGAGGGGAGCAAAATAAATACAGAAATACACAGAGAGAAGGAATATGTGGTAGTAAAAAAGAAAAAAATAACATTGAAGGAAGTACCCCACACCCTGTAAGATGAGGGAGATGAGTTTCAAAGCTGCAGCCTCCCTCCACTCCTTCCTCCTTCTTGTTTTCTCCTGCTTGCTGGCTGCAGCAGCTGAGAGTGGTTTCAGTCGAGCTTTGGCTCAAATCAACTGTCAGAGAAAATCTGTTTCCAATATGAGGCTGCGTTCACAGGAAACAGCTCTCCACACCACCGAGCCACTGCGCTTCTCTCCCTGCCTCTCTGCCCTGCAGCCTGCTGCACCACTCCAACACCCCCCACCCCACAAACCAGGAGTGAAGTAGTTTTTTTTAATAACACCAATCCCAAACAGATGGGTAATGGAAAGTTATGCTTTGAATTCTGTTGTGGGAAAATGTGAAATCTGTAAGAGAAGAATGTTCCGATTTTTGGCCACATGTGATGATTTATTGAATAATAGAGAAATAGACACGTTCATAGCTACGCAAGTGCAAGAGTGCAGAAACAAGTTTTAGATATGCCGAGACAAATAATTGAAAGATCTCTTTAACAGACCATAGCTTATAGCTGCTTTCAGACGTGCAAGGAACTCCAGATTATCTCCTGATATTATCCGTACTTGCTGTATGAGAGAGACAGTTGCTACACCACCCCTCGACAATCTCCTACAGCGTTCTTCATATGTGAGATGGAAACTCCAGAAAAACTCCAGACTCTATTGTGAGGACAGTCTCTCATGTCGTAGAGCAGCTAATGTAACTCCGGCCACAAGGCCACAAGGGGTCTCTCAGTCAAAACAATAACAAAAGACCTAGTTGGACGATGTTGTGAAGGAGCGTGGAATCAGAAAACAGCATGACGAGTAATGAAATACAAACAGTGGAAGGAAAAACAACAGCCCACTGTCTAACCTGCTTACAGTGTGTTTTTCATTTTTTCGTTTTTCTCTGGGTTTGAACATTAAAACGAAAACATATATTGTTGCATAATGTAAGTATACAATCAACAAAAGATGCAACTTAGCTATAGTCACTTTCAGACATTTTAATGAAGGATTGCTCCACACTGAATATTTAAAGCAAAATAAATTCGACAGCTTTAGAGTCGGATGTGAAAAGAACCAGGCTTCATGCAAATGTGTGTTTTTCCTGTTCAGTTCTCACAAAGTAAAATGAACTGCTGGATCACTTGAAGGAAGAAAAAGTGTCGAGGGAGAACAAAATCAGTCTGTTTCAACACATGATGACAAGGATCATTATCCAAACATGACATCAATACTCCTCTTAAAACCTCCGTCTGATCCACTGATCCCCCAAAAATCTCAGCACCCGAATAGACTGAATCTTATTTCTGATCTGAAAAGCAGCAGTGTAACACAATATATCCCGGGGGACACGCCATCATCGCACCCACCACATACCACAGCAGGCTTCAAGGCTCCGGCCTCGGACCCAGAGGATGTGACAGGAACCAGAGAGGCTTTTTCCTGCTGTTCAAATCAGTTCCCTTGTTCAGACCCTCGGATCCTCTGGGGCTGGATTTACCTTCAGAAGTCAAGGTTCGATGACTTGCCTGTTCTGTGGATAAAATAGGAAGCTACTGCAAGTAATGTGACTGCTGTTTTGACTGAGCGGCTTTTTTTCATCTGCATTTTTGTGTTTTTTAACAAGCAGATGTTTTCTTACTCATGCAAGCTTGTATATTGACACTGGCTCCACCACTAACATGTCTAAACACACTAGAAGCTCCGGTCAAGTCTGTCCAATAGGAGAGCCCTGCAGGGGATTGGGGTGGTGACGAGCCCGGTGCATGCTGGGTGTTGAAGTCAGTTTTTTTCTCAGTTTAGTCTGGTCATATTGAAACCAATATAGAATGGTTTCACCTTTTTACTGCAAAGACACTCAGAAAGAAACAATCGTCCCAACAGCAGAGTCAGTTGAGACACAAGTGATCCGTGAAAAGAAGGACACAAAACAACTGATATTCAATTGAATATGAGTCCGGATGGAGCCGGGTCACATCAGCCTTCTGACGGCCGACCTCGGGGTTAATCACTCAGCAAAGTGCCGTAAGTCATAAAGTTTAGTGGGAGAGGAAAAGGTCATTAATGAGGAGGGCTTCATTGTTAAGGCAGCAGTGCTGAATGATGTTGTGTGTTTCTCCACCCAGGACTCTTCCTTCCCTCTGGCATTGTTTCATATCTGGAACAGGATGAGGCTTCAGTAGATCCAGCTGTTATCCAGCATAATGTGACCGATTTCCAGGTGTGGCCCATTGTGATGGCTGTTGTCACAAACTCATGGAGAATCAGATTAATCAGCTAAAAAATGGCAACTTTCTTAGGTTAATGACTAGACTTTGTTCCCTGTTGTGAAAATTGAGTCTTTGGTTATTTAAATGAGAAGGTTTTAGTCTCATTGGTGTCAGTTCAAATTTAAACAGGAAGTTTTGATTTCTGGAACTCACTTCTCTCAATCTGACTGTTGGTGGGGGGACGTTCACAAAATGTGGAAGTGCATGTTGTGGTTTCAGCGACATCCAGCGTGTGGGACATAGAAAACTTCACCTGCTGGCAGCACGGAGGGAATCAAATATTTAATTTTCATACCTGAATGATATTACAACCATTCAAAGTTGATTTAAAACAACAATGCTCCCCCTTTAAAGATCCCTTCAGGCATCTATAAAATAGTCTCAAATATTTTAAATGAAAGACACAAGACATGTCATTGCTTGTACACTGGAATGTGTATTAATCACGTATGTTGTGTGTGAATACATACATGTTAAACCCAGGTTCAAGGTGAGACACAATGAAACATATATACTGTATTATTCTACCACAGCTCGTCTCATCTCACATTACAGACTAAAGAACAGCAGCTGACAAATTGTCTTTAACACTGTGTGAGCACTTAGTGACCCAGGGAGTCTGGGCACAGGATCAGATACAGACAGTGAACATGCACACGTTGTGTTTATTGTAATGGCACAGGTCTCTACTGTTGTTTCTACATACACAGCACATGCTACTGTTTCACCGGGACACCCTCCGTTAGTTCGCCAAGACAAAAGCTTTCAGATATGATCTGAAATCAGCCGAGTAGCGAGACTCGAACCCTGCAACCCCTCCAACGTCATCAGTCCTCCTCACTTTGTTGACCTCAGTACATCAGAGGTGTGTGGGATACATTTAGTTGGGAAAGGGAAAATGTGAGGATGACGATTGTGTATTGATTTAATACATGCTTTGAATATTCACATTGCTGATGGAAAAGAAAGTGATTAAGTTCAAAGTTTGGATTAAGAAACATTTCAAAACTTCTTTTGGCACCAATGACCCAAAACAAGCACTGCAGATAAAACCTGCACAACTTTTGTTGTTCATTTTGAACCAATTTTAATCCATCTTCAGCTGAGTCTCAGTCTCAGACCATATCTTGTGTGACATGCTCTGTGGAGGTCGTTAAACAGCGTCTGGGCTAAAATCTGGGCTCTGATTGGGCCCCTTTCAAAAGCTGCCTCATCCAACCTTTACTGATCTTCAGTTAGTAGACAGCCACCCTGACATTATCCTGCATGATACCTTGATAAGCTCTGGAATTAATATTCCCCTGTGATAATGTCAAGCTATTCAGTCTCGGAGGCATCAAAACAGCCTCAAAACCATGATGATGATCTTTCCTGTAGTTCACCTCTGGGAGGATGTTTCCTTTCACCTCATACGTAAGCTATGTGTTCTTTCCAAACAGAGCAACCTCAGTTTCATCGCTCCATAAAATATATTCTCAGTATAGTGTTGTGTTTTGTGAAGGTGCACTCAGGCAAACCTCAGGCCTCAGTAATGTTTGCTTTGGAGAGCAGCAGCTTCTGTGGTGTCCTGCCATGCACTCCATGCTCCACACAACTACAGTGCCTTGCATAAGTATTCACCCCCCTTGGACTTTTTCCCATTATGTACTGTTACTAACTGGAATTCAAATAGACTTAAATAAACTTTTTCCCGTTTGATCAACAAAACATGCATAGTACTTTGGAGGTGCAAAATAAATTTTATTGTGACACAAACAATAATGAGATCAAAAAAGTTGACATCTGTATGGTGCATAAGTATTCACCCCCCTGTGTCAATACTTGGTAGAACCCCCTTTCGCTGCAATTACAGCTGCAAGTCTTTTGGGGTATGTCTCTACCAGCTTTGCACATCTAGAGATGGAAAGGTTTGTCCATTCTTCTTGGCAAAAAAGATGAAGCTCAGTCAGATTGGATGGAGACCGTCTGTGAACCGCAATCTTCAAGTCTTGCCATAGATTCTCTATTGGATTGAGGTCTGGGCTTTGACTGGGCCATTTTAAGACATTAACATTCTTTAATCCAAACCATTCCTTTGTAGCTCTGGCTGTATGTTTAGGGTCATTGTCCTGCTGGAAGATGAACCTCCGCCCCAGTCTCAAGTCTTTTGCAGACTGCATCAGATTTTCTTCAAGGATTTCCCTGTATTTGGCTCCATCCATCTTTCCCTCTATTCTGACCAGTTTCCCTGTACCTGCTGAAGAGAAGCATCCCCACAGCATGATGCTACCACCACCATGTTTCACTGTTGGAATGGTGTGCTCAGGGTGATGGGCAGTGTTGGGTTTTCGCCACACATAGCGTTTTGCATTGAGGCCAAAAAGTTCAATTTTGGTCTCATCTGACCAGAGCACCTTCTTCCACATGTTTGCTGTGTCTCCCACATGGCTTCTGGCAAACTCCAAACGGGATTTTTTATGGATCCCTTTCAACAATGGCTTTCTTCTTGCCACTCTTCCATAAAGGCCAGATTTGTGGAGTAGACGACTAATAGTTGTCCTGTGGACAGATTCTCCCACCTCAGCTGTGGATCTCTGCAACTCCTCCAGAGTAACCATGGGCCTCCTGGTTGCTTCTCTGATTCATTTTCTCTTTGTCCGACTCTTCAGTTTGGGTGGACGGCCTCCTCTTGGTAGGTTTGCGGTTGTGCCATATTCTTTCCATTTTCTTATGATGGATTTTATGGTGCTCAGAGAGATGTTCAAAGCTCTGGATATTTTTTCATAACCTAACCCTGCTTCATATTTCTCCACAACTTTATCCCTGACCTGTTTGGTGAGCTCCTTGGTCTTCATGATGCTGTTTGTTCAGTAATGATCTCCAACAAACTCTGAGTCCGTCACAGAACAGGTGTATTTATACTGAGATTAAATTGCAGACAGGTGGACCCTATTTACTAATTATGTGACTTGCAAATGTGACTTGTGAATGCAATTGGTCGCACCAGATCTTTGTTAGGGGTTTCACAGTAAAGGGGGTGAATACATATGCACTCAACACTTTTCAGATTTTTATTTGTAAATAATTGTGAAATCCATGTAATATTTCCCCCCACTTCCAAATGATGCACTATTTTGTGTTGGTCCATTACATAAACTCACGATGAAATAAATTTTAATCTGTGGCTATACCATGACAAAATGTAGAAAAGTCCAAAGGGGGTGAATACTTATGCAAGGCACTGTATATGCAATAACATGCAAGTGGTAGACTCAAGAAGGGATCCAATCATTTATTAAACTTTAGCTCTTGGCTGTGCATCTGGAGTCATCTTAGTGACGTCTTCTAGGGAGAGCAGCCACAGTAATAAATCATCTCCATTTATAGACATTTTTCTCGAGTTGTGGACAGATGATCAAAGATCTTTAAATTTGTAATCATTTCCAGCTTTATGTAAATCTCTTCAATCAGATGCTTCAAACGTGTGAGTGTTTCTACAAGTGAAAGTAACTCTAAACCACACCTCTAATCTTATCTTACTGAGCTGACCCCAGTTTGATAAACCTTGACCCCAGTTTGTGTTTGTTGATGTCATTGTAACCTCAGAGTTCACATACTTTTTCCAAACTACACAATGAATATTTGAACCATGAAAAAAACCTCCATAGCAAAATGGTATTGGCCCAGATTTGGAAACATGCTGCCCGGATTAATAGCACTGGGGCGGTCTGCTCCAACTTGACCGATCTCAGCCAGAAGTAAGCCAGAACAAGACCGCATGTCAACCAAAGGTGGCCCGATTTGTTTAGTGCTATTATTACCACACTGACCACTTTAGGTTCACACCCAGATTACATGTTGCAAAGAGCACAGCATGTTTTTTTGGGATATTTGGGCAAAATTTTCTATTTTACAAGTGGGACATTTTAGACTCACATCCATTTTGTCCGGGCCACAAGAAGGCCAGAAGTGCCACATTATCGTAAAGGGATCATAAATGTAACTTTGACCAGATTTTTAGGACACACTTTTACATAAACTGGGTCTTTTTTTCACCATCGTATTTCGGATGAGTGACTTTAAGACTGGTCATTTTCCAGGGTGTAAAGTGAGAGGGCTGTTAAGAGTGTAATGGTCCCGTGAAGACTGTTGTTTTACTGCTGGGATCATTAAGCACATGGACACCGGTCAGGCTGGACCTTGAGAGAGGGAGCAATCGTTTTATGTGCTGAGACGCTGTATAGAATAACTTAGAGTAGCAAGGGAGAGTGAGAGAGAGAGAGAGAGAGAGAGCGCCTCTGGACATGCTCGATCAGACGATGTAGAGCTGTGATTTACAATTTAGATACAAAACACTACCTGCAACCTTATCGCCCTAAAAGAGTTACTTTCCTACATGGAAAAACGAGGTTCACTGAGGTCACTCACCAGACACTTTCCACCAGAGCTGAGATGCAAACCGCAGATCAGTATATGTGCATGTGTGCGTGTGTGGTGTTTGTATGTAACGGGGATCCTCATGACCATTCCTATTCACATGTGTCATGCCTCCATCTGGATGCTGCTCTCTGACCACATGTCAGGTAAGTCAGCACCGAGTAACAGTATACAGGCACAGATGATGAGCTCCTTACGTGGAGCTAACCTGCCGTTTATCTGATTCTCCACACCAGGTCCGGGGACTCCGGGGTCATGCATACAAACACACAGCGTTGCAGAGAGGAAAAAACACACTATCATTGTGTATCACGTTACATGCACCGTGTGGAGTGTTATTTGACAGCAATCAGATGAGTTAAAAACATCAGACCGTTCCGTGTAGGTTGGTTTAAGACGTGATATTGGCTGCCGATGTGAGAAGTGCTGTGATTGATAAGAAATGAAAAGCAGGTGAGCATCAGTCAGGCAGCCCGGGGTCCCGGAGCAAGGTCGCCACGGGTTGGAGGGAGAGGTCACTCTACCTCAGGGGGCTGAAGGGGGGGGGGTAGAACAGCCTGAAACAATGGGGGTCGGTTTTCAATTAAGTTGCAGCTCAAAGTGTCACAAGGATATATGGACAACCAACTGGTTTGCCTTAAGATGAAACTCCTAATCCATCTTTGCAATTAAAGCTCAAAGGAATCGAAGGCAGCTCTATCAAACATGGCCGTGACTCTGCCCATCTATCACACTTTATCACTCAGAGACATGTGAGCACTCGGCACCTCCGAACCCTCTCGCACGAGTCATACAAGCTGAACGCAGCATTTTAGCTTCAACACATCTTTCCACACATCAAGCGAGAATTTAAACCTGTGTGTGAGGAATGTATTGTGACTCGGCTTTACATAATTTTTTCTTTGTGAAGCTCTGGAAATGAACTTTCCGTGCTTAGTCATGTCGACCCTGCTCTTATATCAATGTAGGACAGAGGAAGAGCAGGTGAGAAACCCAGAAGACCTCGATCCTCAACTTTTTTAACAGAGACGTCCTAAAATACAGGAAGGAGAAAGTAAAAGTTCTGGAGAAGTCTTTGTCAGTGATGGATAGCTCCACGATAAAAACTCAGACATATGAACCAGATGGTAGACTGACAGAAACCCAGGAGCCTGGTGATGAATAGGACGACAGTGAGGTTCACTTCTACCTCGGAGACGATCCTTCTCTGTCTATCAGTAGATTTATCAGTTGAAGGATTTTGGAGAGATCAGAAATCTTTTAGCCAATGATTCATTTTTTCATGGCTGACTCAATAATGGTTAGTGACAGAGTGTCATTACAGTAACATCTGCTTTAGTCACTTCTCATCAGATGAAACATCGCTGAACAACAAAGAGCTCTTAACACTGTAAGCCTTGTTCATCTTTTCTCATTTTCAGGGTATTTGCATGACTAACTCTTTTCCTAGGTCTTTTGATTTGCTCTGATCTGTGAGCATTACGTTTACGACATAGCAGCATAGCACACCACAGTGTGGTAACTTCAAGAAGATAAAGGGATACATTTATGTTATTTATCATCATGCACTGGTCTAACACATGTACTATGTTAACTTTAAGCTACAGACAGTGAATTATTCCTATGAGGTCTGATAAATTTGTTGGCAGAGCATTAAAGTTCAGAAATTTGTGAATTTGTATATACACAACAGAATTTGTGTCTCAGTTGACTGAAAGTCATAGTCATCATGATCATGTCTTCTAACCTCGTTCATCAATATTCTCCCAGATCTTCAATGTCCTCTGAGGTAGAACATCTTTTTTCTGCCTTTCCATCTTTTTGAACTGTCACCTACGTCTCCACCTGAATATGAGTCTCTGTGTCTTTGCCTGTGTTTAGGATCATCTACTTAAATGCAGTTCCTGCCACGCTCAGTCAGCCTCCATTAGCTGGCTGAGACACCTGTCAGCCTTCACCTGGACATAAAAACCCTCTGAACTGTGGACCTGGAACTGTGAACATTCAATCTGATGCAATATTCAGACTTTGTTGTGTGTCACATTAAATGATTTGTACATCTTGTCTCTGCTCATGTATACAGCGTTAAGCTGCCATCGAACATGCACTGAATGCTGGAGATCCTCTGCATCTTCTCCGGAGGAGGTGTATGTGTGAATGCTAATGTCCGAGTGAGAGCCTCCAGACTTTCTCCGCCAAAATGAAAAAAAAGACAGAAATATAAATACCTCCAGAGCAACACGCGTAGAACAAACTGACTAAGATAAGAGCTGATCCTGTTATCAATTCACTGTCAACAAAATCACGTGCTCTCCGCAGAATTAAAGCCTTACTTCCCACCTGAATCCTGCCTTCATTTGAAATAAGGTGCAGGGGGCGAGGGGTGAACTCTGCCCTCGTTCCTGCTCTCTAAACCCGATTTGTCTCTGTGACTCGTGGGTCTGAGTCTGGAGCGGAAGATGTGGAGGATGTGGGGTGAAGGGGTTGAAGGGTGAACGGGAGACTGTACACACTGCAGAGATATTACACAGGTTGTCAGCTGAGAGCGCGGCAGAGTTTTGGCCGGCAGACCTCCTCTGGGATGTGGAAGAGAGGAGTGCAGGATGGAGGAGTGTGGGAGCCACGCACAAGGGGGGTTGAGACATGGTTTCCTGTGTGTTTAATGTGAAGCTCAGGGCCAGGGCCTGTTTCCTGTGTGTGATGGGTGCCAGGCTCAGCTCCGCGACACAGAGACAACACTGGTCGAGAGGCCACCCAATGTCAGAAGCAGACCAGGCAGCCGGTGCTCACATCAGGACAGTTTCACAGACTTCTATATATACAGACTCAGAGCTTTAAAGTTTACAAACGGTTGCTCGTGAGAGGAAGAGCTCTGTATATCTGTGTGTGTGTGTGTGTGTGTGTGTGTGTGTCTCTGTGTTTCTCATTATCTCTGATTGGCAGTGAACCCACAACCTCTGCCCCGAAGGGTTGATACTGCTTCGTTTGCTCTTTACATAAATATGATTATGATATGACATGGAAATAAAAACACAAATGGATTTTCTTAGTACCACCAGATCCCCTGAAATCACTAAAATCAGAAAGTATGCATTTGTTAACACAGAAGGTGCTTCTCCTGGAAAACAGCAGCAAATAGATAATAGCAATGATTTCTGACAGTGGAACTCAATGATACAGAATAAGTTAGAAGTCAGGCTGTTGCTAATATTAATAAGAAATTTATAGAATGTTATTCGCATCATCAATTAAACATATTTTACAGTAAAAGCTCTTTAGTAACATAACATTTGGAAATCAATTCCGTTTTAATCTGTTCAAAAGGAAACCTCCATTTACCTTCTATCATCCACAAACCGCTATGGCTCTGTCCACACTAAAACACTCTGCGTGCCCATCAGGGAAAAATACGCCTCGACTTATGAGACCGAATCGTGAAGCTAAGGACGTCTGGGAGTTTCTGCCCGTCCAGAATAAACTTCAAACTAAAACTGTACCAGCCGCATTTCCAAAAGTCTCAGTTTAAGGGCTCGATTACTTAAGTGATGCATTTGAAAAATAAACATGTCAGTACGGATAAAGCTTTAGTTATAAAAAGCTTTAGCTATTAAAGGCTCCACTGCTAAGTTAGTCTCCAACTGTGTCTTCCTGCTGTCTGATGATGTGAGCAGTTACTTAAAAGGGATTTCTGGAGTTTTGTTTAGTTTTAAAGAGCAACAACTGCTGGAGAAAAAGATGTTGTTGAGAGTAAAGACATATAAACAGACAGATGGACAGATATAGACAGATAAAGTCAAACAAATATAGTCGTATACGTTCCGGCTGCAGATACGAGTCAGGGCCGAATGTCAAGCTTTGTACCTTCATCATTCAGACTGTTAATATCTGAGCTATCTTGGCCTTCACCTTTTATTGTTTATTACTGCTTGTCTATGGACATCACTTAACTTTATTATCTTAAACTGATGTAGAAAGTCCTAAGTCCTTTATTCTGTATTTGTTGATATTTATTTCTTATTGTCTCTTTAAAGAGCAACATGCAAGTTTGAGGTGCCAGTGAATCAGTGTGTCGGAAAATGCTGTTGAAACTTGATTTTCAATAATATTTGAGTTACTTTTTTGTGAAAGAATTTTGCTTCTGCATCTGAAAATTATAAACCAGAAGTGATGTAGTTTAATGGAGACTCGACAAATTAGATACGATTTTACATGAATACAAATGGTTCCCGATGGTTTTGAAAGTGAAGAGATTGAAAATGTACATATGGGTAAATGTGTGTGTGTATGTGTGTGTGTGTGTGTGTGTTTGAGGGTCCACAGGAGCTCTGACAAAGTGACAAGACCTCACTGAAGAACACCGACGCGTGTTTGCTCAGTGAGAGAAGCCTTAAACACACAAGCAGCACAAACAAAGAGGCAGCACAGATGGAAGGAGCGCAGGTAGAGAGGGAGATGATAGAGAAACCAGAGGGAGGGAGGGGGGGATCGACGCCAACGTGACTGAATCTGCTAATTCACCTCAGACAAGCACAGACACACACACTGAAACTGTGACGCAGTGAGTGACGCTTCCTGGAATTCCGCGCGGTGCACATGCAACTCCAGAGCTGTGACGTGTTAGTGCTGTAATAATTCATTACACACTCTATTACAGTAACCATTACCCTAACCCTGTAATTAATGCTTATTTCTCAAGAATAAAGTGTTGGGCCACAGGCACGAGGCAAAATGCAAACACATATCAATGGCTTCAAGTCTACTGGTGCATGCGTTGAAATGCACAATCATGCACACAGTGATTTATGGGTGCATGTGGCAGTCAGCCAAGAGCCAGGGTGATATGAGTGTATCAGTCACATACAGAGATAGCTAGGCCAGACTGCATCCAGAGAGTAAGCCTGTAGAAATAATAAGAGGTGACCTGTCCTCTGTCCTCATGTGTCCGTGCATCAGGGCTGCAAAAAACACAGGGAGACAGTTTCTTCCTCTGTCTTTTAAAATAACAGAGCAATGTTTAAGAGGTAGTGGCAGAGAAGAGGAAGCTGAACATACAGTGCAGTGAATGGAAGCTGAGGCAGCAGGGCTGGACAGGAGCGCTGACCATTAACTGACCCTCTGCTCACACTGTAACCAAGACCAAGCCTAGAGTCCATATCTGTCCTATTTCTGCCCCGCTTCTTTGGCTGCCTCTTAAACTTAGGATTGATTTTAAAATTCTTTAAATCATTTTTCAAGCTCAGCACGGTCTCACACTCTGTTATATTAAAGAACTCAGAGAAATAAGATCTTCCAGCTAACACTTGCTAGTAAGTAACTCAAGGCTGGTTGGTAAAGGTTAGGCAGCTTTTGCTATCAAGGCCCTGGTCTCTGGACTTCCTTCCTGATAAAGTGATAAAGTGATAACATTTCCCTGTTGATAAATCATTGCATTAAACATGTTTTTATATGCAATACTTTCAATGTCAGATTTGTAACTGGTTTTAATAATAATAATAATATCAATTCAAGTATTAAAATATTAATGAATTATTCTCTATCCTGTCACAGCTCCAAATATTGATTTCAACACCATCATTTAAATCTCACTCACACAAATTGGGATACTTGGATAACAAAGAGTGTTTACAATGACTGTCGGTAAAATGGAAAGTTAAAATCTAGCTTTTTTAATTTTAAAGTAGGCGTCAAAATGATGGAAACAGATGCTTTTTCAAGTACATGTGTGGAAATCAGCTGGAATAGCTGGAACTCCCCTTCATTTCCGCAAATCTCTCATCTGAGCAGGTATCAACAGCCTGAACCTCATCATACACCTCCCTCCAAATCTGTATCCCCCCCCTCCAACCCCCACCCCCCTCCATTCAATCTGCTCTCAGCTCCTTTTTATACATTCGTCTATACAGTTCAGCAGAGGGAGGAAAGCTGCCATTCACTGCGCCCTATGTGTCCAATAGGCCTGAAAGGATTATAGGGAGAAGTGTGTGTGATTATGAAGAAAAAAGAGCAGGCTGGAGTCTTTTCATAAGACTCTTGAGGATATAAAAGACTTTTCACCCATTATGAGGAAGCTTAAAGCCGCCTTTAGTTCTGACCCATGCATCTTTGTGTGCTATTTACTGCAAAACTCATTTATCAGTGGAATCGAAAAAAAACAATTCTCGATGGGTGTGTGTATTAGTCTGAGTAGGAAAAATGGATGTCTATTCATCTGCTCTCACAACATGTATGAGTGATAAAAGCACAGCAGTGGCTCAGTCACCAGCTGTGTGTGTCTGAGTACTGCAAACATGCAATGATGAATTAATATCTAATGACCTAGACTGGGTTTCACAAAAACATTAGGATGGGCAGGACCAGGGACTTTCATCATGGCCCTGCCTGCAGAGTCATAAACTGACAGGTCCCAACACGACGGCGGCAACAACGGGTTCACGCCAAACCCGGTGGAAAACAAACAAGCTTTGGATGATTGTAAAAAGATCATTAATTAAAATGATTTTATTCTGTGACACATGTTTTGGTGCCTGCTGATGAGTCAACGGCACACTCACTCTCAGACAGGCTGGTGTTTGTGTTGGTTTAAAATGAAAGGTCAGTGAACTAAGGCCTGACAGAACAACGAAAGCTCTTCATTCTCCCTTAAGCATCTAAATCCTTTGTAAGAAAAACTCAACTTTGACATTAACAGCACAAAATGTCAACTGGATACTCTGCCTGACCTCCTTTCTTTCTTTCTCACTAAACTTGTGATGATTCTTTATTTGTGATCAACACAAGGCAACATGAACAAAAATAAGAGTTGATCTCAAAGACAAAATCTCTGGATGAACATTTGATGCCCTCTGGAGGCAATATAGTTTAACAAGAGGTCGCTCAACAACATGTGTTTATTATATGCGTGTATTTCCAGATGTAGAAGTTTTGTCAGTGCCTCTTCTTTGTTTGCACAGTGTTTTGACAAAAGAACACAAGAACACAAAAAAAATTCTGTGTCTATTTTGCAGCCCCATGATGTAAACAAATATTAATAAAAATCAAGTTAAGACTTGATAACATTCATATGTAAAGGGAAGATAAATAGCACAATGTCTAAAACTACAGTCTTTTGGTTGAACTTCGTGATTATAAATGAAACAAACTCTCACTGACCTGTGCTTCCCTCTGCTGGTGATCGAGTGTACTTCACTTTACTCCTCTGAAAAGGGCATAACAATTGTGTTTAACTTTATAAGCATTTTTTATTAATTCAAAAAACTTATTTTAGAATTAAATGAAATGTTCCTGACTGTATTAACTTAGTAGTTATCATGTCTTCTTCAGCTTTCAAAAGAGCCTGTCTTTGTCAACAAGAGATGATGATGGTGATGATGATGATGATGATGATGATGAAGGTTGTGCTGCTTCTCTCCTCAAACTTGCAACATTCATCTTTACTTGTAACTGCATGCCCTGTCTTCTACTGATCCCTTCTTATATATTATTATGAACTGTGTATTTATTAATAAAGTATTTTTCTGAGTCTTTCAAACGTGGTGATAAATCAGTTGAGTTGATATTAATAAACATTCAGGGCTTTCTCTGGAGAAATGTCAATATAATCCAATAGACTGCGCTAAATCATACAGAATGAATTTGTACTTCTACCCTGCACCACTAGAGGACATCAGAGTTGTTCTGTTCAGCTACTGATCGTAACCCAGTTCGGTTCAAAGCAGACACATGGGTCTGTTTGAGACTAAGTAGTTCGAGGATTTTCTTCGTCATCCGTCTGAAAATCAAAGAAGGGATTAGTCACCGCTCACACACTCTCATCTAAACCTTTTCAACATTTCCCTCCTGTGACTGGGAATTTCTGTTTCCTTTCATGTTTCCGACCAATGTAAAAAATCATCTGCAGTTACTTTGATATTTTCCTCAGATGCACAATTTAAAAAAAAGGTTTGCCGTTTTGTTTATGAAGGTTAGATGTTGATAAAGTTTGCAAGACATAATGATGTAAAATACAATACATGTTGAAACTCTGTAACATGAGCCATATTTTTTTTTTTTTTTTGTCCTTATTGATAGGACATTACAACCCTGAAATGGTGAGAGAGAATAGGGAAGACATGCAGAAAAGGTCAGAACCAAACGGCTGCCTCCGTATACATATGTCCTATAATCGATAAAGTCTAAACTTTTAAATGTTACTTTGAATCAAGTCTGATTCTGCCTCATGGTTCAGCCAATGTCTGTTATCTTATTTACTGTTATTTATGTTCTTCTGTGTCTTTCAAGGCATTTTTTCTCTTGTGCTGTGTTGGATTCTATCATTGCACCACTCGTTCCCTCTATGCTTGGGTTGCTTTTCCTTCGCCTTGACTGTGAAGTATTTTGGCTCAACTCCTGTTGTTTTTAACTTGACTGATAAACACTGAAGGTCAGAGCTGGTTGAGGAATAGTCATGTAAATAGCACCACACAAAACAGCAAATTGTTGACATTAAACTTCAGTTGGATCAAACAAATGAGAGATAAGTTGGGGTGGAACAGTGGTGCAGTGGCGTCGCCTCATAGAGAGAAAGGTTCCCGGTTTGAATCCTGCTTCATACTGTGTAAAGTCTGCATGTTCTCCCACTGTCTGTTTCTCCAGGCCCTCCAGCTTCTTCCCACAGTCCAAAGACATGTAGGTTGAAAATCTATCCCAGTATCACTGACAAATGCGACAAATGTCAGGCCTCATCCTGCAATTTAACCCATATGTTCTACTCTTGTCCGCTACTCTCTTGCTTTTGGCTGAATTATTTTGACACCATGTCAAAAATACTCTCAGTGACTAAAAAAGTCTCCCCCCATGTTGCCATATTCGGGCTCCCAGAGAACCATAACCGGTTTACCTCTACACAATTAGACATTTTAGCTTTTACTTCCTTACTGGCAAGACGCCACCTTCTTTTCCACTGGAAGTCGACTAAAGCTCCCTCTAGTACTCAGTGGCTCAACGACACCATGTCTCTTCTAAAGCTGGAAAAGATCAGATATTCAGTAAAAGGCAGCTCTAACAAATTTTATAGTAAGTGGCTTCCCTTTCTTACATTCTTCCACTCTCTCCAGTCCCTGCCCCCTGATTGACGGAACCCCCTCTCTCTCTCTTTTCTCTCTTTCTTCTTCCTTTTTATTCATTCATTTATTTATTTATTTTATTTATATATATATATTTTTTATTTATGTATATTTTATTTTTTCTTTCCTTTTATTTGTTTATACTGTGCAGCTTTAATACTTAATTGTTACTTAATATAATTTCCAGTTATCTATCATTATTGTTGTTGTTTTCATTGAGTTGTGTAATGTGTTGTTTGCTGGACCACGTTCATGTGGTCCATAAAATAAGAAAAACTTCCTAGGAGGAAGACTGTATATACTACTCTTGATCAAGATGCGCAGTGTTTTTGTGGTATCAATGTCTTTGTGTATTGCTGATTGTCGTGCTGAGATTTTATGATACCCAATGTAAATTTGACATTGATTTCTGTCCTACTGTGCCTTACCTCCTAATAAAAATATTTAAAAAAAAAAAAAAGACATGTAGGTTGGGGTTAGGGTCTGTAGGTGTGAATGCCAGTGTAAGTGGTTGTTTCTGTATTAGCCTGCGGTATGCTATTGCTGGTGTGTGTTGCTTCTTGCCACATTTCAACTGGGATTGACTCAAGCCCTTGAATAATAAGAGGTATAGATAATGGAAGGATGGATGAATATAACTTGTAAAGAGCAACTTTACAACTTTACCTTTAAAGTGGATTGTATACCTTGTCAACAGTGTTTCCAGCAGAACTCAATTAAAGACAACAGATTCTGAGTGACAGGCCCACAGGCATGAACGTTCTCACATGAGAGACAGAACTGTTCTGCATGCGACTTGCAGGACCACACACAGCTGCAGCTGAAACTATGAAGTCTGCATGGATAGTAAAAACTTAATTGATGATAGTGCGAGCACGAGGCAAATGGCACTGCACACAGCTATACAATGCAGCAAGGGAGCAACACACCAAGTTAGAGATCTCTTATGTTATTATGAGAAGTGTATCATTTTTTTTTTGTGTGTCATTATGAAAGTGTGGCAGGGCAAATCAGAATATGTCCTCCACAGTCTAGATAATGAATGGAAAACACTGCTGTCCTGACTTTAGCTTTATACTTTCCATACACAACTGATGTAGATCTTTATATCTAACTCCCACAAATAAGGTGAACACTTTTTTATCCCAACATGCCAAACGATTCCTCTGACAGCATTGACGATAGTATAGGACTCAGTGGTATGCTGAGTTTGTCCTTCAACAGTTTGTCTTTCAACTGAAAAATAAATGCTCTCGACAAGTGGTGATGACGCGTCTGCAGACACACACACACACACACACACACATAGCACTGCATGTCAATCATTGTGGCACCTGTAGGCCAACACTTACTTTCTAACCTCTGAAGCCTGTTGTTAGGGAGAGTTATGAGACCTGGGGAAAGGTAAAGTGGTGAAGGGGGTTTTCTTTCACCAGCCGATATTTAGACTTGTCACAGTAGGAGAGGTCCAGGTGTTCCTGATGACATAAGTGCGGGCTCCGACCCTGCTCCCATCAACAGTCCCACTAATTTATTTCATTATGTGGAAAAGCCCTGTTATTTAAAAAGACCGAAAGCGCCAGTAAAAGCAAGACCACACCCAGAATGTGAACATGTGTGGTTTCCGAGAGAAGAGATTCAAATGTTATCATGTTAAACATCTGCAAGTAATGTCGAACATATTCTAATCAAAATGTGACGCAGGATTTTGTTTTGCTTCGGTCTGAGATACTGAGAATAAAAGATAAAGCACGGTGCCAGACCTGCTGTGATGCTTCTCTTCATTTTCTCTGAGTACAGATGTGAAGACGACTCTCACGTTCATTTAATCCTGAGGTTTCCGCCTTTTTCAATCCTCTGAGACTCGTCAGATCTTCCAGCCACGAAACGACAATGCCCACCAGTGCTGACACTGAGCAGATGAACATCCTCTCCAGACGGGTGAATCATCGCAGACACTGCCGTTGTGTACACTGGATTGTTCAGACATGTTGCTGATTTGTTTTTAGAAACTGAGCATTAACATAAGCTGCAGCCCTCAGTGTGCCCCTCACAGTTTCCACTGCAGGTCAGTGGGAACATGTCGGGATCACAGATCACTGGGAGTCAAGTTGTTTCAGTGACTGAGCCGAAACAATCGAGAAATCATCCAGAGTCATAATCTGTTTCATTTAATTATAGAGATATTACTATGTGTGTAGAGACAGCAGGTCTCCTGGTGCCTCGTGATGTTTGTTTTGAGACAACAGTGGCATATTAAAGAACATTGGAGGAGTTAGAGGCACAATGATGGTTTAGAATTAAACAAACTATTCACTATACATCTACTTTTTAATCTTAGTTGCCAGTACATGGATATTATTTTATCTGGACACTGGACTGTTGCAGGTTACAATGTCTTTGAACACAAGATTGAACATTGGAAAACCAACCTTTATCTCAAACATGATTTGATTGAAACCTGTGTGTAAACCGGCCTTATGCCAACAGAGTAGTTATCCAGTCAGATGAAGGAAGGTCTTGTATTTTTGGTGAATTTTTCTATTTCCAAAAGAAGATAAAGCATGTTAGCATATTCGGTCTTTTATTCGGTCTATTCGGTTTCTCCGATCGTGTTTGTGATTGTGTGTTCTTGTTGCATTGTTGTGTGTGTATGTTGTGGCATCTTGTGTGTCTTCATCCATGTACAGATGTTTCTTTTCTTTCTGCTAAATCCCTCCATCCACAGGCAGTGAGTCAAAAGTTCTTATTATTTAAAAAATATTGATTTACTTAGTTTTTTCAATGGAAGACTGGCTCAGTCAGCTTCAGTGCATCAATTATTGCATTTTCCAGTTCAAACAAAAACATTTAGCCTAGTGAGAAAAAACCCGCTTCTGCGTCCTCGAGCAGTGGTTGTAAAATGTCTGCTTTGAATAACTTCCCACAGAGGACGTGGTATCTTACATAATATGCTCAGTTAAACCACATTTCTGTGAATGCATGACACATTTGTTTTTTGGACTTTGTTTTAGCTGGATCACTTGTACATGGGTACAAAGACAACAGGATGGTCTTGGGACATATTTACTCCATGTCTCACAGTATCTGCCGTCCCAACCTGGTCCAGCTGCGGCATTTCTGAATGATTCTGAGACATACTTTGTCTTGTACAGAAACATGAATCTGACAAAGAGTTGTTATTGGTCTCTGGTTTATTACAAATGTCAGGATTATTGATTTGCATTTAACAGGCTTTTCACTGAGAAAATATATTTTACGCAAAGTATATACAACTGGGGTTATGGTGAACATAGGTGAATCGATCAAATTAAAATTAAAATTATTCATCAGATATGGACTTATACGGTGGACAATGGTGGCCTTTATATGGCAGCTGATAACAAATTGTAGTACTTTCCGAAAAAAGTACATCCTTTATTTTTAACAGGCGATCATATAATGGCTGACAACATGAGTAAATATAAACTTTTGTTCATAAATCAGTCTTTGTGCATCTCAATCATGGCATTTCACAACTATTCAACAGACGTGCCACAGCCGAGCTTAATACTACAGGTTTAAAACATGTCAATTTTATTTGCTGCATGGTATCCTCCTCTGTTGTTATTGGCTGATTACCAGTCATGTTATTAATAATTGTCCTTTGTAACGACTCCTGCGTTTCTGGCATTCACAGTCACGCCCTTTCATTTTATAGTCGTCTTGTTCTTACGTGTGTGTGGTATGCACAGCATTTAGGACCTGCAGACACATATTCTGTAATAATTATGTCCTGTTGCCCCTATGCCATGCAGCTGTCAATCACCATTTACCTCATCCATCATATCAGTAAGATGTAAATGCGTTCACCACAATCATTTTTGTGACGTCACAGCACTGTAGCAACATCATCAGATAAAAAGCAAGTGTCTCACATCAAAACTATAATAAGAGAATAGGCTTTGAAGGTCCGATATCAGATCACATGCTGCAAGATGAGTCCCTTAACCCAATAAGATTAGTTTGTTTCAACTCCAGCTTCCACTTAGGTAAAGTTGTTCTCACCATTGAATCTGACAGTGCAGTGAAATGCCAACCCTCATCTATCCAAGCTTTTTTAGTTTCGATTTTCAAGAGCCTTTTGTAGCTGAAATGAAACCCAGACATCTGATTGCACACTCGCTTCCCTCCGGTGCTGACAATCACTGATTTACACTCTCTGCACTAGCCCTGCAAAGTGGAAACATGGGTTTACCCTTTCATCTGTGAGGTCAAACAGGGTGATGCATCCTATAAGGAGGTGTTACTGTGCACTTAACAAATCCTTTGAATTAGAAAAAGTAGCTTCGACCCAAATCTTTAACTATAATACAGAGATTTAATTGTAAACTCTCTGGTCAATACCCCTTATAGGATCTTACTTACATGCTTCTTTTGACCTTGGTTATGAAACCTTTGCAAATTCTCAGGCATTGTGTGGTTTAGGTTTAAACTGAGTTATTTGTTTTTGATGATATGAGATGCGTTCTAATGATGGTTGGATTCAGACACAAGAGAAACCAACATGATGTAATTGTCAAATCCCCAGGGATTTCCGGCATTAAATGAGCACATCTGAAAAACACAGCTTCAAACAATCACTTACACCACAATATTCTAGATGACTTTCAAATTAGAAAACCTCAGAAAATGGAGCCTTGAGGTCGTGATCAAATCCCAAATCATGTTGTAGTTTTTCTGCAAGACCCTGAAAAAAGGAGACACAAATCTCTCTGGCACGTGGAATCAGCTTCTGATCATAGGATTGAATTTGAAACCACCCCTGCCACTTATATTGCAGGCTAGTGATACTAAAAATTCTTGCTGTACGTTTCCCGATTCATCATTTGAATCATCAACAGATCCACCCAGAATTGTTTGTATCTAGCACACAATCACACTGTGCACACTGTCCACTGGGATTCACTCTAGTCCCCCAGACCTTCAAATTATAAGTTGTATAGATAATAACCAGCCTCTGTAATGGAGTTATGAGGGCATGAGGACCCTGTGGACATTTGTCACCTGGACAGGTGGTGTTTGAAGAGAAAGCTGCAGATCATTGAGGATCAAGAGTTGGACGGTTGCAGCCATGTGATGAGCTGAAGCTTCTCTCCCAAAGAGAAGAAAAACTCAAACAAACACTTTCTCAGATGTCTGGCTCCATCTCAGACAACATAAGTGCATAAGCTGGCTCTGCTCTTGTCACCATCTGCATTCAGTCGTTGTATCAGAAGAGAAAATAGCAGATTCAACCAGACAATAGTATGTTTACTAAGCTAAAAAGGGAAAAAAAGACTCCATTCAAGGAAAAGCACTCCACTCTCACATAATCTCTCCAATCCCCATGCTGTCACCCGTCTTCAAAATCTGTTAAATCAACTTAACATGAGGAGAAAACAGAGGTGGAGAAGAAAGAATGGGGAGATCAGTGTCAATCCCAAGAGAAAGCACAGAGGACAGACATCACAAGTCATCATCCGGACCTCCCCCATGTCTCTGCAGCTGGAAAACAACATGGCTCCTTAAAAAGGTGATTATTTGATCTTTTCATCCGAAACAAAATGATTAATTTGTATAATACAGAACCATTAGTAAGTGTAATTTAAAAGTGTAAAACTGTAGTCTCAGTTATTAGCTCCGCACCAAAGAGATGGTATTTTTATTTTGTTTGTCCGTCTGTCTGTCTGTTAGCAGGATTATGTTAAAACTACTGGAGGGATTACCACACAACTTGGAGGAAGGTCGTGAAGTCTGGGTCAGGAAAGAACCTTTTAAATGTTGGTGTAGATCCAATAAAATGGGATATTGCAGGAATCACATTCTCTGCAGAGTTTCCCAGACAATTATTTTCAATCTCTGACATAAAAGAAGAGTGAAAGCATTAGAGACAAAACTGCATTTCATGCTCCTTTTGAGTACAGGCACAACTGCAGCTGAAACTATGAGGGCTGACTCTCTGTGTGGATGGTAAAAACTTTGTGGACGACAGTGTGAGGGCCACCATAAAGCAGATAGCGATGCACACGGCTACACAATGCAGCAACAGAGCAGAACACCAAGTTACAGATCTCTTATGTGTTATGAGAAGTGTAGCAAACTTTAAGGTTAAGTATGAAGCAGAGAACGGATGAATTAGAATTATTGACGGGCTGCCACAGGCTCGATTATTAAAAGGAAACACTGCTTTGACAAAGTGAGATATGATGTTAGCTGTGGTGGAGTTATAGCCTGGATGCCAGACGAACTTAGCCCCACCCACAACATTTTTGGTCGGGCAGTTCGGTCTGGAGTCGCTCCGTTGAGGAAAAATTATGGCCCGACCGGGCCAATCAGATTGTCAGGGCGGGCTTTATACGATGAATGACAGATGATCAACGGTAACGAAATCAACCACGTCATCAAAGTGCCCTTGGGTTGAATTCGTTTTCAACAAACATGCCTGTTTGATGTGTAGATGCTGCCATTGAGTCTGTTTTAGAAGACATCGACAGCGCATTCATTTTGAAAGAGGAACACAGAACGTGGAGGCGACGCCAAAGCACCACGCTAATCCCTATCGCCCCGGCGCTTGGCTGTTCACAACGGACACTGAAGCGACGCTGAACCGCCGGGCAGCGCTAATAATATCACCCGTTGATCCAGTAGATCGCTGCACGGCTTTGTGCCAGTCACACCGGAGGCTGAAGCACCGCGCTGCGCCAAGGCTGCCTCACGGTGCTTCAGCCTCCGGTGTGACCGGCACAAAGTTTTAACATGGGAGTGGATGGGAGCCAGCTGTTATTTAAGGCTTGGCGCTGCGCTGAAGCGTCCGGTGTGAACCCGGGTTAGTAAATAACTCACAATGCGTTGCTTAGCATACGTCACACACTACGTTGCTCTGATTGGTTGTAGGTCTATCCAATTGAGCGAAGAAGAATTTTACTTCCTGGTCAGTTGAAACACGCCCCATAATCACAGCCCAATGGAGCGGTCTCAGACTCACATTCTGACTAGAATTGTGAGTCTGACAACGTCAGGCTAGTGGAGTTATGCAGTCTCAGAGAAACCTGCTAGTTTTGTGTTAGTTAGTTAGTTATTTAGTTAATTAGTTAGTTAATTAGTTTGCTGGTTAGCTAGTTAGTTAGTTAGTTAGTTAGTTAGTTCGTTAGTTAGTTAGTTAGTTAATTATATAGTTAGTTAATTATATAGTTAGTTAATTATATAGTTAGTTAGTTTGCAGGATTATGGATAAACTTCTCAACTAATTTCCATGACCGTTTGTGGAGGGATGGGGGTTGACCTAAGAAAGAACCCCATCAATGTCGGTGTGGAATCCAGCTCAGGGTTCGGATCCGGGATTTTGTTTTACAGTCTTAACCGCTGCAAGGTAGGTTATTTTTCAACAAAATATTTCATGCATCGTTATGAAAAAAATGAGGCATGGTCATGGGACTGATAATTCTGAGTTTGTCCAATTGGGTGCCGATCTAAACAGAAATCTGGAGCGTGAATTTAAATGTGGTGTCCTGAGAGGGCAGTGGAGTCTAGGTGGAGTTACGTGAGCGCCATGTTTAGTTTCCATATATCTCAACAGGCTTCACGTCACTACCACTTCACTCATTGTTTTCATGTGGGTCAGACTGTGATACTGTCTGCTTTACCAAACTAAGGTCACACATGAGAAGTGATCGTGCTGGCAGTCAAGGACAGAAATTGTTCACAGTTGGCCGAATAATTTGGTGGAGAAGTTGAGTTTTTCTCACTGAAATCTTCCCCCGGGGCAATAAATTTATGTTATGTAATAGAGATGATGAACTGAAAACATGATTCTCTTATATTTTCTTTCATCTTTAAAGGAATGGGTTTGCTGAGCATGCAAGCTGGTTTTCAGTAAAAGCTTCTTTCACATCCACACGCTATAATCCTTATGGTAGTAAAATCATATCTGGGAGATGATCTCTACACACACATACCACAGTTACAGGCCGCACTCAAAGATCCATCAGAACAATAGACAGGGTAACTCGCTCAAAGGTCAATCAGTGGTTAAACACCGGCCTGAGAATTCCAGCCCGTCCGGGTAGTCAAGCCTCCAGCTTGTCTTCCTAACCTTTAGGTTGTTTAGTGTCGTAGCCTGGTCATGATTATAACAGAGGGATGTCCCATGACACGAGCATACTTCAAGGTAGGAAATCAAGTGCAAAGTGAATCAGTTAAAACCTCAAGCCATCTTGTCTCTATTGTCCCTAACCAACACAGGCTAAAAAAAGCCGTGTCAGGAGAAAATACATTCTAGTGCTGGAATGTGTTTTTATTAGTGCAGCATGGTTATGGCTTCAGTTCTGTTGGCTGGTTGAAAGGATCCACATCTGCCTCGCACATATTCCTTTACACCCATGTCTGCCTGACTGGCTGTTTACACCAGCTTCTGTCGCTAAAGACTCTCAAATTGAATTAAGCGGCTAAGAAGCAATGAATGCACCGAAATGCTGGACTAATCTGAACAACAGGCACTTTGTGAAGGCATTTTTAATCCTAAAATTGTGGGGATCAAGTCAAATGCATGATAGACAAAATGTATCAGACGCCGCAGTTCTGCCGTACATCATGTTGCAGATGAACCACTAACAAAGCAATGGTAACAGCGCGCTCAAAAAGAGAACATCAGAAAATACGTAAGAATTTACGTGTTATTCCCAAGACTTCACTTATAATATTTATAAAATTAACAGCACACAACATATAAAGTTCATTTTATTAAAACTTTTTCTCTTCAGATACAGTTTGATTAATAGAAGTTTGAGTTCTATTGGACTATATGTATTAAATAGGGATGATACAGAAAAGTAGTCGAACAGGGTTGTGTGGGTACTGCTACGCTAGCTCAGCACAGTAATAAGAGGTCACAGTGGGAAGCTGCTCTGTAAAGAACAGTGAGGAGTCTGATTTGTGTCGGTGTAAATTGGAGTTGACCCTTAGTGAGTCTGAAGAGTATGTCAGCTGTTATAACATAATGGAAGAGCGTCTGTTGACCTAGCTAGGAGTGTATTATTCTATAAAGAACAATATTTACACCACAAAGAACATTTTATTTATCACCAGAAAACTTTGATTAGATTGGTAAATCTGTGTTTCATCATAGAAATTTAAATAACAGATTCTGCTGCCCTACTATAGTTCCCTCTGTTAATCTTCTACAGATATGTCACACCTTTGATAAATAATGGTGTTCATAGCTACACAACATACTCAGCGAGATTGTTTCCCTTATTTACAGAAAAGCTAATTAAGACTTGATAACACTTGATGGCTAATAGGTTTTATAATGGAAGTGAGTTCTCATGCAGTGTAACTTTAACCAGTTGAGCTAATGTGACTTTACAGGCTGCTACAGTTAGCTAACTGTAGTGGAGAAACCTGTTTGTTAAATGTAACTAAATTGACATTATATCTAAGTAAGATAAGAGAGAGTCTGCCTATCCAAAGCTGCTCACATGAGGACACGATAAATAGTCTTAGAAGGATTAGACCCCAAACCCAGGGAAGCTATTTTTATATTTTACTAGCATACATCAATAAAACAAAATGCACTATTATGTTAATTAGCTACTGAAACTGAAATGCAACTGAAATGCAACTGAAATGCAGCTGAGAAAAGGCATGATGTGTGTGTTAGATTGACAGTATGTGTGTGGATGATTATGCACTGATAAGAGTCAATAATGATGGTGGTGTCGATGGGTCACATTCCCCCACATCAAATTCTGCAGTGGGTCCCATAAAGGTTGGGGCCAGCCTTGCTTTTTGCAAAAAAAAATAATACTGAATGTTTCTTTTACTTAATTTCTGCTGTTAGTTAGATTAAATCCAGATCCTCCAAAAAACCACCAACATCTCTGGTTCCTTCTGTCAAACCAAATAGCAGCTCAGTCTTTGGACGAGCCCCTGTGAGCTTTTACTGATGACAAACATATCAGTCATGGTCTCCTTCATAAGTTTTTGGAGTATGGTTCGAATATTTATATAATACCTACACATAGAGCTAAATAAAAATATCTATTCAGTTGCCAATGTATACGTTTTGTTATAATTCAGAGTTAACCTTTGTCTTGACAACCTTTTCTGTCAAACATTGTTAAAATCTTTTGTTGACTTTAGAGTAATTATGTTGGGTTAAATACATCATTGTATGATTCAGATAAAAAAAAACAGTATTTACTATCATATATGATTGTTGTCAATCTCTATCATGAAAAACTACTTTATCAACAAAAAAATTAGACACAAACAAATCGAGATAAACAGATATACAGCAGGTGTTATAATGTCGTTTTAATTAAACTTTAAATTAACTTAAATGTATAGAATTTAAAAAAAGAGTTTTCCAATTCCCTACTGTAATTTGTATCTTAAGGTATAAAAGTAATACGATATATAGATATAGCCAGATGCCTTGACGAAGAGTCAATCTCCAACTTCCTGCTTCAAAATCACACAGGTGACAGTTTTTCCATGGAACCACGTGACCATGTGTTTTATGTTTCACCTGGAAAAGTAACGGAGTGACCCTCCGAGGTGCTCCTGGCTCCATGTGATGCTCAATGTGAGCAGGAGATGCAGCAGGAGCAGGAGGAACAGGAGCAAAGAGGAAGCAGGAGCAAGAGTAGTGAGGGAGCAGGAGCAGGGAGGGAGCAGGAGCATGGAGGGAGCTGCAGGAGCATGGAGGGTGCAGCAGCAGGAGCAGGAGCAGGGAGGAAGCAGGAGCATGGAGGGTTCAGCAGCAGGAGCAGGAAGGAGGGACAAGGGGCAGATAGAATGAGGTAGTAAAAAAAAAAAAGGAAAAAAAGAAAGGCAGAGCTTCGGAGTCCCCTGCAGGCATCTGAACAAGTCTGGACTGTTCCGCTGCTGCTGCCTGTATCACTGCGCTCAGCTCTGCCAGGCAGCATCAGGAGGCTCCGCACTTTTCTGCAGGGATGCAAACACACCTCTTGACTCTCTGAGCCGCAGCGGAGGTTTATCTTTCAGGCTGTGACTCTGGACTCTCGGACACCGTGATTATTCAGCGTGTGGCCGGACAGTGCACGGAGAGCTCGGGGCTGGATATGCCACAGGTGGAGAGGTGTGGAGCGGCAGGTTGTGGCTCGGTGCACGGAGCAGACATCCGCAGGTAAGGAGGCATGAGGGGCTCCCTGTGTGTGTGTGTGTGTGTGGGGGGGGGGGGGGGGGGGGGGGGGGGGGGGGGGGTAGGGAGTTTAGTGGGGTGTAGCTTGTGCTGACCTGAATTGGAGTCGTGCACAGTGTGAAAGCTGCATTTCTGCATTAAAAGTTATAGAATCTTGACTTATAACTTAATGTTTTACACATGCATGGATGTGGGAAACCGGGCAGTGATACACTCTACGTGTACATGCTGGTATAGGCTATAAATCTCTGAGTTGTATCCAAAACACCACTCCTTTGCCTATTGCTCCCCCTGAAGCACGAACCTTGTCTTTGGACAAGACCGAGCACAACATGTCATCACCTCAATTTCACCTTTTCCACAATGATCAGATTGTGAGGGGTTCCTGTGGAGGGTAAATCCAGAAGAGACTGAATGCTGTGAAGCTTTTTGAATGAAAGAAGGAATGACAAAGCATTCCAGCTGGGTGATGTGGCCAGAAAGAGTAGAAAATGTTCAGAAGATACAATGGATGTCACATTATTATTATTTGTTGCTGTTTAACTATTGTCAGTTGGTCTTAAACTCCTCTTTGTGGACAGAGAATTATAAACTCTTAAAAACCTGTAACAAATCTGAGGTTATGCATGATCATTATCTCGACATGCACTGGACTTTTTGATATTGCCATGATTGCAAATTATACTGCGATAGATTATTGCTGTTGTTCTATAACCCTGCAGAGATATTTATTCTCCTTTTGCAAACTCAGGCTGCAATTATCTTCATTACAGTTGAGGACAAAGAGGCAGTGTACAGCCACGTTGACCTCAGATGAACACATTTTACTCAAACCATGAGGATGCATGGATGAAGGGAGATCACACTCCTCCGCTTCCTCCTCTGCCTTTGTGTGCCAATTGCTTTCAATTGTCTGCTTCTATTCTGAGGGCATTCATGTGTTTGCTGTGGTTTGGCTCCGGCACCAGCTGAAAAAAAATCCCCCATTGACATGTGTGGCTTTGAATGTGTTTGACGTCACAATGTGTCAACCCTTTTAACAGGTCTGAGTCTTCCTCCCTATTCGCCTCATCCTCTTCCTCTCACTCTCTTCTTTTCATTCAGCCATGCCTGGTGGAATTTGTGGTGTGCCACTCTGGTAGTGAAGGATCTGGACTGATCCCAAGTGTGTCATCCATGCAGGACTGCTGCTGGTTGCTGTGCTCGTCAGGGAACATTCTCTCTTGTGTCCACTCTGGAACATTATTTTCAGATCTTTCAGTAGAGTTCTATTAGCACTTGGTCTTTTTGTTGTAGGAACCATTAATAATTTTTTAAAAGACAGTTGTATTGCCAGTGCTTAAATGGCTCTTTAACCGTGTTTGTATTGGACTAAACTCAAAGAGAGGTTCACTTTTTGTTTCTGTTCAGTCATGTCTTTGGAGGAGAAGGACATTGGGGAATGGAGTCGTTTCCCTGATGTAGTCCATCTGGTATCTGTAAAAAGGGAGGATAAGATCAATGCTTCTTTTGAAACTTGCTCCAACAAAGGAGTTCATGCTAGATATTTAAAAGCTGCTGTTTTCTGTACTTTTGTTTGGTTTGGACGTAGACCTGCACTGATAATCCATTACTGGCAGACGTCTGTGTGGTGCTGTATTAGAGCTGAGGTCAAAGGTGATAGGATCTGTCTGTGCTTGACTCCCAGATGAAGTCATGGTCAGGTCCCTTCAGTCTCTTGCTCCCAGCAGCTTGTTGTGGAATTTTGCCTTTATTCAAGAGCATGTTCTTTCAGTTTGAGAGCAGGAGTTATGATTTATGATGCGCTCACACTTAAATAACCCCTGCTTGTGCTTAGATTGGGCTCAAACTGTGCACTTGCACTTAGATACTTTGTTGATCAAACAGATTTCCTCCATTCCAGCTTCACTCTCCTCCTTGGACTCACACTGCATCTGGCCTCTTGGAATTGTATTTCCTTTGCAGTTCGGTAAATTTACCTGAAATTGTTTTCTACTATAGGACACACACTTGTTGCACAAAAAAAATAGTAGAGGAGAAATCTGTGACAGACATTTCATGCAGGCAGAAGTAGCATGAGCTCCATAAAAAGAGCTGAATCTAGAAATCCGTCTGAAAAGAAAAAATATCGGAGTGTTAACACACAGTTTGAGCAAGTCAGTGCAAATCCAGCACAAACAGGGGCTATTTGAGTGCAGGTGCAGGGATGTGAGTGAAAGCATTACAACGGTTCAACATGCTGCTCCCTTGAATGAAGATAAAAAAACTTAACTTGTAGGAACCAAGCACAAATTCTATTGTGTGTGTGACAAAGTTTTCAGCAATTACTGTGACCCCCGCTGTCCTCGTTTGACCTCTCCACCATTTTCGTCCACTGTGTCTCTCTGTCCCGGGACTGATGTTATGCTGAGGGTCGCCTGGCTCTTACACAATTCTGCACTCTGTCACACTGCAGTATCCTGTGGCCCGCCGGCCCCCCAGGGAGAATGGCATCCCTACTGAAGCACAACTCGGTGATCTTGCCCGAGCTGAGTTGTCAGAAAGCACCCCCCCCCTCCTGCATAGCTCGCACCAGACACTGTGAGATGAGTCCTAATCTCTTTCCTCCTGACGCTGAAAAGTGGGTTTCCTCCTCTGTCAATGCTGCTGTTGACAGTTTAACTCCTCCAGTTGACGATGGCTTTGAGCAGCACTTAACTACACTTTGCTTATCACTGACCTTTATACCCATGTGTTCTGGTTTAATATAGTGGGTGTGGGCATACCCATGAGCCAGTTATTTCATCCTTTTAAAATTCCAGGTGTCGAGACCACCCCAGGAATGTTTTTAATACAGACAGACACATTATAAGGGGCCTGATATGACTGCTGTAATGATATAGTTCAGAGGAAGTGGGTTACTCCCTCAGCTGGCATATGAATTACCCAGTGATTTATTTCAGCCCACTGTTTACTAGCAGGGTTGTGTGTGCTCACAGATTTGGTTAGAGACCTTAAATAAGGTGTTTGTGTTGTGGGAACAAGAAGATTTGTGGACTATATTTTAATATTTGGCCTTCGTCTGAACGATGATGAGAGAGAGGGAGAGACAGAGAATGATGGACGACCTGACTGTTAATACATATAACATCCTATGTTTTGCCAATCATCACACTTAAAGAACTTTAAATTTCATTTGATTTGTTTGAAGGTTTTATATAGTTAAAGTTTGAATAAATTGTTTGTTTGAAAAGTGAAGCCTTACCTTTATGATCACCACCTAGTGGCTGGCTGAAGCAAGGGTCATAAAGCCTGTCTACTCCATGTTAGTGGAGGGGATATGAGCCAAACCGAAAAATCAAATATCCATTATTGTTCCTGTCATTTTAGGCAGTTCTTATCACACTGATGTTTCTCTTACTGCTTATCATACTGGTAATTTTGGTTTTACTTAATAGGATGCATCATCAGGATTGAGTGCTGAAACTGAGATTGGATGAACTTTTCTGCAGCTCCATCCCCAGATCTCTGCTGCACAGACTCTGGCTTCAATATTACGTGTTTGGCCCTAGATGGCAGTCTTCGTATCAGAAATATTTTGGCTTCATTTGTTGACAGTGGGAGGAAGTGAATATGTGTTGTCCATCTTTATATAAAGTCCAAGAATGTTTCATGCAACACGGTTCACAGACAGAATCAAACCCCAGATGAGGGGTTCAAGTTGTGTTTGTCATGGCTGTAATGGATGTAATAACAACATGTGCAACACATTGAGAGACCTTTTAATGTCGTTTTCTGTGTTTCTTTTATCAAACGTGTCAGACGGTATCTATCTCAGCTTTTTTTCATGTGGGACATTCCTGATGGAGACACTCGTTCTGGTTTGAGTCGACCATTCAACAAAATGCCAAGTGATGAAAACCACCACATGACCTCCAGATGATATTTATGTACTTTTCCTGACTGGCTCAGAAAATCCTTTTACTCTGCTGCCGCCCTGCTGCTCTCACTTATACATTTGTTATCATCAGCTTCACTGGTTTCTCATGGTTTTGACTCTGACATTGTTTACCCCGGCGCCACAGAAGAGATCAGAGGTTTCTCAGCTCACATGTGTTTGCTATTACCAGTAGCTGTTGTGTTTTTTCATCACCACTGTGAAAAGGTGGACGTGACCAGAGGTTGTCGTGAAACATGGAGTCAGTTTTCATGATGGATTTTTCTCACCTGTCGCTGAAATTATCTGAGCGGTGGTTTTAGTCATAACTCTTGAGCTCAGGGTGCTGACACTCGTGTGTAGAAGGTGACACTGGCTGAAATAATCCTGCTGTCTTTATAGTTTGTCTAAGAGAACAGAGCTGTTGCTTTTTTTAGAATGGTACATATCGTCCACACTGCTCTGGCATCTGCAGTCCAGACACACACAGTAACCAAAGACAGACAGAGAGAAAACAAATGTTCAAAATCTTTGAGTGGGAGTTGATTACTGAGGGGAGGGGCTCTGTTGAGCTTGTTGTGGTGTGATCCTCTCCTAAAACAAATCTACTGGCCACTGCTGCCCTAATGAGGCCAAACACATCAGAGAGGAGGATACAGTACAAGGCGGAGCAGTTGCCAATAGTTGCAAGTATTGGGAAATAAACAAATGAAATACCAATATACTGGCCGGTAAACATTTATATATTATAATATATAATATATATGAAAATATTATGAAACCTTAGATGTCGTACATTAATATAAAAAATGTACATAAGTGTATAAATGTTAACAATACCAGGAAGTATTCTAATCAGTTTGCGTTTGACACTGAACAAATGAATTATTACATATTTTATGCTCTGTAACAGTTTTGTGTAATTAGAAGAAAGGTATTTTCTTGAGTTAGACACTGATGAAAGATCACTGGTAAAACTACTGGAATTGTATATGCAAATAGGTGGAGGAGTCCTTCATATAGTGTAAATGTAACTTGATTGATAACGACTGTATTTGCTTACAACACCAGGTATAAGGCATGTTGAGACCTGCTTTATAAGTAGTTTATCTCCAACATGTGATATATGAGTCTGCTGTCTCAGTGTCTAGTAATTTCAGTTTCAACATGTACAGCGGTCATGGATGACAGTGGCTTCATGTGTTCTCCTGTCTGCATCTAATTGAAAGGATTTCCGTGGTTTTGTGACAGCATGTGGTGATGTTTAACCCCAGAACAACAGTGATTGAGAGCAACTCTACATTTAGTAACACAGCAAGGTAGAAACCTAATTCATTTTCCACTTCTTTAAAGTCTCATATTTATCCCGTTTGTTATTCAACTAAAGTCTAGTCTTAAGTGTGATGGGCCATGTGGGGTTAAATGTTTAAAACTTGAAAAGTTGGGAAATCGTTTTTCTTTTGCATAAATCTTCAGTACATATTCTGAATGCAGTAAGTACTACAAACGAGACATACAGAGTAAAACATTAATAGATTAGGATTACAGGGTTTTTGAGAGTATAAAGAGAGAACACACAAATGGCAAACAGGTGTCACAGAAAGATTTGTTGTTGTGCTGTAATGTTTCTTTTCTACAGTTAGTAGGTCACAACAGAATTTGATGTATAATGTATATCTGTATATTAATATACAGATTATAATTAGATTATTGATGAATACAGTTAAATTAAACTTGGAATGAGGAAAAATGTCTCACAGAGATTAGATCAGAAATCCTGCTCTTTATTCCCAAACATCAGTATTAACATATTTGAGACCATGGAAACAACCTCTGGGTTTGGAAGTGTGGACCATGTCTTTCTCTGTAAAGGCATTTACAGACACAAACAAGATGTATTTTATCAATTGAGTTTCAGAGTTTGAAACAAATTAGAATACGTGGCCTGCCACAGTCTATATTGGGAAACACTGAACATATAAAATGTACAAATTGCACCAAATCACCATCAGACACTGCCCCTTGCCTGGGCCCTTAACAATACACAAGCCAAGGGTGAAGCAGATAAGATTAACGATTCTGGAGATACTTGTTCCACATTCAGACGGACAGAGATTTCTGGCATTATCAAATAGGTTATTTACTGAGCCACCCCAGTGCCAACACTCACTGGCTCTGAAACTGTAAAATGCAAACTGAACTGGGACCTGAGGCTGCGTTGCTATGCATGGAATAATAAAAGATATTTCACCTGGTCGTCAGACAGACTTTTGGAACGGCAAACATGTTCAAAGAAATGAGACGGGCGGGCAGGATATCAAAGATGTCGGGTGGGTCTGGACAGGTACAGACAGGAACAATAGCTGCAGAACTCTGAGGGCAACGTAGACGATCTAGCAAATAACAGGGCCGAGGAGCAAATGACTAATAGGATGCACCTGAACAGGAAAGTGACAAGATCAGATAACCAGTAGAGACAGTAAATTCAGTGAGGATGATTAATAAGTAAAGAGAAGCCAGTGTTTAATCTAACATATGTATGGAACTGCAGACACAAGGAGGAGCAAGAAGTCATAATAACACAAGGCCATTCAATATCTATACTGTAACTGTTATTTCACAGTACTTCATGTACTTATCAATGGCTGGATATTGATGTTAACGTATTAATGAACAGGTTTATCTGCCCCTCTTTGTGCCCAGGTAATGAAGATGTGGAGCCGTGTTTTCTCTGTGACGGTGTTGCTGTCCTTCATGAAACAGGCAGAAGCACAGGGTAAAATAATACAAAATAAAGAACTCTCTTCCTAACTACTACTTAAATCCTACACTGCAGGAGATCCACTCGTGTGTTTGTGTGTCTCCTTATGTGGTGTGTTTTCTTCACTTCTTCTCTCCATCACTACAATTTGCAGGCCGATGTAATAATGTGCGGGCAGCAGACGTTGTCTTCCTGGTGGACGGGTCCTCCAGTATTGGCCGAGCTAACTTCCTGCAGGTGAAGGGCTTCATGGCCGGAATCGTCAAACCGTTTGCCGGCTCCGTCAGCGAGTCGGGGATACGATTCGGGGCCATACAGTACAGTGACACCTCCAGGTGATTGACGTGTGAACATTACCTTCATTACTCAAACATTAGCTGAGCGTCTTGTTGTATTAATTAGAGCTCGACCTATCTGGCTTTTATTTGTTGGCCGATATATTCAAATTGCAGTTATTCCTAAAATGTCGTAATCAACCCTCATGATAATGAAATGTAATTGAGGCTTGATATTTTGAGGTTAAGTCATAAACTATATAATTAATTAACTATTCATAAAATAAAACACAATAAAAATTCTTACAATTTCAATAGGGCCTCTCACCATTCGGTGCTCGGGCCCTAAATACAATCTAATAGACCTTGAATTAAGAAAAATAAACACAAATGCACACTTTTGATCATTTTTGGTAAAATACAAGTTTTCATATTGATGCTTGATCACTGATATCGATGGGGCTGTTGAAGGCTCATACAGCCGATATTTACCAGCCAACGGATAAATCAGTTGAACTTCAGTATTAAAACACATTTCTCTCTCTCCAGGATTGAATTCAGCTTCTCTACCTACCTGAATGGCTCCGATCTGATCAACGCTTTTCAAAACCTGAACTATAAAGGTGGAAACACGCGCACCGGTGCTGGTCTTAAGTTTGTCTCTGATAACTTCTTCAACCCTTCGTCCAGTCGGGATGTCCCAAAGGTTTGAGCAGCAACTGTTCTATCACGTTACTTTATCATATAGCATGTATGTTTATTATAGCAGCTCTTGTTTTGTTTTTTTATTCTGCCTGTGGGTCACCTTCAGATCACGATCCTGATCACGGATGGAAAGTCACAGGACAGCGTGCAGGAGCCCGCACAGAAGCTGCGCAGTCAAGGAGTGCATGTTTTTGCCGTTGGTAGATGTCTCCTCTGCCTCCTCTTTTTCTCACAGTGGCTGGAAATTCTGTAACACCTGCTTATGAACCTCTGAGCCTTTGTTCACTTTGCCAACTCTCTGTGTTTGTTAGGCATAAAGAGTGCAGACAGGAAGGAGCTGGCTCAGATCTCCTCTGAGCCCAGCAGTGATTTCACCTCCTTCGTTGGGGACTTCAAACTGCTGGACACTCTTCTTCCTCTTGTGAGCCCCAGAGTGTGTTCCAAAGCAGGAGGCGTCTACGCCAGCGATGGTAACTTAAACACCACGGTTTAACATCTGGCAACTAAAATTCACACAGTCGCAAATATGTGTAAACCTGCATCTAATTTTATCCATTTCTCACCTTGCTTCCCCTCTCCTCTCCTCCCCTCTCCTCCTCGTCGTCTCCTCTCATCTTCCTCCTCTCAGAGGCGTTCTCTGGTCCGTCCAACATTCAGTTTACCGGGCAGACGACCGATTCTCTCAGGTTCCGTTGGACTCTTGCCCAGGGGCCTGTGAGCGGCTATGTCGTCCAGTACGTGCCCCTCTCCGGCCTGGGTCAGCCCATCACAGCAGATTTGCATCAGGTGAGACCCGGTGTTGAAGGATATAGGGTTGACATTTGAAACTGAGCAGCAACACGGTCACGTGACTTAGCCAAGTAGTTAATTGCAGTTTGAGGAGCCAAAGTCAGCCGTGCTCTGCGAGAGAAGCACATGCCTTCAGGCTGAGTATAAACATGTCTAATGGGTGGATCGTCTTCATGTAGGTGCTGTAGAGATTAAGGTTTGGCAGAGTAAAGAAATTCCCCCGAGTGTACTCCAGCACAACATGATGAAGATAGAGGAATGTCACGGGCTCAACGCCTCATCCATCTTTTTTTGTCATTTACTTCGCAAAGACATGTTTTAGGAGAGAACGTTTAAAAAGATGAGCCACTTTTGACCTGCAGGAGACTGTGCCCATCAATCAGAGGACGTTCACTGCGCGAGAGCTGAGGTCGGGGACAGACTACCTGGTGACCGTCATCGCCCAGTACCCCAACAGTGTGGAGGAGTCTGTTTCTGCCAAGCAACGAACCAGTGAGTAACTAGAATGGCACTCACCCTTGCTGAGGTCCAACATTCCCCTTTAATACAATGAAGCTGCACCAAATTCACACACCCATAGATACCAGTTCCCTGATTATGCCTGATTTTATTTAGTTGTTATGAAGATCCATGAATTATTCTCTGGGAAAATGGTGAAATGTTGCGATACACCCTATCCTGGATCCATCCCCACATTTGAATCTGCACCAAAGTTCAATGGGTTCCTCCCTGATCCATGATGCATCCTTCCGCCAACTTTCGTAGAAATCGGTTGATACAAACCAACTTACAAACAAATGGAGGGGGTGAAAACAAAGCAAACTTCCTTGGTGGAGGTCAAAAGTAAAGGATGCAATTGTCAGTTGAGAGATATTTGCTGAAATGCAAATGCAACCTCTCTCTCAAAAGACACAATCACTAATTCTAATTTGATCCCACAGGGTCTTTGCCGGGCATCTCCAGTCTCCATCTGATCCAGGCGGGCTTCTTCTCTCTCACGGTGGGCTGGGATCCACCGACGTCCCCCGTCCAGGACTACAAACTCACCTATGGACTACGAGGTCGGACACACATACACACACAAACACACACACACACAAACACACAAACACACATACATACATACACATACACACATACAACCCCTGTTTCTATTACCTGTGCCTCTCCCCGTCTCTTTATATCTGACGTGTGTTTCGGTTTAGAGGACGTCAGCACCATATCCACTATATTCAAATTATTATGGTCTTGTTTGCCACAAGACCAAATGTTGGCAGAATGAAGGGTTGCAGTAGAAATAAAGGAGGGGAAGAAGCTACAGCAGAGAATGAAAAACAGTGAACCTGTTGGTGGCAAGTTGGAAACACGTTGAGAATTCACAGCAGGCAAAGCTAAGGAACGCTCGCTTCTCTCACACCTTAACCCCCCCCCCCCCAGGCGCGAGCTGTCAGCCAAGGATTTTTATAACCCGCTCATTACCTGAGATATCAAATAACATTTTATCACCGCCAGTCCCGAAAATTATACAGAGAGAGAACCCCTTTACTTATGTCACCTTTCATCATTTTAATTCTGTCCTTACCTTTCCAGACACAGGGTGTGGCGCAGATCACAACTGTGTCAGACGTCTCAAGGTGCTCGCGCTGTGATTCAGAGCAGGAAAGATTCCCCCGAGGGTGGATGCATTTAAACTAGTGGCTCCTGCCGAGCATGTGGCAGGAGTGCCAGTCTCACATGGAGCTCCTTTCTGTAGGGCAGGCGAATGTGTAAGAGTGCTCAAAAGAGCTCAGTGTGTATCCTGTAACCAGAGGTGTGGTGTTTCTACCTGTCTCTCTCTGTGTGCCGGCTCGAGCAAGTGTGCACCTCAGGCACTGACAGACGGATACTGACAGCTACCCAAGCACATACAGGACATGCAACACAGACACAGCGTCTCCTCGGGGAGCTCAGGATGCGTCCAGCTCATTCCATTAAAGGCGTTAAATATTGTAACACACGCACTTTGAGGACAGAGAAAGACACATCCAGATTTTTGCAGCTTTTGCAGAAATAATATCGCTGTTTGTGCACTAATTTGTGTCTTTGGTCCTGATGGTTGTGTGGTTGGAAGAGCAGGTCAGCCAGCCGCTCAGCTACTGTCGCAGTCTCTGTCCGCCGAGTCCACGTCCGTCACCTTGGAGTCGCTTCAGGCCGACACGGAGTACGTCATCAATCTCTATCCTCTGTTCCCCCGGAATTCAGCGTCCCCGTCCACCCTCAACGCCCGAACACGTGAGTCTGTCCTGATGCTGGTTTAAAAACGAGTAAAGACACAATATTAAAGCTACAAAGTGGTAGAATTGTTGTAACCCGTGTATTTTATTGACAGTTTTTGTGGTTTGGATTGGGTTTCAGTGTGGCTGATATTCTAAGTGTCTGTGTGCTCATATATTTCAGTGCGCCTCGAGGCGGTGAAGCAGTTATCAGTGGAGACGGAGTCAGAGGGCAGCGTGCTGTTGAGGTGGAGAGGCGTCATCGGCGCTCGGTCCTACCGTCTGGTCTGGGGGCCGTTTACAGGTCAGGACAAAGCAAACGCCTTCAAACACATCGACATCTGTCTCTTCGGCCTTGATTGTTCCAATTTAGCTGTTATTACATTTCTGTTCGAAGGCCGAAATGTGGAGACTGTGGAGGTCACTGGCGACAGGGAGTTCTACACTTTGTCCAGACTGAAGCCCGACACCGAGTACATCGTCACCATCATCACGCTGTATGAGGGCAACAAGGAGGGCCCTGCCGCCACTGCCAGGTTCAAGATAGGTAGGTGGTCGTCCAACAAACATCTCTCTCTGCTCGTATCGTGTTGTCTTCCCTCTCTAAAGTCACAGCAGACCATTGCAGCAGACACACACACACCAAACAAATAGCCAAATTACATACATAATTTGTATCCCTTCGTGGAAGTAGACAGGAACACAATGCAGACGGACGACGGGGATGGCCAACTCGTCCCTGCTGTTTGCTCTGACCAACCAACACATGTGGCTGTTCAGTTCTGCTTAAGGAACATTTCTAGTGCACCTACACACTCATCACACGCACACACGCACACACGCACACTCGCCATCTGTGTGTCATGAGTAATGCCCATATGGAGTCACTTCAGTGGGATCAATGTGACTTGAATGAGGACTGAGTCACTGCACTGAACAGGACTGGAGGAGTCCAGACTTCAGAGGGAGACGTGCCATGTCTTCTCTCTTCTACATGTTGTTCACCACAGTGACCTACACTTTGAGCTTGTTGCTCTCGTGTTTGTTCCTGTGTAAACCAGCAGAGGTTTGTTGTGTCTGTGGTTTGTGATTCACGACTTTACATCCTTCTCATTAGGAGATTTTTTTTCCGGACCACATGGAATCATGTTTATTTACGACTCAATTCCAATAAGCTGTCTCACAGTCAGGATATTTGGACAACATAATGTCCAAACCAATTTAGTAAAGACTGCGTGACATTTATAGTTCATGTCCAGATGTTTTATAAGTGGACTTTTGGTTTGTCCTTTTCCACAGCTGCAGTGGCTTTGTTTAGCGTTCAATAACCAAAATAATGAAATATGAATTAAAATTTGTTCCTACATTTATTACTTGAGATGTTCAGGTGCAATTTTCCTTCCTGAGACTTTTGGAGGAGTAGGAGCAGTGTAGAAGAAGTGATAACCAGGAAAAGACAATTACAGTTTTATCTGGGTGAAACGAATCTATATTTAAAAGACGTGCTATTGGATCTATAGATTTGTGTACTTGCCGATGTCCGAACCGGCATTTACAGGTGCATGAAGGAATTACCAATGTGACCTGTGTGCTTCCCACTGAAACCTGCTTCTTTCTCACTGATGTACGTTTATCCCAGTTACAGTATTTCAATCAGACAACTCGCGTTTGAAATATTTATTGCAGCAGCAGAACATAGTTAGTTTTTGGCGTGAAGGCTCCGACTTCATCATCTCCCCATATACGATTACATAGATATAATGAGCAGATATCGTTGAGGCGCTCCTGTCAGAGACTGCAGGTAGATGCTTGGGTCATGGAGGGGCTCAATCCCCAGGCAGCGAAACTGATGCAGGAGCTGCAAAGACAGGCAAAGTGGGTGAAGGGACATTTTTGCAGCCTTAATAGGAGGTTGTGTATGATAGATGATTGTGGAGAATGAAGAATGTCACATCATTAGAGCAGTGCAGCGTGAGTTGAAAGCTTGATCCAGCTCACAAGCATCGCTGCATTAAATAGAAGGTGTTTTATCTGTCGTACACTCCAGTGGCAGTCTGAGGGCGGGGCTGTAATATGTGGTTTGATATTTTTTTAACTGTCAGCGATAGATTATTGGCACCAGGAGTTATTGTATAATTTCACAACAGAAATATGAACCCTGCAGAATAAGAACAGCAGAGTTTTGGGCAGGGATATGTGCAGGTTGTTCTGACTCATTTCCCATTTGCACTGTGCTCACTTGTTTAACTTTTCCTCTGTCTGACTGTAAATATTCTAGGATAGCCATTTTATCGGAAAGATTAGTTAAACCCTCATGTTAAATTTCATCAGAACTTTCACGTATATGTTTAGATTTGGTAACGTAAAGTGAAATCCAATTCGGGTACGGATTCTCTTTGTGACCTATACCACTGTCAATGTGCATAAAGTTATTGCAGGATTGTTCTAGGAGAGGCGCATTGATGGATTGATGAGAACAGGGCTTAAACTATGACATGACATTTTACACAATTACTACATATTTCACAACACGTGTTTTCCCCCAGAGCGTGAGGAGCAGCAGGTCCTCAGAGCAGCCACCACCGGCCCCTCCAATATCCGCCTCACGTGGAGGATCGTTCAGTCGTCTCAAGGATATCGTCTGGAGTGGAGGGAGGGAGAAGGTCTGATGTCACACACACACACAAAATCTAAAATGTATTGGATTAAGTTGAATGTGATTACGTTGCTATGAAATCATTATTTCAACACCATGTAATAAATATATGCATGGAGAACATGCCAGCACCAATTGGCTGCGAGGAGAAGGATTTATACTCTCTACACATGCAGCCGTCATACTCCCACCTACCTGAGGTAAATACTAGAGGGACTCTCAGTGGAGCACATAACTCTTCCAAGACCCGTCAGTCCCCTTATGAAAGCCGATTTAAATTCACGTGGTTTGGATTTTTATTTGAATCTGCACTAGATTGCAAACAGTCTGAGCTAGCAAGTCAAGATGCAATCATTTTTCTATGAGAAATCATTGAAAATCGCCCAAAAAAACAAGTAAAAATCTCACAAGGTTAAAGAAAGTCGATAAAAACTGCCCCCTGATCTGGATACCCTTAAAAATGGGCTCCTCCCTGAGCAATACCACATCCTTCGACTAAATTTCATGGTAATTCCATTCAGAGGTGTTTGTGTGATCCTGATCTCAGTGAAATAAACCCGTCGATGTTGGATCGTCTCTCTGTCTCCAGGAGGAAGTGTCCAGAGCCTGTCGTTTCCCAGAAGCACCACCAGCTATGAGTTGGCAGGCCTCCGACCCAACACAGAATACATCATCACCCTGTACACGCTGTTTGAAGGTCGAGAGGAGGCCACACCCGTCTCCACCACGTCCCCAGGTCGGACATTTACCCAGGGGCTGCTCTAAACTTTGAATTGATGTTTAACTGATTTATGGGTCATCAATGATGCTGTGGTCGGATTCCCCGCAGATGTGTCTTCATATAGATGTCTTTGTTTAAACATTTCTTTATCCTTGTATGAGTTGTCCATCCTCTGGTGTTGCAGGGGAGCAGCCTGTGGGGAGTGTGTCCAACCTGAGAGTTGTGGAGTCTCTGGGTAGCACCGTCAGACTCGGGTGGACGGGTGTAGCCGGGGCCACACAGTACCGCATCGTCATCCTCAACACAGAAGGTAATGTAACTGATTTATGTTATTTTATTATTGATTACTATGAATAAAAAGACAACTGTCGATGTGACATCTGCCCGTGCTTCATGTCATATCAGCGGGAACAGAAAACATCCAGACGATCGGCGGAAACCAAACGACCCTTGACCTCAGGGACCTGACAGTGGGCGTGTCCTATGGCGTCAGTGTCACAGCTCTGGTGGGAGAAAATGAAGGAGACCCAGTCCGTGTCTACATCAAACCAGGTGATGTCCTGATTATCTGCTGATGTGTTTCCTGTTCCTGTGCAGCGCCTGGAAACAGATTTATTATTGTTTATTCTTTAGTGTTACCTGTGGATCTCTTTGTCCAGGCAACAATGTAATAAACAGCTAACTCAAGACCTGGAGCTAACCTCGAAAGCTCATTGTTTGGATGGATGTCCTGGTGTTAAATCTCTTCTCTGTTTCTGCTGTCGACAACAGTGACTACGACGGATTCTGTGATTTTGAGAGCAATGTCCGAAAGTGACAAGAATGAAGTTGTAATTGAAAAGAACATCGGGATATTACAAGAATACAATTTAATTTAAAGAGAAACAGTCATGATATTTTGAGAAAGAGAAAAAAAAAATTAATAAAGAAAATAGTCATTGAGGAGAACCTGTGCTCGGAGTTCCACTTCCTGTGGATCCAAAATTTTGATCGCTAATCTCAGTGTTTCTTGAGAAACCACAAAACCCCAAAAGAGGCTACTTCCTCCAAGTCTGTGTGATTCTTTTCTCAGACTCAGTTTCTTACACAACCTGTTTCAAGTCCTGATACCGATGTTAATCTGGTGCTGATGAGCCAAAAGACTTCATCAAAAGTTTGAAACATGCAACTTTTGTCACATGAGGCTTCGTATTCTCTTTGTTTCAGAGCACAGTGCGGGCAGAGTGACGAACCTCAGAGTGACACACGCCAACAGCCGGAGACTTCGAATTGCATGGACAGGTGTCACCGAGGCAACTGGGTACAGGGTGACATGGAGACAAGGAAACAGTAAGTTGAATGAGTATTAATCATTGTATGAGTTTGAATCATCCTTTCTCCCTTTGAATGGTTTATTTGTCTTATACATCTTCTAAGTTTATGATTGTTTGAAGTTTAACCTCCTGATCCTTTAAATAAAAAGCAGCTGACTTTGAAGTTGGATCACCTCTCTCTATCCCTTGGCGTGTAGTCAGTTTGTCATGTGCTTGATATCCCCTTGTTTCACACAGCAGGTGTCGAGCAGTCCCGTGTTGTGAGGCCGGACGTCACAGCCTTCACGATAGACGGCCTGCAGCCAGACGAGGGGCTGGTCCTCGGCGTTTCAACCGTCGTCGACCAGCGCGTTGGAGAGGTGGTCTCTCTCTCTGCTCGCACTAATCCCCACGGCGGATCAGTGTCGGGGCTTCGCATCATCGATGTCACATCTCAGAGGATCCGCATTGCGTGGTCGATTTCCAACAGGGCAACGGGCTATAAGATCACCTGGCGCTCTGATAGTGGTGAGCAATGATGGCATTTTATAGACATGCGATAAATACATGATAACAGGGCAATATGATGAGGACAAAGGTTGAAGTATCTGTCGATGAAGAATCTTAATTTTGCCCTGTTGCTCGTGGTTTAGGTGTCGAAGAGTCTCGTACTGTGGCGTCCGACGTCTCTTCCTTCAACATTGATGGACTACAAGCGGACGCGGCCTACAGCGTGCTGGTGTCTGCACTGAGCGGCTCTCGAGAGGGAAGCCCCACCACCCTGAGCATCAGAACAGGTACAACTCTGAACGTGTCTAATTGACTGTCATAGTGACTTCTGGAGAAACTTGACAATAAGTCGAGGAATGTGAGGCTCAACATGTTTCCTCTCCTGATTGGCAGAATCCAGTCAGGCCGTAGTTGGGACTGTGACGTCACTGACGGTCCAGGAGACCCGAGGACAGGTTGTCCAAGTCTCTTGGGTCGGTGTGCAGGGAGCGACGGCTTATCGTGTTACATGGAGGAAAACAGACGGTGGGTCTATTGTGGAATTTATTTTTAGCCCTCCTTTTGTATGACATGAAGCAACTGGAATGGCACTTGTAAAGGGCATAAGCTCAGCCAAGGCCCAACAGTCCCCTTTGAAACCACATTTACATTCACTAGATCACGATTTTTATTTGGATCTGCAACAAATTGCCCACTCATAAATATTAGTCTCCCGAACATATCTGATTATTATAATCAAGATCCATTAATGATTCTCAGAGAAGTCAAAGAAAATGTTAAAAACTTGTGGATCTGCCACCTGATCCGGATTTGCACTCTACATGTTGGTGCAAGGTCAGATCCACAAGTGTTTTTTAAGGTCTTTCCTGAAAATTTGTGGTAATCTCCCCAGTAGTTTTTACGTGATCCTGCTGACAAGAAACACAGACGAGAAAAACATAACCTCTTTGGCGGATGTAGCAAAGTGCCCTTTCTGTGGATATGAATGTTTTGTGGAAGCAAGTCTGTATCACACTACTCATGGACCCTCGCCCTGTGCTGCTGAAGGTGGTGAAGCACGGAGTCAGGTGGTTGGCGGAGATGTGACAGCGGTGGACTTAGACCGGCTGGACCCTGGAGCTCAGTACGAGGTGCAGGTGATGGCTTTGGTGGAGAACAGAGAGGGAAATCCCGTGTCCGTGAGAGTCACCACGCGTGAGTCCTGTCTTCACAATTTCAAACAGTGTTACAATGTGTAGATCAGAGAAAATGTCCAACAGATTTAGTTCCTGAAGTATTCTTTGAAATAATAGATGGATTTAAAAGTACTTGTACATAATAGTAAACCTATGTATTTTCAGTGGAGCATGCGAATCCTCAACTTTGATTGTAAATGTACAAATCGCTGTGTATTTGGTAATTCTCTGTATCCATGTCTACAGCTGGCAACATACCCTCTCCGTCACCTACTACTACTTTACGAGTGGCTGAGGTTACCCAGAGTTCAGTGCGGTTAGACTGGATTCCTCTCCCCCGAGCCACAGGATATATTCTACGTTGGAAAGATGAGACAGGTAAAAGATGTTGATACATTATTTGCTTTAGACTCTTATATTTCTGTTCTGCAGTCCTGCCACTTAAGCTTCTCACATTTCTCAGATACCGGTCGAGGCTTGTCTGTTACGCTGCCCGCCTCGTTGACCTCGTACCAGGTGACTGGGCTGCGTCTGGGCCGTCGATACCGCTTCAGCGTGCAGCCCAACTTTGAGAGTGGACTGGGAACAGAGACCTCTGTCGATGAACACACTGGTAACACACCCACAGATACATATTCATATACCTGACCTTACCTCACTTCACCACACAAACTTCTCTGTCGACAGTGTGTGCGGGGGGGCGTCTGGATCTGGTGTTTCTGGTGCCGGCATCCACCGATCGGAACAGCCTTGCAAGACCTTTGCGTGACCTCCTCACCAGCGCAGTGAGGTCACTCCAAACCATCGGCCCCCGAGATTCGCAGGTACTCATCTTGACAAATACGTTTCAGAGCATGAAAGGTTAAAGGTTGTGGTGAATTGTTGAATTTTTTCCCTCCCTGATTCAGGTCGGAGTTGTAGTTTACGGTTACCGACCCAAAATATGGTTCCTGCTCAATCGCCACGGAAGATCTGACACGCTGCTTGAAGAGATCCAGGCCACGCCCTTCGATGAGAGTCCGGGGAACAACATTGGTCAGTTTTTTCTAAACATATTTCCTGACTAAACTTTATTTTCTCTACCTGCTCTGTGTGTTGGCAGTTGTGATATTGTCTTGTCCCCCTCTGCAGGAGAAGCGGTGACCTTCACCAGACAGTACGTGCTGACTACTACATCTGGACGTAGGCCGAGGGTCCCCGGGGCTGTCGTCATCATCGCAGACAAAAAATCAGCTGACAACTTGACTCTGGCAGCCAACAGTCTCAGGGATTCAGGTGTGAAGGAGCTCAGCAACAAGCAGTCGCACTCTAATCCTCCATATTCAAAAATTTAGGGTTTGCTGAATGTAGCTACCTGTACAAAGCAGTTTGCTTTCAAGGTATAAACTCCAGAAGTGTTTGTGTCCATTGATTAAAAACAAGTCTAAAGTCATGCACCCTATTTGGAATAAAAAAAAAAGCTGAAACAACATGGAAACTTGGATGATAAAATGCGGTCCCTCTGTCTGTCTGCTAGATGTCACTGTGTTAGCCGTGGGTATTGACCAGGCGGTAACCGAGGAGCTACGACGCACCGTGACCGACGGCAGCACCCAGAACATCCTGTATGCCCGTGATGCAGCACAGCTGGGGACTCAACACAGTGATCTGGCCGACTTACTCTGTGGAATTGCCAGAATACAAGATGTGAGAAGAAACATGCAAAATCCATATGATCAGTTTATAATCTTATCTTCAGACTCAGGGTTGAGCTTGGTTTTATCCGCTTACTGTGACCAAGACACAAAGCATTTCCCCAAAAGTCTGACTCTCAGTTCAGCCAACATGTGGACCCATGTTGAAATGTTTTGATGGTTATTTGTAGCTTTTTAATGGAAATCGGATGTAACTGAATGACGTGTGAATGGTTGTTTGTCACTCTGTATGTTGGTCCTGTGACATGCTGGCGACCTGTTCAGGGTGTACTCTGCCTCTCAGCTGGGATAGGCTCCTTCTCCGCCCTCAACCATCACAGGAGAAGCGGTACAGATAATGGACAAGTGGCCGGGGCACACTGCTTAATTCAAAGCTTTTTGCCGTGTCCTCATCAGAGAGACTCTCATTAAACATTTTTATAATTCCATCAAATGTTGATAGACATTTTTTGGTATTTACTATTTTATCATTGTGATTAAATGTGTCCTCTTGGCCTCATGACTCTATCCATGTGTTTTTAGGTTGATAGAGGTACAGAGCAGTGCACTGTTCAGTGCCCTCGGGTGAGTTATTCTCTATCTGCACTTTCACACTTAACATTTTCTTCCTTTGATTTCTAATCAAGTCTCATCTTTACCGTTTCTTTTAGGGGGAGAAGGGAGAGCGCGGTGAGAGGGTACGATGAAGATATTGCTCAGTTATTACTTTTCTGCAACTCTTGTAATTTGTATTTTCAGTTGTTAAAGTGCCACTTTTTCTTTATTTGACCTCCACAGGGGGAGGGAGGCAGAGATGGGGTTCCTGGACGCAAGGGAGAGTCTGTGAGTCATTTGTTAACACTGACCATGATGATATTATTCGGCATTACAGCAGCGCTCTGCTATTTTCAATTAATTAATGTGTCTACTTGCGTGAGATGTAGGGTCGTGATGGTTTGGCGGGAAGGGACGGCCCCAGAGGCCCTGAGGGACGTGCAGGTCCACCGGGCCAATCTTCTGACCCCTCTGGAGCGGCGAAAGGAGAAAAGGGGGAGAGAGTGAGTGGAGCTGAGGCCGAAGCAACAACATCACCAGAGCTTATCCTGATAGAAAACAGTCTGACATTTTGTTTGGTGTTCAGGGTTTTCCTGGTATTGATGGAAATCCTGGGTTGCCGGGACGACCAGGTGCCCCTGGAAATGCAGGGATCCCGGTGAGTAGAGGAACATTCATCCACAGAACTGCTGGACGTGTTCGTGTTGTCGTATTAGCATAATGTTGATAATTTGTCCTGCAGGGCCCACATGGCCTACCTGGTGGCAGAGGACCTCCGGTGAGTAGTGCTTCTCCTCACCTACAGACTTTGAAATATGAATATTAATGTCTTTGCTTCCTACTCCTCTTTTTTAAAATGTCTTTATTTTCCAGGGTGATCTGGGGTTGACAGGGCCACAAGGCCCAACGGGCAGTAAAGGTGATAGGGTGAGCTGAAATAGTACATTTCACGTAGTTGGTGTGTGCTTGTTTGAAAGGGATGTTGATGGTTCTTTGCTGATGCTTCAGGGGGACCCAGGCTCTGCTACATCTGGAGGGGGCCTGCCCGGGAGGAAAGGAGAAGCAGGCATCCCAGGGATACCGGTAAGAGACTGCCACAGGATGATGTTAAACAACCATGAGACACATCACTAATCTGCATTTGCTTTGTATGGTTATTATGTACCACAAGAATACAACAATGCACACAAACCCTCCACAGTCTACAGTCTTTATTTCCCCAATTTTCTTTTTTCATTAAGGGTTCTCTGGGTCGACCAGGCATCGACGGGGGCAAAGGGGCCGCTGGCATTCCAGGTTTGCCAGGTCAGGATGGCCGCTCTGGGATACCAGGTACACCCGGACTGTCCATCAAGGTTTGTCTCCTACCCAGGCTTTTTGAATGAGTTGTTTATACAAGAACATATTTTACAGCTGCAAGGAAAGTGACATTATTTTGTTTTTTAAGACTAAGAGACACAATATGCTCACACAATGCTGTCCTCCATTTAAATATCCCTATTCTGTAATATAAATGTGTTTGAAACCTTCCTGCAGGTTTCTCATGGTGTTTTAAAAACCTCGGTGACTTCTTGTAGGAGTCCTCTTGCTGCTCCAAGTTGTTGTAGTCAGCCTTGGACACATGGTGGCAGCATAGAGCCACGTACATATTTCTTGAGTGGAAGCTCATGCATGATTCGAGAAGGGATTCATGTTCCCCAGAATCACTTTGAGGGTGTGATTTTAAACGTTATTATTGATTCTAATGAATTTAATTTCAGTTATTTCTTACTTATAATTTCCAAAAGGAGGAAGGCGGCACACGGATGTTTCTAATTCATAATTTCAGATACTGATGCTATTCCAAGGACATCTCATAAGTCATATGTCTCTGGAAACTCCAAAGAATCACTGTACATGAAAATATACACTTAGTCCTTTTAGATATCAGTTTATTATCCCTCAGAAAGAAAATAATTAATTTCTGTGGATCAAAAAGAATGGTCAAGCCACTTCGTTTTTTATTAATAATGAATAAATTCAATAATTTAGTTTTCCTCCTGGTACTGTGACATCAGCTCTCCACTTTTTTGAAATACAAGGAACAGAGAGGTGTTTTTCTTTGTGTATTTATCTGTACACATGTAGCACAATAATCTCTTGGTCTGTTATCACAGGGAAACTTTAACAACATAACGACAGTGTTCAGCATCCCCTCCTTCTCACCGTCTGCATCTTTTTTTTTCTGCAGGGAGACAAGGGTGGCACAGGGGAGCGGGTGAGTCACACTAACACCAGCTTGCCCTCTCACGGCAGAAATATCCAGAGCAAGCAAATATCTTTGGCAGCATAATGACTCTCAGCTCTTATCTCTCTTGGCTGACAGGGACCTCCAGGAGTAGGCAGCGGGGTGGCCGTGAAGGGCGAGAAGGGCGACCCAGTAAGCGCTGTCAATCACTGGCGATGTGCTGACATGTCGAGTTTGCCGATGAACCCTGCGAATGCACGTGGGGGGAGTATTTTACATTCGCTAATTGCATCTTTTACTATCAGGGCACTGCAGCATCTCCAGGGGCTCCTGGTCCTAGAGGGCCAACGGGACCACAGGGCAGCAAAGGAGACAAGGTAGCTGCAGATTGATTCAGTGTACGAGTGGCTGAGCACCTGCAGTGTTTATCTCAGACAAATGGCTTGTGCTTGTTTTTTTCAGGGCGACGGTACCGAAGGGCTGCCGGGACCTCCAGGCAGGCAGGGAGAGCCTGGGGACAGGGTAGGTCGGACACAGGAGAATCCAGTTTATCAGACTGTAATTACATTGACTCTGCAAAACTGGGCAAGATCTATCATTTTTCACTGTTACACACTTATTTGTTCTTATAATCTTTTATAGTAAGTATTCTTACTTTAATATTGTTTATTTAATTTTATAAATAATATTTTTAGTTGTGCATATATTATCTTTTTATTTGTACTGTTCTGCCCTTAATGCTAATTTACTCTATATTTTCCTACCGAATTTCACTTTTGAATGGAGCTTCCCAGAAAACACGTTTCACATGATTGAACTTGTATAACCGCTGTGACAATAAACATCTTGAGTCTGAAATCAATAAATTCTGATAAGCACTGATAAGACACACCTCTGCTAAGGCTGCATAATCCTTAAGCTTTGTTATTGTATTACAAAAAATATCTTTATCTGGATCCAGATCTGTATCAAGACAATCTTTCTACTTTTATAGATTAAAAAAAATTTGAGAAATCCACAGTGGGTACTACATCTCTAAAACCTTGAGTTGGTCTACCGGCATTTGTATTGGGGTCATCTGAGTTCATCATAATGTTGTAGTGCTGCTCATAGATGCAGTTTATTCCTGCACATACCGTTAAAATATATAATAGAATAGAATAGCACTAACTCATCAATTAGAGTTGATGAGTTTATGTTTAAACATGCTGCTCGTGTCTTTCAGGGTCCGCGCGGGCCTCCAGGAGAGATCAGCAGCAAGGTAAGATAAAGGTCAGAGACATCCATCCTGTTGTTGTGTGTGGACAGAGAATGACCTTTGTCACTCTCTGCTCTGGACAGGGTGACCGAGGACAGCCAGGAGAGCCGGGATCACAGGGAGACAGGGTGAGTCACACGATCTGAGGGAGAAGCAGTCCAGTGTGTGTGTCTGTATGTGTGTAATCACAGACACAGCAACTGCTTTAGTTTTACAAGGGGAAAATGTAATTTCTCCAAAATGAAAAAGTCTGAATGCAAAATCAACTATCTCTGTGTGCGTCGGGTGTGAGTCTCATCAAGCCTGAAAAGGTCGGAAAGGTTCATGTGGAAAATGTTGCAGAGAAACGGGTGGAGACGCAGCAGGCTGTCATTTCACTTCAGTCCAATTTTTTTTTGCTGTGAACTTGTTCATACCTGAACAGAGAGCAGCAGCTTTAGTGCCGATTCCAGGGCCTTATTATGCCAATTCTCTTCTCTTTTTTTTAAACTAATGAGACAAATCTCTGCTAGATCCTGTTGAGAGTTGCGAGTAGATGAAAATACAATCACTGGTAAATAAGGACTTTATCTTTGCATCTAAAAAATATATTTACACTGTAGATGCCTCGATTTCCCCCTTATATAAGAGATATCTTTGATGCAAACCTGCGATTATTGCAAACAGGCTTACTCAGGTAACAGTAGCATATGATTTTATAATTTAAGCTTGAATGTCCCTCGGTAGAACACATACCTCCACTACGGCCTGACAGTCCTATCATGAAACCACATTTAAATTCACTAGTTCCGAATTTTTATTTTTGTTACTGTAGCCCATTTACTGACAGATCACTTAAAAATGTAAATAATTCTCTGCAGTGAGATCAATTTCACAGTGGCTGCTGCATCTTTCTATAGATGAAAGTGTTGTTGACAACAAGTCGGCCAATCAAAGACGAGAGAGAGAGACAGAGAGAGAGTGAGAGACAGAGAGACAGAGAGACAGAGAGAGAGATACTAGGCAAGTTTCTCTTTAGAAATCAATCATAATTCTGCACGTGTATCTTTGCAGGGAGAGAGAGGACCAGCTGGTGAAACTGGGGAGAGGGTGAGTGCAGCAGTGTTTATTTATTTCATTTAAATTAATTAAACACTTGGAATCTGTCCTTTTTATGGGATTTTGTCCTGCCTCTGTGAATAATTCTGTTTCCTCAGGGGGATACGGGGAAGACAGGACTCCCAGGAACACCAGGGTTGAGAGTGAGTGGCAGGCCATCGCGCAGTATTGGCTAATGACTTCAGCGTGCCTTTTATGTTTCATATTTGTTCGGCGGGCTGACTGCTATAAATGCACGTGAGCCTCATGAATGAATCTTTTCATTTGTCATCAGGGTTTACCAGGGCCCAGTGGACCAACAGGAGAAAAGGTGAGACTGATTCAATGAAGTGTAATCATACGAGAGACGGCGGGGGCAATGGGAACGTGATTCCTTCACAGAACGTTTCATAATCTGATGAAATGACTCTCTGAGCAAAGATGAAAGAACATGTGAACCCGTCTGTCCGCAGGGAAGTGACGGAGCACGAGGGGAGCCAGGCAGGAGTGTGAGTAATAAAATCAAATTAATAATAATGAAATGTAATAAGTCATCTGTCCCTCTACGTTGAATAGGCTCTCCATGAATGTTTTGTGTGTTTGAAATACCCTTAACTTTATTATTCAAATCACACAGAGTCCAGGTTTTCCAGGAAAGAAAGGAGAACAGGTAGAGTGTCAGATTCTGTTCTAATGTAACTCATCATTTTGACTGGACAGTGGCACCATCATTCTTCACTCGGATTGGTCTCCTTCCATTTTCTGCTCTTCCACAGGGGGAGCGAGGTCTGTCCGGCCTCGATGGGCAGAGAGGAGAAAAAGGAGACTCTGGACAGAGAGGAGAGAAAGTGAGAGACCACTGGATGATACAGTGTACAACTGGCTGTGTGTGATTGTGAATGTGCATGGTCACAATCTGCTATAGTGTGTATGAAATGTCACAACCTGGCTCAAGGCTGGACAAAGTGGGAGGAGCACATTTTTAACTGGAGTCCCCACAACTGAGGCTAACTAACCTTCAACTAACATGGCCCAGTTACCCCCAGAAAGCCATGGATGTGATCCCTCAGGGCGTGCATACATGCATACGTGCAAACGTCCATCTCAATGACTTAGGAATTGTACATATTGGACATGTAATTCACCCCTTTGTATACATTTTGGCCCCTTTATGGCCCCTTATAAAGAAAAATCCCAGATCCACCACTGCCGAGCATTGAGTTCCACCCACGTTCACTACCACTTTGAGACGATTGACATAAACTCACTTAGATTACCGACAAAACCTTCATTCGACACAAGCCCGCAATTTGTAACAGCCCGGCTCAAGGCTTGATGTAGGGGGAAGACCACATATGAGTTTTTATAAGTTTATCTTAAAGGACATTTTAATTGTGGATGTTATGAGGGAGAGGGAGACTGTCTGAATGCCACCATAGTATAGCAGGACTAGGTGAGATGAATCTACCAGACAACCAAACAGCAGTCCCTGAGAGGGTCGTCACACAAATGACAATCCTATTTCTGTCATTCACTCAGGGGTCTCCAGGGTCCGGAGGGTCAGGTGTCTTTGGTTCTAAAGGAGAGCCAGGAGAACGGGTAAGTTCATAGTAAAAACTCTCCACAACAACTGGCTTATTTATAATGTATACAGGTTTCTGAAAGGTTTTCCTGAAAATAGCACCAATCATTCCTGAAATGTTCCAGTGTGTCACCTGTCAGTGTGAGTCATGCCCCAAAACCACCCAAACTCAAAATGCATAAAACATGTGCCTTTCCCCCTCAGGGACTCGCTGGTGTCAACGGAAGACCAGGTGCCAAGGTGAGAGGCTGTCTGTGTTTCCTTCAGTCTTTTTGTTCGTTTGAACTTACTTGATTCTAAAACTGGTCTTGAAACTGTTTTTTTTTAGGGAGAACCAGGAGAAACAGGAGAGAGAGGCGAGAATGGGCGCTCAGGAATTCCAGGGAAATCTGGTCTGCCTGGGAAAGAGGTCAGAGTTGTCTACGGCCACTTAAAACCGTCCCACAGTTCACCTTCATACAGCTTCATCTCTCTACACCTTTACAATACCCTTATCAAGAACTTAGTAATATTCTTTGCATACGATAGAAATAATTTACATAATAATTGTCACAATAACAGACTTTGTTTATATTGCGCCTTTCAAAACATAGTTGCACGATGAGTAACAAGTCAACACTGAAAAATTGAGGGCAACAAATTAAAAGCAGTATAAACAACATTGGGGTAGAAATAAAAGATACAGTAAGCTGGGCTGGTTGATAATCATATTATGATGGTATGATTGTTGGAGGTTAGTGGATTTATAGATGTATTTATTTACCGATATTTTCGGTTAACCCCTAAACCAAATGTGAGAGGCCCTGAAGTTAAACCTTTAAACAAAATTGCCCAAAGCTCACTGGTTTGATTTCTCCAGGATGAGGATTTAATGTTTCTCTCTTGTTTCTCTAATGTTTTAAAGCCGAAAGCATTCATGAAAAATTCTCGTATCATTGAAAAAATGTCTGCTGCTCAAAATGAAGGATTATTGTTTGATCGATAGTGATATATATTGGTATTGGGGAACATCCATATCATTATCTTCATGATCATATCGACAACTTTATCAACCATGGTTCCCCGCTCTTATTGTACAGTATAGCTTCTACTACAAGTAAGGAGTAATACTATATTTCAGTGAAGTCAAAAGCTGTTTTTGTGATATCATGTTGCTCTCGATGCTGCAATAAAACATCAAACAGCCCCGTAAACTTTCCCTTTATTCCTTCCAACATGCACCTCTTTCCAAAGATGTCATTTTCGAGGTAAAAGCAAATGCACTTTTTGTGTATGATGAAAGATTTTCTCTTCCTTTGTACATGCTCTCCGTTCTCAACCTCTTTATACAGCCAGATTTTGCAATGTAGTGCTACTGCTGTTTCCTCCACGTTAAATTTAATGAATTATATATCCTTTCATTTTGCAGGGAGAGAAAGGAGACAAGGGGGATGAGGGCACTCCCGTAAGTATATTCTTCTCCTACTATCTCCATTTCTCATTCTCAGGTGCACTCTTTCATTTCCCCTTTGTGATGGAATATATTTCTTGAATGGTGCCATTCCCCATAACCTCTCCCATCATAGAAAAGATTGTATATAATCATGAGTGTGGCGGTGTCGCTGGGAATGTATAAACTTGTTTTTCACCAGGGGGAGTCTGGACTTCCTGGGAAGGCGGGAGAACGAGGACTGAGGGTAGGACACGTTTCTTTGAAAAATCTTCAATGTCAGCTTTCATTATTAAAACTTAACAACGTCCCAGTTACATCAATGGAAAGTTCAGTCCATAGATATTTTTTTTTGACCTCCCTCAGGGACTGGCTGGTCAACCCGGACGACCTGGAGAGAAAGGGGACTTCGGAGACCCAGGAGAGCACGGACGAAATGTGAGACATATTTTATGCATCATCTTACAGACAGCTTATCAATATGCTCTTGTGCTATTCCTGCAAGGCCGTTAGAGAAGGAAGGTCAGCTGCTCAGCATCTTTATTGATCTGTGTTCGATCATAGGGCAGCCCCGGACCTGCAGGACTGAGAGGAGATAAAGGAGAGCAGGTCTGTTCTTAGTTTTTTTGTCCTTATTCAACTCTGTACTGTTTGTACTTGATTCACAAACTTCTCTTCTCCTAGGGAGCTCAAGGGCCAGCGGGACCACCAGGAAAAGTGGTGAGTATTTCAGATACTTCCACATGTTAAAAAGATGTATTAACTTGGGCTAGGTAAATTATAGTCTCCAAAGGTTCTGGTTTTTCTAGGTTAAATAGCATCAACGAAGATATGGGAACATAAGAAAAAAACATAACCGGTTAAGCCAAGGCCCAAATGTATCCTAAATTCAATCAAATTGCACCAAATTTCGCACACTCATAAATATCAGGTCCCTCAATATGCTTTTTCATCCTATTCCATAAAATATTTCCGGGAAAAATGGTTGAAAAACAACCCTGAAGCATAATCTCCTTAGCGAAGACAATAAACACAGATAATAAATAATGGTCATAAGGATATGATCATGATATGGATTGTGTGGGGGAGCAAAATAAGAAAACAGTGTTAATAATACAGTGTTAATCATTCAGCACTAATAAATGTATGATGCATGTATGATGTATGATGCTCTGCTTGAGACGTGGCATCTCTTCAAATTTGGCTCTCTCTGAGGTTTCTACGAAGGACCCTTTGCACAATATGTGTATAGGGGCCAGTAACTGTGTCATTAGATTGATTATATAATGATACAATATTTTATTTTTATAATTTAATAATACTACAATAATCAACAACACTATGGAATATAATTATAACCATTATAATAATGTATATTTATTGAGCAACAAGCCTCCCCTCTTGTCCAGTTAGAAAATAAATGTGCGTATCTTAGTTTGGGGTAAGCAGGGGTTAAATTGGGTTTTGGGAGGTTGTTTAATTTTCACTGTCAACATCTTCCAAAGCATCTATGTTTACATCTCACGCCCTCCCACTCCAAGCAAGTTTCCTCCATCTCCCAGATCTATCTCTCCCTGCAGCACACTCTGCTGACCTGCTCATGACTCACTTCTTGACAAACTTTGTTCCTCGACTGTAATGTTGGACTAGACTGATAAACATTCAATAAGACACTGTCTCTATTTTTAGCCGACTGCAAAGGTGTGAGACCACAGTGTTCACATTCAGCTGTGAAACAATATATCAGGCCCAGGAATTTGTGTTCATCCCTGGCCACCCTCCTGCCAACGATCTGACCGCTAAAGGTTCACACGATGTATTGATGTGATGACCACCAGAATACATGATCTGGGAGGAAAGCCATCCAAGACTGAAGCATCAGAGCACGGACGTGTAAAAACCTATATAGTCATAGCACAAACCCAATGTAGGCTATAATTCTATTATGCCAATGCGTTCATATAACATTAGTTGTCTCTGTCTCTGCAGCTGAAGCACTGAGCCACAGCAGTTGATGGGTTGGATGTTTGCATGGATGGACATATACGCTTGGGCTGAGTGCTACAACTGTTTCAGAGCAGGTTCCACTTGCAAACCTTTTATCAACCAGTTTGCTTTTAACGTGGTTGACGTGAAGGTTTTGTTTCAATACTTCAGGAGTGCTGTTGTTGGCGATTGTTGAAAAAGTATCTGATAGAATTTGCCTTCTCTGGGTAGTGATGATCAGGTCCAATGTTAGAGGGTGAAGATCTATGTTAGTTGATTTAATCAAGAGGATTCTGGTCTGGAGATATATTGAAATAATTATTTTTTCCGATGCCGTACCTCAGTGTTATGTTGCTCATTTAGATTTTTTGAAAATTCTGCAAATGATGGATATTTGTAACTGTTTTACAGATAGAATAGATAATCAACTGCATAAAGACTGATCTTGCGGTTGGTATTGTTTTTTTACTTCCAATGAGATTTCGGCTGTTGACAAAATTAACATCAATGGAAAATAAGGATTTTTGTTAAATTTTAGCTGTTAATCTGTGGGAAATGGTAGTTACAACATTCAAAATTATTGTTATTCATAGATTCAGCAGGGGAGCCCTCTGGTCCTGTTGATTTGTTGTCAGGCACAGGTTAAAGTCCTTTGTAGAATTCTGTTGCTTTAATCTGTTTCTCAAATGCATTTTTTAGGTCTTCAGTAAGTTTGTGGTAAATCTAAATTGAGCTTTTTATTGCTGCTAAACATTTTGGATTTGTGCTGTTGGATTATTTGTATTGATGTTCAGTTTCTTGATCCCCATCTTTCTAGGGTGTGTAGGTCATATTTTTCTCTCTGAATGCTACTTTCACGGCCTTCTAACATAGCGATGGTGCCATTTCCAGTGAATCATTTATTTCAAGGAAGGTCATTAAGTGCTTCAAATGCTGTTATTTCCAGATAGACGAGAGAGTTAATTTTACCAGCACTACGTGGTATAGAGTAGGTGTATTGCAATCTGTGGTTTCAGTCTGTATGTTACAGAAATAGCTAAAGAGCCAATGCAATCCAATTTGGATTCAACTTGGCATCTTGGTTGGGTGCAGGGACAGAACTTGCACTATTGATTTCTTTTTTAACCCTGTCGAAGGTCAAGGTCACAGCATTGGATCATAGATTTGGTCTGATGTTTATGCACGGGAAATACATTGAAAGCATACATTGAACAGATCTTTAATTCGGTACTAGATTTCATTAATTAAAAATGAAAAAATGTATGTAACATATTAAAATAACATATTAATTAAATAAATAACTAAAACAAGTATTGCTATTAATAGCTACACATACATAAATTGTGCTGATCAGGTCTAACAATCAAATGTTAGTGTCATGCTTGAAAATAAAATGTTACTGAAAACAAGATGGCATTTTCTATGTGCTTTATTAAAAATAAATAATAATAAAGTAATCATTCATGTTTTTTCTTCTTAACAGTCGGACATCCAGGGCCAGCTGAAAGGAAAGAGTGGAGAGAAAGTATGTACTGCTCTTGTACAGCGGTTGTACGCCGAAAGTAACACTGACTAAAACCATCATGTTATATTTACCCTACAGTTAAAATTACATGTAAATTAATTGAATAAAGCAATGTAATTGGAACACACCTAAAACAACTTTGTAATTTTGATTCCAAGGGCGATGCGGGCAGCCCGGGGGAGAACGGCGACAAAGGTCCGAAAGGCGAAGCAGGGACTCCCGGAGCTCCAGGCCTGCGAGTGAGTCAGTGCCTACATTGCAATTTGTAAATGCTTCCGTGAACATTTGATGGACCCCTGTATATGCATCTGTATGCATGCTGACCCCTTCCACTGCTGATTTGTTCTGCGTGACTGATGAGACTTTGTGACTCGCTGTCCTTTCCCTGCTGTCTATAAAGGGTCCAGAGGGACAACGGGGGCCTGCAGGCACAAGAGTGAGTTTGAGTTTTGTCACTGCTTCTCTACTTCAGTTCTCAAAACTATAGCGGATATCTGAAGTGTTTTCTGCATTTCTTTAAATCACTTTCACTTCTCATATTTCCAGGGTGACACGGGAGAAAGAGGGACACCTGGAGAGAAGGTTTGAAATCAATAAGTCTGATTTATCCTTAAAATTACTCTACTGAGCCGTGTAAAGAATTACACTGTTGACTGGCTTTCTGGTGAGTGGCAGGACTCACTGTCCTTCATGCCACCGGATTCTGTTTCCCATGCAGTAGATTCCCAGTGGGATGAAGTGCAGAGGGGATGGTAGAAAGCGTCATGGCCTAAAGTTGACCTGAGACACTTCAACTGTTCTCTCACAGTAATTTAAATGTGGTCTCCTAACTCCTGAACCTCTGTGTGACCAGGGAGAACGTGGGGCATCGGGGTTAGATGGACGTCCAGGTCTGGATGGTAAACTTGGTGCTGCTGGACCACCTGGACAGAGGGTATTCCACTTTCTGACAACTTTTCACCGAACCATAAAAAACTGCATGCAAATTGTGGGGGTTGTGTCACTGTGACTGATCCATGTCTCTGTGTTTTCCTTGTGTTTAGGGTGATCCTGGGAAACAGGGAGATCCTGGGAGAGATGTGAGTCTCTCTTTTCATGTGTGGATACGTCAGCTTGAAAAATACAGTTTGCCCTGAGGTCTCTGTAATCGTTCGATAATAAAATGCTGATCGATGTAGTCTGAGGAGTGAGTACTCGTGTAATTATGTACAAATAATAAAAAGAATATAGTCAAGAGGGAGGTGGGGAAGCTCCCTACCTTAGGTTTTTCCAGTTACAAAGGGAACCATCTGGGAGCCGATGCAGTTTCCCAATCGTTGATTTATTGGATTATTTGCGATAGCTAATGGATTTCTTTTTTGTCATATTATTATGAACTTTTTAATTTCCTGACCTTAGCCAAATAAGTTCAAACAGCTGTATTGTATTTGTATGATATTTATAAAACAGTATTAAAGACTTCCACAGAATCCTATCAAATCACAACACTGCGTAGAGCATATGCCTCTGTCACGGCCAAACAGTCCCCTTATGTAACCACATTTAAATTCACTAGATCCAACTATTATTGGGACCTGCATCAAATCTGCACACATTTCTATATATCAGCCCTATTTGTGACTGACTTATTTCTTTCACCAAGATCCACGAATTACGAAAATGCTGATAAATGCCCTCATCTGCCCCCTGATCCTGATCCATACCCCATTTAAATGTGTTCCTCCCTGACACATACTGCTTTCCCTCCACCAGGATTCATGGTCCTCTGTTCAATAGCTGTTGTGTAATTCTGCCAATTGACGAACAAACAAATGCCGATGAAAACATAAGTTCCTTGACATTTTTCAAAACGAATACTATAGTAAGATAAAATAATTAAATGGAATAAAAATTAAATATACAGTATAAGTGATACATATAATACATACATCTATCTCACAAACACATTGACGGCAGACCCATTTGTGAACAGCCCTTCCTCTCCATAAATACTCTGAATCAACACATGATGAAGCCCAGGAGGACGGATCAAACATATTTCAGTTGCATGGCCCTGAATTACGAGCACGTAGTTGCACTTTAACTCTCCGATCTGCAGAGGGCAATGTGGAGATGTTAAGCTTCAGTCGTAACTCCTGTGGACAGTTGCATAAGACGACTGTTGAGAAATTCATCTCCAGGCCAGTTTCATTGTTATGTAATGTGGACCAAAATAATGATTTTTAAGACGACAACTACACAACTTTCTGTTAAGTTTAAGTTTTACATAAAGTTCTTCTGTTATATGTAAACCTTCCCACAAAATACTGCAAAGTGTGACTCAATCAAAGTCAGATTTAAATCAGATATAAAATTAGATAAAACCTTTCACTCTGGTATGTGTTGGTCTGTTTCACTAGGGTTTAGCAGGACTCAGAGGAGAACAGGGCCCCCAAGGGCCTGTTGGGCCTCCAGGAACTGCAGGGACACCTGTGAGTACTCACACACAAACCCACACACACAGACAAGCCCTTTATTTTGTATTTATGAAAATGTTTTTTGCCTGAACTGTAACAGCAAGGACAGCTCCAGAAAGGCAAATGTCTTGATTCAGTGATGTTGACCATCTGTGTAATGACTTAACACCATTGGTCAGGGTTTTGTTTTTTTTTCTTTCAAAAAGCACTAAGCAACTAGAGTGATGATACCCGACCAGAGCTCAATGGTTCCCATTAGCACCTGATGGGTCAGGTTGGGTCTGGAAACTCTTTTCGAAATGATATTCGGTTTCGAGAAGTGTTTGGTCACATTGGCTGGACCTTCTAGTTGATGATTTAACGCTGTATGTGCCTGTAATCTGTGAAAACATTGGCACATTGCATGTCGGGTGTGGTTTTCTCTTGTGGCTCAGGCGGGTTCTTACAGAGATTTGTGACCCAAGCACCATCCTACTAGTAACAAACCTTAGCAACTTTCAGTAGAAGAGAGTCACCAGTCCTGCCCTGACATCAGCACTGGTGCTGTATGTGTGAGCAGTGTGGAGGCCAGAAGTAAATATAGAAAAATATGACTTTGGCTGAAACTAGGCAGAATGCAACTATATGGAATGTTTCAGAATTATGCTAATTAGTGTGTTGCATTATCGAGCAACATTTAACCACATTTTTAGCAGAATTTAGCAACTTTGACGATAGTTTTATACAGCAGCCCAACATCTGTTTTCTACCACATCCCATATTTCTCAAGTTAATCGCACATGGTTCGGACATTTATCATCCTCTGACCTGAAGACTTGTTACATCTCAGTCTGTTATCAAGCACATTTAATTCACTGTGTGTCATCATCATTGTGTTTCAGGGTAAAGCAGGTGAAGATGGCAAAACTGGGCCTGCTGGCAAAATGGTAACTCCTCTCTAGAACTTAACTCTGCTGCCTCACTCCTCCATCCTGAGTGAATCCTCTCTCTCTCCTGACAGACTTTAAACTGCTCATGCTTCAGTGTTGTGACTTTGATACATGTTGTTATTGATTCTATCCAGTAAGACTATGAACAAGTCGTACTCTTTCCTGTGAGTGATGCTGATCAAAAGCAGTGGCGACGTGTATTTCATGACCTGCTACTTAATGGCTGTCTTAAGTGAACCTCTAAAGCAGCGGCACTGAATTATCTGAGTGCTCCTTCAGCAGACTGCCCATTATTCCATTTGTGTGTGTGTGTGTGTGTGTGTGTGTGTGTGTGTGTGTGTGTGTGTGTGTGTGTGTGTGTGTGTGTAGCCTTTAATGCATTTTGTTTTGACTTACAGGGTGAGGACGGAGTGCCAGGTGAAGATGGGAGAAAGGTCTGTAGCTCTTCATAAATCTTTAAAAGCACCTTGCCCTGACAGAATGGTTTAGTTTTTAGTCAAAGTATGTATCAGGATTTGTCCACAACACACAATAATAATAAACAAGTTAAACGACAAACACCAGCTATACACTGGAGTCTAATTTATGTGGTAAATCCATCGTCCTCCATTGTTTTATCAGCCCTGTTAAAATGCTGCATATTTAAGAAAATATTGGTTTTGATTTCTCAAGGTGCTCTTATTTCTACCGGACAAATCTCTTGCAAAAACATTTATTTAGACAACAATTTCGTATGGAGAGATAAATAGATTCATTTTATTAAATAGAATATATAAAAAAATAAGATGGCTTTATTTCTATGAAAATAATTCTGCTTTTTATCTGACACCTCTTTCTTTAATCTACAGGGTGACAAAGGAGAAGCTGGAGCAGCCGGAAGAGATGTCAGTTTTGCCAAATCTCCTTCATGTTATTCTTCCTTTAAAGAATCGTGCCTGCCTTAACCTGGCCTCTCTCACCACCTTCGTCCTGCATTGATCCCACCTTCCTGGGCTTTATTGTATTACACATCAGCTTTTCCTCTTTTCTTTTCCCCTCAACACTTTCCCACCTCGAGTGTGTATTTATCAACTGGAGCTCACTCTGACATTGACATTACCATCACACTCTCACTCACTGCTGAATCAATAGGCTTCTCAGAAGCAGCTATAAAAATTCACTAGCCTCTAATGATCAGGCTTAGCCTTTAAGGGTGAGCCACTTCTGAGAGAAATCCAAAGGAGCACCAAATGTCAGCGATGCTGTTTTTCATGTGCAAAGTAATATTAATTATCTCTGGAACATCAGTGGAGGGGTGGCAGCGGCCACCTGCTTTGATTTTATAGTTCAGCCTCTACTATAGCATTGGCGAAAGTAACCCCGTGTGACGAGATTCTCAGTTGTGTTGTTGCATATTTTCCAGGGCCGTGATGGTCAGAAAGGAGACCGGGCCCTCCCTGGGCCTCTAGGTCCCTCCGGTCCTCCGGGGCAACCTGGCGTCCCTGGCAACATTGGTCCTCCAGGACAGGTGCATCACATGTAGACCCATTTTACAGTGCTATGAATATCAATGATAGTTCGCATTACTAATCCAAGGACTGTCTCTTAGGTTGTGTATGTCAAAGGCGCTGTAGCGGCAGCAATCCCAGGTCCTCAGGGGCCCCCAGGAACCCCTGTGAGTTTGCATTAATTTCTGATGTTAATTGTATATATATGTATATATATATATATATATATATATATATATCCCTGCCTTTTCATTAATGTGATATGCTATGTATAATATGTACAACCTAGGGCTAATGGAGAATGAATGGGAGAGCAGATACATATAATACTAGAATGAAACTTAGTAGAGCTATATAACTCCACCAAAGCCCAACAGTCTCTTTTTGTAAACACATTCAAATTTAAATAGTTTGGATCTGCACCAAATTTCACACACTTATAAAGTGAAACACAATTGATGGCTTTTCATCAATAGCCATGAATTATTGTTTGAAAAATCAACAATAACAACATCTCATCTCACATTGTCAAAGAAAGTGGGGAAAAAAAGGTTTCCTGGATCCTCCCTCTGATCCAGATCAGCACCAAACATGACTGTTGTCTTCCATGAAACATATCGCATCAAGATTGGTGATAATCTGTTCAGGTAGTTTCTGCAAAATCCAACAAGAACGAAAGCTCCTTGGCAGAGTTAAAGCTCCTCTGCATGTAGTTTCTCATAGAATCCTGTTCCATTTTTTTTGTTCTATCATATTGTATCATCGTTTTCATTTTGCAGAAGCATCATAGAAAATAGCAGTGTCTCCCACATGTATGAGCAGTGATGTCTGTTTTATCAAGATGTGTCTCTGTATGCTGCTGCTGCATCCCTCCCACAGTCTTATCTCCTCCTGCTCTTATCAATGTCCTTGCTCTGTCTTTCAGGGCATCCCAGGGATTCACGGAGCTGCGGGAGCCAGAGTGAGTCGCACATGTCTTTATTGATCTCAGTTGGTGTTGGATTAACAACCATTTACTGTGTTGTTTTTTTTTTACGTGTAATGTTCTTTGCTCCAGGGAGAAAGAGGTTCTCCTGGCCTTAAAGGTGATGCTGTAAGTTAAACTTTCTTTTCTATCATAGTGAAATTGTGACACGATGGAGGCTTCACGTGTTTAGTGTTGACACTCTTTTTTTTGGCAGGGGGACCCGGGAGAGGACGGCTCGCCGGGCAAACCTGGGACAGCGGCGGTAAGACATCAGTACAACACCTGTGATGACCAAGCTGTGACCGGTTAATTCATTTATCGCCAATGTGCTTCACCTTTGCTGAATATTTTTTAATTTCTCTCATCAGGATGTACATAAAGCTCTGGCCAGCTTTGGTATCCAGGTATGTGGAGTCTGTGTACTTTTCAAATTTACATTTCTATGATTCTGTACAATGTTTATTTAGTGTCATACGATTCCTAGTTCCCACGTATTCTATGTTATTTAAGGAGAGAGATTTATATATTCACAGAGACACACAATAACGCACATTTCCTAAAACAGGTTTTCTTTATAAGTCCGATATGTTTATTATTTATACTTAAAAATACGTTTTTGTTTATTTGGGGGATTTATAAAAAAAAAAATACCATCGGCAAAAGTTTAATTTTGTGATGAGAATAAGTAGAGTAGGAAGAGAGACAACTATTGCTTTAATAAATATTCATTTTCAAATATGCCAACAGCTTTCACATCACTTTTACTCATGCATTTATTATATTATTATACTATGGGTTCGTGGATAAATCTTTCAGTAGAATTGTCTTGCTAATTGAAACTTTCGTTGAACTTTTGCAAAGCGGCCTATTTATCTGTTGATTCATAGTCATTTGCAAATGTCATCATACCATCAGCAGCTTCCCGATATATTTATAACTTGTGTTCATCTGTCCTTCCCCTTGTGTCAACAGTTTAATTAGTTTGACAATGAAAATGTCATCAGTCCAGTAAAAGTGGATTAACAGAGTTGCCATGAGCAAACTCTGAATGGGATTCGCAAGTAATTTAAATCCACAACAGCACGTGGGTTTTTTGTGACAGACGTGGAACAAAGCCTGATGTAGATCTTTGAGTAAACCTATTCCTAACTGTGTGGAGGAGTTTACTGCCCGTGAGGATGTCTATCTCAGTTACTCAGCATATTGTCTAATACAACATTTTAGGTTGTGTTTGGATTTAGATTTACATGCTCCTAAGGATCAGAAAACCCATCACTTTCCTCACTTTCTTCAATCTGTCATCTGCTGCATCCTTTACTAAACTAAGTGTTTTAGTTTCTGTCTGAAACTCAAACTGATAAAGCCTTGCTAAAGTCTGCTGCAGGTTCACTCTGTTCTGATTGGTCAATCAGTTGAAGTGCATGTAGGAAATGTCTGCCTCCACTCTCTCTTTACTTTTCTTTGTTAGATGGCGTGCCTGACCAGCAACTACACATTCATTATCCATATGTGGAATATCATAAAGTCATGTGACACAATGCAGAAGATTGGACGAACTAGGGACGTTCACAAAAAAAAAGCTGTATTACACGCTGGAGGAAAGATAAACACAAAAATTATCATAAGTGTTCTTTAAAATTACCATTTGGCCTCAGAATGTTTTACCAGCTGCTCAGATTTTACAGAAATGATTTTGTATATACTGACTAAATGACTTTGTCTTTATCTGAGGTCTAAATCACTTCAGAGACAGACCTGTGTGGCTGAAAGTTATAAAGCCTGTTTACTTGCTCTGCCCTCCGCACAGGTGTCTGATCTGAAGGTGGTTGTGGACAGGAAGGACCCACCCATGGCTCCTGCAGTACCGAAGGCAGAGAGAGGCGAAAAAGGAGACAAGGGCGAGTCAGGACCGAGAGGACCATCTGGTTTAGATGTAAGTATGACGAGGCAAAGGGTATAAATAAATACACTTGATGAAGATCGATAGTAAGATAATAAATGTCCATCAATAAAATACGGTTATATATATAAATATATATATATATTATATTATATATTTTTCTTTCCACTTCTGGCTCAACATTAGGGTGCTCGTGGTATTCAAGGAGACAGAGGATCAAAGGGCGATCAAGGGGATCGAGGACCAGTGGGCGCAACAGGGCCTACTGGAAGAGCTATAGGAGAACGAGGCCCAGGGGGACCCCCAGGTTCTGCTGGAGAGTCAGGCAAGCCAGGGATACCGGGTGTTCCTGGGAGAACTGGGGAGCTGGGAGAGGCTGGAAGACCAGGAGATAAGGTAAAGAGCTGGGTGTCAATAAATCAAGAGGTTCTCATGGACTCATCATGACTTGACCAACCTCATGTCTCTGTATTTTTCAGGGGGAGCGGGGAGAGAGAGGTGACAAAGGAGAGGCTGTAAGTTCTTATGTTGGACTGATGTCATCAACATTAATGTTATATCCAAATATCTTCACAATAATTTGATCACCTCTATCTGTTTGTTAGGGAAAAACTGGGCAAACTGGGTCAGGCGGTCCACCAGGTCAAAAGGTAAACTGCTTTGTATACTGTCTTCTGATGTAGTGAAACTTTGTGATCTAATATTTAGTAAACATAAGAGATATGATGAAGTTCAAAGATATTTTTATGTTTTCTATTTTCTCCAGGGAGCGTCTGCTGATTCTGTACTGATCGGTACGCCTGGGGCCAGAGGCCCTCCAGGTCTTGCAGGACAGAAAGGAGAGCCTGGTGCAGCAGGACCACAAGGACAAAAAGGAGATCGAGTAAGATACAAAATATATACAAAAACAATCTATTACAGAATCACATATATACAGATCATTTCATGTGAGTGTAAAATGTCTTCAAGGGTTTTGCGGGACCTCAAGGTAATAAAGGAGACAGAGGAGAGGGTGGAGAGAGAGGACGTGATGGCTCATCGGTGAGTTGGCACTCAGAAGCAGTCTAGATTAAACCATTGCAATAACGACACTGACATCTTGGGAAATATATTATTATATATCATTATTATTATTGTTTGTAAATTCAGGGCTCACCAGGAGAACCGGGGAAACCTGGTCAGGATGGGAAATCGGTAAGTGGGGGGTACGGGGTCTTGTTAATGTATGCAAACATATAAATATAATAACATAACATTGTGCAAATTTCTGTAGTGAATATTTCAGTCAACAGCTGTGGTAAGTGTATGTTTCTTGTAAAGCAACCATACATTTTAAAATACCTTACCCATGTTTAATGATTTACAGTGTGTTGCCATGTAAGCATAAGATTGTTAATGAATCTAAAAGACAACCTGCTCCTTCTTTAGATCTTGAAAATATAAAACAAACAGCATTTCAGTTCCCATCAGAGGACATCATCATGTTTTCCTAACATTTACAGTAATCACTAAAAGTCGAATCACACTGTGGGAAACTTCTGTCTTCTTGCGTAGGTGCATGAATAAATGAACAGAGGAACGATATTAGACACTTCTCACAAATTTTTGTTTTCCCTCCCCTCCGTGTCGGAGCAGGGACCAGCAGGGCCCGCTGGTCCTCGAGGGCAACCAGTGAGTAACCAGTAACCCAATAAAGGCGCCTTCTCTTAGGTTTGACCTGCAGAGTGAATCCACTGGGTTGGCTGAAAGAGCAGAGCAGATGGAGCTCTCTTCTCCCCTCCCTGGGCTGAGGCTTCATAGATCCTGTGCTGCTAACACCTCACTGTCTAACTTCCTCTCTCTCTTCATCTCTGTCCATCTCCTTTTTGTGTTGTTTGTTCCCCCCCTCTTCCAACACGGTCCTCTACCAACCTGTCCCCCCCCACTCTCCTCTCATCCACCTGCCTCCATCTTTCATCCTCTCCAGGGCCTGCCTGGGTTTCCAGGAGTACTAGGCAGACCGGTAGGTTCTCTGCTGCTGGCTGGCATGCTTGGGCTTTGGGTTAAGGCGGGTTGTGAGAACCCCTCTCTGTGGTATCGGATACAAACCTCAATAGATCTATCTGTGCTGTAGCTCACGCAGCTAGCAGCATAAAATATGTGTCCGCGTTTAACAACAGGAGAGTAGATCTATCAGAATGCAAACACCGTCATGGACCCTCCAGGAAAAATGTCATCACTTTAATCTCATTTCATTTGTATTGGCCACGTCCTTCGAGAGCGGGGCCTGGGATTTGGGAAGAGTCAGACCTTGATGGGTTCCTCATGAATTATTAATCAAGACCACCTGTCCCCAAAGCATCCGTGTCAAACTCAGGAGAAGAATTTTGAAGTTGGATTTTAAATGCGTAAAACACCACACATTTGTCAGAGCAGATGAAAGGAAGTCAACTGACACCCTGAGCCGCAGTCTCGCCAGGATCCAATGTACAATAGCAGGGGGGAATACTAAATTGAGTGCACTCCAAATAGTACTTTGTTGTCGAATCGCTGAAGACTGCTTATCATGCATGGAGCTGTGCCTGCTGTCTGTTGCGCGCTCATCCCTTGCATAGCACTGATTCTTTCAGTTTACCATGTTAGTGCCTGTTTGCTCACATTGTTGCTCCTCCTGTGTTTGTGTCGTCCTACCTGTTGTGATGTTTGTCTTTGTATATTTGTGTCTCCTAGAGACGACGTCATGCCAATCTGCCTGTCTGTTATTTATGTTATAATTACATTTACATACAAATTTGAAATGCTGCATATTTATGAACATTTTGGTGAAATTAGTCATTTAAAGCTAGGGTTTTTAACCCTGGAATAGCTAAGCAAAAATCTAAATATTGTCTCACAAACAACTTAGCAGCCCTACCTTTTAAAGGAAAAAAATGCATTTGGAAAAATGCAGTTTATTTGTGTTCTTTCCTAGAGTTAGAAAAAAGATTGATAACATTCTCAGGTCTGTTCATTGAACATTAAATAGCCTTAACTCGTTAAATAAGTAATTACCTTAAGATAATGTCTGTTATGATTTGGTGCTACATATATATAATGTTGAATATGAAGCTACCAGCTGTAATCTTAATTGAACTTATCATTAAGACTAGTATGGGGAGAAAGCCTTCCTCTCTATGTCCGAAGTAAACTCAATTCATGTAGAAGCAACTCCAGCTCCACAAATGAACACATTATATCACATCATGTTTGTTTTATCTATATAAAAAGTGTTAATAATGTTATATTTGCTTTAATTTTAGATTATTCTCATCTAACTCTTAGCAGGAAGGCAAATAAGATTTTAAGAAATATAAAATCATACCCTTTAAAAAAAGCATTTTATACAATACTTGTGTTTCACTTTCAGGGAAACGCAGGAGAGCCCGGCATAAGGGGGCCAACTGTAAGTATCACAGTTGATGAGGCATCTTTACAAATCCACACACGCTTACCAACCGTTTACATGTTTATGTGTTTTAATTAGGGCCCCATGGGTCCCAACGGGCTTCCAGGTCCATTGGGTGTGAAGGTGAGCTCACTGAGGTGTTACCATTTCAGAATTGTTCATTTTTTCATGAACAAATTAATTTGTTTGTCACTTTGTCGGTCGAAGTAAGAAAAAAATCCTTTTCACAGGGTATTCAAGGAGAACCAGGCATTGGCGTCAAGGTAAAACAGCTACAGGACTACTAGTTTCCACTGACCTATAGAACCCAGACATATCACAGTCATTGCTAACAGATCAGCAGTGTGTTAGCTTGTTCCTCTTTGTCTCTGCAGGGTCCTCCTGGTGCCCAGGGGAGCACAGGTCTGCCAGGACCAATAGGTCCCCCAGGAGCTGTTGTAAGTGTTCCCATAAATCACTGCTTCTCTTCAGGGGGAATGAAAAAAACCTCTTTCATGTTTTCTCATGAAAGTCACTGGAAATCTCATGGTGTGTATCACGTTGTTTTCCTTCTGACCCCTGTATGATTTTCTTCCTGCAGGGTCCACAGGGCCCCCCTGGACTGTCGGGGCAGGTGGTGAGTATGCAATCCTGATCCAGCTGCTTCTGTCGCTGCACAGTCAGGAGGTGTTGAACAGGAGAAAAGCTCTGAGCCTGGGGCGTCTTAGTTGTGACTGAAAATTGGAACATAATTGAACAAAACCTCTGAAACATGTGTACCAAGCTCTTATTGATAAATGGTTTCCTCTGATAGATTTTTTGATCTCAATTTTAAAAAGCAGGATGGGATTTGTTGTCCTTTCAGTTGAAAACATGCATTTCTGACCCTTGCAACCAATATTTATATCACTACTTTCTTGTTTCTCTGTCAGATTCTTGTTGTGAACTAATGAATGTTTGTATAACGATCCAATCATCAAAGTAACTAGGTGCCTAAGAAATCCACTTCTAAAATGTGACATTGTGTGAAGTCTTCCCATTCAATGTTATCTTACCATTCACAGTGTTTGAGATGAACTTAACGGATACAAATTTGCAAACCCTTCAGTAACCCTAAATCCAAATATGACAACATATGCTTACTCTTAAGTACCGATTACAAATACTGAAGAACCTCCTGCTCCTCAGGGTGAAGCTGGTAAACCTGGAGTTCCTGGACGAGATGGAGTGCCTGGCAAAGAGGGAATACATGGATTATCAGGAAAGCAGGTGTGTTTGTCTGTGTTGGTTTGTCACGTTGTCATGTGTATCTGGGATGTGCACCATGCTGTTTTTATCGGGTCATCCTTGTTGTCATTGTGTAATTTGTTGCACAGGGCATCGCTGGACCTCCGGGCCAACACGGCTTAAAGGGAGAGCAGGGAGACAGCGGTCCTCCAGGGAAGGTAAGAACATGCTGTGCCTACCGAGGAGCCCCTGGCGAAAAGGACAAGTGTATGAAATTGGTTTTGTGGTTGCTTTTATTGGATATGATGCAGAATGATTTGCTGCCTGAAGTCATATCAAAAAAACATTTCTGTAGCGCTAATATTAGCTTCCCACTGCAAGAGTTTTCATCTGATGCACAGCAATAGGTGGTTCTGAGTATTCCTCCAAGGGCTGCAGCTGTTTGTCCGTCTGGGGCTGGAGCTGCTGTTACCAGACACGTTCACCAGAAATATGTTCATCTTTTAAAGTTGGTCAAAAGTTCCAATGTTTTTTCTTTAGGTGTTAAGTATTTGATTCCAATTCTTTTATCATGGAGAGACACAGTTCTATGAGTTTTTTGTATGAATGCTCCTCACCTCTTGGAGAGTTTTTATGTCTCCCTCACCCTCCACGCAGGCGATGGCCAAATGATCAGAAGCGTTATGTGTTCAGGTTGTCTGTTTGTCCGCCAATACATCTGTCATATTCAACACAATATCTAAAGAAATTTCAAATTTGGTAAAAATGTTAATTTGTGGTCTGATCAAGGTCACAAATTAACTTTTTTGCCTTTTGAATCTAATATCTCCAGAACACCTTGAGGGAATCCTATCACATTTGGTATAAACATTCACTTGGATGGAAGCATTACATGATGTAATTTTGATTTTGATATGTATATATATATATATATATATATATATATATATATATATATATACATATATATATACACATATCAAAATATATATATATAAATGTATTAGGAACACCCATATAGAATTTCATTACATCTCATACAAACATTCACTGGAACTCAAGATTGATCAGATTAGAATTTAGAAGTCAAAGGTGAAAGGTCAAGGCCACCTAACAAACCCCCGTCTTTTATCTTAAGAGCGCCTCAAGAGAGTTCTTTCAAATTTTCCTACAAATGTTCGTTAATGGCCTCTTGTACATAATATCTCAGCTCTTTAGGGAATTTATTCATATTATGTCGTCAAATGGACTCAAAGATGAACTTAGTTTAGTTTTAGTTTTCCGTGGTCAAAGGTCACAGTGACCTCACATGAGAAATAAATGAAATAAAATGTATGTAGACTGAAACTGCAGGGCGGTCATTTTAGTTTGAGCTGGGATTAGGCAGTAACGTAATACAAGGACGTCATGTCTCCATGCAGACTGTCTCAGTGAGATATCTCTGTCATGTGACTGCTATTGATTGACATTCAAAGGGTAAATCTCACTTGCTGACCCAGCAAAATGAGTTTTCACGTGTTTCAAACATGTTTGGATGCTTTCTCCTGCTCTCACAGGACACTCACAGGTCTATATTATCAGGTGCAGAACAGCCCCAGAGACTTTTCACAGAATTGCCGTAAATATAGGGAAAATCCAGTGGAGGCTTGTAGTGCCGGCCTCTCTACAAATAACTGAGGCATCGACCGTGAGTTTGAAATAAATGCTTCCATAACATTTTTATAATATTAAAGCATAAAATTGCAGCCCTGCAGTCAGTTGGCAAGCGATACATTGCGATTTAGATTTTCTCATGACCTGCAATTTATACAGTGGATGTAATAACATGTGGTTTGTCAGAATGTGAGTGGGGCTCTATGCTCAGATATAATAACAAAGAGACGACTCTTTAACAGATGTATTGTGCTGCTGTAGGTCAACTCTATCACAGTCTGTGCACTCCTCGTCACTCCATCATTTTATAAGGTACAATAAAACTGAAAGGAACTGTCAAATCACAAGGATTCGGGTGTTCCAGTGAAACTGTTAAAGATTTCCCCTGACATCATTATTTTACGGCTTCTCAGGACAAAGGACTCAACCGAACCGCTGAATTATTGTTGTCTGCCCGTTGTCTGTATTTGAAAGACTGCAGACATCTGTTAAGAGGGACTGGCTTTATGAAGCTTGTCCCAATTCTGCCAAGGAGGATCTCAATTAAGTCAGATTTCAGCTCAGTGAGACTGAAAATGACAGAGAAAGTCAAATAACTGTCTCTCAACTCATCACATCATCACAAAGTCAAATTCATTTTTTCTTCTTCCTGATTTACTAGACAAGGCTCGGTCCAGCTTTTTTATAATGCCTCCACGATGGCGATAGTCAGTGGTCAGAGGCATGTTGTTTTGGGTTCTTCAGTCTGTCCGGATGTCAGTACGTCCCATTGCTGTGACCGCGAAATCTCAAGAATGCCCTTAGGGAATTTCCTCAAATTTGGTACAAGTATTCACTTACACTCAAGGATCATGTGATTAGATTTTGGTCGTCAAAGGTCAAGGTCACAGTAACTTCACATGAGTCTGTAACGTGTGTGTAGACAAACTGCACTGATGGTTGGTGGAGGCATACAACTGCAGTGTAGTATTTCTAGTTTCCAATTGTGATTATTTCTCAGGTGCACTTTTTGTTTTGCCACTTATTGCTTGTAACAACTTATGTGGTTGTTCATGCTCATGCTATAATAGATTGTTAAGTTTACAATAGATTGTTGAGTTTCGTACAGAGACATGTAACATAACTAGTTTCCACCCTTAACTGAATCAGGGATGTTGGGATTACACCATATGGTAAAGTACATATGTCTTAACCACTAAGCCACTAGAGATCCCACCCTGTTTTGTGCAAACAGTTTTTCCTCGTTCTCGTAGTGTGGTTTCTCTCCCCTGGTCAAATGCGGCTCGACAAAAAGACAAAGATGGAGCTTGCTTGTGTTGTGCACAGTATTCACTGCCACCCCTGCTGTTTGTGTTGCTGACACGAATCGTGACAAATATCTCGAGCAGTGCCCTCACTGCTGAAGGCCTCAGGTTTAGCACCTTGGACGGAGCCACAGTGACACTGTCAGTGAGTTCAGCGGTTTGATAAATAACTAGGCAACATGTGTCTGCGAAGGGCCATCTGCTCAGCAGCTCCACCATTTGTTCTCACAAACACACACTCACACACGCATTAACACACTCAGACACACAAACACACGTGCACAATCACACAAAACAAAGTTGAGGTGACATTGCATTTTTGCAACGGCAACTGCTAAAAACAGGAATGTTTTTAGTTTCCACTTCCTTTCACAACTTTTCTTGATGTTATTACAGACAAAGACTGTTTTTAAAAATGGACAACATGACTGCTCCCAAATTGCGGAGCCAAAGCATCTTGATCACCACAGAGTGGCTTGCTGCCCTACAGGTCATAAACCCTGTCTCCTACGTGTTAATGTTTTCTTAAAGATTGTTTCTGTCATCATAGGTAAATGGTCAGTACTTTTATAGCGTTTATTTATTGAGCGTGTATCGGAGGGACTTCTGTACTGTGGCTCGTTCCTCCGTTCACTGCTGCCCAAACCCCGGCTCAAGATGCCCAAGATGGCAGCATTTTTTGTCTTTATTTCTTGATAGTGGGAGGAAATGGAGTATACAGTGCCTTGCATAAGTATTCACCCCCCTTGGACTTTTTCCCATTATGTACTGTTACTAACTGGAATTCAAATAGACTTAAATAAACTTTTTCCCGTTTGATCAACAAAACATGCATAGTACTTTGGAGATAAATTTTATTGTGACACAAAAAAGTTGACATCTGTTGGGTGCATAAGTATTCACCCCCCTGTGTCAATACTTGGTAGAACCCCCTTTCGCTGCAATTACAGCTGCAAGTCTTTTGGGGTATGTCTCTACCAGTTTTGCACATCTAGAGATGGAAAGGTTTGTCCATTCTTCTTGGCTAAAAAGATGAAGCTCAGTCAGATTGGATGGAGACCGTCTGTGAACCGCAATCTTCAAGTCTTGCCATAGATTCTCTATTGGATTGAGGTCTGGGCTTTGACTGGGCCATTTTAAGACATTAACATTCTTTAATCCAAACCATTCCTTTGTAGCTCTGGCTGTATGTTTAGGGTCATTGTCCTGCTGGAAGATGAACCTCTGCCCCAGTCTCAAGTCTTTTGCAGACTGCATCAGATTTTCTTCAAGGATTTCCCTGTATTTGGCTCCATCCATCTTTCCCTCTATTCTGACCAGTTTCCCTGTACCTGCTGAAGAGAAGCATCCCCACAGCATGATGCTACCACCACCATGTTTCACTGTTGGGATGGTGTGCTCAGGGTGATGGGCAGTGTTGGGTTTTCGCCACACATAGCGTTTTGCGTGGAGGCCAAAAAGTTCAATTTTGGTCTCATCTGACCAGAGCACCTTCTTCCACATGTTTGCTGTGTCTCCCACATGGCTTCTGGCAAACTCCAAACGGGATTTTTTATGGATCCCTTTTAACGAATGGCTTTCTTCTTGCCACTCTTCCATAAAGGCCAGATTTGTGGAGTAGACGACTAATAGTTGTCCTGTGGACAGATTCTCCCACCTCAGCTGTGGACCTCTGCAACTCCTCCAGAGTAACCATGGGCCTCCTGGTTGCTTCTCTGATTCATTTTCTCCTTGTCCGACTCTTCAGTTTGGGTGGACGGCCTCCTCTTGGTAGGTTTGCGGTTGTGCCATATTCTTTCCATTTTCTTATGATGGATTTTATGGTGCTCAGAGAGATGTTCAAAGCTCTGGATATTTTTTTATAAGCTAACCCTGCTTCATATTTCTCCACAACTTTATCCCTGACCTGTTTGGTGAGCTCCTTGGTCTTCATGATGCTGTTTGTTCAGTAATGATCTCCAACAAACTCTGAGTCCGTCACAGAACAGGTGTATTTATACTGAGATTAAATTGCAGACAGGTGGACCCTATTTACTAATTATGTGACTTGCAAATGTGACTTGTGAATGCAATTGGTCGCACCAGATCTTTGTTAGGGGTTTCACAGTAAAGGGGGTGAATACATATGCACTCAACACTTTTCAGATTTTTATTTGTAAATAATTGTGAAATCCATGTAATATTTCCCCCCACTTCCAAATGATGCACTATTTTGTGTTGGTCCATTACATAAACTCACGATGAAATAAATTTTAATCTGTGGTTATACCATGACAAAATGTAGAAAAGTCCAAAGGGGGTGAATACTTATGCAAGGCACTGTATATAGTGCTTTTCTATTCTTATCAATAAATTCAGAGCCCTCTACAGTGCAAGTGGCTTCCATCCATATACATGCACAATATTAAACAATACTTCAATAATGCACTTTATGCTGTTTCTAGCACACACCATTCACACACTGTCAGGGGCAATGTGGAGTGAACCATCTCGCCCAAGGACACTTAAAAATGGTTAGAGGACGGTCCTCTCTACTTCCTGAGTCACGCTCACCCGTTTACATTCAGACGATGGTCAAAACAGATTAGCAGGAAGAATTGTGCATTTGTTGTGCGTCCATGCTGATGACGTCATGCTACATTGGGAGCTGGATTTTTGGGTTGATGTGATACTTGAAAGCTCCGGCTTTTAAGCACACAATGAAACATTATTTTTCTGCACTTTTCACAGGCAGTGGCTGGACCCCCTGGACCCAAAGGACAAATTGTGAGTCACTTTAATTAGCCCTGACATTGAGGTGTCTCTTTTTTTTAGTCGCAGACTTTTGAACACTATTAAACTCAGTTAATGCAGCCTGGTCCAGAAATAGAAAAACTAAAAACCTGAAGGTGAATCGAGCTGACGTTACTCTGCTGGTCCTGATTGACGCAGGGTCCATCTGGTCTAACGCTGCCAGGCACGGCTGGAGAGACAGGTCTACCTGGGGAGAAGGTGAGTCTGACCAAAGCCTTTAGATCTGAAGACTCTGTAAGTAAGACTGAAACAGTTCAGTGCTCTCTCATTGAAACTGCATGCTGTGATTCAGGGAAACAGAGGGGATAAAGGTGTTGCTGGCCTCAGAGGGGAAAGAGTGAGTATAATCCTGCTGTAAATCAACACACAAACTTAACGTTAACACAACAAAACGTTCAAGTGTGATTTGTCGTTACACTAGGGAGTGCCTGGTGAAGCAGGGGACCCTGGAGAAGATGTGAGTAAACCTTGCATGGTTCCGTTTTATACTGTGATGTGCTGACTGGCCATCCGTCTCATTCTAGTGAACAAGAAATTTAAAAAACACTTTATAGGATTCGTCACAAATTTTCACTTGGATTCAGCGATTAACTAGTTTGAGTCTGATGTTTAAAATGTCAAAGGTCAAGGTCACTTTAAAAAGATTGTTTTGGTCTCTCGAACAAGAGTCTGTCTTTTAAGGATTCTTCCCATTGTGAAGATTAGATTTCAGAGGGCAAAGGTCACAGGGTCCTTTTATCAGTCTGGAAAACGAAGACTGATACAATTCCATAGCCAGTAATTCTTCTGGTGTGGTCCGCTCCCGTTATCTAATGTCAAAATCATCAGATAAGCAGGTGAAACAATTTGTTGAATTTGCATTGGGTAGCTGGGACGTCTCCACAAATGTCTTGATGCAACGGAAGGAGTCAGGCTGAAAACACAATCAGGCCTTAACCAAATGAGAGACCAGTTAAATGCTTTACAGTGGTACAGTTTAAAAAATAAGTAATGGACTGGATAGCGCAGGAACGCCAAAACCCCTTCACACCACGGGGCCAAATCAAGAACTCTGCACGTAGTAGACATTGTCAAAGTCGTAAATCAAGAGAATCCTTCATAAATGTAAATACAGAGATTTACAAACCACTGGTAACGCTCAAGAACAGACATGCTGATGAGACTTTGTGAGAAAGCATCTTAAAAGTCGTCCCTGTTCTCGATCAAGATTCTTCAGACAGACGAAACCGAGATTAACTTGGAGAAGGAGGCGTATGGCAAATGAAACGACTCCTGATCCAATGACACCAGCTGTCAAACATGACGGAGTCAGTTCTGAGGAATGGGCATGTATGGCTGCCAATAGCACTGAGTCACTGATGTTTGATGATGTGACGTCTGATTGAAGTAGCTGGATGAATTCTGAAGTGCGCAGGGCTACACGATCCACTCAGATTCACGCAAATGCTGCAGAACTGATTGGACGGTGCTTCACAGTACAGACGGATAACGAACCAAATCATACTGCGAAAGCTATTGAGCATGCCTCTCACTTAGTGGCCAGAAAGACTCAGAAAGAGTGAGGGAGGCCTGGCAGAGCTTCTCGAGTGGGAGAAACTGTTTGGGGATGTGCACGGGCTCCAGCCTTCAAAGTCATTCACTGCAAATATGCTTTTTTTTATCCAAGTACTAAAAATAATACATATTTTAGTACATGCAGTTGCTTTTGAGGCTGTGGAAATGAAGGAGCTCTGTATAAAAATGCCTGTTATTCTTAAACAGTTAATATTTGTCTTAAACGTTATGTCATAAATGAATCACAACTGCAGAAACGTTGCATTTTGTTATTATTATTTACAATCAATTATTATTTTACTTTAAAATAAGCTATTACTAAAAAAATCCCAAAACATAAAATCTTCTTTTTATGCAGGGCGCGCAGGGACCTCCTGGATCAAAAGGAGATAAGGTGAGTTTTTGCTTTATGATTTATTATTTTCCATGAAACGAAACAGAATCAATGTAACAGTTTTGGAATTTGTGTTGCAGGGAGAGAAGGGCATCGGTCTGGCAGGTCCTCCGGGTCGGGACGGGCCTCAAGGTTTAAAAGTGAGTAACAGCATGTGGTGCAGCAGAGGATAATTTATGTATTTAGCTCTCTAATTAGTTACTGTGGTTAAAAAAATCTAAATGTGATTGTATTTCAGGGGGATCCAGGTCTTCCTGGTACAGCTGGTCCCCCAGGACCACTGGGAAAGTCTGGTACTGCTGGACCACCAGGCCTGAGAGGAGAAAGTGGACAATCCGGACCTCCAGGACCACCCGGGGAGAGGGTTCGTGGAGCTGCTGATCACATATTACTCTTTAACCTCAACCTCTGTGGTCTCATTTTCAACTAATGAGTTTCATTTCATTCAGGGTCTCCAAGGTTTTGGAGGCCGTGCTGGAAATGTTGGACCTCCTGGTCCTTCTGGACCTGCTGGACAAGCAGTGAGTTTACATCCTGGTTTTATTACACAGTGTTCATACAGAAGTTACTGTCTATAACCCGGACTTTGTGCATCTTTTGATGAATGCTTCTAGTCAGTTTTCTAAGGATAGTCTTCATGTAGTTTAATCTCTCTTACAGTTCTTATAAAGTTTTTCTGAGTAACTAACATATTTTGTAGGTTTGTGAAGACTGCTGGTTGAGGCATATTGTTTCCAGTATAGTAAGTTTAGTAATTCTAGTTATTTCATCAATGAAAAAGCAATGACATTTGGGCACTCTACTATTTAATACTACATTTTTCTATTTTATTTCTTTATTTATTCAATTGATTATTCTAACCATAACCTGTACATATAGCTGTATAAAAGATTGGTATGTTCAAAAGATCAATTAGATAAAATAAAATAAAAAATCTTTTATTTTTAATCAAGTAATCTGTCAGAGAGAGGATAAGAGAGAATTCAACAAATGTTATTTATTTAAAAAAAATCAATATTGTGTTTTCCAGGGCTCTGCTGGTACCAACGGGGTCAAAGGTGACAAGGTAACTACTCAAGCAGACAAATGTATCTGTTTAACTGCGTAAATGTTAATGGATTTTTTTTAAGGGTATTCATAACATTTTTGTTGCCAGGGGGAAGTTGGCGTTGGCATGCCTGGTCCCAGAGGAGAGAGAGGAGATCCAGGCCCCCGAGTAAGTCTTCGGTCGCTCTGTAATATCACTGAAAATGGTGATCTAATATGAACTGGCCTCTGGAGGATGGAAACTAAGAGTGACGTGGTTGTGTGTTTTCTTTTGTTTGTCATTGCTGTAGGGCGAGGAGGGACGAGCTGGCGTGGACGGGGAAAGAGGCTCATCTGTAAATATCAAATGTTTTCCTGTCAATCCATCACTCAGGAACACCACAGATATCGACAGACAGACACGCTTCAAGCTTTCAGGATCTGCTTCAGGGTTCTACTTTTAAAAGGCCCAATCCGTCGGTAGACCATCTACATGGAGGCATAGAGGGAAAAACAGCTGTATAAGATTATTTTTTCTCATGTGGTTATTATGGAGGAGCTATTATTTTCCAAGGACATTGCTTTTCTTAGACAATTAACTGACTATACTGATGATTATAACACTCTTCCTTTCTAGTGTTGATATGTAATATTTCAAAGCAATGTCAACAGGAGTGTAGTCTACCTGAGATCACTGAGATATTTTAATGAAAACTTGCTTAGGTGTAGAAACGTGCATGGTCTTTATGATGATGATTTTATTATTATTATTCGGATCACTATTATTGTGTAGCCATGAAGCATGTGTGTGTCTGTGTGTTCATCAGGGTCTCCCAGGGACTCGTGGGATTCGTGGAGAGAAGGTAAATACCATCAGTTCTTTTCTCACTGCAACTGTCCTCTTGTTTTAAGCAGCTCTAGCTTTGTCTTCTGCTCATCCATTCCAGTGAAACATATTGACGTGCTGTCAATCTTTTTTATTTCAGGGAGACGGCGGACTTCAAGGTGACAAAGGAGAGAAGGTGTGGACAATTTAATATCGAATAAGCTCCACTACTGCTCACTCTTCTCTCTCTTTGTTTATTCCCCTGGCCAAGGAGATTATGTTTTCATTTAGATGTGTTTGTCTGCTGTTTGTCACAAAAACCACAGGATGGATTAGCATGAATCTTGAGGGAAGGATGTGTTATGGGTCAGGAAAGAACCCATTCAACTTTGGTATAAATCCGGATCAGGGGGCAGAACCACTTTCTCTCACTTTCTGTTGCTTTTTTTCCCACTCCAGAGAGGGTGCTGTTTTTAGTTTTTTTTTACATTATGTTGTTTTCTCATTGAATCTTGTTTGAATTGTGATTAAATTAAAATCAGACATATTTAGGAGGTTAATTTCCACGATTGTGTGCAATATTACGTGGAAACATATAAAATCAGGATCTAGTGGATTTAAATGTGATTTCATTGGGCTGTAGGCTTTTTCCAGCCGCTGTTTGGTAGAAAGCTGTAACTACTTGGCTATAATGTTTGTTTTAATTTAAGGAGACCTTCGGGCCTTGGCAGATGTATGAGGGGCATTTTAGTTTGGCTAAATCCAACAGTGACACAAAATGGAGACAGAGGGAACTATATTGTTTGAAGTGGCTGTTTGTTAAAGATATTTACTGTATTGTGAGGAGGAGAAATAGGAGTAAACACAATGTTATACTAAGTGGCTCTCAGAAAATAGCAATAAGACGAAACATTGTGTGTTGATTTTTTGGCTTTGGTAAGAAACTGTTAACAACTGTACGCTCCCTCATAGGGGGACACTGTGCTCGTGGGAGGACCTACTGGAGAAAAGGGCAACAAAGGCGAAACAGTCAGTGAACACACAAGCATTTGTTTATTATACTAAAATTACTATTCTATTCTATATTCTTACATGTTTGGTTTTTCATTTTAGAGTGACAGGGGACCCAAAGGTGTGCAAGGAGAAAAGGGGGTGAAGGGTCAAGAAGGACCTCCAGGACAACAGGTAAATTATTTTGTCTTATTGTAACAGAGGTAATGGTTTTCATACTCTAATTATCTGTGAGTTTTTTTTCAGAGAAATAAACGAATTGTTTGGTGAGGTTATAACTGAAAATAGTGAACAATTTAGACGTGAGTTTCCAGGAGCACAAAAAGTCCTCTTCACTCTTATTGTTTTGCTCAACTAGTCGTCCAAAAGTGTTCCTGTGTGTTATTATGAATAGTTAATATATATAGTTGTCTGTATGTGTGTATTTAACATCAGGGTCTGAGGGGAGAACCAGGAGAGAGAGGCTCCACTGGGTTCCAGGGTGCACGTGGCCCTGGTGGACAGAAGGCGAGTTACACTGTGCATTTAGCTGTAATTAAAATCAGTATCATAATTAACAGTGAAGCCAGTCAGTGCGTCGTCGGAGCAGGTAATAGTGTCACAGCTTTAATTACTCTAATTCTGTTTTCTCGCTGCAGGGAGAAGCCGGTCAGCCCGGAGTACCCGGCGAATCGGTCTGTGCTTTTGCTTCCAACCAAACGCAGCTTCTTCATTTCCTTATGTGGGTTTCTCTCTGTGGTGTTCAGACGTGTTCTTTCTTGTCTTTCAGGGTTTATCAGGAAAAGACGGACTGTCAGGACACAAGGGCGACAAGGGAGAGCTTGGTATCGGAGGAATGAGAGGAGTGAAGGTATTTTCACTGTTTGTGAGGCAGTGTGTGTTCATTCTGTATTTTTCACGGGAATGGCGAAGACAGTCAAAAACCAACAACAGCTTAAAATGTATACCATTGCAAAGGATTAAAACAAATTCTATCATGAATATACATAGACAAAAGATTTTCTTCGACCTCAAAATCGTGTATGATAATTATTGTCTGAAATAATGAGGGTTTACTCAGCCTGAGACTGAATTCCCATTTCATTAGAATTCTGTTTGAATCACTAAACCAGTCAAATATGTTGGAGATGATTCAGAGGAAAGGAGGCAGGCTAGTGTTTCTATTATTAGTGTTATTATTATAATAAACTTTATGTCATCAGATGATCTCAATGTGATAAACATAATACAAATATTATACAGCCAGTCACACACTAGCATATACATTCAAATCACCCATATAATAATAAATGGTCGCAGTATCTTACAAATGGCACATTGTTAAAATTCTTCTAGTTACGTTAGCTCTGTATAAAAACAGGGGGAAGATGACTAGCATGGCTCCGTCCAAAGATTAATGATGAACTCAAATATAATAGTAATAAGTATAAAAACTACAATCCACTGTTTTCCATGAGGATTAGTACAGGGCTACATCTTGGAGCAGTAACTTTACCGAGACTTCACTGGTTTACTGGCAGCTAGTCAGATATGTAAAATCCCATAAAGTGGTGAATTGTCATTTTTGGAAAGATAAAACAAATAAGCTATAACATTATATAATGCATTGGTTGATGGATTTTGTTATCCTGGTAAGTTAGTTGCCTGTTTCATAGATTGTATGTAAAGCTGGACTCCATGTCTCCACCTCCTCCCACTATCAAGAAATGAAGCTAAAATATGTGAAAGCTGCCATCTTATGCATTTTAAGTCAGAGTCTGCATAGTAGCAACCGGGGCCTGGCGCTGTGCTAGCGATGTTCTGTCGATCATAACTCTGTGTGTATATATCCTTAACCAACCAGGAGTCAATCTCAGTTGTCAGTCAAGATGTTTCACCTTGTTTTTATAGCTTCAAATAACCAATTAAAACCAAATTTGCTTGAAACATAAACACTGGGGCATATATCAGTAAAAAAACTAACTAAAATCACAGAAACCGACCACCATTATTTGACGTGTACATTTTCTTTTTAGTTTAGTCCACATCTCATCCACTAACATGGAGGGGGCATCATTTATGACCTATAATGCAGCCATCTTATGGCCCATACTGGTGGCAATCGAATCAGTCTCGCTTCACATTTCGGGATTTGTCATCTTCAATCTTTATACACAGTCTGTGGAATGCACCTGTATAAAAATATGAATTAATTGTAAATTCTAATAAAGGGACATCATTATTGTATAGTCTATCGTATTACTACCACCTGCTGGACATGAGAGAAACAGCTTGTTGTAGCTGTCGTTATCTCACATCTCAAAGCTCCTTTTCTTAATCTCTGCTGGACTTTGGACCCAAGTGAAACAATGTGCAGACATCTTTTATAAATCTCCTGGGACCTAAAGTTCAAGCAAATTTTGGTCAAAACTCGGCTGTAGTTGTTACAAGGACATGAATATGGTCTGAATCTTCACACCCCATTTATATATATATAAAACTATTTTTAATCTGCAGTAATGTAGGCAGAATTGTCAACTTTATGTTAGTAATATTTAGGTGTTATGATGTATAACATGCAGAATGGGAGTGAATGATATTTCCTTCCCCATGCTCATGCTCTTTATCATTACTCTACAGTACATTTTATGAACTATAGCATTAAAGCTGTATCCAAGTTTCCTGTACGTGGGTTCACTGTCGAGGCGGCTACCTCTGCATCATATCCGCTCTTGTTGGGAGCTTTTATGCTAAATGTGTTTCTCTGTATGTAGAAGTGCACGCTCTTGTGCACAGGAACCAGCCTGTGTGGTGGGTCAGTGCATGGATGTACGGATGTGCTCTCTGATGGTTTAATGCATTTTGTCTCTTTGTGACTCACCAGTCTGTTTTCAGAAACACAGATTTCTGTCAGTGATACACTTGTATGTTTCCAGGGTGACCGAGGACCCAAGGGGGCTTGTGGTAGCGATGGACCCAAAGGAGATAAGGTGAGATGGAGACTGACAGAAAAATGGTACATTGTCGGAAGAAGACAAGAAACGGCTTTGAACTTTGGGATTTTTATTCTTTTATAATATCTAATAAACAGAAGCATGTTTTACATATAGTGTTAACTGCTGGTGTATGAAGCCTGCGAGTGAATAAATGAAGTGAGTCAGACTTGTATGAGTCACATATGGCGTGGCAAGTAAAACTAAATGTGTGAGGGTGTATGTGCTCAGGGGGATGCTGGTATTCATGGACGATCGGGCTTACCAGGAAGAAAAGGTGAACAGGTATGACTCATAATCTGTAGGAAAGAAATGCATCATGTGGTGTGTCATGTGTCTTTATGTGACTTTTAAAGATTGGTTGTCATCAGTCTCTGCTCTCTGCGTTTTTCAGGGGGAAGTCGGACTCTCTGGGGCCTCTGGCAGCCCCGGAAAAGAAGGACTAGTGGGCCCCAAGGTATGCACTCTATTTTAATCAAATGTATTAGTGCAACGACTTCCTCTCAGAGTGAAGTATAACTACTTTTCTTTGTCTTTGTAGGGAGATCGTGGTTTTGATGGGCTTGCGGGACCCAAAGGAACTCAGGGAGAGAAAGGTGAAAGGGTGAGTTGGTAACTTACTCTTCTCTGGCACTGTTTTCATTCCGGTCTAAAAGTAACCTCATGACAATATGATACATATTTGTATTCTTTTTATTTTATTTATTTCAGTTTTGCCCCTGGCCCACACTGACTCGCTCACTGTGAGACCCTTTTCCTGCTGTAATCTCACATTGGGGGGCTTCCAGAAAAGACATTTAGTCCAACTGACTCAGACATTGCGTTCTAAAAAAAAGAGGCAATAATTTCAGTAAAATGTCGGCACTTCAATGCATGTCTGATAAAAGCTTGAGGGATATGTAATTAACCGTCACTGTGCTTCATGTAGGGAGTGCCTGGTGTGCCTGGCCCTCCCGGTCTCAGAGGAGTGGACGGGGCCCCCGGCCTGACTGGGTCTCAGGGACCGGCTGGTGCTAAAGGCCCTGAGGGGCTCCAGGGACAGAAGGTAAATATTCACACTGTGGTTTGATGATGGCTTATTTTTACACTCTGGTCCAGATTTCTCTATGTGGGTCGAGGTCTATTGAGGGGAACATAGAATAGGACATAGTGACATTTCAACAATCGCTTGTTACATCAGCAAATGGATGCAGCATCAACTGAAGGACAGATTCGATGGTGATCCAGCAAAGAACAGTACAGTATTTAGAAGGGAAAAAAGTATGAATTATTTCACTGAGTGATGGCACGAAATAGCAGCTGTCAGAGGTGCCTGAGAGGCCCAGTGGCAACATAAAATAGCTTTGACTTTAAAGGCTGATGAGACTGAATAAAAACAGAATACAGCCCTTTTTATCTCCTTTTAGCTTGTTCTCTTCTTTCTTCTTCACCTGTCTGAAGGTTTTGATTGAAGACAGCAGGTGACAGGAGAGCAGGAACTTTGCTTTCACTCTTTCTGATCAAGGCGTCTTTCGTCTGACATATTGGATTCAGTCTAAATCTATAACTGAATGAAACCAGTATTCTTCTGTTGTACATTATGAAAAGCAGGCAGAGTGTACAGTATGTTCTTCTTATGCAGTGGGATGGAAAAAGTAACTCAGATTAGAATGGTACTCAGTAGAGCGCATACTTCCACCAAAGGCCAACAGTCCCTGTAGATTCAATCACGCTGCATCAAATTTCACACACTCATAGATATCAGTTCCTCTAATATATGCCTTATTTCAGCAATTTATAAAAATCCATGCATTACGGAGGTTTGAGTCCTCCTGCAGCAGCCGCAAGATTAAAACATTAGCAAAGATAAAGGAAAAAAACACTATATAATATATAATGATATACAATATGACAAAAGAAATGGAAAATGGATGTGCTTGGTAGAGACAATTTAGTTAGAACATAGAACTTAGAACTAGTATATTTAAGACATAATTGCCGTGTATGTAACAGAACTGCATTAAGCACAAAAGTCTTTAGACAAACATTAGTTTGGACACAAACGATAACAGTTCATTTTTTACCAATTTCCAGACACTATATAAGCATGGAACTTTATTGTTGTTGTTGTTGTCTGAAAGTCTTGTGTTCACTGTTTTAGCTTTTTTATTTACTTATAATGTTGTTGTTTGTGTGTGTCAGGGAGAGAGAGGGCATATCGGTCCCTCCGTGACGGGTCCACGCGGTATCCCAGGTATCCCGGGGGAGCGAGGAGGGCAGGTTAGTGCCACATTGTCTCCTTCTGTATGATGGTTGTTTCCATCGTCCCAGGCAGGAGTCTAATGTTGAGGTCAGGAGATTTCTATTGCAAAACTATCTTAGAACCATCACACAGTGACAGCACTGAGTTGCTCATTTCACGATGTGCCATATGCAGACAGTTCTCTCAGGGAGGCTGGATTTCCTCGCTCTCGTGATCCCCTCAGCAAAGGGCTTCGTCGCTCTGACAGTTACATTTGTATGCACCGAAAACTAGTTATTTAAAATGACAACCACATATTGTTAAAGCTTCTTGAGGACACAGGTCATTAAGCCTGAAGTGGCACATTTGTTATGTGTCTGTAGGAGTCACTATTTTAGATTTAACTATTCACTTTGACTTTGCATTAGGTTCTTGAGTTGCATCTGGTCTCAGTTTAATGAAGTAATGTGCTACAAGCCTCTCTGTGGGTCGCGTTTGTCCTCATACCTGTCTTTGTTGCAGGGAGAGATGGGCCCAGATGGAGCCAAGGGAGACAGAGGAGAGCCAGGCATGACGGTCAGTGCGTGATCCTTGCCTTGAGGCTCAAAGACACTGTTACCCACACACACACACACACACACACACACACACACACACACGAGTCGATGTTGGGGTTGTACTTTTGTCATGTTTCCCTCTTTTATTTTGAATTCAGGAGAATGACATCAGAGATTATGTTCGCTCCGAGATGAGTCAGCACTGTGGTGAGTCTTTTCTACGCAGCCTGCATCGCTAATTTCTAAAAATGTTGTCCCCACGTTGAACTTCAGATGGTAATCACAGCATATGAGTCACAGCCTTAGCTCAACTCGATGTCACTCTCAAAATGTGTATAAGAGTACAGCGATGACATGTCATTTAAAACTGACCTTTATCCTTCCCTCTCTTTCTGCTTCCTCCCTCTCCATCTGTCTGATTCTCAGCGTGCGGAGGTGAGTGAGCCGCTCGACCGCTGCAGCGGAGAGGAATGTTGACAGAAGGGCTGTGATTTAGCATGAGTCACAGTGGCATACTGTATCACATATGCTGCTGCAGAGTCTGTCGCTCTCATTTATTGTAACATTTTCACAAAGACAGAAGTGCATTTGCCCTCGTTTGGCAAATCAGTTAAACACACAAATGCACACAAAAAAACAATCAAGGGAATTCATGTCTGTTTGCATTTGTTTGAACGACAGGACACAACTAACACACTCCCAGTCCTGGTTCTTTTTCAGAAGAATCCTGAATATTATCAATAGAGACGGGGAATTGAAATATCTGCTGCTGTGTCTGGGTTTTGTGTGATGGTTCTGATTCTGTCTTTTTGAACATGTTGCAATTTACAGTCATGTCTCAGTATTTAAAGTCTTTGTCAAGTCCTTTTAATTAATAGTTTATAGTTTATATTAATAGAGACATTTGTATTTGCATGGATGCAATGTTCTGACTAAGGTAATAGCCTCTCACCATAGTGCATGTTGTTTATAAATCCTAAACTAACCAACAGGCTTGATTCAATGAAATATTTTCACAACTAGAGCAGAGCGCATACCTCCGCCAAGATCCAACAGTCCCCTTACATTTAATACATCTGCACCGTATTGCAAACGCTCAGAAATATCTGCTTCCTATTTTTTTTCATCAAGTTCCATCAATTATTCCCTGGGAAACTCATGTTGTCTCTTGGCTCATGTTCCATCAATTCGCCAATTCCGTCGGAAATCTGTTGCATGATCCTGCAAACAAACAGACTAGGGGTGAAAACAAGTTCCTTGGCGGAGATAAAAATTGAATATGTAAATAAATGTGAACTCTCCCTGACATTTGAAATAACATGAATCAATGTAGGACCACATCAGGGTGATGAAGATACAGTTAGATAAGTCATTATATCAATGATGATGTGGCAGGTTGCTCACAAATATGCAGCGTCTTGAACTCAAGTCAAAAATTGGAGCTCTCGAGTGCGACACAAGTCCATGAAGCAGCGGCTTGACTCCTTTCCAGTTTTTGGAAGATCATGTTGGCCAGTCTTGCAAAAACGTTGTTATTCCTTTTGGTGTGTATGTTTCAGTGTTGGAATGGGGGGAATGATTTTTGTGGTGCATCTGGGGCTGTTGTTGGCTCACATGTCCAAAGGTCTTACCTTCAGGATGTTCCATGCTTTCTTTTTTGCCTTTCCAACCTCCCTCTTCTCCCTCCTGTGTAACACTCACCTGGTCTTCCTCTCTCCCCGAGTTCTGTCTCCATTCCCTCGGTGTCCCCGTTCACTCCTCCTTTTCCTTCTCTGGCTCTCTCAGGTTCAGGCCCGGACCCTCGGTCAGGGCCCCCGGTCAGGGCTCGGCCTGCACTCGAGCAACAACTGGTCCGAAAGGGTGAGGAGGGTGAGTGTGTCCATCGCTCTGCTGGTCGGGCTCGCTGTCTGTTTGTGTCTCTTACAAACAGGATTATGATGGTGGTGATGGAGACCTCTGAATACTGGGTGGTTTTCTCAACGAGAAAACAGAGTACTCCATTTGTGGTTATATGCAGACAAACCCAGATATGAGGGTTTACTCTTGCCTCTATTTACCTGTCTGCTGTAGTATTTTGGAGCTTCTTGTGTTGACGTGGTCGGGATCCTTCCCTCTGTCTGAAGCTTGGCGGTTGGCAGGTTGAGGTGAAGGATCTCTGACCCCGTGTGGCCCTGCTCTCCTTTCAGGTCGTGAGCTGCGTGTGGTGGTGAATACCAACGACCCGGACTACGAGCACGTTTACTCCATCGAGGCCTACGACGACCCCATGGATGAACTGCTCTACTTCACACCCTCTGCCAATCAGAGCGATGGTACTGTGTCTTTCATGATATGTCCAATGTCGTCATGCAATGAAGTTGCACTTTCCGACACCCTGAGCTACCTCTTGAGCCACAGCCGCCCACAGTAGACAGAATATGAGACAAAGCAGAAGTAATGATTTTACTCACCTCACAATGACCCTGACATTAACCAAATAAATTCACACTCTATCAACATATCTGTTCCACGTGGTAAACAGAGGATGGCGTGTCAAATTGTATTTGGTTTATTCAATCTGCTCATTATCCAATTTGTGCTGGAAGAGCATGTCTGCTAATTAGTGTCTGTGTTTCACTTTGTGCTCATTTCACGATTGTAGATTTGTCACACAGCCGGCTACAAGCACACGCAGCACCCTGAGTCTGTGACCTTACAGCATCAGTATCTGACTGTATCATCACATTAATGTTTCGTTCTCTTTTGTGTGTTTCTGCTGAATGTGTCCACACTGTTGCTGTGTGTGTGTGTGTGTGTGTGTGTGTGTGTGTGTGTGTGTGTGTGTGTGTGTGTGTGTGTGTGTGTGTGTGTGTGTGTGTGTGTGTGTGTGTGTGTGTGTGTGTGTGTGTGTGTGTGTGTGTGTGTGTGTGTGTGTGTGTCGACAGGTGAGGCTGTCGAAAAGGAATCAAAGAATACAGTCAAAGTTGAACCAAAAAAATCAGCCAGGTCTGACATTCAGCAAAAAGCAGCAGCTGCTGGTCAGAAACCAGTCAAACAGTCCAAATCAGTCAGGGCCAAGAGGACAGTCAAAGGGGAAGGTAAACCAGCTCACGTGCCGTCATCTCGGTTCGGGATTGAATTATGGCTGATCTTTGCCCGCATGGTGTCTGGCCCTGTCTGTGTGTCTCAGGCTGCCCTGCTGTTTATTGAAGCTGCTTTCAGACAGGCACTGAACTCCTGATATTCCTGTATGTGACAACGCAAATATCCGAGTGAGAGGCTCCAGACTTTCTCCTGACTTTCTCCGGCCAGTAACTCCGAAGAATGTCTGAAGGAGCTGATGTGAAAACTCAGCAGGAGATTCTCTGGAGGATTCACCCCGAGGGAGCGGACACACAACAGATGCATAAATGAAAGAAAAACTGATTAATTCAAATATCTCAGGATGGGAAGGTGGAGCCTAACAGGTAGAAGACACGTTAGATGTCGAGAGAGCATTTGATGTCGAGGTGCTGTAAACAAAAACACATGATTTCTGCAGCTGAATCGATACGTCCCGGCCTTCCTCTGCCTGCTGCAGAGGTGTTGTTGTGAACACGTCTGAACAGAGAATCTCCTGCTGCCTTGTTCATGTCTGACGGGAAAACCTCAGAGAAAGTCTGGACCCAATTCTGCAGACAGACTTAATGTCTGAAAACGGCTTTAGAGGCATATTTGCTTCCAGTAAAATATACTACATGCAATCTTTCACTGCTGATGTCTTCCTTTGCATTTCAAATTGATAAAGAGGTTGGTTTTGATTGAGTTTTGATCTAAGTGGTTATGAGTGCTTGTCTTTGGTCCCCTTCTGCTTCTTAATGCTCCTCTGCTCATTTTTTGCCTGGCTTTCCCTCTCCTCGATGTGTGCATACCTTGTAGTGTCTGGGTGTGCACACTTTTTACGTGTGTGTGTGTGTGTTGTGCAGCTCCAGCAGAACTGTGTCAGCTTCCCATGGATGAGGGGAACTGTGGAAGATACACTCTGCGCTGGTACTTTAACCATAAGACTCAGGCCTGCAGGCCTTTCATCTACAGCGGCTGTGAGGGGAACGACAACCGCTTCCTCGAGCTGGAGGACTGCGAACAGGCCTGCCTTGGGGGGGCTGAAGGTAAACACATACACACACACACACACACACACACACTCTCACTAGCTCACTCTAGTGTTTGTGAGGTACTGAATGTATGCATTCTAACAAAGGATGTGTTGTGCAGGTGATCCTCGTCCCTTGAAGACAGCACGGTGATTGTGGCCACTTCTCCCTCAGCCACAGGAATGTTAATATAGCTTTATATGCCTTTTATAGATCATTACTTTGTCCAATGCCAATGGTCAAGATTTTTTTTTGTTTATTTATTGTTTCTTTAAACACAACCAAACTTCACCCTGGGTTGAGAGGAGATACCAGAGAGCCTCCTCAGTTTATTTCTTGAAACTATGCAAAACAGTGTTTGTTAGGTTTTTAATATTTGCACACTGAATATTGAAAAAAATTATTGAATCCCTAATTAACCCATAGCACAGTATTGACATACTTCATTGCTTTAGTTTAATGTTGAACATATACATAAAGACATGGAGAAGACTGATCACCTGACTCACCTTTTAGACTTTAATACAATGTTGCTTTAGTAAAAAACAGTTTGGTAAATGTCACGGTGCTCATCTTTGACTCTGCACATTGTCATTAGGTGTTTGCATCATGGGTTCCCAATTTGACCCAAAATAACCAGGCCAGAGACAGGCGACCCCATTAAGTAAAAACACACAAAAAAGTCCTTAAAGAATAAAAACGGCAAACATGTGAATGAAAGTTAAACACGACCATCCATTGCGTTAATAAAAAATATAATTTGGTAAAACAATACATGCATATCTCTGTTTCCACCCTCTCCTTCCCACTTAAATGAAACCAAAGACGTAACCTTGTAAAAAATCTGAACTCAGTCTTCTATTGTTTGGTATTTATTTGTTTCTTGTGCACAGTTTGTGTCCTGGTGATCTGAGTCATTGACAAAAGCTGCAACAATCTGGGCCATTTCTCCCTCAGTGCTTCTTGGCACCTTAAAAACCTTATAAAGTGGCTGATGATCAGATCTCCATTAACGCTGAAAGATACTGCTAATTAGAATTCAACTTGCTATGACTCAGCTGTGTTGCCGTCTTTGTAATCATGATCCTCAGAGCTGTCGCCTGAATTAATGTGTCGGGAAGGAAGGAGAAAGTCTAAAGCAACCATAATTGCAGTCAAACACATGAAAGCTGTTTTAGCAAAGAGGAACACAAGTAGACACTTAAGCCACACTTAATGAAATACAACAAACAGGAAATTATAATAAATGACAAGCTGCACCTTCCATGAAGTTATCGAACCGGTTGTTAATAAGGATGTTGTGTTTATTGTAATTATTATATTTACTGTAGCAACGTGGGCTGAGTTGTGTGTGTTTTTCACTCATTAAATTAAAAAGACATTTCAGTCAGTTAGGTTAGCTAATGCTCTAAAGACAAAGCCCAGTTGTATGAATGAGAATTGTAGTAAGGAATGAAAAAACAGAGAATAAATGATGAAATCATGCAGAGTTGATTTAAAACCAAAAAGGTTTAAATAAAAATGATTTATAACATTTCCACAAGGTTATTTAAAGAACAAGAACCTGAAATATTACATGTTAACACTGCATACAAATCTAAATACAAACTAGAATGACACTCGGCACAGTGCTTATCTCAATGTTTGGTTAGAAACTGTTGAAGATGTTAATAAACTCCTTCCACCAAGTTCAGTAGAAATCTGTTCTGCAATATTTTTGTAATCCTGCCGACAATAAATGAGCAAATAACTAAATATTTTATACAATTTAATCGCGTCTTTGTAGAGAAAAGAAGACTTTAACAGAAAGTAACCCCGAGCAGAACCACCTAACTTCAGCCCACAGCATCGTACACACAACAGAGTTTGAAGTCCTGGCGGCTATTCTGTTCTTATCAGGTAGACTCAGATATAAAATCCAACCAGATGCTCCCCACTCCTTTAGACACCTCTAACTTTAAGTCATCTTATTTAACCAGGGCAGAAACCTAAACTTCAGAACCTCTAATGTCAGAAATAACTCCCCTCACTTCTCCACACAATTACAACTATTAATGCACAAATATACTGGGTTATTATGCTGGATATAGTTTTATAATTTGTATTAAATATGAAGAATCAAGCACAATATTTTTAGACTGTCTTTGTACATAATGGTTTTATTATTTGGGGGGAAGTTGCATATCTGACCATGACTGCATGTTTACCTGCCAGAGAAAAGGTGCTATTTTAAAATGTATTTTTATACTGTTTATTGGAAATGGAACAAGTTTTTGTGTGGTGCAAATCATTTTGTCTCTTAAGTATTATGAAACTTTAATAAGCATTTTTAATAAACCAAATGTTTGAATAAAAATACAGTTGGTGTGTTCTGTGTTCTGCACATGGTGCTTTTGAAGTCGTCCCAGTCTTTTTGATTATGACGATAAGAACTAACGATAATGTTTGCGATTTATTTAGTTTATTTCATAATCTTTCTTGATATGATCTTTAAGTGCTTACAAAGAATGGGATATTCCAATTTATGGAAATCATGACACAAGGGGTTAATGGAGAAGATGAGGAGATAAGGTTCTGTCAAGTGTGGGTACGTGTGTTTGTACGTGCGTGTGTGTGTGTGACTGATATAGATGTTCTAATTTCATCTGCAGATTCTAGTAATGAGAGGATTTTCTGCTTGTTGGCCATGAGTCCTCCTCCCTCGGGTTTTTCTATGCTCTCTGCCCCCACTTGATTCCCCTGGTGGGACACACACTGACTCCATATCCACTTCATCACACGTCAACTGGCCTCAAACCGCTTCCTCGACAACTTTCCTCCTCTTCCTCCACCTGACTTCATTTCAGAAAGGTAGCTCAGTCAGCACTTTATTGTGCTGGGTGCCTCCATGACAGCTCTAACAAATCATGCACACTGTGTTGTGGACAGGATCACAATGCGCTGACAGTGTCTGTGGATGTAAAGATAAACAGAGGAGAAAGGCCTCAAACGGCTCAGGGGATGAGCAAAGACAGGCCACAGTGCAAACTGCTGCAGTGAAACACTTAACTACCACTACTCACACTACTGATTTTTGAAATAATGCTCGTACTTTATTTGAAGGCTGGTGTTGTTTTTGTTCAGGTTCTCCTTGTTGAATATGGTTAAAGATTAAATTAAACTTTAAATTGCAACAACCACCAGTCTTCAATCCTCTGGGATGGCTCTCCACCAGATCGTAGAACCTGGCTGCAGGGGTTTGTTGTCATTCAGCCACAGGAGCTAGGTGTCACAGGATTCAGTTCTGTTCCAGTTCTTCTTTGTATGCATTGTTGTCATGCTAAGTGAAGAGGACCGTACCCGAAAATGTTAAACTGGATGAAAACAGTATGCTGTAACCAGTGGTGGAAGAATTATCAAAATAATTTACCTACTAACTTTAGCTATCGAGAAGAAAAGCACAGAATGACACTGTTCAAAGTGTTATGTTAATATACATATAAATCTATTTGAATATTTTATGTATGCGGATGGTAGGATTTTTAACAATGCTAAATCTTTTTTGAAGCTGGTCATGTATTTTTGGTTAAAGTTCTAATCTTATTTAATTTCCGCATAAATGTATTGGAATAACGCACAATATTTCCCTTACTATTGTACTCTGCTTTCAACTACAAGCTAGTAGCATGATCATTTCGATTTCCCATGAAAAACAACCCCGGACTCTAAGTACATAATAGTTTTATCCAGTACTGTAATTGCAGCTTGGTATTGCTAAATTAGATATATTTATTTTGAGACAGTTAAGGCTCTCTATAAATAGATTCTGTTTTGGGAATACACTTGAACGCTTCATTACAAAACATCAGCACCCTGTGGTTCCACAGCATGGAGTCTTACAGTACCTGTGTAGGATGTAAAGCACTGTCGCTTCATCATCCAGACCGACTCATGTAATGAACCGATGTTTCTAACCCAATCGGAAGAACTTGACATGACTGACAGACGCTGATTCCAAACATAATATATCTCTCCTGGTTCCTAAAGGCATGTATGAATTCACATGTTTCTTATAAACTCTCTTGCCTGGTTTACCCTCAGTCTGCTCAATTCCTTGTGTGTGTGTGTGTGTGTGTGTGTGTGTGTGTGTGTGTGTGTGTGTGTGTGTGTGTGTGTGTGTGTGTGTGTGTGTGTGTGTGTGTGTGTGTGTGTGTGTGCGTGTGTGTGTTTTTCATCATGACTCGTGTGTTAGAGATATATTGCCCATCCTAAAAATAGCAGCCGTCACTGATTTCAGTAGCCATAACCAGTCAGCTTTACACAAGGCACTAAAGCCTTTTAGAGCAGTCCTACGAGTCTTTGAAAGGACATATAAGGACAGTGGTTGTTAGTGTGGAAGGGGGGGGGGGGCTCATATAGGCAAAAGACAGACTGCTAAACTTGCGTCTTTATGAGACGGGGGAGCTTTATTAACCTAATCTAATTTGATATTCACTCTGCTACATTGGGGGCTCCTGGGGGCTCTCTTGCTAAATACACTGACACAGAGACACACTCTGATTCCGTGACTCAAGGTTGTCCTTGACGGACCTATGCTAATGTGCGTTTGAATGGGATACAACTGAATTGTAATTTAATATGCACTAAGTGCACGACTCACTGCGTCCATGCATGCACCATACAGGCCATATCCATTTTGTTGTAATTCCCACCATAAAAGCAGCACTGCCGGTATAAACGTTGAACTCGGGGTGTATGTCTTTGCATACAATCCGAAGCATGTTCTGAGCTGTAAATCTGATATTCTCAAATGTGAAAAGATAGATATTATATCAGGTTATATTGTTCTTTCTATAAAACTGAAAGTGTTAGCCCTCCAAATGAAGAACACCAAGGATTAAATCCCCCCCTTTTTCAACCATGACCCTTCAAGGGTATTGCTGAGCCTCTCTCAGCCTTCTGCTGGTAAGTAGTGGGTCTTGTGGAGGACAATCACAAACACGCTCTCAGTACAATGGTGGCTCCCTCTATCTGTGTGAGCCAGAACTGCTCTTCATCCCCTCTCTCGGATGCAGGGTATATGAAGGAACACGTTCAGGAGTTGTTCATTTTCCCTCTTCAGTGACCTTGACTGTTCAAAGCCCCCGGGTCTTGGGGTTGGCAGAGAGCTTGATTGGTGGAACCAAGAGAGAGGAGCACGCCAAAGTCTCTCTCTCTCTCTCTCCCTCTCTCCATCACTCTTCTCACTCTTGCTATTTTTTTTTCTCCTGCCACCCACTTCCCTCCACAAGTACAAAGGCTGTTGCTATAGCAATGAAACATGCTAGAAATGTGCTCAATCTCACTTTTACCCCGTCAGCCATATTAGCATATGATCCGTATCACTTGCTCGCACATTTTGCTCATCAAGCTAAACACAGGAGCCATGGTGTGTGGGTCCTTTTGAGGTATATATATATATTGAGGGGAATGTGCTGTGACGTGTGTATATATATATATATATATATATATATATATACTTGTTCATCAATACACAGTTTTCTGTGAGATAAAAAAAAAGAAGTGCAGGATTACTTGATAAAGCTTGTGTGTGCTGTTCACAGCACATTCCCCTCAATGCTTTGACCCCGAGGTTTATCTATTTCATCTCCTGGAGTTTGAGAGTGTTGACGGGGCATCAGGAGTTTTCTCTGTCCTCTGAGTCTTTCGTTAAAACTCTCAAAGTTGTGCGAGTTGAAGCATTTATTCAGTCTATTGATCTAAGCATTTGGGCTCTGGATGTGCGGAGCGCTTTCACACAAAGCACTTTCAATTAGAAACGGGTGTTACACTCCATCACGTCCATTTTTCTGACTTTATTATCGGATTTTTATGCATGGAATATTTGTGCTTAATGATCAGTTTCAAAAACTGTTTAAGATCCGAAGAGATCATGACAACTGTGAATTGAAAGTCCAAGAGCCATTCGCCATGCATTGATCTCAAGATTCAGCTGGGGCCAGCCAGAAGCTTTCTGGTTTCCAGTTTGACTAATCATGTTTGAGCAGGCTTTGGTTGCTCGTGCTTTAACATTCAAATACAGACAGCAATTAATAGAGATTTGTGAAAATGTCACCTGGACCGTAAACACTTAGACAAAGTATTCCTGTTTGTGTTAAGAATCTGTAAAAGAAACCAGCTGGAATGTAAACAATGAATGGTGACTAAGATTTCAACTTTACCGGTAGTCCCAAAATATCGGTCGTGGCCCCCAGAGGCAAATTCATCATTAGACTATCGCCAATGGGCTCTGAGGTTAGCTGTGTCTAAATCGTATTGCTAATATCATGCAACAGCTCCTCTCTCACTCACTCCCTCTGCCTCTTCAACACTCTGTCTCCTCTCCTGACCGTCTCCATCATGAACATAAACGGCGGCGACAGTGTTGTTTGCTTTCTTAAATGTTTCCCTCCAGCAGATGAGTCAGCTATTAGCATATTCTCTTCATTATGGCGGTGATGAGCAAGGGCCACCTGAGTGTCACTATGCCTCCACCCTATTAAAAGGCTCTCATGGGACGTCTGAGGCGCATGAGCCTAAATTACCATATGCCATTTCTCATCTCTCCTTACTGTCATTCAATGTATTTCTGCTTATGCTCAAACTTCTGATGGCCCGAGATTCTATTTTCGACTTTGTCAGGTCTCTGTACAGCCATTACTCTCTCCTTCCCATCTTTTGCCACTCTCCCTCAATCTTTCTTCACTCCAGGCATCCACTTCCCTCTCTTGACTGTAAGCAAATCTGTAATCTGTAATTTTCGAGCTGACTAGGAAGCAGAGAGTGGTGGAAAAAACATTATTGTAGAGGAGAGGTGGTAGATGGAAATGAGACATGTTAGGCCCTTCCTGCTCGCTGGAACTTGTGCGACACAGACCAGACGTATCGCTGATAGTGTGGTGTAACATTGGCAAAATGAACCTGGATATAGCTGCTTTTAGACTTGCACTGAAGTGCACCATTTAACTGATTGTCCATAGCGGCAGTTTGAGAACGCAAGTAATTCTGAGTAGTTTTCCTGCCCGCTCCCTTGTAAAATGTAAAAAATGTCAGAGCGAGCCCATATGACAATACGACAGGAACTTTATGGAACATTCACAGCAAGTGTGTGAGCATGTTAATGATAATTTCAACATGCCACAGACGCGAAAAACTGGAAGAACACAAATATTTCGGAATGACAAAGAGGATCCACACGTAGAAGACAGCAACGAGGATGTCAACCTGGAAAGACAACGCGATTCTAGAGCTTTCGGTCATAATATAATAGCAGAGTAACTTTTAGCGTAATGAAAAAAACATGCAATTAACTGAAAATTAGTGTAAAGGTCGTTTGATAAGAGAATCAAACCTGGAGCAGATACATTTCGGGATCAAACGTATGAAAATAAAGTATCTGAAGAGGTTAAGAAGTTTAAGTTTACTACTCAGGCACCACGGCTTGCCTGAATGTTCCGGAAACGTTCCTGTTGTTGATAAAGCATCTGACCCAGAAAACCTCCTGCTATGCTCCTCATTTGTGAAACTCTGGGAAATGTCCAGTGCAAATTTCCAAGGGAGTTCATGCCTGAAAACAGTAAATGGTTTCTCCCTGTGGCACGAGCCCAGATGATACCCTTTAATGCGGCTGCCCTTTAAATCAGAGACACCTACACCAACAAATAAACTGTAGGCTCTAAAAGGAGGAACCAATGAGCAGCCATCGCATTTCAGCAGGATTTAGTTCCTGCACCACGTGGTGTCACTACGTACACTTTACTCTGTAGCCTCTCAGGGCAGCTAGCATGCCTGCTCTCTCAGAGATGCTGCAGATCGCTATCTGTTGACCTCCGTCCTCACTTGATGCTTCCAGCTCATATCTCAGCTTTGATTTTCATTAAGTAAAGCGGTCCTCAGGTTTTGATTCTGCTTCACTTATCCCAAAACACCATCTTCAATTAAACAATTCATTCCCTTAATGACTCAAACTGTGCTGTTGCTCCAGACCTGAGGGATCATTACCCAAATGACTTTTCTGTCTTGTGCACACTAGCTGACACTAAGTAATTGCCTTTTGATTGATTGGAATTTGTCCAGAGTTATGGTGTGTTAGTTGTGTGTTAGTATGGGTGGTGATTAAAACTTATACAGAACCAAAACGCTTGTGTGGACAGAGATGGTTTTAGTTGGAAAAAGCTGTTTTAGTAGCAGTAATGAGGACGCCCTTAACACAAAGAGAGAAAGGGATGACAGTGATGCAGATAAATGGTCATTTAGTGAAGACAGAAGCAGACTGCAAGGTGAGACAGAAGATTATTCCCTCCTTGTCTCTGTTGATGGATGTATGGAAGCCGTCTGTGAGGTGTATCAGTTTGGATTAGTGGGCTCCAGGGCTCCATCGCTCGTATTCAGCATATCATCTGTGGCAAGCTCCGAGTAATATCTTCATCCGGAATCAAACGGCACCCTGAGGCTCAGGTATTCAAATAAAAGAAAGGACAGCACAGCTATCAGTTTGTAGTGGTAGAGTAGTTGTGAGAGAATGATGACGTTTGTGCATGCAGGTGGGGTGCAGGAGGGCCCTGCTGCTGCTGCTGTGCTAGAGAAGTCATGCATACAGCTGAGTGGGGATGGGGAGGGAAGTGACAGGCTTGTACATGTCGATGAAGAACAGGATGGGAGCTTGGCAGGAGACAGGACCAGGGATGTCGGACACCGCCCAGGGAGAGCCGACCACACGGGCAAGGGTCAGGTAGGAAAAGGTTGTGGGTGGAAAGGGGAGGAGGGGGTGAAGTGACAGGTCACTTCTCATCTCATCTTCCATCCATCAAACAGTCCCTTTGTGGTTTGATCCAACCAGAAATGTCTTGACGGACTTTGATGGCAGAAGCACAGGTGAACGCAAACAGATGAACGCAACCAGATGAACGCAACCAGAGGAACGCATACAGTCGTGCATACAGATTAATGCATGCATTGCAGACAGGTGAATGCACGCAGACACCTGTTCCCGCTCTCTCTTATTGGAGCGTACTCATGCTGGCCAAAATGTGTTACTGCTTTACCAAGGAAGGGTGTATGTAAATGTGAGTGTTTTCGTGATGGGTGCACTGTATGTAATTTAGAACGAAAATACATTTTCCTGGCCCAGCCTTTAGGGAGACTTGATAGTCCAGAATTGTTCTGTAGCCATATTGTGTGCAGAGATAAAACTCATTTCACAGCCCATTAGACTTATTTGAACAGCAGCAGCCGGGGGACCCGCAGTGGGCATACTGCATCGAGAAAATTATACTTTACAGCCATTACCAAATACCAGCTAAAGGTGGCCGACCATTCAATATCAGACCCACTGTGCAGGTCCAGGGCTACTTCCTGAGTCCACTAATGAGAGGGTAAAGCAAACTGTCTTTTCCTTTCGCAAATATACTTCTCATGTGGCATTTAGTGAGCTGACCTTCTTCCCCTTCTTCATACTGGTAAAAGGTCAATTTATTTCACCCCCTTCATAATGCACGATTTTAATTGACTGGACTCATGTCTTTTGTCTTCCTCCGCTCTCTCTCCTTTCTTGCCTTCTTTCCCTCACTTTTCCCCCCTCTCTCTATCCCCCTCTTGGTCGTCTTTCTCTCCCTCAAACGTTTACCTGTTGAGCCACGTCTACGTGAATGTTTCCACAGCATGTTTCGGTCGGATTCAAGATCAGGCCGGGCTGGTTATGATTATTTATATGTGCTTAGAAATTTCCAAATCCTATCCTCAATATGTTTAAAATACATGTGGTATATTCTGCTACCTTTAACCTGGGTATGAACAAGAATCACATGTTTAAGCATGCGTCCCCCATCTTCAGATGTATTTCTCTTCATTTCTCTCCCCTAGGGAATGATCACTGACCTGTTAATGGATGAGTATAGAACATGGGACCTCATCATTAGAGACGAGGCATGTCTTTATGAATACACCATTTCATTTACATGTTATGCGCTCAGACACATGCAGTCATGCACCTCTCAACCATGGGATGTGGGACGTTGTCATGGGCGTAGGCTTATACCTATATAATGTTGGCTCAACTCCTGCAAAGTAGGCTTCACTATTGGCGTGTGAATGTCTCCGGATTTCTAGAATCCGTCCTGACCTGTAAAGACTTCTGTGTAATAAACTTTAACTATACAAGCAAGTTCTCGGTCTACGGAGAATTCTTCCTTCATCATCAACTTCACCATGATCGACCTCTCGGCTGCCCAAAATATACGATACACATACGATTTATGTGTGTGGGAAAATACAGATGGTGATTTAACTATGTAGCAGCAGCAATAGTCTTTAGTTGTAGCTCTATACATTTTAAATGGAAATAACAGATAAAGTTGAATACTCACCACTGTGTTGAAGCTGTCATAGAAAATCAAAGGGAAGTAGTTGTGCGTGAATTTGGGACGACAGTTAAGCAGGCATTGTAAAAAAAAGCAAAAAGCAGTTAGTCCTCATGATTTAAGTCAGAAGACGTTTCCACACCTGGAAATCAGGACCTAGGACACTGGGATGCGTTGACATTGATTGGTTTGTTGTCGGGTGTGCATCTGACCTTGTTGTGATGTCTTTTTCAGCTATTGAATTGACTGACTGGATAAATTGCATTGGGGAAAAAGTCATATTTTTAAACTTCAGCTCAAGCTTCAGCTACTTAGTATTACAGTTTTTCTCCATTGCTTTGGCTCATTTCACGAAACAGAAATGACATTCTCAGAGCTCTAAGTGCAAATGGCAAAATAGCCCATATGGTTCAGCACAACTACATAGATCACCTTCAAAAGGTCATATCTCACCCAAAACAGTTAACTCAAGTTTCAAAACCAAATCATTTTCTCATATAAATAGTCAGTGCCCCCAAAATGAAAATTTCCTTCTCGATTGCTGTGGCTCATCTCTCAAAATAACATAGATGGTTCAGCAAAACTTCATAGCACACCTGCAAAAGGTCATATCTCTCCCAAAACAGACAACTCATCAGTTAAAACTAAATCCTTTTCTCATACAAATAGTCAGTGCCCCCAAAATGAAAAGTCCTTTTGGCATTGTTTAAACACTACAGGTCAAAATGTTTAGATGTTTTGTCAGTATGGCAGTGGACCATAGAAATATCCCTCATGTGCACATTTCAATCTTGGCTCAGTCCTTGAATGGTCACTGAATGGTTACAGTAGATGTTTTCCTTCCAGAATATTGTGTGTATCAAACAGAAAAAAGATTAATTCAAGGTTTCACATAAAATATGTTTATTGAACTCATACTGCCATGGAAATTGTTACAGTAATTACCATACATCGTGCTTACAGTAACAGAAAATGTGTACAGCACAATATACTGTCAAACAATAAGCACATCAAAACTAAAATTTGGCATAGTGAGATATGACCTTTTGAAGGTGATCTATGTAGTTGTGCTGAACCATATGGGCTATTTTGCCAATTGCACTGAGAGCTCTGAGAATGTAATTTCTGTTTCGTGAAATGAGCCAAAGCAATTGAGACAAACTGTAAACTTACTGTGTGATTGGTGATCAGATGTGTGAAACTCAACCTTGATTACTAAAGTTCTAGTTGCACCTGAAAATTAAGCCAATGATCCAAGATATCCTTATTACAGTATATACCATGATGTTTTTCATGGTATTATGTGCCTGTACGATTTTGACAGTAGAGTGAACTATTGTGCAGGTGATGATGTACACAATGAAATTATGCCAACATGTTCTGCAGAGAACAACCACTTGACTGAGAAGCGACAGTCAGTTTTCACCAGCAATATATATTCAATTGGTAATTGGGCTAACTGAAGGCAATTGTACCTAACCGTTTGCAAAGGTGTGCTAAATCATTTGAAATTTGTGCAAGCTGTTGGAAATTGTACTTGTCATTGCAAGGATGTGCTAATACAATTGCAATTTGATTAAAGGAATGAGATATTCCAATCTGTTGTGAACAAGTGCCCAGTGGTTTGGAGGTTTGCACGTGTTGTTTTGAGAATGCATTTCTGTTTCGTGAAATGACCCAAAGCAATGGAGAAAAACTGTAATATGCAAATAGAGCTAATGCTATACACCAACACGCTATTATCAATGTGAGCATCTTAGCAAACTGATTCGAGCATTTAAGCTTAGCTGAAGTCACAGTTGTGCTTATGTGCACTCTGTCTGCTTCTTTCTATTTTGATCTTTCTCTGTAGATTTTCTCAATGGTTTTTCTTACATTAATCTGTAAAGCACTCTAATTTGTATCGTTTCCTAAAATATCATGGACCGTAGTCAGTATTTTTAGAGGGTTAGTTGAGGGTACAGGTGAATCTAATCGTGCAACTGACCGGTCAGCGTGTCGGGCACCAGGCTGAGCCTCGGGCCCTGACTTGTGTTCAGGTTTGCCAGAGGTTCTTTGATGTTGCACCAAACAGACGGAAACACGGACCCCTCACCACCGGGCCTGCTGTCAGACAGGACACCGGGATGCACTCAGTAACCCGCACCACAGAGAGTACAGTAAATACACAGGCCAATGTATATTATCGCTCAAATAAGTGTGCCATGTCTACTTTGTTCTGAAAATGAGAACACAGACAGTTCATATACACTGTGTAGAAAAAAAAGCAGAGATGAATCCACGAGTCTGATTGATGTGATGTTTTATTTATGCCTGACGGGAAAATCTCTCTCCAGGGATGAAACTGGGAGGTCACTGTATGTTCTTCTTTGCAGAAAAACCTTCTAAGATCAGGGGGTTGTGTTTTCTTAAGATTGGAGCATTGGAATAAAAACACATTCTACGGATTAAGAGAATAAAGTTATACTATTTAATGAATAAAGATAAAATTCAATAAGGAACAAAGTAATTTCACCAGAATAAAGGATAACAAATTTTCAAAAGGCAGGACTCAAACTCTTGATTTACAGTCTCATCGTTTCTCCAGAAACTATGAAACTCAAGATTTAACCAGCGATAGCATTGCGGTCGACTGCTACCAAACTCCAAATTTCCTCCTCCATTACAGAGGCAACAATCTTACAAGAGTGTGTGGTTCTATCTTTAGAATAAAACTCAGTTTCTTTCACAATCTTTTCAAAGTCCTGACACATAGGATAATGTGCTGCTGATGTGCCAAAATGACGTGTTTGGTTATTTGTGAAAACCACTAAAAATGTTGTGAACAAGAAGCTCTTCCTTCCTCATTTCCACACAGCCGACGGACTGATATCCCCCACATGAAATGACGCATAGCCTTAAATATTAACTTTATTTTGTTAATGTTACTGCTGCATTCTTATACAATTACAACTGTTACCCTCTAAGTGGCCTCAATAAAGATTTTGCTTTGCACATTAAAGACCAAAGTTTAGAAGCATCTCTTTGTTTGCTGGTCTGTCTGTCTCCTCCTTCCTGATAAGTTGACGAATGTAGACAACCTGGCTTTCTGACCCAGTGAAACTTTTCACTGACACATCTGATAAAAAGGTCACTTCTTAATATGAATGGGGTATTTATTTTTTGCCTCGGCAGTGTTAACTGACATATAACACAGCAGCATCCTCTGCAGAAGAAGGAGCTGTACATACAGTGCCTCTCCGTCCGCTCAGTCACATGTTGCGCTGCTCGTGCTTCACTGTAGCTGCTGCTTCTTAAGCCACAGCTGCATGAGGCAAAATCAGGCTTCTTTTCTTCCTGCGAGGCATTTTAGGAAATATCGGAATGCAGTAAAATAGATGAGGTGATGGTGGAGTACACAAGGCTGTGATATAATATTTAAGATGGTGTGCTGAAAATCGTGATGGATGATATTTTCCTTTCGATTACATCGATGGGGATCTCGTATTTGATTTAAAAACCAGAGTATGTCTTGGCATATATATATCGACTGAGTAATTTGTGCGTTGGAGCGTGTGCATATGTCCCACATTGAGGCTGCTGTCTGTGGATGTTTTGTCTATGTGTGTTTATATTTGCTTTCTGGTATTTTGTGTGCATGTTTAGATGTTTTTTTTTATATTTTTGCTTGCACGAGTGTCACAGACACATGGTTTGTGGGTGTTTGGCAGATGCTCCTGACTAGCTTACCATTTGTGACTGTTCTCACATGGGTTGAAGATCTGTAGTAAGGGCAACTCACAGTATTTTTCACATTTCCAGGTGGCTGCAGGCTCGGGGGGGGGGGGGGGGGGGGCCTTGGTGTCCTGTAAAACATGTGGCGCAGTGAAAGGAGGAGGTGGTGTGCGGAAGATGAGGTGCCGAGAGGGTGAAGTGCTGCTCATGGCCTGTTTCGCCAAGAATCAATAAGTTACAGTTCTTTTATACTCATTTCTGTGCTCAACATCTAAAGCTTAAAGTTAACTGGTTCCAAATTTTCTCTGCGCAAGTAATGACTTCATTACGTGATATGACACACAGCAACAACGTCAGCCTGTGGAAAATCCAACAGTCAGTTTTACACTATTTAAACTTTAAGATACATAAACATATTGAATAATCACTTTTAAAATGTAGAAATAAACGTTTTCCCCCACTTTGTGCTACGATGTGCGGCTCTCCTTCTATTTAGGGTTAGGGTTAGTGAGTTTGCACTTGCAAGTTTGCACTTAGTTTTACAGAGCTATTGCAACTATGTGGCTGTTCAGTCACAGTTGTTGTTTCCATAATTTGGTTCCACAGTTTATTATTAGATTTAAAGATGAGATATAATGTCTTGATTATTGAACTTTAGTTGTGTTGCCAGGCAGATTTTGAAGCTGTTGGTCTGTCCTGGGCCGGCCTTTGCTTCCAATCTATGCTATGCTTCCAATCACTATGCTATGCTAAGCTAGTAGCTGCTGGCTGTTAGACGCACAATCACTGGACTGACATGACAGTGAAGTTTTGGTTTAACCATAACACACTTTTCACCCTTTTACTATAATTTTAACATCGGTGCCACCAAGAAAAATGCAGTATCAGGATCAGGATGGACAATAAATAGGCCGACAGCATTTATACCAGCATTTATACCTCCATGCTCTATTATATACTCGGGTCAGACAGATATTTCAGCTTTGGTGTAACAGGTTCAAGGAGACCTTTGCTAAAAAACTACCAGCTGTGATTCAGCTTGAGAACTGCCGTATTTATTGTGCGCTCAAGGTCACATTTTAAAGTCAGTCACCTTGATCCCGGCACACATGTGCTCACTGGACGAGGATGCATGGCACAATGAGGCAATCGCAGCAGGTGAAATTTGGCGTCAAGCCTCATGAATCTGCTCTTTCAGTTTGTCCTCCACCGGGCGATTGAGTCGCCACATGGAAATTTAGAGTCTGACAGAAGCAGGTGCCGACACACTCAGTGTGCAGCATAGCAAGAAACACAAGACTCCAAAAAGACTGTTCCCTCCTCTACAGTGCATGACGGGATGTGTGTGTTGGGGGGGGGGGGAACTGATATTATCAAGTGGAGCCAAGACTCCAATCATTTAACTTTGAGGGAGATCAGGTGAAGTGTGTGTCATATGTTTTGAGAGAGGGAGAGAAAGGGGAAACTATGGGGGTAAATCTCGTTGAATTACTACAGACGGGCAGTTCACCCTTGAGGAATCTCAGGTCGTCCTTGTGAGAGGCTCGCCATCACACACACACACACACACGCACACACACACAAACACACACACACACCACTCTCCCCCCTCCTCCTGCATCCCTGTCTCCTCCCCCTTCGAACAAAAAAAATATCCCTCCTCTCCATTGCACCCTCCCAGCCCACCACCACACCACCACCCCTCCCCTCCGCACCCCTCCCCTCAGCCTGCAGAAGATCGCCGTAATTGGTCGCTGCTGCCGGGACTGAGCGACTGCGCTCCGGCGTGCGGGTTGGCGCATCCTCTCGCGTCCGGCGGGAAGATGCGCAAGACCTCTGCGTGAAAAGTGGAAGGGAGAAGGTGAAAGACAAGAACACAACACCCCCCCCCCCCCCCCACATCATATTGTACCTGCATTTTTTAGCTGGGGGGTGCGCCGACATGCAGCCACTGCCTCTGCGGCTGCTGCGCTGTGTGCGTGTATAACCGTTGAGTGGAGTAAGATTGGAGGACCCCCCCCTCACATCAACACCACCACCTCTCTCTCTCTCTCTCTCTCTCTCTCTCTCTCTCTCTCCCTCACCCCCTCTCCTCTCTCTCTCCTCCCCCCGCTGTAATATTTATGACAAAACGGAGGCAAATTATTCTGGTCACGTTTTTGGCTGACAGTCGGCTGTCCCGGAGAGCGCTCAAGTGAAGCAGGGTCCAGAGCTGGAGACATAGCGCAGCGCAGCGCACCGACACCTGCAGTAGGGATGTATAACGGGGATTCCCACTCCGCAAACTGGTAAGTTCCAACACTCCGACTGCTGCACTTCTCATGACACTCATTTGAAGCATTTCAAGAAAAAAAAAATCGTGTTTTTAACGATAAAAACAGTAGGGGTTTGTATTTGGAGACAACTGGACTTAGGGGTTTCAGCTAAATGAAATGGATGCTGGTCTGTCCATCGGTGGGACAAGATCCGCCCAGACCTATTGGGATTCCCGAGACGACAGTAATAAAACATCACCTCACAACCGCACTTGATCGCAGCCTCCTGTCTTGTCACGGGCTCATTTTAGTCGCTTGTTTGCATTGATGAAGATGATGAAGTGGCTGATCTGGTGTGGGACACAAATCCTTGGATCGTTCTTAGCTTGTTGCAGCAGCAACAGACGACACTTGGACCAGAGAGGGCAAGAAACCCGATGTGAAACAGCGCATATGAAGCAGGAACACTCTGCCTGCAGTGTTGTATTATTTGGTCATGTTCCAGGGAGCACCAGTGATTGTTGATGTGCCTCAGTCACATGGATGCGCCAGGCTTGACGCGTAGCGGTCCGCTATCATGGTCTAGAGCTCAGGCTCAGCGCAGCAACGAAACACTTCACATTTATTGTTTTAATCAACTCATATTATTCCACATGTAGTGCACGTGATTTGTTGCTGTTGAACTGCCATCACCCCATGAGACCTATAGGTCTGAGGGACCGTTTATCTGAGCTTCTCTGCGCTTATTTAAAACCCTCCATCATAAAAAAAGAGAGGGAGAAACAGTGTCATCCAAATACAACCGTTTTTACAGCCCGACAGATCATTAGCATTTTCCTCGCCTAACTTCAGCTTTTATGTAAATCTCAAATCTGAAATATGATTAGTGTCACTGTGCAGCACAGAATTCATAATGCTCTCTTTTTACCTCAAGTTTCCTCCTGTGCATAAATCCATCTACCAATACTACTGTAAATGTCCTTATGTAATCTATAGCCTCCTCTCCTCACTTGTGTGAATATGGAGCAGGGAGGGAGATTGTTGTGAACACTTGTTCATGAGACGTGAAATGGGAACATGTTTGGTCGGAGGCTGGAAGAAAGGCTCTCTGTGGTGGATTTCTTCCTGCTGCAGAGCAAGGTTACTGCTTCCATTGATTTCATGTCAAACTACTCCTTGTTTGCATAAGTTGATAAACAGTGATGGATCAGTGGACAAATCAAATTGTTTGCCTTCTTAATGTGATTTGTTTTATTTAAAGTTGTAACCGTTTTTTTTCTCCATCAAAGACTTATCTTTTGTCCTTAATCCGAACCCGTGCTATGCCTAGTGCAGTGTTCAGAACCTTCAGAATGTAGTCTTTGAAATATTTTAACACTAAACTAGTTTTGATTGTAACAAGTTAGAGAAAAAGCTTAATTAAATGTTGATAAAGCTGCTTTAACATGTAATAATATTACACATGCAGCAAGGCAAACACATTTGACCAAAAAGTGAGTATTTCTACAAAACGTTTTTGTTCTATCCTTGACAGTCTCCTCAGTCTATTTGTTTATCGTGATTTTCCTGAAACACCTCAGTTTCTCACAAACTATTAAGATTAAGATCCATTTATTCGTCCCAAACACATGCACAGACATGCAAAGGCACACTCATGCAGGTAGGGAAATTTAATCTCTGCTTTTTACCCATCTGGTGCAGGACACAGAGCGACCATGTATGGCGCTCGGGGAGCAGATGTTGGGGGAGTGAGGTGCCTTGCTCAGGGGCACTAGAGAGGGTAGGGAGACTCTTGGATTTTTGGACAGAACAATCCAGGTTCATCTTTTGTTGTCTCTCCGTGGAGTCGAACCAGAGACGAACCAGAGACCTTCTCTGCCCATAGTCCAAGTTTCTGCCACTCGACCACCGCCTCTCCTATTAAAGTAACAATCTTGATATAAGGTAGCCTACATTAGAGCTTTTCATTTCCCTATATATTTTATGATGAGTATAAACATGCAAAATATTAAAACCTAATAGTAAAGGCTCTGTGTGGTTTCCTGCTTGTGGCCTTTTAAAAAAACATACCTGTATGTGTATCATTCTCATTTCCACGTAAAAATCCCTGCTATACGAATCTCAAAGGGACACTTATTTTTCAACGTTATTCGGTGACAGACCGTGTGTTTGCTTCGCATATGGGTCACTGTGTGTTTGTGTCTGTGCATGTATTTATAGAGAAGCTTTGATGCTGCTCGTGGGGGAAATATTCCACCACACGTGTCACTCTCTGGTTTAGACGCCACAGTGATGTACTGCAGCGTGGTGTCCAAAGGAGAGCTGTACCTCTGTCCGACGTGGCGTTTGATTGAAAGTTGTGTTTACCTTTTATACAACAGACCTGAAGAGGAGATGGTCAGAGTCCTGTTGTGTGCTCTTACAGGGAAACAACAGTGTTGGAAAACACACACACGATTTATTCTGAAGTTTCTTTTTGGTCACCATTTGTGTTTCAAGTATTATTTTAGATAAATGACCGAAAATGGCTTAAGATATTGCAATTGGTTCACACTGAATATGAAACATTGCACAGCTATTACTATTACCACAATTTTTGTTTAGTTTTATTTGATATAGCATTAAACAGTTGTTTTAAAAAAAATTTAAGCTGTTATGTACATTGATCTAAAATGTAGTCTTACACTGACAAAATCTCACTGTTAGTAAAAAGAAATAATGATTACACCATATTTACTTCTGCAAAAGCCTTAACCTGTGTTGTTATATTTGTATTTTCGAATATTAGAACAGTGTTTTTGAGCTGAATGGACATCTTTTCTTTCTTATCAACCAACCTGACCAAAGCCAGACAACTCACTAACCTTTGTTTGACTATAAACTTGCACATGTCCTTGTATAAAACTACAGATACAGAACAACAAGTACAGAGCAAGTACGCAAAAGGTCAAAACATCATAAACACCCGTTACTTGCCTTGCACGCAGACATTTTTATTACTGATTGCTGAGATTGCTTGTCCTCCTTTCCAGTGCACTCGCAACCGCTGGTGTGAAATTAAAAGCCTGCTACACTTAATCCTCTTACCAAATATAGTAAATAACAACGTTGCTTGAAGTGTGTGAGTGCATGGAAACGGAGCAGAGGCGGAGACGATCTCAGCACTGTCATTGGACCAAAGCAGGGTAGATGATTGGGGAGAAAGCAAATAGCGAGATGAGATAGAACAATAAATCATTAGAGAGTGCAGAGAGGAATGACAACGTGAGAAAGCTTTTAAGAGCAAGGATACAGATGCAACACGAAGGAGCGGACCATACGTGAAGACTTAACAGACTCAGTGTGGCCACCCATCTGCAGACCAGGGATACAGCCGCCGTCTTGTTTACATGACGTATTTATATATATTTTTAACAGAATCACATAAATATATGAATGCTGCAGAGGCACCAGCTTTTTTGCTAGATGCTAACAGACATAATGTTTAAGTGTAAATCATAACAGATCAGGATTATTCTTTGTCATTTGCTGGGTAACGTAAATAAATGGATGGATTTGTACTTATATAGCGCTTTTCTAGTCTGATGATGACCACTCAAAGCGCTTTACAGTAAAGTTTTACATTCACCCTTTCACACACACATTCATACAGTGCATCTATCCCAGCACTTTGTTATTCTATGGGGGGCGATTCAGGGTTCAGCATCTTGCCCAAGAACACTTCGGTATGCAGATGGGTCAGACTGGGGATCGAACCGCCGACCTTCAGGTTGGAGGACGACCACTCTACCCCTCAGACACCCACTGTAAAACACTGTGAAACAACATCAAAGCAGAAAATGGCTCTGAACAAGAGAATACAAAGATGAATTTGATTGGTTAGGAAGAACCCAGTCTGGTTCTGAAATGTTAACCAAATAAAACTTTAATACAAAATGGGTGAACACGATTTGTGCCTGAGCCACGTCGGGTAAATTGTTATGGGAAATGGTGGTGAAGACAACATCTCCCATGATCCCACGCTGTATAACGATATCATCAAACTAGTTTTTTTGTGATTGAGACACCCCCAGCATCCAAAGTTATATATTGTACCTTTAATATGTGCCTCATTTACTTTGCCTCCTTGTGGTTTTGTTATGAAACCTCTCTTGTCATAAGTCTGAATTAGGTTTGGCTGCTTGTTTGCGTGGGTTGGTGTTCCCCTCCCTCAGGTAGGACTTCTGTGCGTCATTATGGTTTGATAGTACAGTTGCCCCTGGCCAAAGAAATCCTGTCTGCTGGAGATAAATGGCATTAATTCAGTTCTAATTGCCTGCTGAAGTGAAATAGCTTCATCGTATTAACCTGAAGCAGTGAGCCTCAAGTCTTTCTTTGTCTAATAATCCTTCACTTCCTCTGTATCTGTTATTTCTATTCTTCAGGTCTATTTTCTTACCTCATCCGCTCTCTACTTCAGACAACTGTAGAACATGATATGTTGCTTCAGAGAGAGATCTCTCTCTGCAGACACTGATCTACTAAAGCACAGCTTGGCATCAAACGTGTGCAAGATTATCCTGATTAGCATTCAGATGTTTTTTAAATCACTGCTCTGTCTGGGGTTTCTCATGGTTTCACTGGGATGCCTTGTGAAAGGTACCCTTTGGACGTTTTTGTTCACTATAGGTGCTATGGTGCAGTTAAGTGGGAAACTGTTGGGTTTGTTCAAGCACGTTTGTTCGAATCATTGTACACAGCTCAAAAAAATCAAGGGAAAACTTAAACGTCACAGTGTAACACCAAGTCAGTTAAACATCGGGGATATAAATCTCTCCATTTACGAAGGACAGCTGATGAATGAAATGAAAGTGAAGAAAGACAAATTAAATAAACAGGTGCAATGAAGAGGCGGAAGCAAGACAACCCCCTAAAAGGGAATATTTTTGAATGTGGTGTCAACAAACAATTGCTCTGTCCTTATCCTTCCTGACTGATTCTAATTATGCTACTGAACTGGTCACTACTGGTAGCATGAGGCTGTACCTGCACTCCTATCAGGTTGCACAGTTATTCCAGCTCCTCCAGGATGCCACATCCATATGTGCGGATACAAGAAGGTTAGCCGAGCACAGTCTATAGAGAAAGGAGGAGACACAAGGAGACCGGCCATTACACAAGGAGAGCTGTACAATGCCATAGAAGGCCATGAACCCAACAGCAGAATAGGTATCTGCTCATTTGTGCAAGGAGGAACAGGAGGAACACTGCTATGGCACAACAAAATGACCTCCAGCAGGCTACTGGTGACCAAACCGTCAGACACGGACCCAATGAGGGTCACATGAGGGCCTGAAGTCCTCTAGTGGGACCTGTGCTCACAGCCCTGCATTGTGCAGCTCGATTGCCTTTAGACAGAGAACACCAGAGTTTGCAGGTCCACCAGTGAAGCCCCTTTCTCTTCACAGATGAGTGCAGGTTCACACTGAACACATGTGGTGGTGGTGAACGTTATGCTGCTGGTATTATCATCCAGCATAACTATGGTCTTGGTTTGGCGGTGGTCTGAAGGGGGCATATCCTAAGAGGGTCACACAGACCTCCATGTCATAGCCAACTGCTGTTAGGTACCGGGATGAAATCCTCAGAGCATTTGTCAGACCTCAAGCGGGTACGGTCGGCGCTGGGGAACCCAGACGGGGCCAGAGTGTTTAGGCAGTTCCTGGATGACGTCAATGATTGCATTGCGTTGCCCCTAATACAATTCACGCAAGTTGCATCAGCCTGTGATTTCGATTTTCCGTGTGGTTTTAAATTCATCCCTCATTGGGTCAGTAAAGATTTAAAAATTCACTCACCAAGATCTGATGTTTGATTTAAGTGTTAAGTGTAAAATGGACGACACGACGGCTCCCTCAGAGTGAAGCTTTTCTTGTAAACAAATGTTAAAAGATGAAGTAAAGAAACATTGATATTGTAATTCATCTTCTAACAGTGTGTGCATCTTCAGTGTATTTACCCAGGAGCAAGGGTTGAGGCTTTTTCCTTCTTAGAGTGGCAACCGAATAGCCTGTTGATTTTGGTTCTTTGTCAACAACGTAGCATTGAATCGATCACAGACCCCAGTTGACTTGACTACTTATTTACAACACTACAACCCAATACAAATTGACATGTTTGTGCAGCACAAATCTTACCTTAGTTTGTCGATTGCATTCGGACAATTAGCTCCTGCTGACAACCGCTGTTGAAAGAGAGACGTCGCTAATCATAACCAATCGCTCCAGAGTTCATAAAGAGTATAGGAGAAATTACTGGTATAATAGACACATAATGAACGCTCTTATATCTCTCCATTTTATCCTCTTATATTGTCTCAGCCTTTTTAATAGTAATCATAGCTGTTCTTTTCAGTGGGGCCAGTGAACAGGCGGCTGATTTACTTAGTTTTACTTCATTTCGCTTGCTTTCGCCCATGATTTTGATTTCCTCTTGTTTTGAAGGACTGGGAATTGCGTGGCAGCCTTAATTAGTGCTTATGATGGGTTGCGCTTGTAATAGCAAGATTACAGGCTTGGGACGTCATAGCTGGATGGAGGATACAGATGGGTGTCTTTAATGAATGGGGAAGCTAAATGAAATCCATCGAACGCGCTGTCAGGTGGTAATGATGCCTCACACCCAGTGGACCAGAGCAATCCAGAGACCACGGTCTTCTCTCAATAGAGCTGTTCCTATGGATTATAGGCTGTGATAATCAACCTGCATACCCAAAGCTTCCTTATTGATGTTCAGGTGGCATCCTGTCAGATTTGAGTGATATAAAGGGACGGTGAGTTGGTTCATTTTACCTCTGATGTGGTGACACCGATTTGTGGGAGGCTACCTGCAGTCTTGCATCAGTACAACACTCAAAACCATAGAATAGTTTATATGTTCAGTGTAAAAGCAGGGACCCATGTGTTTGAAGATGGATGGTGCAGGGGGGAGCCGAGGCGGCGCAACAGGGACTATTCAAAAGAGAGATGGATAGAGGTAGTAAGCAGGGAACAAACATTCCCCTCCAGCAAGCACACGACTCAGCATCCATCTGCACACCCCTAAACCTTCCTCTCATCCATCACTCCCTCACTTCACCTACCTCTCATTTTCATCCTACCTAACCCCCTTCCCCTCCCCCCTCTCCCACACTTGTCTCACATGCAAGTGCCGGTGGGATTCAGCAGTTTCTAAAGCACACAGGATGTCATTCAACCCGGACGGTGATCCATCTTCCGCCATATCTTGCAGAGAGCACACGAGAGAGTGCGTGGGCTGCCGGTGGTTGGCCGTGTGGGTGGGTGGCAGTTAGCGAAGCATTGTGGACTACATGGTGTGCTTGCGTGTCTTCAGCGAGCTGGCAGGAGTTACGAGAACCCATTTTTTAAATGTTACAGTGTCAAGTGTTGTTTGGCCTCAGATGAAGAGCAGGAGTTTTGTTTTTAACACATTGAGAGTTACACTCCTACCTATAACCTACACAGTAGTCAGTGAGTTGTGTATCCTTAAATTTGAAATGCTTGTCTCTTGAAGTTTTTCCTGATCAGAGACACATGCGGTTTAGGTTTGGATGTTGTTGCTCTCACTGTGCAGGTTGTGTTGTTGGCCTGTCCAGGCTCTGTTGTTGGGAGCCTGCCAGGGATGCTGCTGCCCAGCTGGTGGCTGCTCGCTGTTAGCGCTGCTGGATGAATTGAGTGGGAAAATTAAGCCTTTGATCGATTGTCTCACTGCAGACATTAGGGATACCTAAGGCGGCCGTGATTCAGTGTGCTGCATGCACAGTCATCGTCTTTGCTTTCTGTCATTTCCCCTCTTTCTCCTTCACTCCCAACCCTTCTCATCGGTCTCTCTCTCCTCTGTTTCCAATTCTTCCCTAAATGTCAACTTTAGTGTCAGTCCCACCGAATAAAAGAGCAAATGCGTCTTTCTAGTCTCACCATTTTGTACTGACATTTTACAGTTTTACAAGGGGAAGAGAAAAAAACAGATGGCAATTTCTCTGTGGATAGCAGCCCAAATAAACCACAGCACAATGCAGCGACACTGTCATGTGCATGTGTGGTCATTTACAATGCCACTGAGTAAACATGTTCTCTTTTTGTTATCAGAGCAAATAGAGACTGATTACTACCAAGCTTCCAATCTAATTCTAAGACAGCAGTCTTGTCACAAAGATTCAGGTTTAATCTACTGTTTCTGCCTGATGTTGGACCTGCAATGGAAATGTGAGTGTTTGTGTAGTTGAACTTACTATATATCTTCAAGAGGAACATTTTGAGCAATGACCTGGAAGACCCAACATTTAGGGTGAATGAGGAAATTTTGGGCACTTTTCAAAGGCATGATCATATGTTAAGACAATTTTTTTCAAGGTTAGGTTTGTGTGTGTGTGTTTGTGTGTGTGTGTGTGTCGTGTTGGGGGACTGGAATCTATTTACACACTATGAGGACCTTTCTTCCTTATGTTGACATAAAACTCTCTCTTTTAGTCTCTATTACGCAATATAGATTTAAGTTTTAGGTTTAGGTAGAGTTAGATTATAGGTTAGATTAAGGCTAGTTTCAGTTTAAGTCTATGGTAAGGGTTAGACACGTAGTAACTATGGTTATGGTTAAAGTAAGCCTAAAGGAAGTCAATGGTATGTCCTCTGAGATATGATCGTGTGTGTGTGTCTGTTATCCTTTATTAGTGCATTACCATGAAAGTCCAGTTGCAGTCTCGCTGTCATCCAAGATGAGTCTTGTGTGAAACGAAGTCTGTCTCTATCCATTAAAGGGAAGATCACAAACAACATTTCAGTGTATTTACTCATTGATGTGTCCTGTGAGAGTCGGTTCTTCAATCATCTCTTGGACTTAAACGTGAATGCAATAGATTCCTGTGAGAGCAGGCATAAAAACAGGGCAAACACACTGACACAATGCAGGTTGTGGCCTTGTTATTAACTTTAAACTTGAATTTGACCTTGGCATCCACTGAGCCGCCGTATCGCTGTGTTGATTACAGTCTTTTTGCAGAATGTGTTTCACTGCACTTATCTTGGGGGTCGATGGAGACGTAACTAGTATTAGTCTCCATCCTCCACCTGCTCTGGTTTCAGCATCTGCTCGGCCAGTTTTTCTGTCTGCGTCAACCCCCCTATGGTGCTGGGCTGCATTCAGAATAAAACCTTTTTCAGCAGCATTACACAAAAATTACTGGACAGATTATGATGAAACTTGATGGGAGGATGTGGTTTGGATTCCAATTGAACAATGCATGGTTCAGGCATAATTAAAGGGCTGATATCCATACGTGTGTGTAATTTGGTGCAGGATTGATTGTTTTTAATGAGACTCTTGGGCCTTAGCAGAGGTATGGACTATACTGAGCCCAATTTTAGTAGACAATATTACATTTTTCAGTTCACAGTTTCTCCAGATAATCCGATGAAAACTCTGTGCTACACCTATACTCCTAATGTGGGCTACTGATGTGTGTTGCACTAAAACATAATTCACAAACCGGCCAAGAAAATGAAATGCTTTACATTGTGTGGTATCCAGTTATCCTCTAATGCTTGGTGTTTGTGTTTTGCAGTACTAATTCAGCCATCAGGAAAAGAAAAAAAAAGCTAAATATATGGTCTGTCTGAAGTGTTTGCACAATCTTAAGAGATGAGAAAAGGCTAGAAAATATAGAGAGAAACTCAAAGTCCCTGAGTGACAACTGAATCTGCTCTAGCATTTACCCGCTGATATTGTAAAAAAAAGGGGCCTGACAACCTGTCATCTCGTACCCAACACTTATAATAACCCTGACAACTGGGTCCAGGAGGCTCTGCAGTGTCTGATACTGTCAGTTTGCTGCTGTTGTTCCGGAGCAAAGCAAAGAAGCTACTGTAATTGAATCACCATCTGCAAAACCAGAGGATGGACTGAAGGACTGACTTCTTGTGAAATATGCTGTGCATTGACGACTAACACTGCGTTCACACCAAGTGCATTTTTGCCTCATTTTATTTGCGCCAGTATCATTTGTGCTCACTGTTTTCTCTAGGAGCTGCTTCTGGATGATTTCTGGTGCTACCTGAGGCTGATCAGTGGCCAGTTCGATGACATGCAAACTCGGGTCGGTGCATCTCAACTTTTATTGGCTTTGCTGCATCACGTCAGGCTTATCTTTTGCTCAAGTTCAAATATTTCAAGTCAAGCTAGTGAAGCAAATGACGAAATTTGTATTTCATTTTCACATCGCGGGTGATCGAGTGTGAGGTCATTTCCTAATATAACATGTTTTGTATTTGATGCCTTAAGCTCTTTGTTCTCTGCCGCTGTCCCCTCTACCTGACCTGTGAATCACAGGAGGCAAATTATTTTCTTCCACCTTGTTTCTGCTAATTCACTCCAACTTCGCTGCAACTGTACAATGCACTGATAACAACCGAAACACCATTACAACATTACTGACATGGACTTCTCAGACTTCTCAATTACCAGGACCATTCATTTGAATACGATCTCTCCCCTCAAATGAACCTGAGTATTTGTATTCCCCGGTGAAATACACAAACACTGCAGGTCATTAGAAACTCTAACCAGACTTCAGCACCTTGTCTAATCCCCCTCTTCCCTCTCTCCATGTGACTCTCCCTGCCCGCAGGTCAGAGTCACAGCTGCACATATAAAGGGCTTCTGACGTTTGTCTTGACCTCAAAACAGCCTGCTAACACAGACGTTCTCCACTGTTTCGTCTGTGGCTCTTTTGTATCTCTCGTTGTATCTTGTTCATCACTCAGTTTTGAGTCTCCATTATCACAGGAGTGATTGTGACTCATGTTTCTCTTAGTATTAGAAGTGCATAAATGACTCTTGTTGAAAGCTATTGACTCTGCTCATTTCAAACCCTCATCCACTTCTAATTATTGTTCGAACTCAATAGAAACAAACCATGGCCTAATGTTTGATGAGACTGATCAAAGCAGAGACTCCAGACGTAATCTGCTCATTTTACTCTTGTGAAAAAAAGGAGCTGATATCTTTAAAAATAGAATCAAGTCGTCTGTTGTTTGCTGTGTTATACCATCCTGTTTTTATACCTCTACACCGGCCACTGCATCTTGTTTCCGCTCATTCCATTTTTGTGAACATAATTCGTTAAGAACACCTTGAGGAAATGTCCTCATTCAGTTGGACCAAAGGGTTCATTTGTGTGGTCAAAGATTTATATCACTGTGACCACAACAATCTCAGGAACACCTCCAGAAAATCCTTTTAACTTTGGTTCAAACATTCACTTTGAATCACAATGGAACTGATTGTCGGTCAAAGGTCAAGGTGACCTCACAAAACTCTTTGTCTGCTTGAGACTTGGCACACATTTCCACTTGGACTCATAGATTAACTGATTCGATTTGGGTGATCAAGGCTTAAGGTCACAGTGGCCTCATAAAATAATATAAAGTCTGCAGCTTTTAGGTAATTTCTTAAAATTTTGATTAGTTATCACTTGGACTCAAAGATAAATGGATTAGATTTGAGTGGTAAGGGGTAAAAGCTCACAGTGACCTCGTATGTGGGTGAGACTTTTTTGTAATGTAGACTTCCTATACTGCCGACATTTCCTTTATTCATAAAAGTCATCATACTTTGTGATAATGTGACCTTTGATCACATAAACGAGGAACACAATTCTCTAACTTCACCAGGTGTTAAAAGAAGGTAATAGAAAGGACTCACAACTATTTTATGTGGTTTTCAAAATGTGAGCGCAGGAACCTTTGAGAGGACAGGAAAGCAAGTGTGTTTGTGAGCTCTCTTGATTCAGGCTTGTTAAATTGGCAGATCGATGATGCCTTAAATCAATGTTCCAGCAACGTCACAAACACTATGGAACCCATTAGTGGATTGAGATAGACCACTGTTCCACACTGTCCTGCCTGCAGGTCCTTTCCACATGACAAATGGCAGGAAAAACTGTGAAATAAAACAAAACGGAAAAGGGCAAGCCACGAGAGTGAGAGCAAAGAGCTGTGGCAGAGGAAAGGTTGACAGAAGAGGCCGGGGTCAGCACTTGCCAACAAGGACACACCTGTATCTCTTCCTCATCGACAGAGGCAGGGAGGGAGCTGATTTTTCTCCTTTACTCTATAAAGAATCTCATCTTGAATCAACCAGGACTTTGTATGATTCCTTCCCAGTGCACAGGAGAGCATGCGGCCAGCCATGCATAACATGCTCTACATGCAAAGTAGTCTGTCTCAGCCTGTTTCCTGCAAAGGGGGATCAGAGTAGGAAGGAACGTAGGAGAGCAGAGGAGAAAGAAAGGGAGGACTGGAGAGAGGATGCAACGGAGAGCCAGTCTTTCTCTACTTGCATTGTTTATGTGCCACTGTCTGCGGATCATTGATCCATTCGTCTTCATTACATCTCCCTGTAAGGACTATTAACTGCTGCCACCCTCAGTTGGGTGCCTGCGATGTTGACGTGCACAATAAGGTCTCTCTACCGGCCTAACAATGTCCCTGCCACCTCTCATCCAGGAGGTAGGAGCTGGCAGTTTCATATTGCTGGTGGATAAAACAAGACAGGATTATATTATTGTGTTAATTGTCTAAACCAGGTGGGCCGTTGCAGGTAAAGGTAGATTTAACTGCTAAAGACACATGTAATATGTCACTGCCATCTTAATAATATAGGTTGCATCTTGCATGTTTGCGTTATGCTGCGAGACTCTTTTCTGACCCATATAATGTATGTTGCATAATGATGAATCCAACATCCACCCACTCATGCTCACTAAAAGCATCTTTGTAACTGGATTCAGCACATATATGAGCTGTAAGTGTAGCCAGGAAGTAGATCCCCGTTGGTTTTGTTAAGACATCTACACTGTCCGGGGATGGTTATCATGGTTAGCAAATGTCCCCCATGAGACAATCCTGCCATGACTTTCTCTCTGCTCTAACTGCTACCGTTGTTTATGTGAAGGGTGTTGTCGTCTAACTGCCTGAGCCCAGTGAGACATCATGGGTCATCAGCAGCAGCTTGAACTGCACCCCATGATTCCACTTGATTGCCAAGAACCCTTTCACCTCGCTGTGTCAACTCATGGCTTCCCCGCACTTGTGAAATCTGACAAGTTTGACTTGTACTTGTTGTACAGTGTTATTTTTGTGTAAATATGAGACGAGTTGACTGTTAAACTGCTCAGTGTGTCCTCCGTCTGTCTGTCTGTCTGAGTCCTCACCATCTTCTTTCTTTGTATCTTTATTTCATAGAATCAACCTCTGATCAAACCTTAGTCCTCTGTGCTGTCGGGGCGGGAAAGGAGAGACAGAGCATGGTCTGGGGTGGCGGCCACTGTTGCTATGTGTGAAGGAGTGCCAAGGCGCCAATGGAGACCGAAGGCTATCGTGACCTACTGGAGACCAGTGACGGCCAGGGGGTAGGCGTGCTGGATGGTGGTGGCGAGCTGGGTGTGGAGGAGGGATGGAGCTCACCCTACCCGCTGGGCTTCCAGGTGTCTTTGACCACTGTGCTGATGCTGGAGCTGGTGCTGGGCTTCAGCAGCAACCTGACAGTGCTTGTGCTGTACTGCGCTCAGTCAAACCTGGTGGATTCAGTCAGCAACCTGGTGACGGTCAACCTCCATGTGCTGGACATACTGGTCTGTGTGCTGTGTCTGCCGCTCACTGTGGCTGTGATCCTGCTGCCTGCTAACGCCAGTGGAGTCGGCAACCTGGCCACGCTGTGCTGCTTTCACGAGGCCTGTGTCACGTTCACCAGCGTGGCGACAGCGGTCAATGTGTTGGTGATCAGTCTGGACCGATATGACATCTCTGTGCGTCCGGCGAGTCGTCTGCTGACCCCCCGGCGTGCTGCGCTGCTCCTGGCAGCAGTGTGGGCTGTATCTCTGGCTGTCTTCTTCCTGCCCTTTCTTGAGGGGGACTTCTTCTCTTCAACAGTAGAGGAGGGCGAGGATGAGGAGCCGGAAAGGCAGAATAATGAGCCTGAATTCACCACTAGACTGACTACCCTTTTTTCCTCCCCCTCTCCCTCCGTATTACCCTCCACTCAGCCATCCCCTGCTTCACACCACCTGTCACCAGTATGGCAGAACAGGACACTGCTGTGTGTCGGAGGGCAGGGGTATTACACAGGCCTGGCAATGTATTACCACTTGTTACTCCAAGTGCCCTGCTTCTTCATCGCTGTGGTCGTCATGTTGTTCACCTACTCCAAGATCCTACAGGCCCTCAACATCCGCATCGGCTCCCACATGATGAGGGGTTCACGTAAAAAGGATTCCACCTGCAGGATACGTTGCAGAAGGCGGAAGAAGAAAGACCTGAGCCTGCCCACAGAGGTAGTGTCCTCCAACCAGAACCAGAACCTTAGCCATCCTCCTCTCATCCCCTCTCCAACACCTACACCAACATCCCCCCCGCCGCTCTCCTCCATGCCCCAAGGGATGTCTGACAGTGGAGCAACAATCACCACAGTCAGCACTGCTGCCACCACCCCAATCGCAACCACACCAGCTTCCATTGCTTCTCCAACCCCAGCTTTAGCTTCAGCCTCAACAGTGCAGACCCACACCACCTCACCACTGCCTGCCTCCACCATGGGAGTCCAGGCCTCAGTTTCGGCAATCATTGCTTTGAGGCGTGCAGTACGCAGACACAGGGACCGCCGGGAACGGCAACGCCGCGTCCTAAAAATGTCCCTAATCATCATATCCACCTTCCTTGGATGCTGGGCCCCTCTGTCCTTGGTCAACATTTTAATCCTGTGTATGGGTCCCAGCGACAGCCTGGTGCGGATCCGCCTTTGCTTCCTAGCAATGGCTTATGGAACCACTATCTTTCATCCTCTGCTCTATGCTTTCACCAGGCAGAAGCTTCGCCGCGCTCTCAAAACACGGGTCAAGAAGAGAGTGGTATCCCTTCTGCAGGTGGACCCAGCTGTCAGCGGGGGGACAGTTATTCAAAACTCATGGGTGGAGGGGGGAGGCAAGAAGAAGAGTCGTAAACCACGGGTAGAGGCCAGTGACGGCACTGATCGATGCCTCACTGAGGCAGTGAAGGAATGAAGCTTCAGCATGCACGTGTGTGTGTATCTGTGTGTATGTGTGTGTGTGTATGTGTGTGTTTGTGTATGTGTATGTGTATGTGTGTGTGTGTGTGTGTGTGTGTGTGTGTGTGTGTGTGTGTGTGTGTGTGTGTGTGTGTGTGTGTGTGTGTTAGTGTGCATGTGCGTGTCGTGTGCATGTGTGCGTGCATGTGTGATTGCGTGTGTGTGTGTGTGAGTTGAATTGTGTGTCTCCACTTTGCTGGAGATGGATCTGGTGTCTGTTCATTCACGGGTGAGAGAGATAAGATCCAGTTTGTTTACATAGGTCTGGACAAATCCCATGACACCTGTTTCCATGCAGATGTTGAGACAGGTGAGTCCTGAGATCCAATTAGAGGCAGCTTTCTGCTCTCAGCGACCCTCATTAGTCCACTTCCTGACTGACAAGGTGGCCACCATTTCTCCATGGCAACATTGACGAAGAATTACGAAGAAAAACCATAACCATAGCTACTCAAAATTATAGTATGTACCTCGATTTATAGGGAAAAGGTTAGATCACAGAAAAAATATATTGCTCCTGCACTTTCAACTTGCATTTGCATGAATATATGCACAGACACACACACATATACACGCTTCATGCACACGGATGTATAGTCAGTCATTATCTGTGAAAGCACACCTATATCTACCTGCACAGATATTCTCAGAGAGAAAAATATTGATTAAAATATATATTTCTCATTCGTTTCCTATTTTGTCATGCCTTAATTTAGTTATTAAGATATTCACCTGGTGCTGAATGTCCTGCTGTATGTTTACAACAATGCATCAGAGTGAAGGTGTTGGCACATTTTGTAATAGGCAAATTAATGGCAGGTAAATGCAGGCATTCAGATACAAAGTTTACAGGCTCACACAAAGAAAATAAGAAAACTGCAAAAAAAATGACTAATATTAAATTTTCCAATAAGAAGCATATTTTAGAAGAATATGCACAAGTTAAGGCATGTTTTTTTAATTTTTATATATAATTTAATGGTCTTGATGGCTTAGTCGAGGATATTTGTGTGATTGTGTCTGAATGTTTACACTTGTGCTTGTATGCTTGTGTGTTTGCGGTAAGGTGCGGGTGCATAAATAAACAAACAAAAGAGTGTACGTGTGTGTCCATGATTATGTGCAATAAATCGTGAGCAAAGCAATGACCCTGAGGATGTGAACTAAGAGAATGTGAACACAGAATTGTTGGTTTTCTTGTTACGCTTCAGATTGCAGACGAGAGGGGGGGGTAAATCCTCTGATTAACAGTAGAGAGCCACTGGGCAGAACGGGAAAATTAATTATGTGGAGCAACTGTAACCATGTGTATATGAAGGGCCACTGTAATATTACTGAAATTGTATCACTTCAGCTTTTAAGTGGAAATCAAAGGGCAATATTTTGTGAAAAACATCGTGACAACTTCTCACTGTAGTCACTGCAGGTGAACTAGCAGAGGAATCCAATCTTGGAGAAACAACAACTGACAGGGGACGTCCCCTTGTGCCGAGTCCTGGACAAGTTACACTACATCTGTATCTGTCTCTTTACTCAGGGCTTCATGTCTCATATCCAGTCATGATGGACATAAAACACTAAACCAGTCCTCAAAAAGCTGTTGTGTTATGGTTGTTACAGTAGGTAAAAGATTTATGTCAGTTTGTAGATAGAGTCCACATTCAACTTTGTACGAGCTTGGAAAGCTCCTATGGGGCTTTTGGGCTATTTCCTCCCTCATCCTCACCCCTTTTACACTATGAGCCGGACTGAAGACAGTAATTATTGTGTATTCATGTACAGTTTTCAGGGATGTAAATATTGAAGTGTCTGTTTTGGGTTTTAGAATTTAAATTCAAATTTTCTTTATCACAATCATCTGCCGGACAGAAAATCAGCCATTGTGATAAACTCTTGAGTGAGTTGGAAAGTTACTGTAAAGAAAAGATTCATGTAATTGTATTTGTGTTAATACTGTATGTGTGTACACTGTACTGTACATTTATGACCATGTGTATAGAGACCTATTAGTATTGTATAAGATTTATATTATGTGTTATTGTATAGGACAGAACCAGATCTGTATTAAAAATATAAGAATTGGTCTATTTCTGGTCATTGTGTCATTTCATGCACGTTTCAGGCTCAATTGGTCATTGTTTTTCAAATTTGAATTCTTACTTCCAAGGAATTTTGTTTTATTAACTTTTCACCGGATTTTTTAATTAAAATTAGAAAAGAATTTGCTATATCATTTGGAATTAGAAAAATGTGGGTCTCTTGTTTCTATTTCACATGCTTTTAAACAAAAAGGGAATCAAAAGCAATAGCCTACGGAAGAAAGATTTATAAATCCAGAAGAAATTGGGAAATTGTTGTGTTTTTTATCCTGTGAGTGTGCTTCTTTAAAGTGTAACAATTACAGACTTCACAATCCAAATTATTTACAATATTATTTTATCATTTTAAACCAACCAACCACTTTCTTAATGCAGACTTAACAACAGTAACGCAACACTTCCCACGATGAGCAGCACGTAGAGACAGTAGAAAAACCTCCCTTTCAACAGCAAGAAACCTAGAGAGCAGAACCAGACTCAGGGTGGGCGGCCATCTGCCTCGACCAGCAGATGATGTGTAATGATGTGTAAATGGGGGGGAAAGCCAATTTTGTCACTTTCACGAGCAGGGGCCCTTTCAGGAGGTTTTGTCAAAAGCCTTCTATCACAATTGCAGCTATTTTGGGAGGGAACTGCTGGAACCCATCCCGGTGACTTGGGATTGTCCGACATCTTTAATCTTCTGCACCTCACTGTCCAAATGTGTGTCTCCTTTTTCCAGCTCTCACTGCTTTTCAACATTTCTCTGATCGCTAAATTTAGAAACTCTTTCCCAGCTCCTTGCAGTATTTAGTGCTGGCTGTATTGATCCCTCACTACATTTCTCTGTGATGTGACAACTGTGCTAATCACCATAATACCGATGAAACTTGTTAGTCAGGTAGCATCTGTGGAGGCAGCTCATTCCATTGATGTGAACGCTTGAATTTTTAATTTTAACTAGATTAAATTTGTCTGCACATGAGTCGTGTAGGTGTGTGTGTGTCTTTGTCGCCTCACTGTTTTGTGCAGTGAATTGACACTGAAGACTCCTCCACGCTACTTGATAAGCTCATCAGTCTCCTCCTCTTTTTACGCCCCTGTTTCCTCCCCTGGTTCTGCTCCTCTTTATTCTGCCAGTCTGCATCTTTATCATCTCCTATCCACACTCGGGCCTTCCAGAACAAAGCCAGGAACAGCTGCAGTGTCTGAGAAGGAAGGAAAGTCACCTTGGGGGTGACAGAGGAACCAAAATGTGAGACAGAGACGTAGAGAGAATAAGCGGGGGGAAATGAGAACAGGGAGAGAGAGAGAGAGAGAGAGAGAGAGAGAGAGAGAGAGAGAGAGACAGCATGGAGGGGAGATTAGTGGGGAAAGAGGGAAGGGGATGGGAGGCATAGAATCTGGCATCGGGACATCATATGACTAATAAAGGGACCGCACTGCATCACTGCAGAAGCACATTAGAAAAAAGAGATATACCAGTAGTAAAAGTTAATGCAGAATAATTAGAATAAAGCTTTACACGAATATACCCTAATAAAGAAACATCTTTTTCTACCACTGAGGCTCATGAGAGTTGTACAATGTTGCTCCTGCCTGTCATAATAGGGATATCACCCAAAAAACAACCAAGCCACGTGTCAAAAAAGCAGATGAGGACGTGTTTCAAGTCGCTCCCTTCTTCTGTGCTTTATAGATGATAATTCAACCTGTAGTGGCTCAGTAATGTAGAGAATAAAAAAACCATAGCCTGTCGGTGCTTTGACAGGACTTTATGTACCTGTTGGTCCCGGTTCTTGCAGAGGCCTTGAGATGTGATCTGAGTGACATGTTCTCTGAAGCTGCAACGTTTCATCAAGTCTTGTTCCAGGAGCCCTCTGTATATGGAAAAATGAGGATTTAATCAGCGGATGGAAAACATGTTGCTTTTCAACCGACCTCAAAACCATATATATACCAGTAACATGTTAAATACATAGAATATTCCCATACTATCTACTTCTCCTTGGAGGTCGGATGACTAAACCAATGAGGATGCATGCTTTCCTGTATTTTGGTCTAAGTACAAAACAAAAGCAATGATATCATATATGTTCGGGATATTTATTAACAACAACAAAGTGGGAGCAATAAAACAATGTCTTGCTCTATTATAAATATCATGTCTTTTCACCTAAACAGCAAACTTTATGGTGGATCCCCTCAATTGTTTTGTTTATATCACTTACAATAGGAAGGGGGTTATAGAAATTACTAAAAAACGTTCACAATGTCTTGAACTGCACTTTAAAAGAAGCACCATACATGTTTACTCTGTCTCTACTGTCGTTGTAACCCTCAGTGATCAGACACCCAGAGGACAGCCAGTTCGATATGGTCGGCAATGGCGCCATCTTGCGTTCCAACGTCAAAACAACCGCTACTGCCCAGGTGTTTATATCGGCGCGCGCCTTTGTTCCAGGTGACGTTTTCTGTCCTTTTCTCTCCGATGTTGTTTTGAGAGCGAATCTCTTGTGTCTTGAAACGTTTCCAGGAGATTCTCCTCTATTCTGAACGACCTGTAGTGTGAGCAGAGTTGAAGAGGTCGCTGCGGCCCCCTAGCTCGTGCTTTGTGGGTCACGGTGGGAGCTGGTCTCAGGTGTTACTGGGCAAGAGGCGGAGAAATGATTCAAACTATGATCACCACCATTCCAGAAATACAAGAATCTTCCGGTCCTACTTATATGGTCCTACTCTGATGCCACACTCTTTCACCCGCCGAAATAGCTCAGTTGGGAGAGCGTTAGACTGAAGATCTAAAGGTCCCTGGTTCGATCCCGGGTTTCGGCAAAACCATTGGGTAATTTTTTTTCGCCATTTTTAACTCGTCAGGTTGCTTTGAAAATGACGTGCAAGTGTTGCAAATACATTGCACAAAAAACATTATACGAAGGCGAGGACATGTGTTTCTTATAGATCTTTATGTAAAACATAAAAAGCAACGTCATTCAAAAGGCATTTTAAAAAGGTGCATTAAAACTAGAAATGAAAGTGAAATGTGTAGCGAGGAAACAAGTACTTATTTGATTTCTTAAAAGGCAGTAGCAAACAGGGATGTCCTCAGCATTGATTTAAAAGAAGATATGCAGCAGACATATAAGTGCAAACATATTACAACATGTAAATAAAACAGAAACAACGTATTAGCAGCAATAATTTTGTAAAACTAACATAATTGACTAACTGACTATAGACAGAGAGTAAATAAGGCATAGTTACAAAGAGTGCAAAATGTTCAGAAGAATGGGAATTGTTCAAAATGTTCAGTGGGGAAGAAATTGTGTAAGTCGACTGCACCTGGAGTTGTGAGGGGCTTGGCCTTATTTTAATCTTACCAGAAAGAGCTATATTATTTTACAACAGCTCCGGCATTAAACATTGTAAGCTATTAGATAGTTTAATATTTCCCTGTTGTGGGACTAATAAACAATTAACTTATCTTTTCTTCTCTTGAGTCATGATAACGAGATGAGGCCTCCGTATTTTATCCTTTTCTAAAAACAATAAATGTTGGGTATTTGAAGACAAAACATTAGAGATAGATGGATAGATAGATGGGTACTTTATTAATCCTGAGGGAAATTCAGAAAAGAAGCGTATTTACAAAGTGAAATGTTTTTATTATGGTTGACTGGTTTCATTTCTTTGTTTATTTTGACATGCGTTACAATGTTCACAAATCTGTGAATAAACCATGTATGGAAGAACCGTTTTTCCAATATTAATTCGGAAACAGTATGGCTTAAATTGACAAAGCTTAACGCATTGTCAGCTGAATACATCTAATGGGATAATGTCACATCCATAAAGCCAAGTTCTTGTTGTCTCTCTCGTCAATTGAATTATTTTTGGGCTAAATTCAAGATGTACTCTGAGTTGGTTCTAATTAGAAACAAGAAACTATTGATTCAAGATATTTATTAATGCCAGGATTTATGATGCTAGAATGTAAATAAAAAGTAATTAAGGTTTATTAAAAAATTGGAGAAAGACAATAGAATTCCCGTAATGTTGTTAAATAAAGGTAAACTGAATAAAGACACTATTCAAATAGGCGACTCAAATTATCTCCAGCTTGTCCTTAGATATGTCCCTTGATACTTTCCTCCTCTGTCATATATTCTATATATCACTGTTGATGGTACAATGTACAACTGCTGAACTAATAGTACAAGTAGAAAATATATATGCAAACCAACTGATCATCCCTGTGTTTAGACCTAAAAACAAAAACAGTTCACATGAATATTCACCAGGTGGCGATCTTGGTTCATGAATCATTGAACAGATCCTCTTGATGACAGATTCACCTCAGGGTTTAGTATGTTGGTTTAAAAAATGTTCAAACAGACATCGGGCATTTAAACGGGTTTTAGGCCTCACTATTATTATTATATTATATTATATTCATTTAGTTAATAGTTCTGATGTATTGATAAACCTCTGTTGTGATCTCTGCATTGAACCTAACATGTCACCAACCCAAAATGCTGCTCGGTAATACAGAGGTAGAACACTCTCGCATATTTAGCACGTTGCATGGTGCTAATTAATCAATTATCTCTTAAACAATTATTTCTCTCATGACATCTCCTTAGAACATAACTGCACTGTGGATTTTCCACCTATTAAAGCTGCTTGTGTTGTTGTGCCATCATCTTGTTGTTAAACGCACTTTCATGCTAAACATTTTATGCACTTGTATTTTATGTAATTCAGTGATTCACATAGTTGTCATGGACCTCCTGTGTGCCGTCGCGTGTGTGTGAGTGTGTCTGTGTGTGTGTGTGTGCATGTAGGTTTAACTGATGTTGTTAACAAAGCCACATTATGGGGACTTGTTATCCTTCTTTTGACAAAAAGCAAATAAACAAATCCCTGTAAATCATTACATTTTAAGGCAAAGATAGTGTAGAGGTTAGACAGAGTAGCCTCTAATAAGTCAATGTAGGTTCTTCCGAAAGCATGGAGACTTCAGTGTGTGCATGTGTGTGTGTCTGTGTGTGTGTGTGTGCATGTACTGGGTTGTCACTGGTTGTGTGAGCGTGCGTGTGTGTGCACTTCCTCACTCTCTCCCCTGTCTACAAAGACCACGTCTCTGTGTATTGTGATCCGTGTACTCAGTTAAGTATCTGTTTGCCTGTTTAAACACTTCAACTTCTCTTTGGGTATTTCTTTATGCACTCACCAGACCTGTTTCTATGCTCATGACAGTCCACCAGTTAAGACACCACTCCTTAGTTTATTTATATTCACCTTTCCCAGGGGAGATTGAACTTGGTGCACTGTGAACATGACACGTGACTTGTTTTTTTTGTTTTTTTTGTGTCGGCTGCTTTGTGAACTAGACAGAACGGGCGGGTTGTGTTTGAACTTGTTTGTTATTTACTTGAACATTTTTATCAACGTCAGTAAAAGTGTTGCACCAGCTTTGAAATCTCTGTTCCACTAAAAACCAACTTCTTTCTTTTGTCTCAGCCGTTGCATCTTGTGATTGTCCTTTGTTAAGACATGAGCGGAATCCGATGTCTAAGACTCAGCAGTTATGAGGACTCTGTATGTCAGACCTAGAGACAGGGGACAGGATGAATGCTTTGTTTTCACTGTGCAGATCATCATGATAAGTCCACTTCCTGAATTCAGCCAGCCCACTCCCAAATGCACTTCCTCTTTTCAGACCTCAGATTGTCTTTCTGTAACGCTCAGTGTGCTGGACTGCACTGGTAGCATCGCTGTTGAGCCCGGGGCTGGACACAGGTCTACTGGCGCCCCAGAGCAACACATGAACTGAAGGAGAAAAGTCCGGTACACAAAAAGACAGATACTGAACAGTCTTTTGAATGTTCTGACATCGAGTGCAGACAGTGGCTTCTCTGTTGAAGTTATCAGCTGGATGCCAAACACACAAAGACTGAGTCTGATCCCCTGATATCAGGAGAAAATAAGCCCATCTGTACCTGTTCTAGTCCTGGACAGCAAACAGCGGCCTTACTGTTGTCAGCCACAGAGTAACACTGAGGGGCTGGATAATGGCTAACAGCTAACTGCTCATGTCCAGACTGGAAGTATGTGTTTATCTATAATTTCTGACCTTGGAGAGACTCCAACATACAACATAGTGTTATCACCCACTCAAACATGTATTGCAATGTAATGTATTTATTTAGTGGCAATTATGGTTTTATTATATTTCTAAATTAGGTTAAGCAGGTCGCAAAGAGACAAAACTTGGGTTTTCAAAGGGGGATCTATGGAGATGTTTTCACAAACTTTACTTTTTATCTCAAATATGTCTAAAATATTTTTTGCTTTAGTAGCCAGACAGTGTTATATTATTTGAGCAATTAGTGGCATTGCATAGTTTTTAAAAAAAAAAAGCAGGAGAAGAGACAGGGCTTCTTTAAATTTGAGTTTGATCCTCAAATGAACGGTTTCATTATTTCATACAAGTCTATTTTCTATTTTAGAAACCAGCTGTATCACCAGTCCATTCAAGGCTGTTATGAAATTTTGCAGGCAGTACAATGTTGAAAACAATACAAATCTTCCTGTGTATCTGGTCAATAAGAAGGCAGGGGATGGGGGGTCAACCATTCCAGGCTGTACTCATCTCCTAATAAGACAGGTCCATTTGCAAAGCTCTGTTTCCCATCAGGTGTGTCAGAGCAAAACAATCTCAGTCAAGTTTCTGTTTCATTTCCATGGAGGTAACACACTTTTGTTTTCAGTTAAGTGAAGTTCTTTCAGTTTTTTATCAGGATTAGTCCTGCTTTTCTGGAACTGTTCCCAAGTGAGTCAGCAGGAAGTTCAGTGCGTCCAATGCCTCAATTACAGATTAACTCAGATGTTTCCTGTCAGCAACGGACTGAAATGAAACCTGTAGTTATTCCTGTTTGAAGTCGCAGCAGCTTCTATTGTTCTGTTATCTCAACATATAACAGAGTGTAACTATCAGATCAAGTTTTCCTAAGTGAAAAGTGTTCCTGTGCAAGGTATTGATCTCACTTCTGTTTGTGTGTTTGTGTGTCTGTGTGTGTGTGTGTGTGTGTGTGTGTGTGTAAGTGTGTGTATAATGATTGACTATTTTGGCTGCTTGGTTAAAGGTAAAAGGTCTAGTTAAACAAAAGTGTGGTCTGAAAGTCACACTTTCCAAGATATCAAATAATGCAAATATTAAAGCTAGAAGACATTTTATGCTTCTGTTTGTCCGAAAATTCTTTCCCATCATATGATAAATCAACAATGTTGTAAGTTGTAATATAGTGTAAGTGAAGTCTTGAAAAGGTTAGACAGACGTTAATTAAATTACATCATGTAAGCTCAAAAATTTATTTTTCTAGATTGTAGCTCTGCAACCTATAGGACTTGAGACCTGACCTGAATATCATGTAGAGTGAAAAATCATTTACGAAGGAATGACCCCGTTACAACATCACATTGAAGTCAGAAAAGGACATCATATAGTTTAGTAATGTAAGTACTTATGCAAAGCGATAAGATTGAGACATAAGCTCCATCTCGTTTTATCATTTGTCATCATATAGTATAAATTACATTATGACGATGTTTTCATCTCATAGTATTATTATTATATAAGAAATCTTGCATCTGACTGGCCTGCACCAGGATTCACTTCAAGAATGATAAATATCTTGTAAAATGTTTGTATAAAAGCCACAACCTGCAGAAATCTACAGAAAGCAACAGAAAGCAGAGTGCGCTTTGGAACTCTGGGACATTGGGACAACTCCAGGACATTAAGTCTGAACCTTCTCTTGTATGTTGGCCAATATCCAGGATCCAGTCTCTCATCACATCAGCTTTTGTCGAGTGCTTGGAAGCGTGACTGTGCAAATATGGAGATGTCATCTGGTACAAAGTGTTTAATTGGTTATCTATCCGCCTCTTCTACATTTTTAGATTGAGACGCAAGCCACAGTGAGTCTTAATTGAGACGGACTTGCAGTACTAAGCCACAATGTGCGAGAGCACCCAATTTACAAAAGGTTAGGAAAGTCTTTATTTATAGATGAGGAATGACCATTAGACCAGTGCTGGCACGAGGGGCCGCTGCAATGTGCCGGGGGTTACTCATGCTGTGACCCCTGGATGTACGTGTTTCCTCACATGGCTGAGTCCAGTTGCTCGGGCCAGGAGGACACACAACAAGGGAGTGGTCGGGTTGCATGGGAATATTGTTTTTGAGCCAACCACACCGTCTTACTCAGCACTGACTCCAGCAAAAAGAAAATGATTGAGCCCTAACAGTGCTGTGTATCATTTGACAGACCGTAGATAAACGGTTGATTCCTGTAAGCTTCTGATGACAGGGGACCCGCCAAAGTCCAGTGATCCTCCAACTGTGATGTTTTAGAGACTCAGAGACGGGGGTGTCATCTGTTAAACACCTATATCCAACAGGGAGTCACGGGCAGCGCTTCGCTTAGCCTTTGCCAGTACATTACGTGCGGTTAGGTCTGTCAGCTCAGCAGATATGAGGTATTAAAAACACCGGATCATGCAACCGCATCTGTGCAAGCCTACCAATCATCCTCCGGATCTGTGTGTTTATGTAGACCTAATGTCGTGCATTTGCTGGCACAGTGCACTGTTTACACAGATCACACTGTTTTCTTGAGCCAGAGAATGAAAGAGAGAGCCGGCCAACGGTCTGGCTACACCAGACAATAATGCATTGTCTCGTGAAACACATCAACAGACAAAAAGGCTTTAAAAATATATATTTGATCAAGTATTTCATTGATATTTCAGTAAACATTGTTGGAAAGATTTTTGAAAACATCAGTGCTGCCCCAGTTATCAGGATAATTGTCCATTGCATGTGTGGGACATAGCTGAGGTCACAGTGAGATGGGATCATTTGACTCTCTTCTTACCTTTTCTCTTGGGGGCTTCAAAAAGAGAATTTGGTCGGTATAATTACCATCGTGAATTCGTTCTCTCTTTCTCTCAATGACAGAAGCATGTGCACATAATAGTATGCAGGCATATTGATGTGCAGTATTAATTAGCCTGCTGGATCCACTGAGTCACCTCAGATCAGAGGTTGCCCCGTGTTAGATTACCATGTCCCAGAGGCTCCGATTACAAGCTGCGGAGGTTTGGATAATAAGTGAAGCACTCAGGCCCGGAGAAGCCCTGACACACAGAGACACACACTATCATGTAACACCTGCTGTACTCCTGTTTCCAGTACACAGAGTCTTTGTGCCGTATATATCCTGGTATGATTGTTAGTTTGATATAAACACATTTGCAGATTCTGTCATTACAGAGAGAAGCAACAGATGACATTTCGAGAAACTAGTTGTTACATACACTAAATAAGCGGTAGGAGGCACAGGTCAGAAAACCCTCTGGCTTGTGTCTGCAATGGGAATGGATACAATCGGCATTCACTCCTACATCAAATGACTGTAATGACGTATTGGTGAACGTGCTAAGTACTAACTCTCTCTTCTTCTTCTTTATTTTGGCAGCTTAAACGTTATGACACGTATTGAACTACAAGGCATTCATGCGTAATAGCCCTGATTGTGTACTTATTGTTTTGTTCATCTTGGGAACAATATGCATCAGTGATTAATCTCTTCATATTATGCATGATGCAACACCGGTGAGACAGCGAGGTGAGGGAGCGTCTCAGTTTCTGGGGTGTTCATGACGTGGTAAAACAAAACTGAAAGGCAATCTCCTCTAGTAGCAATCAGTAAGGAGTCAATTGCCTTTTTTAGAACCTGCAAACACCTGCAAATTGTGATACAAAAGTGGATTATTTAGCTCCAATGTTTTACATAAGGTGAACAAAAACTAACCCATGTATTACATTTTTTTTGTAAAAACGGGCCAACATTGTTATGATCCCAAACTGCATTCATTAAAACATCACACATAATGAAACAACATACATTTATTTATTAAGTCTCATTTTCATTATTCACTTTAACACCACTATGGCATAAGCACTATACGTACTGACCCCAAAATAGAGTAGAATCTTTAAATTTTTAATAGTGTATAAACCACCTCATGAATATTTAATGCATGCTTAAACAATCTAAACTCCAAAAAGAATAATACAAATTCCCTTTCATCTTATATGCATATGTTTTACATTATCTATCTCACTCAAAGAACATTTATAACTGGTATGTCCCTTGCTGGAGATACTGGCACATATGAGATGAGTTTTAACAGGACAAATAAAATCCCTCCTGTGAGATAAGGTCCCTGAACACATCTATTTTTATGATGGTGCTCCCATTAAGATGATGTGACAGGAATACATGAACTCAAACCCGCTCTATCACAGGTGTTTAATGTCGTGGACTAAAACCTTGTCTCTGCATGTTGGATTTTTATGATAGCTTTCTTTTAAGCCCAGTCCAGTTCATAATCATTGTGCAGTCATCATGGCATTAGGCCGTCATACATATAATCATCCTTTTCAAAGAATCTCTGACACTCCACCTAGAAAGAAAAAAAAGATGACTCAGAGCTAAGTCTTCAGTCTTCTGTCTTAGCCCAAGTTTGGGAATAGTCTGGTGATTTCCTCAGCATGTTTGCTACGAGCTGTGTAACTCCAACGTACTGACATAGATCAGATTCCCTGAATCTTACATAAGCAAAAGGTCTCTGAGCAGCAAATGTCAATAGTGTCAATAGTGTCAATGACCTTTCCTATGTGCTTATGTTTGCTCCTTGTGGTGATGCCTACAGGGGTTCTCAGGGCGGCTAAGCTCTGCTGACACATTGGCTCGCCACAAAGATGAATGGCTGATAAAGACAGGGTCATGCACACATACGCAAAGACAGACATGCAAAACATATGCAATGTATTGTAGAAAAGGCCCATGAAGACTATTATAAGTGACACACACAAATCCCTCCTGATTTTTTATCATTTTTAGTATTGGCTTAAACCGAGTGAAAAAAATGCTGCACACAAGAAATGTCTTCACTGTCTTTCCGTTGCCAAAGCAAGCAGTAGTTGGGTGTTGACTCTGGCAGCCTACTGGATGTCTGACATCTCATTTTTCACCTCTGTCCAAGTCCAGGAAATTCCCTGCAGGCCTCTGTGGGACTGAGTGTGTTCTTCTGGGATGAAGGGGTGTTATGGAGAGGACGAAACAAGAAAGGAAACTGACGTGAACACTGGAAAGACAAGCTGGAGTCATGCATGTGTTAACATCCCAACTTTGGCTGACATTTCTCTATCAAAACCCATGTAAGCTTGGAATAAAAGAACGTGTTGTCACATCAGTAGGGGGGTGAATGTGTTTATATTTGTTCTGGACTACTGCACTCAAGTGAAGAGTGAAAGGCCTGCCCCCATAGTGAGAGGGCAATTGTTATAATACTTAAAATATGGGGAACAACTGCACCAATGCTCTTGGGTGTACACAATTGTGATTGAACAAGTTGAGCAAAGAATGAAAAAAGAGAGTCTGAGGAAAAATGTAAAAAAACTGCTTTTGTTCTTGTTCTCCCCTACAGTCATCTTGCTAATTGCCAATTTTAACCTCGCCCCAGTTCCATCGACTGGAAGGTGTGTGGGGAAAGCATGGGTTTCAGATTCTGGCTGATGATTTGATAAGCCCTTCTGTCTTTATTCACTATAAGGTGGCCTACTTGCGTTTTTTCTCTATTCAATATTCAATAATAACAAATAAGTTGTGTCCAACCTTTTCCAAAAACATCAGGAATATAACAAGTTTACAGACAACACCCTTATAAGGATCATTGCTTACATCCCAGTATAGTTCACAGTATGAACCCAATCGCCTGGTCCAAATGTCACCACCAAATACTAATACTTTACACCAAAATGTACAGGTGAGCGCTGATTTTCAAACATGGGTAAAACTTCTTAAGAAAAGGCATTTGACTCCTTCCCAGTGCCACAAAGGGAGTTTCCTTTTTTTTGTTATTTTTACCCCAGTGAGTCATGTTAGACGTCACAAACATGTCAGAGTCTTCCCAGTTGTGCATCTTGCGCAATAAAAATAAAAATTGCTTTAGCTCGCAGTTCCCGAGATAAAAAAACAAGATCAAGTATGCAAAGGTTCATGGTAATTTACTCGCCAACACCCCCCAAATACTATGTTCATCTGCGTGTAGACTGCCAAAATAAAGTAAAGATGAAGAAGAAATTAGCACGTCCATCTGGATGTCTTGTGTTCAACACTGCTGATCGGGGCCAGATCCGATTAAAGCCCATGTCTACTGCAGAATCCTTTGACCCAGGAGTGAACGCTCTGGGAATCTATTCCCAGTGCAGATGCAAGCCAGGTGTTAGCAGGGTTTTTTAGGAATCTTACTTTAGAAACAAAGAATGGAAAAGAGAATGGAAAGAGAAAGTGAATCGAAACCGTCTCAACAACGGCTTCTTTCCTATGCTGTGATCTATACATTTTGTTTTAATTATCCCTCCCTCCGAGACAATTTCGGGGTTGCTTCTCTTTCATTCCTGACTTTTCACTGATAACTCTTCTTACGCCCAGGGAGGCCTGTCCCCGTTCCCAGCTCTCTTTTTGGCAGAGCTTCTGTCTAAAGGCTTTGTGCCCCATCAAGGAGAATAGGTGGGAAATACAGATTACTTCAGAAATCTTTATTCTCATCTACCTCATTTCATTATCTGATACCACTGCAGCTCCTGCTGGCATAATTACCTCTTCACTTTACTTGTTTACTTAAGACCTGCCACCTCCATGTTGCTCACAGCAGAGGGAAAACGGACGCTGTTCATTGGGAGCTTGTGTTGACATTTGTCTTTGCAGAACAAGCCACTCTGTTTTCTGGCCCTTCCCCAGTCTGTAGCCACCGTGTTCCCACCCACTCTGTGTTCTTAGAGGAAAGCGCCAACTGCACATTGCGGCCTGCCAGTCAAAGGGCTTTACATCCCTGGCCGCTCCTATTTCATTCTGCCTTGTCATTGTTCTTTCTGTTCTCCTTTTGCCTGATCCCTTTCTTGATCTCTAGGATTTACCGCCGGTGGTTATGATGGTCGGCTCGGGGTCAGAGTTATGCAACCTGGGATTATTCCATGGGACAAATTGATTCAGACAGGCTGAAACTACAGTACATAGGCCAGTAGTTGAGGCACATTCTTATAGAGCTGGATAGAAGATATAATACAAGATTTTTATAAAGAGATGCGTGATCTGTGTTTAGTGGAGTGTCTGATGTTTAGACACTTTCTGTGTCCTTTGTTGAGGATTCACCTAATATCTATGTTTTAAACTGGTTACCTAATGTCGGCCTTGCTGGACCCTTCTCCTTTTTGGCTGCTTTGACAGTGTCCCTGAGCTTGTACATACAAGGACAGATGACTGGCACCTGTGGCAGTTGCCTTCTCTGGCTCAGATTCCAGGCCACTCAGGATTCCCATAAACCCTCTCCTGTCACGGAGGCTCACTGGGGCTAGTTTTCTTTGGCACAAGAAAGGAACAGAAAGAGAGCAACAAAGGAGGTACTGAGGTTTCTCTCACATAGACACATCCATGCTGGTTGGTGTTTGTTACCCTGGATATATCTCATATATGTCAAACCTTCTCAATGAATGTCTTGACAAATTGCTGTCAATTGCTCCACAGATGCCTAGTGTTGGCCAGCATTGCAGCGTCTAACTTAATTACCTAATATATTCTCAGGCTTGACTGCGTGGGTGCCAAGCAATTACGCTAACATTTCTACTGACCATTAACTCCAATTTATGTTGCACGGTTCAGAAAGGTCACTTTCATTGAGTCCTACGATGACCTTTTTCCTTAAATGAGAAAGAAAATGTTTGCGATTTGTAATCCTGTTAAAGAATTTTCCAGATTCAACTGCAACTCAGTGTTGATTGGTGTAATCCCATGGTGTAATCCCAACACTCGCATTTCATGTCTTAAAACAACAGTGTAATTTGTAGGTAAAGTTCATCTGTGTACAACTATACTGAGTGTGAGTAAGTGTGTTTATTAGGGAAACCTAGCCTAAAGTGACGCAATCTGTTCAGCCCTTTAATTAATCTGCCCTTCATGAAGGTTTTAAAGTTCAGCTTATGTTTAAAATTCTGGAGTTGTCAATTGATCGGTTGTATAGGTTGTATTGGTTTATACTGACTGGCTTTTTAGCTCTTCCGTGGAGGGTATGTTTTCATGCTGTTTGTTTGTCTGTCTGTCAGTCAGCAGAATTATAAAAAAAAACTTGCCATGACATTTTGTGGAGAGGTGTGGCTAATCCAGATGAGAAGTGCCTCCAGTTTCCATTTTTTCTCTCTTTCTTTAACAAGGCAAGATGGGGCATTAGCCTTGGCCGAGGTATTTGCTCTCCAATCACCGTTCTGGTCTATTATTTGGTCCATCCCATTTATATCAATGAGGGCAGGTTAATAACACACTTGTCTTCATAGCTAAATTCAATTCAACAGCACCACAAATGGAAGCCTCCTCAATGATTAGCAGTTCTCTAAATCAGAGCTAAAAAAAGGTGCTTCCCCTGACGACAGGGTCGACCAGAAGACTTCTTTGCTTGTTAAAGTTTGGTGCTCATTCCGAAACATAAGCTTGTGGTTGAACCAGAAATCTGAATGCAGGCAGTATTATGGCAGTGATGGCTAACACTGACAGGGGCAGTACAGCTAACTTTGAGCTAGCAGTAGCCTAAGGAAACTGAGCAAACAAGTTGCACTTAGCTCCCCTGACTCAGGTGTTCTTAGCGAAATGAGGAGTGTAAGAAGATAAAGATGACCATGTTAACGGATGTTCCTAAGTGCAGGCGTGGTCTCACATACACCGTCACAGGTCATCTCCCGTAAAGGCTTTAATAGAATCGACTGGAGCGGCAGCAGTATCCTTATCTTAATTTGTTGCAACAAGTCAATCGACTGAAATAGAACTGAACCTTGAAAGGATGATTTATTTCAATACTGTTATATTATATCGCATTTGTTTAAGCAAGGTGAACCTTACAGGCAAGCACCTGTGTGTGTGTATACTGCAAATGTGCGTTGACACAATGGTAATTATGTGAATGTGCCCACTGAGGTTTCTGGAGATGAAGACTCTCAGAAGGAGGCTAAATGCTGTCATGCCCTACACATCATCTGTGATGAAGTAATACGCACACACGCACTTCCAGCTAACCAATTTCACAACCATTTACAACATCATTGTTCTCAAGCTGTCTGAGCAGACTGCAGACCAGCCACATGAATCCACCTACCGCAGCCATTACCACACTTAAAGAGGAGCCCATTTCTGCACAGTCGTCACAGTAACAGAATGTCATTAACACATTTCCAGTCACCCCCTCCACTTTCACACCAAAAACACTGCAGTCTCTGACTGAGGCCGCATGATTCTTGTTCCTGTAAAGACCGTTGGCAACTGCCTGGACCCATTTCTCCTGAACAAAAAATCCCTTGCGTTGATTGCAATGCTGTATTTTATATTGTGATAGAAATATGTAATGGTCACAATCTCCATACTTATTGAAGAGAAGTGGAGAACCTCATCTTTTTTATAGTGTCCTTTATGGACTCCTTCTGTTTAACTGCACTTTGACTACACAAACACACGTTAGAGACAATTTAGCCACCGTTTCTCTGAATGTAGGAAATGAGGTATGAAATATGAGTAATTGTAAACGAAACTAAGAGTTAAATATGTATTGAGCTGTGTCATTGTTCGGTGATATATTTACAGAGGAGAGGAGAAAATAATGTAATTGACCCTCATTGCTATGAGTAAAATGATTAAATATGTGATTAATTGGTTACTGTCTGCAGGCTCTTCATTTATTAACTTATTCCCATTAAATTGCAATAGGTTGCTTGTATATAATGCTAGTAGAAAAGCTAATACATGTTTCAATGATCCATTCATTGTAATCTGCATTAAACGTCTTCAGTGTGTTTGGGGGATTTCCACTATCATTATGTCTGAATCTATGGAAGGAGATGAAGATGTGGGTCCTTCATCACAACGCTCCCTTCCTTTTTCCTCCTTCATACCATCATGCAAGCCTTGGCACTGCAGCGCTCGCCGTGCTTGGAAAATTCCACACTGCAGCAAAGAGAGGGGTGGCAGCAGAGAGAAGTGTTGGGAGAGAGAGAGAGAGAGAGAGAGAGAGAGAGAGAGAGAGAGAGAGAGAGAGAGAGAGAGAGAGAGAGAGAGAGAGAGAGAGAGATGCAGGTGCGATGGAGGAGGTAATCAATAATGTGACTTTGTCAAGGGGAGGAGAAACACGTCAACACTTTGAATGATGCAAATACTTTACATGAGATATAATCATGCGGGGAGGGGGGGTTGAAGGAGCGATGGAAAGGTACAGCTTTTGGGTCAAAGTAACCTCTGCAGAAGTGTGCATCCATCATCACGTGCTCTGAGAATGAGCACAAATGCACTGCAGCACTACAATAGTGCTCAGAGCCTCCACTCACCAACTCTTAACTCACAGAGCTACAGCTTTTATTCACACCCCGTCCACCATAGATCCAGCATTCTACGATTTACACAGATTTATGGTAAATCATCAATCGCACTTTTGAATGTTTGAATGCAAAATTACTCTTTATTCATATAACTGAACAGTGTAAACGAATGATATTAGATATTATAGACACAGAAAGTGTATTTTTTTGCTCAAAAGTTAAATATTATGAAAATACATTTTGAGGTACATTTTTCTATGCACAGAATCCACATGCTCAACCAATCACGAGTCAGTTTCAAATGTCAATCATAAAGTTTTGACCGGGTTTTATAGCATCTATACTGCTGGTGGCTAGCCTCAGTACTCCTACTGTAGTAAAAGTAGTAATACTTGGGTTTCACTTTTGGGGAGCAGTCATGTCGTCCATCCTTAGTTACTTTATTTATTTACAACAGATTTTTATAAAGATAGAGGCTTAATCATCGTGTTTTTTGAATTGACTGTAACTTGTGAAAGTTCCATTTGACAATGTCACATTGAAACACACCCAGAGCAATGTGCCACAAAACAGACGTCACAATGATACGAATCAATTAAACTGCCTTAGGGATGCTCCCCACAGATTGATTCAAAAGAACCAGCCCAATGCGTAATTGATCAATGCACCGTTAGCAGTTTAACTGAAAAGTGTGTGGGGAATTAGGGAGGATTGTGACATGTGAATAGAAGGTTTTCACATTTTTAGACATTTTCAATGATGCTAAGTGCCACTCATTTATAACTTTATAACTCTGTCATGACAAGGAGCCGGTTTTAATTTGTGAAGCGTGACTCTTGCTGCAGGGAAGTTTGGATCGACACTTTGAGTCAGCACTTTCAGGTTTGTTCTGGGAAAATTAACTCTGTGGGATGCTACAGGACCAGAGCAACGTCCACTACTGATATCCACAGTAAATATATATGTTTTGGTTTATAATCTCAACTAATGTCGTCACAGGTTTTTTATGAGCTATTAATGTTCAGTCCGTTTCCAGTTTGTTGCTGCTTGTTGAATTGCAAATATAAACTACTTTCAGATACAATAAAAGCTAATTCGTCATATTTAATAACTTGAAGACTAACATCGAAGGAACTAAAAGTTAGGCCAGATACATTTTTTATCTTAATGACTGCCTGTGTGTTTTTTAACAGAAATAGAGAGAAGATTAAATATTGTGTAAGATATTCTTTAGAGTCTGAGCTCATGTTAAAAAGTGGAAGGTGGATCCAAAACAGAATCGGAGGTTAAATCATATGCTGTATAAAAGGATGGACGCACGTGGTGGCTGGGTGCAGTGAAAGGCATAAGCCCTGTGGAGATGTGTTGTCCTGTGCACGTTTGTCACCTTCATCAGAGATTATCAGTAGGCGAAGAAATATCACTATGCATTTCACTGTGTGATTAATGTTTGGAGTCGTGACTGGGCAACACTGCCCATTCCTTCCTGTTATAAATATAAAAGATGAGTAAGCAAAAAAAGAGAGTGTAGGGGAATGTAGCCGCTCAAGTACTTACAAATTTACAAAACTGTGATTCCTCATTAAACTCTGAAACCCTGATGTGAACATGCAGCGCCAGGCCAAATCCACATACTCAGTAGAATTCTAAGTAATGTCATAACAAGAAGTCAATTTGAGTTCTCAGAAATGACAGTTTGGGGAATGCAGGATAGCTCTCTGAGCGCTCTGCTATAACTCTTTCTTGTCAGCAGCCTTTGGAACATGTGAACTTAGAGAGCTGCACTGAAAACTCTGGGCAGGCATTTTCAAATGGATGCTGATGTTAACAAAATCATCAGCGACTCCCTCAAAATCAACAAAACCATCTGGACAGCGTGCAGAGCAGCTCATTGTGGACTCATGGAGGGAACACTTGGTGCAGATGTTGGGAGGATTACATGCTGCTCGTTTAGAATATAACTCAGCTGCTACACTGACTTGTCTCATTGTTATTGACGAACATCCACTTTCTCTCAGGACAGTGTGAATACAGCAGCAGGGTCAAGAGCACCGGGTGTAGTGGCCACTCCACTAAGTTCCAATACGATGTTAAACGAATCCAGGAGGCTGATTACACTTGAGGTGATGGATTTTATTTTCCTTTCCAGCACAGTTCAGAAACACCGTTCAAATGATCCATTATCAAAGATTGGCGTGCCTTAATTCCATGCTGGTCACAAAGTCACTTTATCTATTTTCACTGACGTCAACAATCACTTTCCCATTCTGAAGTGCTTTTGTCTGTGTGATATTGATGGTTTCTTGTTAAGATGGCACTAATGATTGCACTAGTGGTATTGAAGCACTCGCTGGTCATGGCACTACATAGAAACAAATACAACTGGAGTGGTGCTCTGGTTTTATCTAAGCTGGCACCATATTGATAGCTGAGGCATCCTCGTGACGACATGCAGACCAACATATGTGTATTCAACCCAATTTCATTCGTAAAAACATTGAGAGCTGGGTGCAGAGAGAATGCTTAGACCAGAGGTTCAGTCCCTACATCTGTAATGGTGTAAGATAAGATGCATGGACTTGACACTCGCGTGAGATAAAACACAGTCTTTCACAGTATGTTGTCTCTCCTGTTGTTTTTCATTCTTTCTTCTTGCTCCTTTTTCAGTTATTTAGGGCAAGGTACAATTATCAAAGTTGTTTTTTGGCCTTAGGGCTCTGAAACACTGACCCCACTCCCCAAACAAACAGAAGCACAAAGAGAGAATGTCAAGAAACGCAAACATCTGAAACTTGAGAACTAAACACAGAACAGCAACATCTGAGGACCTGATTGTCAAAGACTATAGAACAATTTTTGTTTCACAGGGTTGGGTCAGTTTACTTTCAAATTTAGTCTGTAACTGAATGCAAATAACATGGCAAGTTTGTGGCATTAGTGCATTGGATTACTGTGAAATATAAGCTAACCAGAATACTTTTAGATCACTGCAATGAAAATAATGTACTTTACACCCCCCAAAAAATGATGCAATGTTTGAGTGCCACTATTTCTTTTCTCTTATTTTTATATTCAGCATTCAGGGACCTCAACCTCTACGACTACAGCTGCTTCAGTTTGAAAAAACACTGGCACACTACCACATACCCAATCATTTTTTGGTGAAAGAGGTATAAGAAATCTTTTAAGATAGAATTGTATTTGTGTAACCATTGACAATGTCACAATTTTCCAATTACTTATTTTATTACTTATTATTGTAATCTTCCGATCTCTATTACATGTTATTCATTACTACCCAAATGATATACACTACATGCATTAACTACCCCCCCGCCCTCTCTGCACAATCTTTCCTCTGTGTCAATATAATGTTATGAGGTTTAGATACAGGTCAGATTGAATTCACTGAACCGTTACCTAATACAACGGTAACCTGCTTTCACCCCCTCCTCTCTCTCTCTCTATCTCTCTCTCTCCCAAATACACATTTTTATATCAGGCATGCACACACATGCCCGAACACACACTCACATGCACACAAATCCCACACATTTGTGAGAGCAACCGCAAAAATCCCTTTTGCACAGATGGAAAATAAAAACACACTCTCTGTGCTCAGCCAAGTGAGGAGGTGTCATGATTCTTGACTTTTAACAGTTGTTGATGGTTACACAGTTTTTATTTTATTTTCGAAACCGCAGAACAACAGAGTGCACATGACAGCACGACCCCTGCACACAAAGCTGAGGACCTTCATGTTAATGATCTTTGCATTTGAAGAGAAGTTTAGTTCCACATCTCGCCACCGACCAGAAACAAAAAAAAAACACAAAGTCAGCATTTGATCTGCTACTCATTAATCTGATTTGCAAGGACAAGCAGGCCTTCTCTTTGTCCTAGTTTAAACACCTGACACAACAAGTCCTCCCATTCCCACTCTGTTCAAATGTCTATAGGATTGCAAGCATTTTAAAAGAGAGCAAATTTAATGATGCTTTAGATTTGAGCTGACAGTTTTAACCAGGTCTACTTCCAATGTGACCCAATGAACTTAACTTATGTGGAAGCCCTTAAATGGTAACTGTCATATTAGTTTGCTTTGGGCTGAAGCTCCTGTGTGCACGGTTTCTAAGCTCAGACAGACTTTGTGTGCGCGTGTGGGTGGGTGGGTGGGTGGGGGGGTACATGAGCGCACTCACACAGGAAAATCTCAATATTATGCTTCTAGATTTTGGCAGTCGTCTGTGCCACGTGACATCCTGTGGAGCACGTGGAGAGCAGAAGGAGTGGATTTGTTTATGACTTTTTTCTCTGCATACTCGGCTCATATGGAACTTGTTAGTGTACGATGAGCTCCAGGGAGAAGTGCAGAAGCTACAAGGGCTGCACAGACACAAGTAGTTCAGACTTATCGCTTCCATCTCACACACCCCGTCTAAGTTTCAAATTGGACAGAAACTCCATTAGTGAGATGGATTTTTGAGTTTTAGTTCAAAATGATTGCTGTCAACGAAACTGCAGATTTTGAGGAGGCCACGGGGAACATACCAGAGATGAGCTTGTGTTTCTCTGGTGCAGGCTATGAGATTAGAAATGTTGTTTTCATTTTCCAAAGAGGCTCCACCCAACAAACTTTTGCAGGACTCTACTGTACTAAGTTTGTTAGTTTGTTTGAATCCACCACAAAGCTGTAAATGCATGCAAATCACTTTGTTAATAAGCTAAGTAAGTGTGTATTCCTGCACCACAAAACCAAACTTTGCATTGTGTATTTTTATACTGCCTGGTAGGTTTTGCTGTGTTGACTGGAGAGTAGAGGCGAGTCCTTGGCTCTAAACTTATGACCGCAGTGCTGGTACTCGATGTTCATTCGCATTCATTTGTCCGCATGTCAATGAGGGGAAAAAAGGTTGATTTATTCTTGTCCCGGAACGAGGGAGGCTGAAGTCAGGCCTTGTTTTGGTGTGTTTGTGTGTGATGGGAATTTTTAATATGCATCTTGCTAGTTTGACTGTGGTTACAGTGAGAAATCCCAGAATAGGGATAACTAAAGGTGCAAGAGCTCTTTGTGTGATTGCACAAATAATGATCTGAAATTATAAGACCTAAAAATCATAGACAGATTTCATATCTACTACGAAAAATAATTTTTTAACCTTTTGACTGTGAGTTTCACAATTGGTGCAACTGCTTGGAAAAGACCCAAATGCCACAAGCAGACTATTGGACCCGGCCAGCCAGATGAGTGAAATCGAATCTAACCCAATTAGGTTTCCATGTCTTAGTGGAAATGAGAGCCAGTATCAATATGCAAAGCATCCCTCTTGTACTGGAGGTTAGGAGTCAAGGGTAAAGCCAAGGAGGGTTGTGGCCTCATTGGCAGATTGTAGGTGTGAAAACAATTGTTTGTGAAGCTATAAGAGGTCACCAGATAAAAGCAACACAGACTATATATACACCAATGTCAAGATGTTTCCATATCATTGTGAACATTTGATCTGGCGAGTTTTGGTCTCACTTTCGACTTTTGTATGACATATACATGCTGTTGTCGTGACTCCGAATGGAGAGAAGGAAGAACCTTTTTTCATTTGATAATTACGTTGCCACTATAATATCATTATGGTATTACTACTAGTTAAATGAGCGCCCATGTCATTCAAACGCAACATCATCGGAGGAAAATACCGTACGCAATTCTCTCCAACAAATGCAAAGAAGTGTTCACACTGAAAATGAACCGAACCAAGGTTCAGTTTGATCTGGACAAAGACCACCTCTTTAGTCTGAACTAAAGTTTGGTCTGTTGTTCCGGGCTGTGGTCCCAGGCATGTGTTACCTTGGTTGGACTTAAAAGTTTGAAGGTCCAGACCAAACTAGGACGCTTTGAGAGATGGGTCAACTGCTCTAAGTGACACATTCTTTGCTAGCATTAAACTATTTCTGGGAAATAAATTACCCTACTTTAAACCGCTTTGCATCCTCTCCGATCTCACCACAACCCGTTAAAGGCTTGAGTATCTCTGCCCACACAGCTCACACATACTGTACATCCCGTCCTTTTGAGACAGTTCCCATGGAGATGTATTGGTGCAATACTAGCATTGATCTGCTGATAACAGTGAAGCAGTTCAACACTTTCAATAGAAGTATGTGAGTTGGGGCAGCGCAACAGACAATATCATAAACAGTGACACTCCTGGAAGTTTGATGGCTCACACACCTCTACACAACACTCGTCATTTCTCCTGAATAAGCCTGCACACCTCTCATTGTTCTGTATCCATTAAACCAGGCCCTCCCTCCCTGCAGACTCTAAGAGAAGCAGTCAGCTGCTTTCTTCGAAGTGGGTCAGGGTCTGGCTGGTTGTGCCCTGACAGGCTGAACGTGTCAGGCTGATAGCATGGTATTATCTCTCCAACAAGCTGAAGAAGCTGCAATCTTCTGGTGTCGAGGCATCGGGTGACAGCATCTAAGGACTTGTGAGGGGCTTTCCCTCCACTGCTCGATGTACCAAGTAAACCTTGTGTTAGCTAGTATCTACAATATCAGTGTTTTCAGGTGAACAAGAGTTTGCTTCTCATTGGAATATTGATCTGCTTGCACAAGTTAACAGATGCACTTCCAGTTCTCCCATTGGCTGTAACCTGGAGGAGGAAGTTGGTTTATGAGGGTCAGCCAGGCAAATAGTGTCTCCCCCATTGTAGCACATGGCTCTGCACAGTTGCATTCCATAATTAATGGACTCTGCAGCTTCAGGAAAGCACTTGAGGAATGTATCAGTAGCATCTGAAGTTAAACTTGTAAGGTTTGCCTCAGCCTTCGACCAAATACCACAGATGAAGCTGGTCATAACTATATATAACTATGTATCTTAACGTATATATGTCAAGATATACATTGTTGATCCCATGCTGCGGAAATTCACTCGTTACAGCAGAAGAAGGTCAAAAGTGAGGTAGTACAGAATATCTACATAATAAACACCTTTCACTATTATTATATAACATAATATTTGTATAGAAACATACTTGAGTAATGTTCAAAAGACCATTTGCATCTAAATGTTTATTTGATATAAATATACTCCCATTGTTATCAGTCAGTGTAGAATTTATTTTTCCTATAGCCTCTGCCTCTGATAACCCCTCCTTGTGTAAACAATACATAAAAGAATGTACATCTGGAAAACCCTGACTTCCTGTTTATTGCCAACCCTCAAGTTGTAATAAAGGTGAAATACCTGGCATCAAAAGAGAAATTCCTGCCCCTCTGATATGATATTTACTCACTCTATATTTCATTTTGATCATTAAGAGTTAAAATCGTTTGATCAGATGAGCCTTTTATTTTTCCACCTTTCCACGGGCAGAAGGAGTGACATGAGGAGCTGGGTCTGTGCTGGGGATGACAGGAGTAGACAAGCGTGTCCTTGACCTGGCAGTGCCAAAAGCATTCATCACTATCAACACGCTCATATTTACTAGAGTGGACCACTGCCTAAAACGAAGGCGCATATGGGCCCTCCCCCCCATGTGACAAGTTTTTCTATGCAACCATGTTCCACTTCCTCACGTGTCTGGGAATGAGGGGTAGGGCTTAAGAGGCCACTGGAAAGTGGGTTGTCAAGTTTGTTGAATATTATAGTTATGATTTCATCCCACAGAAGTTCCCCTCCCCTCCCCTCACAGCACAACATTTGTATCCCCAAGTTCTGTCTGTGCTGTGTCATCAGTACATAGTCAGTGCTTTCAAATACTTTACCTTCTCAAAAACTTTTCTTAAATCCTGCAATATTCTCAAATCACAATTTGCCTCATTGGGCTTTACATGGTGCAGCATTATCTGCCTTTAACCCTCGACTTGAGTGAGTAAAATTTACCAAAATAAACTTTTTTAACAAGGAACTGAAAGTGGAAGAGGATTCCAGGGGACAGAATGTTGTAGGATGTGTCAGATGCATTTTTATGTTTAGCATGCTCTTGCTAACTGTTCCAGGATTACAAACCCTTGCTTAAATGTTTTCGTTTAAAATATAGTTCATTACTAGTGATTGATATGCTTCTTTTAGATTGATATGTTGGTGCTTAAGCAGGTGAGAGTCACTGAAGTGTTGGTGTGATGAAGCTACAGGCTGACCTCTCTCTGTGATGGTTACACCTCACATTTCAGAAGTTCTGTGACCCAGATCAGATCCACCATCTGTGTTCCTGGAGCCTGGATTACTATGACTGCTGTGCTTGTAGAAGGCCATCCGTTATCCTGTGTGTACCGAGGAGGTTGGAGATTGCTGGATTGAGGGAGCAGCGGCCTATTGTCCCAGGGCACGCACCCATGACACGAGAGGGGAAGCCTGGCTAAACTGACATAACACTGATGCATCAGTGAGGCCAGGGTGACCAAGCTAAAAAGATGACAGCTCATGCTCTCCCTTAACAAATACTGTCTTGCCTAGCTTCTAAACCTAAGTTTTGGAATGGGCTGTTTGCTTAGCCTGTGGTGAGGCTGGATTCTGAAACCGTAAAGGTTCAGTAATTGAGGCACAGCAAGTGAAGACTGGCTGCAAGACTCAGTGCACAGAAGAGCCCTGAAGCTGCACCATCGCTGCTGCACAAAGAGCTGTTCACCTGTTCACCAAAGTGACGTGAAGCTTGAGTATGCAGAACCCTGAACTGCATAATCATAATTTTCGTTGTCATCAACATGCTGTTGTCGTGATTGATAAGTTCAGGAATCCCCAGCTGCAGATCGCTATTCATCATTTTATTAAACTTGAATGTATCACATACCCAAATCGCGCCAAATTTGGCATTGCACTTCCTTGAACCCTTAACAATTCACTGCCATATATCAAACCAATTAGATGAACAGTTCTTGAGATATGCAAGCCATAAACAACGAGAGTTTATGGATTTATGTTAGTTCAAAGATTAGTAGCACTATGTGGGACAGACTGAAATTACACATTTAAATACTTCACATGGTAAAATGGCGTGGTCTTGTAAAAAGAGTGGGTGCCCTGTCCCAGTGCTGATCATTTAATCCCCTCCCTTCTCAGGTCTGGGAATCTTTCCTCCAATTTCTAATCCCAGTGCAGAACTGGAACATCAGAGATTAGTGTGTGATTAGGCGGTAACCTTCTGGTCACCCGAGCCAGTCTTACAATACCTCCGATTTGTGTGGTCTGGCACACCAGTCAGACTCTTTAGAATCAGCTGTCCTTCACAAGACAAATGTTCCATTTTAGACTCTAAATATATATGAAGCTGGTTGGCGGAGCAATAATCCTCAAACTAGTGAGGGCCAATGCACCACAATGTGAGGATCTTACCTTCTTTAACCTGCATTTTTGACCTGCAGTCAAAATCCTTGTTTTTGTTCCAGAATTATTGTAGATAGGAACCTGAGCCAACACAAAATAATGCTTGTCTCGTGACATTTTATTTTATAATACTTTGAACAAAGGGTTTAGGGCACCAAAGGAAATGTGACTAGATTGTGGTTAGCATATTATCTCACAGTGTCCTAAAATGTTCTTGTTTTAAACAAAACCTCAATAACAGACGCTCAATTATTGCTATCAGGGCTCTATTTATCAGAGCAGCAGCCAGAATTCAGTTATCTATAGGATGTTGTTTGATATTTAGGTGATACACTTTAAAGATAGTTGCTGTCCAATCAGTGCTGTGCTTGGATTGTGTTTAGTGTTCTATGTACATTTTAGTGGGAGTTTCCGCAGGCTTTATATTAGGGGCCCATGTGGAGAAAGACTGCAGAAACTCCTGAGTCTTACTTGTACATTTGTGTTAAGACAAACACGTCATCCTCCAAACCTCTGGAGTTCAGTGCACAACTGAAAGCATCTTCAGTCAGTCAGCCCTGTCGGTTTTCAGTGTCCAGCTGCTGAACTGCAACACAAAACGACCTATGCACGCTTGTCAAATCTCAGATTTCATTCTTCAAGGTAATTTAACCAAATGTAATGGTTAGTGCTGTTTTGGGCAGCGTGCAGAGTATTTTCAACCCCCACATGATCAGCCCTGACTGAGTTGTCTAATGATGTAAGCCGTAAACATGGGAATCGGCCCAATCTCGGCCCACCATCACATATGATGTGAAGAGCATAACAGTCTCTTTAAGGCCTCGATGTCTTGTGTCACTGATGTGAGACAAAAGCGACCCTCTTCAAAATATCTATCAACCATGCTTTTAGTTGAAGACATTGTTATTTACCCAATATCCAAATATTTGTTAATTATACAGGCATTATCTTTAAATTCAGAATTTCAAATTCCATCATTCTTTGAATGTATCCCCTCGTTATCATTGACACATGTCAAAAATGTTGGATTAAAGAGAAACGCCAGTGCAATTCCCTCTTGTCTTCGTTTAAATGCTTTTGCTTCCAAGGACATTCGATGTTGCAAGAACCGGATCAAACATAAATCGGTGCGATTTATGTTTGATCTGCAGCCTGTCTCCTCAATGAGGGTTGTGTGTACAGTGCAGGAGAGGTGACTTGTTGTGTTGTGTTTTTGTATTTCTGGTGTTTTTCCTCAGTTACCCTCCCCCCCTGTTTTCTCCTCTTCCTCTTTGTTTGCTGGATCCGCTTGATCCTCTCCGAGGTGTTCCTCCCAGCGACAGCCGCGGCTCTCCGATTGGCCGGTTTCGCGGATGGGGCGGGGCTGTCGATGCTGTTTTTCTCGCTGCGGGTCGGATGCGGACGTCAGTTTCGGTAAGAGCCTCGTGAGGAGCGCGGAGCCTCACGCTGTCTGGAAACGTGTTCAGCAGCTTTTCACGACTACCTACGAGGTCTTTTATCACACGTACACACACGGAGCACATCCAGCTACGCAGGGGGCCGTTTTAATTTGTCCTCCGACGAGGGAAAACGGGGAAACTGCGGATTTGGTGCCTGGCTCCGTCCTTCCTGTTCAGCCCTTTGTTTTTCACAGTCAGCAGGCGACCAGCCAGCAGCGCCCCCGTGCGGCACAGCAAGGAGAAGCGTCCGAGGATAGGGAGCCAGACGAGCGGCCGAGCTTCTTGCCTCCTCCCGTGCGACGTGGGTCCCCCCAGCTCAGCAGTCCGATGCGGAGTGAGGATGAGTCCCGCTCTCGAAGCGCTCATGCAGGCGGACGGGACTCCGTATCCCGGCAAAGGGGTAATGCTTGAACCCTTCGTGCACCAGGTAGGGGGCCATTCCTGCGTGCTGCGGTTCGGGGAGCAAACCATCTGCAAGCCCCTCATCCCCCGCGAGCATCAGTTCTACAAGAGCCTACCCGCAGAGATGAGGAAGTTCACACCGCTGTATAAAGGTAAGACCCCCCCCCCTTTCTAAATTTGCAGGAACTGACCCCTCATCTGCTACTGTGATGTTGTTTTGATACCCATCAGTAATCCTGTCTCTCTTCTTTCTCGTCGTTGTGCTCATAGCTTTACATGCAAGGTGCCCTCTTGTCTGCATTTAACAGTAGGCCTAGAAATGTCCAAAATGCACGCACTGTGTCCGTGCACGAGATAATAATGTGTGGTTCTTCCATTTGCTCAAGAATATGCTGCACACAACAACTATTAATAGATGCTTCAATTCCTGTTTTACTGACCACACATTGTGACTTGTGAGAATTGGCAGAGCATCACAGCTACAGTCTCCTGCACCCCCCCCCCCCCCCCCCCCCCCCTGTCCCCAGGGCGGACTGTGTGACTCTCTGCCAGCAGCACGATTAAGCCAGAGGTCAGCTCCAAGTCCCTGGCTTTTAACTAGGCTACGGTTTCAAGTTGAGATAGAGTTCCACAGCTATCAAAAATAAATGGGCTACATCACTGGGGGAGTAATGCACGACAGCACAGGCCACGTTGAGGAATTTTCCGAGGCCTGGTGTCAGGTTCAGGATGGAAACACGGACGTAAACATATCTACGCACGATATTCCGCTTGAAGCTGAATATCACACTCCCCTTGATGCGTCCAAGTCTGCGGTCTCAAAATAGTTTAACACACAGACAATAACACCCAGTACATGCTGATGCAGATGTCTGTGGGCAGCCATATGACGGTGAGGAGGGACACGCATGGTATCTGATGGTTCCACTAATGCAATATGGGACTATTAAAAGATCCGGGATGAGGATTGGGATTTAGAGAGAATTTCATTTTAAGACAGCTTCCGGTTTCATGGCCACATTGCAATGACCTGTAATTTGGTTGAAATTTATACTCTGACAGTGAAAGAGAGAAATATTAGGAACACTCCTGAAAGTGTATGTGTAGATCAAGTGATCAAGACAAGTTAGGGGTGGAGCTTTAAGTTGTTCTACATCAGTTGATCTATATCAAGTGTAAATCATGATTGCATTCTTTATTCCAATACAAAGACCTGAAAGCAATATTAGATGACCAGAACTTGATAATAATCTACATTCAATTAGTTGCTATCAGGCTGTAAAAAATCTCACTGACTTGCACTCTGGCTTCATCTCAAGTGTACCAGCCGCTCTATTGATTTAAAGTCATGGTGACTCAGAAGTTCCCACACTTGTATGTGGTCTGGTGACGGTGCAGCTCCTGAACGGACACCACGGTTCATCAGGACATACTTTAGAGGCGGGGCTTCCTGTAGGATGGTGATGTCAGTGCTTATGGCGTCAGAGAGGCCTCTGCCTGCAGCAGAAGGAATTTGAGTGCTGGGTCCTCAGGTCTGCCATTTTACATTCAACCACACCACAATCCCTCTTTTAAGAACTGGCCATTGTTCTCAGGCTGTTTTTTTTTTTATTACAAACTGTCTTTTTAAATCTGACCACTACTACTACTGCTTCTGTTGCTGGATACACGGTGGAACGTTTGTGAGTTTGGATGTTTTGTATTTTCCACATTCTTCAGTCAATCTGTTTCGACCACATCCCTTCTTCCTGTCTTTGGTTTGATCCTTATCAGCTGTTGCAGCTGTGATGTTTATTCTCAGAGCAACTACCCCCCCCCCCCCCCCCCCCCCCCTAATAGACAGGTCCTTTTAGGGACTTTTACTAGGGGTTCATGGGGGGGGGGCTTTACTCCGGTACCTGTTTGTGGAAAATGTCATTAATTATCATTGGGCATGAAACTACACATGTGTTTCTTCAATCATCACGACGAGTCTAGGAACATCTGTTAGCCTCATCTGTTCTGTGTTTTTGAAATTGTGATGATAATGAAGGTTGACTTCACATGTGTTTTTTTTGCATACCACAACTTCTTAAATAATGGACAGTTTGGACTGAATCATGACATGTTCGTACTATGGTTAAGTGAGTCTTCACTGTGGCTTGTATTGCTACTGCTCCATGTATGTTTCTGTAAAGAGAGAACTGTGTCACATTCTATTATGTCATGAATCATAAAACAATGTGTTCAGACTTATTGTGTGTTTCCAGGAGGATGTTTGGCAGTTGCTTAATAAATCTCCTTGTCAGTTTGACACATTTCAGCCTTGTGTGGTATTTTGTGTCTCTTGTTTTCTGACTCTCGAGTCATACAAACATGGCTGCTTTCTTCCTTCATCTCTTCCTATTACATCCACATCCTGTGCGTGTGTGTTTACTAATGTGGGAATATGATCATGTCATTGGCTGTCAAACTTTCAGGAAATGTGCTTTAAATATGTCAACACAAACATTGTATTGAGGAAAACTTTTACCAAACAATTATTACTATACTTATGACCACCTTCCGTCTTCCCCCTCTTAGGTGTAGTATCAGTCAGCTTTGAGGAAGATGAGGAAGGGAACCTGTGCCTCATCGCCTACCCCCTCCACAGTGAATCAGGGGACATGGAAAACAAAGACCCCTCAGCAGACTGCGAGCCCAAGAGCAAGATGCTAAAGTGGAGTAACAAGAAACAAGCTACTTTGCTTCTGGAGAATGACAACTACAGCAAAGACAGAGGTCGAAACAGTCGTAAAGAAGACAAGATCATGAGGTGAAGATGCCTGCCATAGCGCCGTCATGCATTCACAGACAACAAGATGCACCATGAATCATTTCTGTTATACTAAAGCTGATATTTTTCTCCCCTTTTGCAGTTATAATCTTGATGAGGTGGTGGTGCAGCAGCAGCAGCAGCAACAGCAGCAGCAGCAGCAGGCGGAGGTTCTTTACTTCAGCCTGGATAAAGGCAACGTAGTTCCACAGATCAAACACAACCCCTGGAGCCTCAAATGCCACCAGCAGCACTTGCAGAGGATGAAGGAGAATGCAAAGCACCGCAACCAATACAGTATCCTTTCATTAGTGAACAGCAGTTAGTTGGTGTCTCAGAGTACAGCGACGTACATAATGATGCGCTATTACAAATGCATGACCTTGTTAGATTGTGTCTTTTGTTGATGTGTGATCCTTGACCCCCTTTCAAAGAATTTATTCTTTTGGAGAATCTGACATGGCGCTACAAAGTACCATGTGTCTTAGACTTGAAGATGGGAACTCGCCAGCATGGGGACGATGCATCGGAGGAGAAGAAAGCCAATCAGATTCGCAAGTGTCAACAGAGCACATCAGCCTCCATTGGAGTGCGACTTTGTGGCATGCAGGTATGGTAGATATGCAGCTCAGCTTCGCTAGTCTGGAGTCCTCTGTAAGTTTAGAGCTGTAACACTCATGTGTCTGTGTTACTCCTGCAGGTGTACCAGTCAGACTCAGGCCAGCTGATGTTCATGAACAAGTACCACGGTCGTAAGCTAACCCTCACAGGCTTCAAGGAGGCCCTGTACCAGTTCTTCCACAATGGGCGTCGCTTGCGTCGAGAGCTGCTGTCCCCCGTGCTGCGCAGACTTAGGGAAATGCAGGCTGCCCTGGAGGCCTGCGAATCCTACCGCTTCTACTCCAGCTCCTTGCTCATCATCTACGATGGAGACCCTCCCAGGGCTCCCGCTAGACCTAGACACCGTGGGGGTGAAGAGGGGGATGAAGACGAGCCATCAGATGAAGACGAGGACGAAGAGGAAGATGATGATGAGGAAGAGGAGGGGGCCTTCGGTTTCCCTTGTTCTTCAGCAGGTGGCAGTGCCGGTGTGGCCGCAGGGAGCAGCAACAGTGGTAGTGGTCGCTCCTCCCACAGCACAGGAGAGGCCAGCAGCCCCGTGGTGGACGTGCGCATGATTGACTTTGCTCACACCACTTGTCGGCACTATGGCGAAGACAGTGTGGTGCACGAAGGCCAGGACAGTGGTTTCATCTTTGGCCTGCAGAACCTGATTACCATCATCTCCCAACTGGAGGATCACAGTACGGATTGAAGCTGCACTGGAGCCAATATGAGCTGAATTTCAAGCCTGGGGGAAAAGCTCAGTGAGCTGCAACCCTGCTACTTCAAGGTGCATCGTCCTTATGCCCAAATGGGGGTCTGATCCTCCTCTGCTCGGAGTGAACATCAGACACCTCAGGGTGGGGGGAGAGCCTGTGTGGTCGTTGTGCACTCTCCCATAACTGCCGGAGGACAGGGCTGCGTGTGCCCCTCTTGCACTTTTCTCCTTCTGGGACTGCTCCTTTCCTCTGCTCTAAACGGCAGCAAAAGTGTTTTACAAGGCGAAGGTCTCCCACCAAACACCAGGACTCCTGTAGCATTCTAGGCCTCTCCTCCCCCCTCTGGTACAGACAAGATACTTTATTGTTAAGTTCTCTCTGAGAGAGACAGAGCGAGGCAGAGATAACTGAAGCTCCAGTTTAGTTTCTAGGAGCCTGACGTGGTGCTTTACCTGTGTTATTACATAACGTTTGTAGATGAAGTTTGGACTGCCAGTACTCTACAGCACAGCACATTATTGTTGGCGAAGATGACGTACAAGCTGACCTTGGCTGGCTAGATCAGCAGTCTTGTAGCAAATGATGAGTTAAGCTTCTGATAAGGACATTTTGTGTTTATATTGGTGTCTCTGAAGACCTTCTTAACAAACGTGGGTTGTGTGTCCACCGGGCACCTGGATTTACATTTTCTGGTGGAAGAACAAGATGATTTAGGTCTAGAAGAAGGGATTTGCCTTTTTTCAGCAGTTGTTGTCCCCTGTGCTTTTTTGCCTAAAAACAGACATTTTGAAAAGGGTATCGCAAAGGGGATATTTTCCTTGTTTTGTCACTGTCTTTTTATTTGTGTTTTTGTCTCGTTTCTTTCCTATTTCATTCCCATATATTGATAGAAACACTAGCTATAAAGAGTATTGAGAGACTATTTATTTGAAAGGATTGTTTAAAAATAAAAAGTGGAAACCAGTACATTCCATATTACCACTATAAATGTTCTGATACCGACTTTGATTTATTTTGTTTATTGCAAGAGCCGATACCTCTCTTGTATACCAGTGTGTTAACAGTGTCTTGGTTAATAAAGGCATTAATTTGTGTTTAAAAAAAACTAAAAGTCTATTCTTTTGTGTGTTAATTTACTGAGTTAGATGCTAACAGCAGATCTTGAAAGCATCTGTATAGTGATGTCATTATTTAGTAATACATAAAGAATATTCATATTCAGCTTCATAATATATATTGGTGTTATTTGTGTTAATAATAAACAGTGAATGACATTTTTGACGTGTAAGGTTATGGCATCATCCTTAAACTCCATCAAAACTAAAAAAAACAGTGGTCTAAGCTTTTGAAAACAAACCATGTTATTTTAACATGTCCTAGTCCAGTAGAACAGTGTCACCTCTTCCTCTGAATCAGCTTCAGGTTAACCTGTTCTCAAACTTCAGCTGGAAGAACATTGTCACATTCTGGAGCAGTTGTTTGTTTTTCTCTTCAGTGAGATGCTTTACAGTGCAGATCCTTTAGCTGCATAGAGCTTTTAAACCAAAATGAAAAAATGTGATGATGCTCTATTTGTTGACAGGGTCTTGTGACAGTCATTTTTACTTTATATTTTGATTCTTTATATTTTGTAGTGTGTGTGTGCACCTGATACCTTGCTGCTCTCTTAACAAGTTGGGCTCAACAAAGCACATCCATCCGGGATGTCATGATGTGAGCTAACTGAGACCTGGTGCTGTTTATTTCTTAAGATTATGTAATTTAAACAACCCATTCAAAGAAATCAGGCATTTGGGACATTTCCTTTGTATATGACAGCACAAGTACACAGCCTACAAACCTCTCCTCCTGTGCGTCATCACTGTTACAGAGTTCAATATTAAGCAGGTTAGTGGACGTTCTTGGCCCAGTTGCTGTGCAGCGGCGACATCGGGACTGATCTGCACCAGGCGGCATTGGCCGCAGATTACGCACTTCAAACAAGAAAACCCTCCATTAAAGCTGTGGTGCTAAGCAGGAAGTATTTCAGCTCCTATGTATCCCAGCCGCTCCAAAGTACCAACCTCAGGTGACCAGTATTTTTCACGTGCACTGTGCGTTATAGTGGAAGTTATTGCCTGTTAAACTTGCAGCTTTGTAGTCAGCCTAATCAGCTTTCCAGTGCAGGAGAACATCTAGAGCTGAGGAGAGTAAAGCGTCCGTGGAAATACTAGCTGTGTGGAAAACCTCAAGTAAATTAGTGTACTTGCCTCAAATGAATGGTGGAACTGCAGAGTACATTTATAAAGACCAGGGCAGCATACAGGATTCACTGGTCTAACTGTGTCCTGTTCATACCTGGCATAGCAGCCAACACACACACACCTGAAATAACAAACGTCCTGGGTGATCCGAGCACAAGTGGACGACCTGTACATCAGTGGATAAGAAGGTGCCTCAAGATGTGAAATGAGGGGCTTAGCGGATTGATGTGCTCCACACAGCTGTGCACAGCTCTACCAGCTCCATATGTTTGTTCCTCATTTGAAACAGGAAAAAACAGAATTGCCGTTCTGTGTTTGTTTGCCTTCAGCCAGTGCAGTTTCAGTACCTCAAGGTGTTAGATTACAATTGTATTTAGTCACCATGACCTTTACCTATACAGTCTAAGTGTATATCTCAAATGCGTCCTCAGTGCATCTTGCATGTTTTCAGATCTGCACTAAGAGCTGTTCACTTGATGCTCGTTACTATAATGCCAGGTAAGAGCAGGATCCTCTGAGGATAGAAACTACAGGTCCAGATCCTCCAAGCAAATCACAACCCCACCTTGTCCTTACAACTAGAACAGACTTAACCACAATTAATTAATTTCAGCTACAAACATAATCATCCATAGGCCACAGAAGCTGTAACACTGAGATGCAAATGCATGCACATGGTTGGATCTTATCTGCCTCCTGAGCTTGATTGGATGAATCACAATCGAATCCATTCAGAGGTTGGATGGATGATGATAGCGTGAGGTACAATATGTCAGGGATTATCTACTAAATTGTACAAAAAATAACTGCACATCTGCTGCATCAGGAAAAACTGATTTAGATGAATGTGTTCTACGCCTTCGTATGGTTTGGTGATGAAGGCTTTAAATACATTTGAGAAATTGGATTTAGGTTAGATGACAATACACAATCCCCTTGATGTTGTGTGTTGGCGGACATGATAAGATTGGGATAAGTCAAGTTACAGTGTGTGTGTGTGTGTTTGTTTATTATGGGGACATGTCTTCCTCATGGGGACAAAAAAACAAGTCCCTATAATGAAAGTGTGAGTGTGTGTAGGACTGTCGCCTTGGTGACTTTTCTTTCACAAAGACATAACTATGGCAACCACATTAGTAATTTTGGCACTTCTGACCCAGTGCAGCAGTGGGTTGGCCTCACTGCTCATTTAAAAATATTCTCATAACCTAATTAAATGACACTTGGTGTAGAACTTAATTTAGGATGATGGTGATGAAGGTCATGCTCCCTCTTGTATTCGATGGATCAGAAGGTTTGCTTCATTTCACAAAAATCTCTCATGAAAACCTCAGTGTAACACGCACCGGTTTGCTCCAAGTGAGATCAACCTGAATGTTATTGGATCAAAGTGGTGGTTTTGAAATGTCCTGAAAGCACAAAGAAAGCCTGATTGACCTCAATACCACTAAGGAAAGTGTGAGTAATGATGCAAGAGCTGCTGTCATTATTGTGATAACACGTGAGGGCACAGTTCACGAGGCGTACGTGGCATGCAGGTGCTTGGGAGCGAGTGTGTTTGCTATGAGTAAGAAAGTAATGAATTCGTCACAGTTCAAAGGTCATGGAATTTCTTGCCTGTTTGTCATGTTGTCTTTTCAGATGCATGTCTGAGGGCTTTCTTCTGCAGGATGTCATCTCGTGGTGCAAAAGGGAAGTTGGTTCAAAGAGAAACTAACCAGTGAAAGTGAAGAAACATATTTGAATGTCAGTGCAGCACGTACACCTGCAATAATAACAGAGAAGTGAACATGAACTTACAAAAAAACTTTAAATAACTGCAAAAAAGCAGAAGTAAGTATAGGAGCTTATGTTAAGTAACAAATACTTTAACCCACGGATCAAACAGTGGACAGAGAAAGACCCAAGGATGAAGTTTATCAAAGAAGTGATGACTGATCCCAATATATTAATAAATGAATTGTAAATCGTCTTTGTTTATATAGCACTTTTATTATTTGCAGCACATTTCAAATTTACACACATCAATATACATACACTTCTATACGCAACACTCTTTCTATTACATCATTCATACACTGCTATCAGGGGCAATTTCATGAGCTCATATGACTCATAAGGCAGGGATCAAACCACTGACCTTTTTGCTGGTGGACAGCCCACTCTACCCTCTGGGGCACAGCCGAATGCAATTATTAAAATTTCTACTGAAGCATATCACCGGAGCTTTTGTAATCCCAGCCTTAAGGATGGTTCAAGGGAAAACGGAATAAGCTCAATATTTTAGGTTCCATTAAATCATAGGAATCAGAGCAATAGAGTATATTGCAATGGTACAAAACATGTATTTAAACTATTGCCAACTAATTTGGGCTTCTGTTCTTCACACTTTTTCTCTTATGTTTAAATGCTTGTGAATGAAATGCACTTTGTACCATGAGTAAAGTCATCTGATAGTTACTATCATCAATAGTTATGAGGTCAAGTGCAATATTGTTCCATTAAAACCAAGCAGCCTCTGTGATACCACTTAGCTTGCTAGAGTGTACTTCATTTAAGAGTTAACCCACACTCCTTTTACTTTTTAATTGGTTATAATTGTTATTTGAGTACCCTGAAATACATTAAGAGCCTATAATGCTAAACACACTATAAACAAGGTATTTTTAACTCATTATCTCTTATATGCTCACAGATCTAAAATGGCTACAGCTCAGACTCAACACGAGCAGATGTTCTTGTAGAGGAAATGAAATTGTTACCCAGTTGCAAGTGAAACCTCTGGGCTGTACGACATGTCACACGTTTAAAGAGTGTGATGTCACAGCGGGTTATGCAACCCTCTTTGAACCCTGGTCGACAGATTGATCAGATAACAAGCAACAGCCACCAGGAGGAATCAAGTGACAGTTGATCAGAGGGAGAATTTACAACACTATAAACCTGAACACTCTGTGCTCTGTCCAAAAAGCCCAGGTCCATATCAGGCTGGTTGCTGTATGTTTTGTTCTGACCTCCATGGCTGTAGTGATCCTGCTGACACTGTCTTCATGTACAGTCTTATCACCCCTAGGGGTGCATAAGCTGTTCTAAAGAGGATCCTTTCTAATTTTTTAGTCATACACATCATTTCTAGCTGTTACATTACAATAGGGTATTCAAATCTTTCCTAATTAGATCATGTAATGTGGAAAAAATTACACAAAAACACTAATTGAAATATTGTTTGAAAAAGCAGAAAAGAGTTAACAGAAAGCCAATCACTTGTAACAGCCACAGATTCTGGAGCCTTTCCACTGTTTCGTAAATGATAGCTTCATGGACCTGGCTATTTTGTGACTAAAATGCTGACTAAAGAGACTGAATAACTATGCAATATTTATAGCCTAGCCTATATTATAGTAAACCTCATCACTTACCAATCAGGGTCCTGAATCATGGAAATAACTTTAGCGGCTAGGTAGATTTCCGTTCTATTTGATGCACCTTCCATCTTGAAAAGCTAGTAAAATTGCCTAAGTCACACTCATAACATAGGCCATTATTCTACGGGGGTAGAATACCATGATCTGTTAAACTGAGGATGTAGGCGATTTTACCAGAGGTGGCCAGCATCATGAGGAGATGATTGAGGCAAGAAAAATTATAATGTGGCCCAGTCACATCAGCATACAATCATTTAATTTGATGTCACAGTTAGTCAATTTGAATTATATCAGCTTGATAGACGCATTAATTTGATAGCATCATAAATGTCATTGGTGGTTAAATGGGAAGTTACCTGTAATAGTATATATTTTAGGCAGTCCACAAGTATTAAGAGGAAATTAAATGTCTGGTGCTGACAGCTCCCATTGCCTTTGGGACTGATTTCCAATCGCAATGTCAAACTAATGATATCCACTGTGGAGAAAACAATTCTGAGAACTTTATGTGAGAGTGAGTGAGGATGTAAAGGCATGGTATGTGTGTGCGTGTGTGTGTGACTTTGTAAATCTTTGTTAATCTAGTGTGGGTAATTTAAAAGAGAAACAACCTCTCGGCCCATCAGAAAGAAGTCTATACAAAGATATGTGCACTGACAGCACACTGAAGCTCCCCCTGGTCATACACAGTGAGGCGTATGAGTATGTGCACTTAAAATAACCCAGACAGGACAAGACAGGCTGAGAAAGCTGAGTGTATCGTCAGTAGTCTGGAATAATCTGGATTAAGCCTGATGACAGACCGGTAAAGAGCGGTTAAATCCTGGCGGGGTTATGTTGTTGTTTGTCTCACCACATTCTCTGTTGGGACTGTATTGGTTCTCTGGCTCCATTGATCCTCCTCACAAACATTTTCCACCCCATACATGCCATGACCTATTTACAGTCTACGGCCCTGACACCAGAGTCTTTTCGTGCAATAAATACAGAGACCATAGAAGCTATTAAGCTGTATTCAGTTAAATCATTATTGCTTTCACTAGACTATTGTTGGTTGGTTGTTTAGTTTGGTCTGGTTTGGTTTGGCAGGTTGGTTGGTTGGTTAGATTGGTTTTGCTGGTTGGTTAGTTTGGTTTGGTCTGGCTGGTTGGATTGGTTGGTTTGACTGGTTTGGTTTGGTAAGTTGGTTGGTTAGACTAGGTAGTTTTTTTTTATTGTTTTTTCAGCACTACTGAATTGATTTTTAGAAGGTTGTTCTAGCATTATATTTTTTCCAACATTGCAAGATAGAGCGTGTTTTTTTTGGTTTATTCTTCTTACACTTGGGAGTAATTCATGGATCTTGATGTTTTTCTGGCATTTAAAGAGGACTCGTATCCATGAGTGTGTGAATTTGGTGCATCTTGATTGAATTTAAGGTGGCTGTTTGAACTTGGCTGAGTGCCATTTGAGTTATTATAAACATTATCTTCAACCAACAGCAGGACTTCAAAGAGATTTGTCCATTTGTTTATTTCTAGCAAGAGAATACACATCTCCCCTGGGTTCATTTGACTGTCGTGTTTATGAGAAGAGTGTAGAAGTCAGGGAACCTTTAACACGTTACATAAGACAGTTACAATGAGGCCCAGCTGTCCTGGTGAGATAAGCAGAGCAACAAAGAAAAACACTCTCTCACACACACACAATCCGTGGGGATTTAAAAGTGCTATTATTTACAAGGCTTATCTCAAACTTGGACATTGCATGTCACATTTTTCTTTATCTTTGTCAGACTGCTTCCTTTTTCTCCTTCTTTAAATTCTCAAGGGATTGCTGTATTCGTCAGTCCTTCACTTTGGTCCAGCCTGAAATATCTACTAGATAGATTATTAGAATTGCAACCTAACATAACTTTGCTTATGTTTATATAAATAATTCTCTGTATTAATTCAAAAAAGTTAGCTTGCTTAAATGCTGAGCCAAGATAAAAGGCAAAGCAAACATTAAAGCTGCTAAAAATCAGCAGGTTAACTTTGTCAATATGTTAGCATGATAACATTAGTGCATATACGCTACTAAATGCAGCTTTACTTTTAGAGACTTTCCCTTGATATAGGATGTGACGAATTTAAAGAGCCGCCATGTTTATTTCAAGCTGAAGGGCCATGCCGGTCTCCATTAACCCTGTAAGGCCGTGGGAGCAAACTTCTGCAGAGCGGAGTTGTGGGACTATGATCTGTAGATGTTTGTGTAACCTGAGGCATGAGCTCGAGGACGCAGTGTTCTTCTGTCGGCTGGATCACCACCCTGGATTATCTGGACAATTTAACCCACAGGCTAAAAACCAACCAACTTTAACCCCTGACCTCTCGTGCAACAGATTTACTGTATGAAAGTCAAAGTGAAACTGAGCAGCCGGTTTTGATTTTGTGATCAGAGCGACTGATTTACACAGAGAGGCCCAGCTGACTCACTTTCTTACCTTTGTGCAAGTCTTGGCTAAAGGATCCACTGTCCGAGTTACCTTCTAGTTGCTGTTGTCGTTAGTAAGGACCTTCTTGCATCATTATTATCATTTCAACAACCAGACTGACAGTTACACAAGTGTTCCAGGTCTCTCTCTCTTTTCTCTCCCATATTTCTCCCCCCTTTACCCAACCGGTCAAGGCAGCTGGCCGACGACCTTGACTCTGTTCAAGGTCAGAGGCCAACAGAGAAAACTGTTGGGTTACTCTATAATATTGTAAGGTCTCAACCATACTATGCAAAGTGCCATGAGAAAATGTACAGTATGTTGGGATTTGGCCCCATGCAAATAAAACTGAATTTAGATCAAACAATTAACAGTACGCTCCAAATGTTTATAAAGATTTGTAAGATTATATGAAAATATGAAGACAAGAGAAAAGAGTCAATGAAGTGAATTCTATGGTGACTGACGAGTGGCAGAGTGGCAATGGAAAAGAGAAACCAGGAGAGGTGGGATCAGACAGCTGAGCATGGAGTGACTCACACTACTCAACCTCATGGTAATCTTGTGACTCCTCACTCCCCCCCACTCCCTTTGTGTTGATGCTTCCACTGTTCCCCCCACCCCTCCAAGAACCACCAGTGACAACTGCGTGGGGATGGGAAATGGAAGAGTAGTAAAGAACATAGTATTATCCTCTAACAGTAGAGGCCTGTAACTGTGGCCTTTAAAGAGCCCCTGACATTCCTACTTCAGGATCCAGTTACATTCCATAGTCAGAACAAAAGAGAGCAAGAGATTGGAATTGTTCTGTGTTGCGTCAGAGGAGGGTAAAGATGAATGTGAGAAAAGAAGCAGGAGGTTTTTTAATAAAAAATCGACACCCCCTCACATTACAGAGGAAGCGAGGACTCTTATGTAACACTAGCTGCCACTTTTTTGTGCACACATTGAGGAAAAGAAGCCCCAGGAACTAGATACAGACACGTGTCTTAAATGTCATAATCACCATGACACTACATAAACTAACCTGAAAACAATCGTAGCGCAGGTTTAGACAACTATGAATCACTCCTTTTTTCTTCTGTCATTCATCATGTTTCTCTCTCAATCCTGTTCTCTTCACTCCCTTTAGCTGAATTGTGAGAAAGGGCGTCAAATATAAAAAATAAGGGAAGAATAAAAGAAATGTTTTACATTTTGGAAATGTACATATTGACTTTTATACTATTAGTTTTCATTGGGCCGTCTGGTCTCTTTAAGGATGCAGTAACCATTACATTAGCTCAATTAACACTGCATTTTCAAGATGTGGAAGCAGACATTTTTTATAGTGATTATGTCATATGTCTGTGACATGTGTCAGGAGAATTTTTTTTTTCCTGAATCAAGACGTTATTAAAGTTATTATACTACAACGACACCAATCGAACAATATAGCTCTTGTATGTATTTACAATTGTCTTGAGTCTTGTTTTAATTGCAGTTATCAAGTGTTCTCTTTACAATGATTTTAAAAAAAAGGAACGTGACCAGAAACTCACTCACACGCACATCTGTTGTTCTGTATTTTCCATTGCTAGCCTCGGGGCATTTGAACTTCAAAGTTGCCTGTTACGCTTTTAGACTCGATGTCCCGAAAAAACACAAAGGATGCCCAGAGGTTCCAAATGCTGGATTTGTTTTGCAGAAAAGGCTTCATGCACTCTGTCCTGCAGTGTGACAACTAAATAACGTGTTTCTATGTCAACACACAGAAGCTTAGATAAGGTTTTATTCTCACTTATCTCGTCCCTCGCTCCTCAACACTTCAGGCCCTCTGTTCTCAAAAGAACCGAGCTACTTCTGCTACATCCCTCATTTTCGACTGTGAGATAAATGCTGTACCAAAGCTTCATTATCAGAGGGGATTCAGTTTTTGCTCCTTTAGATAAACTGTCACATTTTAAAATGCTGCTGAATACTGGTCAGTGGGGGAGTAGAAGTTAATTTCATTCCATGTTCCACACAAGCTATTTTGACATGAAGCACACATTTGAATATTAACATTGATAACTGAGACTCTTGATCACCACTTTGTTATTGTTTTTAGGAACACTTGGACCCACTGTGACGTGTGTTAAATGTCTGCTGGATAAAAGGCCTATAAACAATGTATTAACAGTTCATAGATAACTCAGAGACTCCATGTTCACATGATCAGCAATATTCAGATTCTTTCCCCCTATTCTGAATGAGACACTATTTGATCATGATGTTTACACAAGTTGCTCATAGAATATTTAATTTATATCCGTGCACATCAACTCACGTCACCATTACATCCCACTTCCTTTCAATGTGTGTGTGTGTGGGTGTGTGTGTGTGTGTGTGTGTGTGTGTGTGTTTATGTGTGTGTGTGTGTGTGTGTGTGTGTGTGTGTGTGTGTGTGTAGTATTCGTTTTACTGTAGTAAAACTGATGTCGGATGTGTTTGTTGACAGTTCAGCTTCAGAAGCTCAGTCTCAGTCTCAGAGTTTTCAGAGGCTGCAATTCTTGAGGTAAATTTAATAGGTCACTGCTGCTCTCTGGTGGACACATGTATGTATTTAATGTAATAGGCTTTATCTGATAATTTAAACAAAAGTAATTTAGAAGTTTGGGTATAATATGTACAATGTAAGCAAAATATTAACAGTAGCAGTAATATAAAAAAAACTCGATTTTTAAACAGGGCCCGTCAAGGTACAGGTACAAATCAGAAAACCTCATTCAGGGTACTTGCTCCCGTTTTTAATTAGGGCCCGAGCACCGACGGTGGGAGGCCCTATTGTATTTCGAAGGATATTTATTTTCCTTTTGGGGCTTTTTCAGGACCTAGACATGCTCAAATTCTTACCAAAGTTTGCAGGAAATTCAAAAGAATTTGAATTCTGGAGTAATTTGAAATGGGTGTGGCAAAATGGCTCAACAGCGCCTTCTAAGGATAAGCCCCTCAGTTAGCTTTCACCGATCTTCACATAAATCGGGACACCTGTGTATTACAGCGCCACCTGCTGGCTACAGGAAGTGACATGTTTCATACTTTGATGGACTGCTCCTGGTTGCTTTACAATATATACTCAAATGAGCTGAGACCAGTCATGGTGAGAATTGTGACATTTCCTCAAACGTGTGTTAACATTGTGGTGCGCGAAGGTTCATCCTTCGCCAAAGGACACGATGTTGTCATAACTCCACTGTGCATTGTCCTATCACCACCAAACTTCTGTCACATGATCAGAGTCCAAGCCTGAACGGCTCTATTTGTCAATATTAATTCAGGGACATGGCGCCACCTAATGATTCGCCATGAAACTGGAAGTACTTTGTAAATCCAATCTGCATTATCCAACCGGCCCCCAAATGCTGAGCCATGATCACAATCCTGACCTGAACAGCTCCGTATATTAATATTAATTCAGGGTCCAGGCGCCACCTACTGATCAGGGTGAAAATGAAGTTGCTGTTACATTGTCCAATTGACACAAATCTGCTCACGCTACATCAGGGCCCCTACTTGGACAGATATATTCTGTGTGCAATAATAGTGATGGCGCCAACTACTGGCAACAGGAACAAAGCATTGTTTTACAACTATCATTTGATTTACGTACAATTTTCTCCTTGTGATCTCCAATTGATAGCGTTGACCGTAGTGAGCAATTAGCATCCACGGATCGACGTTGAGTAACAGACGCAAAAAGTGAAGCCTTTCTCCTCTTGTATTTTATTTGACTCTTGTATTTGGCTCTCATTTTGTATTTGACTCTCATATTGTGTTTGACTCTCATATTGTGCGTTTGCCTCTTCAGACGTCCTGCCGGTGGAGCTGTGTGTAGTGGTGACGTGTCTCTAAAGTTTCCCCTCCTCTCTCGTGCTGCTGCCTGACGAGCCTCACATTGACTGTGGCTCATTGAAGCAGCAGCAGCAGCAGGAGCAGAAGGAGCAGAAGGAGCCGACTGGTGGACGCTGTGGAGCCTTCAGACACATCATGGGCAGTGAGTATCTCCTCTTCACTCCTCCTGTGTGACACTGGAAACTACAGCTTCTTCTACAATAACCCACACCACGGATTAGGGCTGTTTTAACTACTTGGTTCGCTAACTGTGTGAGGGCTGGCTGTGTAGTAGCAGGCGGCTAGCTTGCGTTGCTAACTAGCTAGCTGAACATTTGCCTTTGTGCTAGTATTATGAGCCATTTCCGATCAGGAAACGTTTGTGAATTGAGTGAAGGCTGGGTTGTATTCCTATAAGCCGAGTTTCTTGATTGTAGTGGGATTGTGTTTGATTTTGTTCCCCGCTGGCGTCTGGACACGTCTCGTAAGCTATCTTGCGAGCTAACCAGCTAGCCTCTCATTCAAAGACATTGACAGTCTAGTGATGACGACGCACAACAGCGCCGGTATTGTCTCGAGCTCAGGATCGAAATCGTCTGCCTTCTCTTCTCTGTCAACACGTCACAAGTGTAATGTAAAGAGCTAGAAGATCAACAGGGGACATTATGATACAAAAACCCACTGTGCGGCGTTAAATCTCTTCGGTTTTGATTTGTGAAAGATCGAATTGGACTTGAGTCCGCCCCCCATTCACTGCCACGTCTTCCTGACGACCAGCTATTATTTCCCCGTTCAACTCTCATCTCTGCTTGTTTCCAGTCAAATTCCTAGAGGTGATAAAGCCTTTCTGTGCCGTGCTGCCAGAGATCCAGAAACCCGAACGAAAAGTGAGTATTTTTTAATCACATCCACGTTTTATTCTTTTATAGCAGTGCATTTATTTTTTACTTTATGCTGGCTTTGCATTAGCTGCAGGATAAACTTGTGGTAATGTGCTTGACCGACAGATCCAGTTCAGAGAGAAGGTATTATGGACTGCCATCACTCTCTTCATATTCCTGGTGTGTTGCCAGGTAAGTGTCACCATCCCTCATTCCTCCATAGTATCTTGCCTCCGTCATCTTCAGTTGTGTGATGCCTTTGAATAGAAAAACAATTCAATCATTGACTGTAACACTTGAGTGATTCAATCATGTTATGTCACCACCAAGTCTTTGACAGACCTATGGTTGACTATTCTCTCAATCTATGGTGTTTATTTAGCATGTTTCATCCAAATTGTCATAAAATCTGATTAAGGGCAATCAAGTTATTCCTTGATTTGGGTCATTGATACTAGAAAAGCACTCTATAAATACTGATTATTTACAATTTGTCTTAAATGAGTAAATTGTTTCTATTAGATGAAAAACGTAAAAGTCGATTTAGGGTGATAGGTAACTGAGAGAAAACAGTGTTTTTTCTCAAAGTGTCAACTAGGAATGTCTGATGCTTTTGATACATTTAATGAATTAACTGTTGCTTTTCTGACAATATTGATTAGTTGTTTAATAAACGTGTAGTTAATAAACTGTAGTGAAATTGGGAACACACATTATGAGAATGACGTCTGTGTCTGCACAATAGTCAAACTATCCAAACTGAAATATCACGTACAGGCGAGTTTTCTTTGATTGCATCTTTTTAAATCAATTGTTGTTAATATGACTTACACTTTTTTCCTCCAGATCCCTCTCTTTGGGATCATGTCCTCAGACTCCGCGGATCCCTTCTACTGGATGAGAGTAATTCTGGCCTCCAACAGAGGTATATTTCAGCTAACAGCAAAATAAAATATAAAATGCACATCTCCCCTCCTGCTGAACTAACTCCCATATCTCCCTGCAGGTACGCTGATGGAGTTGGGTATCTCGCCTATTGTCACCTCGGGCCTGATCATGCAGCTACTGGCCGGAGCTAAGATCATCGAAGTCGGAGACACACCAAAGGACAGAGCCCTCTTCAATGGAGCTCAGAAATGTAAATATACTCTCATCATTTGTAAAAACTTGTCTTTACTATGAAATTCATGGACTAATGTTAGTTAATGATTTTCAGTGTTTGGAATGATCATCACCATTGGTCAGGCCATCGTATATGTAATGACCGGCATGTATGGAGATCCCTCAGAGATGGGAGCTGGAATCTGTCTGCTCATCATCATTCAGGTGAGAACCAATCCAGGAGCCCTTTGGCTATCTTATGCATTTAAAATAAAAATATTATAATGTGATAACACCGCATTAAAAACTAAGATTTGGATCATGACTACATTTTTGTTTTATGTCTTTTTCAAATTATTTAAACTTACATCCGTTCAGCTTGTGTTTCCCAAATGTTAGATTAATTGTGTTCACTCACAAAGTAAAATATGTTCCAGTATTACTTTGTTTGCCTTTAAGGGGCATATAATATATACAATTATAAGAACAAATGGTTCTCAGAATCAGCAGCTGCGGCTCCAAAAAAAGTGAATAAATGGATAAGTGAAACAGTTTCACGTGACTGTCTCTTTACCGACTGACTGTATCTATGGTGTCTTCTTCTTCAGCTGTTTGTAGCTGGGCTCATTGTGCTGCTGCTGGATGAGTTGCTCCAAAAGGGTTACGGTCTTGGTTCAGGAATCTCACTGTTCATTGCCACCAACATCTGTGAGACGATCGTCTGGAAGGCCTTCAGCCCCACGACTGTGAACACTGGAAGAGGTAACAGGCCACAAAGTGGTTGTAAATATTTGTGATATTTAAAAGCCACCCTAGTCATTAATGCAATCCTGCTGCTATACTGCAATCTGCAGAAATGTGACTCTCGTTTGTGACTTTTTGTGTTTTCTAGGCACCGAGTTCGAGGGAGCAATAATTGCTCTTTTCCATCTGCTGGCGACTCGTACAGACAAAGTGCGCGCTCTGAGAGAGGCGTTCTACAGACAAAACCTGCCAAACCTCATGAACCTCCTCGCCACAGTATTTGTCTTTGCTGTAGTGATATACTTTCAGGTGAGTCGCTGATATATCTTTTGTGCTACTTCACTATAAACCTGCTTCCGTTTTTTAAAAGCTGAAGAATTTAGTAACATATTCAGGAGATACTCATGGTTCATTTATTCACTGCTCTCCTACACATTTTCCTTTTGTCATAGGGATTCAGGGTGGATCTGCCCATCAAGTCCGCTCGCTACCGTGGCCAGTACAACACCTACCCCATCAAGCTCTTCTACACCTCGAACATACCCATCATCCTGCAGTCTGCTCTGGTCTCCAACTTGTATGTTATCTCCCAGATGCTCTCCACGCGTTTTAGTGGCAATTTCCTGGTTAATTTGCTTGGAACTTGGTCTGTAAGTATACATTTAATCTGAGTGTTTTACACAAGTTTCTGTTCAGTTTCTTGAAAGAATGACTCTCCATAACTACTTGCTAACTTACTAGCTTTCGTGACCTCATATTCTGCCCATTAAAGCATGTATTTCTTTTATCTTCTCATGTTTATAGGACGCAACGTCAAGTGGCCCAGCCCGTGCCTATCCTGTGGCTGGTCTCTGTTACTACCTCTCCCCACCAGAGTCGTTCGGCTCAGTTCTAGACGACCCGGTTCACGCTGTCATCTACATCGTCTTCATGCTCGGCTCATGTGCATTTTTCTCCAAAACCTGGATTGAAGTCTCTGGCTCATCTGCTAAAGATGTAAGTTGTAGATCTTACTGAATAGTTGATGGTGTTAACAGTCCATTCCAAACAGACTTCTTCAAAACTCTGGTCTTTATGTTCAACTAGGTGGCAAAGCAGCTGAAGGAGCAGCAGATGGTGATGAGGGGACACAGAGAAACCTCCATGGTGCATGAACTGAACAGGTAAAATCCTAAATCTACGTCTTGTACACATTTATTTTTGCTTTTCTTTTACACACTTCATTAGCTGCATTAACCACACATGGTACAAATGTATCAGCTAGAATGGTTCTAAGCCATCATCATGAATCTACATGATCTAATCCTCTGTCTCAATAAGTAAATAGAGTCAAATAAAACCGTTCACAGAGAAGCACTTTGCTTTGCAGGCAATAGTCCAACACAATACATATCATACACAGATCCATCACACCTTCACCGATTTTTCCTTGAAATTATCTTCTACAAGATTTAGTTTGTTGTTTGAGAGCCATGTGTAAAAGTTTCAAACTTGAGTTACAAGCTAATTCGAGGTAGTGCAACATTCCAAGAATGCAACTACTTTTCTTATAACTGATGTTCCCTCAGTTCTCTGCAAATTCCTCAATTGGGTGTGAATATACACAATTTAAAGGAACAGTTCAATATTTTTTAAACTGCTTTTGTCCAGGATAAATATTTCTTTATCCAGCTGCAGTAGCGTCATATTTAACAGACAGACATGAGGCTGTCCTCATTTAACTCTCAGCAAGGACTCTAGTAATACCAAAATGTCAATCACAATCATCAGAAATGTATTAAATAGCCTTTCTACTAGAAAATGTTGTGTATTAATATTGTCACTCTCCTGTTGTTGCGTTCTAGGTACATTCCTACGGCTGCTGCCTTTGGTGGACTGTGTATCGGTGGTTTATCGGTGATGGCGGATTTCCTCGGAGCCATTGGCTCTGGCACCGGTATCCTGCTGGCCGTCACCATCATCTATCAGTACTTTGAGATCTTTGTTAAAGAACAGAGCGAAATGGGCAGCATGGGGGCCCTGTTCTTGTAGAAAAGCCAATATCCTCCACCTTCAACCAACTTTTTATTCGGACCATCATCAACCTTGCAATATATTTTCCATCCATGTGAAGCACCTCCATCGTCAGCTCTCCAGTTTCAGGATAGTGCTTGAGGAACCTCCTTAGGAATCTCTGTTGAAACAGGACGTTGGTACAACTCCACAGCTTGTTGCTCCCTTTACATATCTTCCAACGTATCTTCTCAACAAAACAAAACAGACATTTCAGTTTTATTTCAACAGGTTTTCTAACTGACTCGAGATCAAAGCCCTCCATGTTTCTTGTTAAGGCTTCATTTGGGTATCAAATGAAGTCCTGTGGGAGTTTGGTTCTTATTTCAGATTGACGTGAGCGCTTCAGTATGCAGGCACACTCGACTTGGAGGATGTTGATCAACTGCCTGCTGTGTGCGTACAAGCCACGCTACCATCTGTTTCATGTTAATTTAGTTTTCACTTTTACTCTCAACTTTATTTTATTTTTCTCTTGACCTGTCATTCGGGTAAAAGTGTGGAAGAGAAGCTGAACTTTCAAGACTCTAAGTTGTGTACTGTACATTTTTTTGTGACTCTGTTTTAGGTTTTTATTTGAGCAGGGTCTTGTAAGAAGAGGATGTGAAGCTCATATTGGGCTCCAGCTGTCAAATGGAACTGTTCATGTTATGACTGTGAACCATTCAAAATAACACTCAGTCTTAATGTATGGCATTTCCAGGGAGCTACAGTATTAACACACGTCACATTCACTCTTGTTACCCATGTTTTGTTTTGATTTTTAATTGTTTGCTTTAAGCATTCTTTAATTAATCACTTTTTCTGACGCAACATATTATTATTTCTGTACATAGGCCATGCATTGAAAACATGTTGAGTTCGTATTAAGTGTAAGATAAAATCTTTTGAATATGTAAAAAATAAACACATTTCAGAACAAACTTATATAAAAAAAATATTTGTGGATCAAGACTTTTACTTGGCGTTGCTTAAGTTGTGTCTCCTATTACACTGAAGCAGTTGATACCTTGACACATTTTGATGTCTCCAGGCTCTGTTGAACACGGCTCAAAATACTTCAAGGTACTTTATGTTCTTTGACTTTAGAATAACATTTGATTTCTTGTGCTATTGGACTCAATACAATAGGTCAGCTTTGAATTTGGGCACAACAAATAGACAATATTTAAGAAAAGTATTTGTCCTGGTGATCACAATTGAATTATATCTGGTATTTTATTTCAATATGTATATTGTTGTCCCTTTAATTGTGATCTGAAGTACATGAGAACACATTTTTGTGAAATTCAGGAGTCATTTGAGTGAAAAGTTAATGTTTTTATCATGTATCCTGTGATTTCTTTTTTAAATATCACAGTATTGAAGAAGATTATATTCACCTGCCTCTGAATTGATCTGGAGTGGTAATCAATTTGATTCAATTGAATTAACTAGCAACTATATTCAGATTATCAGAATTGCTACATCTTTTTTAAAGCGATAATGTTGAGCATTAGCTGGATCTAACTCCTTGAATATCAAGACCTTCAGTGCTTCTCTTTGTCATATTTGACAGTATTTGAGTATCTGTGGGTGTCAAACTTTTGGACTAAACAGGAGATTTTAGGGTGTTTACGTGACCTTCACTCTAGTTTCTGACATTTTATAGACCTAACTTGGATAGATAATCTTCTGATTAATTAATAATGAACATAATGTTTAGTTGCATGTCTAAACTGAACATTTCTAAAAACATTGATGACAGGCTTATTGTTTTGGATACCTCTACATTTTTCCTACTTATTCTCGTTAGAAATATAAATATTGTATTTATAACAGAAGCTATTCATAATGTTAATTTCTCTTTTCAAGAATACCCTGTGCTACAATTTCTTAAAGAAACTGTTGAACTAAAAACATAATATTGCAAGAAAGGAGCTGCACATAAAAAAAAGAAATCTGTTTTCCGTATCATCTTTTGAAAGACTGTTGTGACTGGTTTGCCCTGTGGGAGGAAGCAGTGTGCCAAAGAACGTCACCGGAAACCCAAAGAGAAGAAGAAAGTGAAACAACATGAAACTCAAACAATTTCAATAAATAATTATAACGACAATAAAACCAATATACATCACAAGCTTTTTAAGATGTGTCTTAAGAAGGCTCTGTCTCCTTAAGCTTTCCAGCCTATACATCAGAATGGTAAGTGAGACACAAAAACAAAAAGCTTAGAAAATAGAGAAGAAATGTATATATTAAACAGCAACTCACGTTTTGGGCTATCGACCTGTCACAGTAAATAACAAAAGCAGTGTTTGTTTATATTAGCCCCTTTCCGTGTTTCGAGGTCTTGACCCCCTGGTTGGGAAACACTGGACTAAAACACCTAACTGTTTCATCAAGTGGTTAAATTGACCTGTCACAGGATCAAAAATCTGATAATGTCAATGACGTATTTGAGGAGTGAGGAGATGATTCTGTCCTCAGGTTATATAGGGAATCTTGTGGAGTTTAAAAAACCCTGCTTAACCTTTCCTCCTCTTTCATCCTAGATCTGGCTCCTCCCAGCGGGGACATCAACTGGAACTTAGCTCGTCTGCGTGGATTAATAAGTGTTCCTTGTGTGATGAAATTTAAGGACACCATTTCCATTTCTGTAATAAAGAAGAAGGTTCCTGACTGTCTAGAGCAGATCTACCCACATGAATATGAGAAGGAAACTAAATCCAGAGAGTTCAGTTGCAAGCTAGTAATGAGCCTTCGCAGAACCATGGAGACAATGATTTAAAGTCTTGCTGGTATTGTTAAAAGGAAGGAAAATGCTTTTTGAGAAAGTATCAGAATTTGTTTTATTTACTCTCACAGTGTGGAGAAGTGTGCTTGTTCTGTCCTGCACTGAAATACACAGTGAGTGCCAGAAACACTGAAGAGCAGAATAACAGCATTTTACATGATAGCTGTTGACCTGTCCAAAGGTTCCGGCATCCCTTTTGGTTTAACTGAGTTACATGTCAGGGGTCAGAGGTCTGTGGTTTTTTTCCAGTGAAGCATGTGCCGCCTCGAACTCCCTCAGAGATCAATAATTACCAAACCTCCTTTTCTATCAGAGCTGTGCCATTGGTGGATTGTGGAGGGCAAAGACTACCAAAAAGCCAATGGGGCGAAGAGGGTTCGCCCTCAAATCCTGACAAGATCCCAGTTTTCCTTTTCCCTCTCTCATTTGCTGTGAGGGTGAGACCTGCCTGATTTCTGTCTCCAGTTCTGAGCAGTAGAAACGAGCCAACAGGATGTCAGATTTAAAGGAGCTATGCAGTGGTTTACCTCTGGACCCTTTGCCACCTAACCGGGGAAGAGACCCCAATGTGCCACATGCACCCATCCGCACCCCGAACCTCACAGCAGAGGAGGAGCGGGTGAGTTTTCTGTGCATCCACAATTTTCCTATCTTCGCTAGTAGTAATCTAGATGCACTTAATGATATGATGACTTTTGTGTTGACAACGGTGCAAGTGTAACATTTTATTTGAGGCACTCAACATCCCTCATGGTTTATATAACGTTGATAATGGCTACATCTCATTTTCTGTCGGATCTCTGACACTTTTGAATAATTATAATAATAATTATTGTCATGAGAGATACTTTTTTGGTGTCAGGATTACATTTCCTAGCGGGCTGAATGTGGCCCAGAGGCCGGTGGTTCTTCATGCTTGTCTTACTGACAAACCTAAATGCAACCGAGCTGTCATTGATGTTTTTAATAATACATACTTCAAGAATAAAAACACCATCAAAAAGAAAAGAAGGCTACCAGTGACAGTATTATGAAGTGACCTGTGATCTGAACAGGCTTGCAGCTCACTGGTAAATCAGACTGCTCTGTTATAAATGGATCAGATCCAAGAAACACCATTATGCCACACTGTGTACTCTGTCTGATTGCATCATCACAGTTTGCTCATGGGCTGCCTGAAAAATGGATTATTCTCCAAGGTCCTCAACTGATTTCACAAACTCAGAGTAAAGGCCTCAGTCAATAATTAAGAGAGATACAGGGAGTTTGTTGGACCCTCTATGTATTTTAGGAAGAACAAAGAAAAAAGTTAAGTTCCTCTCATCTGTCTGACTTTGGAAGGACAGCAACAATTAGACTATTGACCTTATTCTGAATAAGATATCATTTTGATTTTGATGTTTTCATGAGTTGCAAGTACAATATTCTGTTCATACTCCTGTTTACATATTACAGAGAATAGTTAGATAATGATTTCAAGCTGTTTGTAATGTACACGTCAGTGTCACAAAATGCTGTGAAGACTCCAATAGGAGGTTAAAAATGAATATGATGAAGATCACATGTCTTCATTTGATTATTGCTAATCCTGTGTATGACTTTTGTTTGGGTTAAGGTAATCTGTTTAGATCGCAGTGATTTATTCCGATTATTAATATTGCTTCATTTGTTAACATTGGCACTGAGCTCACCAATCTATTGTAAATGCCTCTTCCCTGTAGTTGGCGTTGAGAAATGCGCTGCGTTATTTTCCTCCCTCTCACCACGCATCTCTCGCACCTGAATTTGCTCAAGAGCTGCGGCAGTATGGACACATCTACATGTATCGCTTCTGCCCCACGTTACGCATGAGGTAAGGCAACCTGAGGATGAGAGCCTGACTGATCCTGGGCTCTTTTATATTCATAAATATATTAGTTGGTATTTATTTTACACTTAACAATACACAGAGATCGGAAATTCATCCTTTTGGTTAATAATGGTCTGTGACACAGGAATGTCCAGAGTCACTAAACAGTTTCCATGATGAAACAGATGAGACAGATAGAGCAAATACAAAATATGATCAGAAAAGTTCGGAAACCTAGATCAGATCATTAAAAAGTGACCGATAAACACAAAGAATAACTAGAATGACTCTCAGTGAAGCAAATACCTCCACCAAGGCCCAACAGCCCTTTTGAATTCTGTTAAAGATATACTGAACGTTATATTGATATTGATTTTTTCTCATGATGGCTTTGTCTAGTTTCTTTGTTCCACCATAGTCACAGTGTCAATTCTGTCTGTCTCCTCAGGGCGTACCCCATAGATCAGTACCCGTGCCGCACACGTCAGGCAGCCTCTATAATGTTGATGATCATGAACAACCTGGACCCAGCTGTTGCTCAGGTGAGCTTCGTCCACTTCTTGTATTACTATAGTCAAGTTCAATTCGATGGATCGTTTTACTCCTTAAATTTGTTGTGTTTTTCTGTATTGTTCAGTTTCCCCAGGAGCTCGTCACCTATGGAGGCAACGGACAGGTGTTTAGTAACTGGGCCCAGGTAAGCCCTGAAGCCATGCGTGATTTCCTTCTAGTCTAAAAGATGCAGGTTAATGATTTGTGCGTTTGTGTGTGTGCAGTTACACCTGGTGTTGCATTACCTGAGCGAGATGACAGATGAGCAAACTCTCGTCATGTACAGCGGCCACCCCATGGGCCTGTTTCCCAGCCTGCCCTCGTCACCTCGAGCCATCATCACCAACGGCATGGTAACTCTGCACCACACACATCTGACTCCAGAACGTGACACACTGATAGATGAAGAGTTCACTCATCTTCTTTTGCTTCACGCAGGTTGTTCCAAATTACTCCTCCAGAGACCAGTATGAGAAGATGTTTGCTCTCGGAGTTTCAATGTGAGTTTTAAAGGTGCTTTGCTGCTGCTGGTTTCTATTTGTTATTGGGTAGGGTGAGGATTATGTCAGAAAAACCTTTCCATATGGAACCTATTATGAGCATACAATAAACTGTTCTTTTATTGTGTAATTTCAGGTACGGTCAAATGACAGCAGGCAGCTACTGCTACATTGGACCTCAGGGGATTGTTCATGGCACAATGGTTTGTGAAATTACAAAAAGTAAATGTCCAAACACTTTATGAAAATATGGATTGCTCTAAGAGGATATATTATTATGGTGTCACCAGGGTTGTCACCATACCATAATTTTATACTTCGATATGTTATTGGTATAAAATAACGAGACTCAATACCATAATAAAACGAAAAAAGGTCCAAGGCACATGAATAGTTTTTTTTAATGACCAGGTTAATGTCTTTTGTTCAGGGGGAAACTGTCCGAGCTCTTTTTCCATGTAATTCCGAAAAATATCGAAAAAGTATCGACACTTTTGACAAACCTAGGTGTCTCAAGATAATAACAAAACTCTTAAAATATATATTATTAATATTCGTTTTTTCTTAGACATTTTTCTCACAGCTCAGATACATCCGTTTTCTGTAATGACATGTCACGTGTCCAAAAGAGCCACTGCTTGTAATCATAACAGTTGATGTACATAGATGTAGTTTGTAGTTCCTCTTATAAATGTTTCAAAGTTGTTTCCTTGTCTGTGTAGCTGACGGTGTTGAACGCCGGCCGGAGGTACCTGGGCTCTGACGACTTGAGTGGGCGTGTCTTTGTGACCTCTGGGCTGGGGGGCATGAGCGGAGCTCAGGCTAAAGCTGCCGTCATCGCCGGCTGCATTGGCGTGATTGCAGAGGTCATATCCTGTTAATACTGACTGCTGAGCCAGAATTAAGGAAGTCCTGTGTGTCAATGTCATAGAATCTGTTTTTCTGTGTAGGTGGATGAGGCTCCTCTTAGAAAAAGACATGAGCAGGGCTGGTTGATGGAGGTCACCAGCAGCATGGAGCACTGCATTCAACGCATCAGGTAGGAAAAGATATCGAGATTTATTATGAATTTCCATATATTATGCAAGGCCCAACAGTTTCTTTATGAAACCACATTTAAATTTACAAGATTTAGATTTGATGTGGATCTGCACTACCTTACACACACTCTTAAATATCAGTTCCCTAAATCAGTCTTTTTTTACGCACACCAACATTTTTTGGGTTATTTTTTTATCAATAAACAGTGTTTTTTGCATAATTCTGCTAACTAACAGACAGACTAAGTGTAAACAACAGTGAAAACTTAATGGACGATGGACACATTGTAGACATGGCAAATTGAACTGCAAACCACTATACAATACAGCAACAGAGCAAAATATAAAGTTAGAGATCTATGTTTATCCTCATGTTTTTTATTTCAAATATTAACAATTAATTACTACTGCCGAATAAATAGAGATTAAAAACAATTTATATTTAACTTTATTAACATTTGAAAAGTAGAAGTATGACATAACATTAAACTACTGTAAATGTAAGTGGATCAGTCCACCGCAGTGACCAGAGACAATTCCACAATGTTATTATTTTGTTTCTCAGAGACTCCAGGAGCTCCAAGAAGCCCCTCAGTCTGGGTTACCATGGCAACATCGTTGACTTGTGGTGAGTGAGAGCTCAAACGCTCACATCTGCAGCTTCTACACAACGAAGGCACCACTTATATTAAACTCTTGCTATCTTTTCCTGCACTTCTCCTCCGCTCCTCTAACCAGGGAGAGACTTCAGCTGGAGTACGAGAGGACGGGGGAGCTGCTGGTCGATCTGGGTTCGGACCAGACCTCCCTTCACAACCCATTCAACGGAGGCTACTATCCAGTCCAGCTCAGCTTCCGTCAGGCAAACCAACTCATGTCAACCGATCCTCAGCGTTTCCGAACCATGGTCCATGAAAGGTTAGATGACCACACTTTCCTGTAGATGTTTTCCTCCATTTGTTTGTCCATGAAGCTAAAATATTGTGTCCTGCACGTTCACAGCCTCAAGAGACAAATAAAGGCAATCAATAAGCTCACTGATGCTGGCATGTTCTTCTGGGACTATGGCAACGCTTTTCTCCTGGAGGCAAAAAGAGCTGGTAATTGATTATAATACATTGTTATTATAATGTCATTATTATCACTCGGTCCATGTCAGAAAACAATAATGAGAGTCGTGTACTTTGTTCTGTGTAGGGGCAGAGGTAGAAAAGGTTGGAGGTGGAGCGACAGAGTTTATTTACCCTTCTTATGTTCAGCACATTATGGGGTGAGACACTTCCTGACTTATTTGATTTAGTATCGACCCAGTAAAGCAAAAAAGACTGAGACATTATTTTCTTCTCCTGATGAACTGACAATCCTCCTGCTCTCCTTCTTTCTTCACCACAGAGACATCTTCTCTTTGGGCTTCGGCCCGTTTCGCTGGGTGTGCACATCTGGCGACGCCCAGGATCTCGTCGTAACAGATGACATCGCTGCTACCGTCTTGGAGGATATTAGTGCCAACGTGACTGATCAGATCAGGCAGCAGTACAACGACAACATACGTTGGATCAGAGAAGCTGGCAAACACAAAATGGTCCTTAATTACCAAAACCATCACCTATGTACATACTTTTCTCACAGTGCAAATCTGCCTTATTCAGAATTAAATCGTACGAGTTGTGTTTTTGTCTAGGTCGTGGGATCACAAGCCAGAATCCTCTACTCTGACCAGAGAGGAAGAGTCGCGATTGCTCTAGCGATCAACCAGGCTATCGCTGATGGAAGAGTTTCAGTAAGTGGCTGCTAACTAGATTGGCTCCTGAGCACAGTGTGTTTGCACGACATCAAAGTTGTTAGTGGAGTTGTTCAACAGTGTGTTTTGTTGATTCTCTCACTCAGGCTCCTGTGGTTATCAGCAGAGACCATCATGACGTCAGTGGCACAGACAGCCCCTTCAGAGAGACCTCTAACGTTTATGACGGATCTGCCTTCTGTGCAGGTATGTGCACTTCACTGTATGCAACTGAGGACTGAGGATACAGTTTGCAATGATAATTTGTCAACTTTAGATTGATGGATTTTGAACACCACGATAGCATGAACACAAATAAGACTCAGCTTCAGGGTTCTGTGGACCGAGTTCAGCAGCCGGTCTTTACTTTCCCTGGCAAAGACCATTACTACAGGTCACTTTAACAGTACAAACAGTACAAAGCTGCAACCAGCATCACCACAGGCAAAGTGTTTGTTATCAGGTTAATGCTTTGTTCTGTAGACAAAGATGTAAGATGAACTGTATTAGAAAAACTGACCATTTGATGCCTTGAAAGCGGAACCTCTGGAGATTTTGTGACTAATGATTTGAGTCATCAAACTTTAAAGGTTCAGTGTGTAAGATTCAGGCGAAAGGGATCTATTTGCAGAAACAAAAAATTAAATAATCCTAGTGATGTTTTCACTATAAAAAACTATAAGAATTGTTGTTTTCTTTACCCTTGAATGAGACCTATATATGTACATTGGTAGCTGTTCCTCTTTACGCAGGATGTTTTTTACAGTAGCCCAAACTGGACAAACTAAACACCTTTTAAAATGTTATGACAACTGAAGTCTGCCTCAGGTTATCTTTAATGTTTGGAAGGGGAGGGTGATGTGAGGGGTATTCAGCTGCAACATGGCACTTCACCACTAGATGTCACTAAATTCCACACCCTGAACCTGTAAAGCAGGACTAGAATCCACAGATCTACTTCGAGTATTTACTGACATGAAAATAACTGTGACTGAGAATTTACCAACAAACTCAAAATCTTACATCTACTTTACCCCTTTCCAGCGTTTCTCTTGATTTATATAAAGCTCTTAATGTCTTCCCTTTAGACATGGCTGTCCAAAACTTTGTTGGTGATGCATTCCGAGGCGCTACATGGGTCGCGCTGCACAACGGTGGTGGGGTTGGCTGGTAAGGCTTCCTGGGTTTTCAGTTAATAGTCACTCTTGTGAATTTTCATTATGATTCGTCAAAATCATTGACCTATATGTCACCTATAGGGGTGAAGTAATGAATGGAGGCTTTGGCTTGCTGCTGGACGGCTCTGAGGACGCAGCAAAGCGTGCCAGTCTGATGCTGAACTGGGATGTCTCCAATGGGGTGAGCGTGTAGGGAGAAGAGAGGCTCTGTTAAATCCAGCCTCACTCATTATTTACAATCTGCTCAGATTTGCAGATCATTGCTGACTGACTGGCACAAATCTGTGCATCTCTGTGCAGGTGGCTCGTCGCTGCTGGTCTGGAAACACCAATGCCTACGAGACCATCCAACGCACCATGGAGGAGAACAGTCAGCTGCGTGTCACCATGCCCTTTCCTGTGCAGGATGAGCTTGTGTTGGACCGTGCCCTGCAGGCCTAGCTAACACTTCAGCACAGGATACCAGTCATCGGAAGCCACAGAGCAAAGGAATAAAGTTGTAATCACATCATCACATGTTTTCATGTGATTCAATCAGTTTTGTCTCATACTACAGACAGTCAGAAATCACCAACAAAAATGTTACATATAACCTGCAAATTTTTTGCCAGTCTTATAGTAGTTAATAAAGCAATGACAATGTTACACAAATAGTTTGCTTTGAATACAGATAATGTCTAACAGGGTACAATATTGTGCTCGCTGTTTTAATCATTTAATGTATAAGAATGTATTTTTTATATTTTGTGTTGATAATTAAACTGCAAGTCTTTATAAATTATAACTCTGATGATGTTAGATTCATTTGTGTGTAGATCTACAAAAAAAATCAATCAAGACAAAATGTGACAGCAAAAAGTCTGATTTTATTTTTTAATTATGCATTTTATATTATAACAAGAGATTTAGTCATACACATTCTGGGGCCAAAGCCAAGATTAGACCAAAACTACAGGTTGGATTTTGTATGTACACAGACTTGTTTTCCTCCGTGATGCCTGACTTGGGTTACAACTGCATGGGTTAAAACCTTAATAATGAAAATAGATCACACATATTTCTAAAAGTGCAGATGTTTAAAATCCAATATACAGAGTGGAATTTTTTTTTTTCTGAAATGTTCAGTTCAGAACAATATTCCTTCAAGGGACCTACTCGTCATTCCTACGCCCCTGGGCGTCTTCACAACATTATCTTCTGGTCCTTAACTCCGGTGCCCCACCGTGCGTCTTTACCCGTGGTTGTTCCTTTAAGAAAACCGAATCAGCGTCTGTGGCTGAATGGAGGATGAATTTGAGCCGCTCTGCACTGACGTAAGGGAGTTGAGAGGTTGTTGTACCCTGCAGGAAGAGACGGATACCCGTGCGGAGCAGGAGGAGGACCAGGCCGGGTTGGGACAAAACTTTACTCATTCCTTTTACCTCAGATTTGTGTGTTTTTCTTCGCTTGAAACCAGTGTCCAGTTGGACTCTCCTTTAAGTCTCCATGCCAGTATAACGTTACGACTTCAGACCTCCGCCCTTTTCTTCACACCAATGAGCTTTTATAGATTATTCAAGATGTTGTGTCTGGACGCAGGAGACTCATCAGGACACACGCAGCTGGATTAAGATGTTACTGGATGTTTTCTGTGCCTGAGGCTGGAGACATCTGTTCTGCACAACTGTCAGATTTTTACTGGAAAGACAAACAAAATGCATCATAACCAGGAAGAGCAGCGGGGGAAACCGATTCCTGCGCAACACGGGACGACGCAGCGCAGCGGTTCGGGCAGCAGCAGCCCGGGGAGCAGCTTCGACAGCGGCCTGTCTGACCCCCTCCTCCCCCAGCAGCAGTCTCCACCACCAGCCTACTCCTCACTGCACTTCAGGAGAAACGCAGTCACGGACGATTATAAAATCACAACTCAAGTTCTCGGTCTGGGAATCAACGGCAAAGTGCTAGAATGTTTCTGCAAGAGGACCGGAGAGAAATGTGCCCTCAAGGTGTGTGTGTGTGGTCCAAGTATTTGTGATGTTGTGGGGACCTAAACCTGTTTACACAGTCACATTATGGGGACTTTTCTTCCTTGTGGGGATATAACTCAAGACCCCATATGTGTAAAGCATTAAACCTCAGATTAGGTCGGTTTCAGGTTTTAGGTTTAGGTTAGATTAAAATTAAAGTTATGGTCAAGGTTTGAGTTGGTTTAGGTTTACATTTAGGTCAAGGTTACGTTCAGGTGAGGGGGCAGCTAGGTTTAGATTAATGTTACGATAAGGTTTAGTTTAAGATAGGGGTGCAGCCTAGGTTAAAATTAGGTTGGGTTTAGTTTAAAATGTTGGTTAGCCCTTTAACTCATAAACGTTAGGTTTATGTTAAGGTTAAAGTTAGAGTTAGTAGTAACTATGGTTAAAGTTAGTTTGTGTGTGTGTGTGTGTGTGTGTGTGTGTGTGTGTGTGTGTGTGTGTGTGTGTGTGTGTGTGTGTGCTATTGTACAGCTATCTTTGTAAGGACCACTTTGAGTCTACAACATACGGAGGACATTTTGGGAAATTGAGGACATTTTGGCTGGTCCTCACTTTATGACCTCCCTTTAATGGACTGTTTGGGGAAAAAGACTTGGTTTTAGGTTTGGAATTAGAATAAGGTTTAGCTTAGCGTTAGGGTTAGGCATTTAGTTTGGATGGTTAGGATTAGGGTAGATGGCTAGGGAATGAATTATGCCAATGATTGTCCTCACTAAGATAGAAGTAAAAACGTGTGTGTGTTTGTTTGTGTGTGTGCGTGTTTGTTCATCTTAATTCTGCATGATCTAACCAGTCCTCTGAAGGCTGCTGTCACTGGAAAGAGAGAAAACATCAATTATTCATCCCTAATCTGTCTCTGTGATTCTCACTGTCTGAGTCTTAGATCGATTTTTATATTTCAATAGATTTTTCCCTACAGGACTTTTAAAGTTTTATTTTATTTTATTTTATTTTATTGAATCTCATGGATGAGGCAGATTCATTTGCTGAGCTAAACTCAGACAGTCGGACAGACAGTGATGATCCTGTCCGGGCCTTTGACATTTATCAAAAGTTAAAATCTGCATCTCACCCATCCGCTCAATGTTAAGTATTTGAGCTTGTTACATATTTTCATTGGGAAATATGTGTCCTGATAAGCTGGTAAGTCAATAAACAGCCAGAAGAAAAGACAAACAGAAAGAGCAGCCTCCACATTTTTTCTCGTGTGTGTGTGAGACGGATGTTTGTCGTTCTACAATGTTTTTTGCATTGATGCTTTGGTTAAAGTGACACCCTCATGAACATTTATATCTGAGCCTCCCTTCACCTCCAGTGCTCAGAATGCCTTTTTAATCCAACATGAATTGGGTTCTGGTGTCTGAATTTCTGGTAACATAGAACATCCTCCTCTCGTGTTAATGATTCCACTGCTGCTGCTCTGTGTCTACAGAGATAAATCATGTTGCCAAATGCACTCTCAAAGTATGAACGCTTCTATTTTCTCAGTGGAAATGACTGCTATAACAGCAGTAGATTAACGGCTCTAATAGTGGCCATTAATAGTGAATGACTTAACACTGGAGCATGAGATAATGTCTGTATGTGATTATAGATTTTTTGCCATATATATTTCCAACAGATTTTTAAGAAATCAATGAAGCTTCTCTGTCCTGAACAATGTGATCTGCAAATATACTGTTCATACACAGATGGAAACATATGCATTTATTAATTTGATGTTTCTGTTGTGCTCTATTCAGATTCTGTATGACACTCCTAAAGCCCGACGGGAGGTTGAGCTGCACTGGCGAGTGTCCGGTGGTCCTCACATTGTCCCCATTCTCAGCCTTTACGAGAACATGCACCAAGGAAAGAAATGTCTCCTCATTATAATGGAGTGGTGAGCATTACCAGCACCATGTAATTCACTGTCTACTTATCATAAGACTGTAAAGGACTTAAAAAGATTGTCAGCATCCTTTTTTCTTTATTGTAGTTCAGCGTTGTGTTAGTTTGAACGAGAATGACATATAGTCGAGCACAAACCACATTTAAATTCACTACATCCAGATTTTTATGTGAATCTTCACCAAGTAACACACACTGATAGATAATGGTCCCACAAAATCACAGACTTACCATCATTTCCAGTTCTTACCACATCCTTCCATCCAACATCCTTCCAAGTTACATGGAAATCTGTGAGGTAGTTATTGGGTCCTCCTGTTAACTAACACACAAACAGATTCTGAATAGGAGAATTGGAATTTACATTTGCATTTCATTTTTGGGAAAAACATAAATCACTAGAGACAAGGTCTGTTTCTGATGTGCTTCAATATAAGACATGGGATCTTATCATATACAATTTTGTTGCAAAGTTTCCTTAAAATAAGTATTTAGCAGTGTGCGGTTGTGAGTTGTACGCATATAAAATATTTTAATGCTAAGAATTCACCTAACCCTAAAGAAAAGCCATTTCTATTGGATTATGGACAACCTTTCTTATTTAGTATAAACTGTACTTTGAAATGAAGCTTCTTAGAACAATAACACCATTACCTAATTTGCATATTATGTGATTGTATTCAATTTACAGTGTAAAAGTCCCATGATGAACAAAAACTTTTCAGGTCATTATTTTCTTTCAATCATCAATGCAGTCCTCTGATTGGGCCTTGGCTCAGAAGATTGGACTCATCTAACCCTAATGAGGCACAATGACTTGTTTGTCACAATGGAGCCATAATTGCAGTGATGAGTTTCCCCCTCGCTGACCCCGTTCTGATCTGTGTTCACCTTGTCTCAGTATGGTAGGAGGGGAGCTGTTCAATCGTATTCAGGCCAGAGGGGACCAGGCGTTCACAGAGAGAGGTGAGATGGAGTTCAGCTGGTTCAGATCTCCATGTCTCTGTATCCTGTAATGGTACTTTTGTATGGGCACTCCAACTGCCAAAGGTTTAAATCAAGACATTAGATGTTTTCTTTCATTTAACTTCTTCCATCCTGAGTCCTACATGATTATCTATCCATCCTCTCTCTCTCTCTCTCTCTCTCTCTCTCTCTCTCTCTCTCTCTATCTATCTATCTATCTATCTATCTATCTATCTATCTATCTATCTATCTACCTACCTACCTACCTACTTATCTATCTATCTATCTATCTATCTATCTATCTATCTATCTATCTATCTATCCATCCATCCATCCATCCATCCATCCATCCATCCATCCATCCATCCATCCATCCATCCATCCATCCATCCATCCATCCATCCATCCATCCATCCATCCATCCATCCATCTATCTATCTATCTATCTATCTATCTATCTAACTATCCATCTATTTTTGTTTATATTTATTTATTATGTGGACATAAAATATAAGAAAGAGTCTATATGTGCAGAAGTTCTGGGATTACTTCTTGCTATGTGTGTTGTTTTCATGTTTTCTGGTCCATCTGTCCTGTCTCTATCCACCAGAGGCCTCAGAGATCATGCATGACATTGGCATGGCCATCGAGTTCCTGCACCACATGGACATAGCTCACAGAGACGTGAAGGTACGGCCCCTGTCAAAATTATTCCTCACAGAAAATTCACAAACAAATTTCCAGCCGTGTGTATGTTATTTAATCTCTAATGTTTTTTTTTTTCTGTCATCCCACAGCCGGAAAACCTGCTGTACACCACCAAGGAGAGCAACGCCACACTAAAGCTCACTGACTTTGGCTTTGCTAAGGAGACGACGCTACACAACTCCCTCCAAACTCCCTGCTACACTCCATATTATGTCGGTGAGTGTTTACTTTCATGGTGTTTCTACCAGTAAAGAAAATATGTAAATACAGGAATAGTCTTTGGAAATATGGTTACCGTCCTTCACTATCACCATGTCCCTGTGTATTTGCACGTTGACCTGCTTTTTACATGTGTGTCTTTCATTCTTCACATCATTGTGTTGTTCTCTGCATTCAGCCCCAGAAGTGCTTGGGCCAGAGAAATATGACAAATCATGTGACATGTGGTCTTTGGGCGTAATCATGTACATTCTGTGAGTATCATGTGCGTCTATTAAACTGTTTCCACTTCAAGAAAAGTTGATAGATTCTCTGGTTTGCTGTGGGTTTACGTTGAAGACATCAGGGTAACATAGTGTTCTCCCCTCTGTTGTTTAGTCTGTGTGGGTTTCCTCCGTTCTACTCTAACACCGGTCAGGCCATCTCTCCAGGCATGAAGCAGAGGATCAGGTTGGGCCAATACGAGTTCCCCAACCCGGAGTGGGCGGATGTTTCTGGGGAAGGTCAGTCCATGGACATAAAGTATATTTGTCAAACAGCAAAAAGATATTACAGCCGTTAAAATGTCATGCAGAGATAACATACACCTAAGCTCTCACTCTCTGTTTCATGGCCCGACTCAATAACCAGGACTAGGTGACATCAAGGATTTAAACATAGACCATCATGTTTATTTGAACAAAATTATGATGAAAAATATCTGACACATTTAGGGAATTGATATATATGAGTGTGTGAAATTTGGGGCATCTTGATTTAATTGACTGTGCCTTGATGGAGGCCTATGCTCTACAGTATCTCTTTAACAGTTATTATTGTCACTTACCTTCAGAGACGGTGTTTTATTTCGAAAAATGCATCCACACTGTAACCTGAATTATTTCAATCTATCAGGTTATGAGGTTATTTTATTTCATGTTTTCTGCAGCCAAACAGCTCATCATTCAGTTACTGAAGACCGACCCCAATGAAAGGATGACCATTACACAGTTCATGAATCATCCCTGGATCAGTGTAAGTTTATACTTGATACGCTTTGTAGCTACAGGCCTGTTATTTGTCCCTTGTGTGTAATCATGTACGATCATGTGTCTCACACTGCAGTCAATGGTCGTCCCTCCAACACCCCTGCACACCTCTCGTGTTTTGACAGAAGACAAGGAGCTGTGGGACGATGTGAAGGTGTGAACATGCGCCGATTAAGCCCATGTCAGGCTATCACCACAAGGTGGCAGTAAAATATCAGAATAAAACACAAAATGTCTCCTGTCCTCTAACAGGAGGAAATGACCAGTGCTCTGGCTACCATGCGAGTGGACTACGACCAGGTCAAAATCAAAGACCTGGACACGTCCAACAACCCTCTGCTCAACAAGAGACGCAAGAAGCCTGCGACTGGAGGAGCCCATGGAGCCGGACAAGCTGATGGAGGAGCTGGAGATGGAGTAGTGTGTAATAATCACAGAGAGGTGACGTTTTCTGAAAAAGTAGCATAAAAAAGTTAGGGTGAGCAATATTTCCCCGGCTACATGTCCCTCCCCTGTTGTATTTTACTCACTTTTTTCTCCTTTTTCACATCACTGCTCTCAAAAGTCTTATGAATGTTGTTTATTTAGATGGGCACCACTCAAACATTTGAAATAAAACTGAGTTTTTTATGTTTTACAGGTGTGTTGTGTCACTTTTGTAAATTGAGATACATTTGACTGTGTTCCTTAGATTGAACCTCTGTCTGTGAGAGAATTACAGTTTTTCTCCATTGCTTTGGCTCATTTCACGAAACAGAAATGACATTCTCAGAGCTCTAAGTGCAATTGGCAAAATAGCCCATATGGTTCAGCACAACTACATAGATCACCTTCAAAAGGTCATATCTCACCCAAAACAGTTAACTCAAGTTTCAAAACCAAATCATTTTCTCATATAAATAGTCAGTGCCCCCAAAATGAAAATTTCCTTCTCGATTGCTGTGGCTCATCTCTCAGAAAAAGCAGGACATTCTCAAAGCTTTAAATACATTTGCCAAAATAACATAGATGGTTCAGCAAAACTCCATAGCACACCTGCAAAAGGTCATATCTCTCCCAAAACAGACAACTCATCAGTCAAAACTAAATCCTTTTCTCATACAAATAGTCAGTGCCCCCAAAATGAAAAGTCCTTTTGGCATTGTTTAAACACTACAGGTCAAAATGTTTAGATGTTTTGTCAGTATGGCAGTGGATCATAGAAATATCCCTCATGTGCACATTTCAATCTTGGCTCAGTCCTTGAATGGTCACTGAATGGTTACAGTCGATGTTTTCTTTCCAGAATATTATGTGTATCAAACAGAAAAAAGATTAATTCAAGGTTTCACATAAAATACTTTATTGCACTCATACTGCCATGGAAATTGTTACAGTAATTGCCATACATCGTGCTTACAGTAACAGAAAATGTGTACAGCACAATATACTGTCAAACAATAAGCACATCAAAACTAAAATTTGGCATAGTGAGATATGACCTTTTGAAGGTGATCTATGTAGTTGTGCTGAACCATATGGGCTATTTTGCCAATTGCACTTAGAGCTCTGAGAATGTCATTTCTGTTTCGTGAAATGAGCCAAAGCAATTGAGAAAAACTGTAAACTTACTGTGTGACTGGTGATCAGATGTGTGAAACTCAACCTTCATTACTAAAGTTCTAGTTGCACCTGAAAATTAAGCCGATGATCAAAGATATCCTTATTACAGTATATACCATGATGTTTTTCATGGTATTATGTGCCTGTACGATTTTGACAGTGGAGTGAACTATTGTGCAGTTGATGATGTTCACAATGAAATTATGCCAACATGTTCTGCAGAGAACAACCACTTGACTGAGAAGCGACAGTCAGTTTTGACCAGCAATATATATTCAATTGGTAATTGAGCTAACTGAAGGCAATTGTACCTAACCGTTTGCAAAGGTGTGCTGAATCATTTGAAATTTGTGCAAGCTGTTGGAAATTGTACTTGTCATTGCAAGGATGTGCTAATACAATTGCAATTTGATTAAAGGAATGAGATATTCCAATCTGTTGTGAACAAGTGCCCAGTGGTTTGGAGGTTTGCACGTGTTGTTTTGAGAATGTCATTTCTGTTTCGTGAAATGAGCCAAAGCAATGGAGAAAAACTGTAAATGCAGATATTTTGTACCAGTTTGAGAAATTGGATCCTCTCGCTTTAAATAAAGAAAAAACTATACTTGGAAGTCTTAAAAGAAAGTTATTAGGCAACAGTACATCCAGCTAATATGTCCGGTAGGGGACTTTTTGTATTGTGAGAGGCACAATCAAAGCACAATCAAACCCTGAGAGGACAAAGGGTTAACCTGCCTCTTGTGTAGATCTATCAACCCAGCCAGATATTTCCACTCCATTTAATTTCCTCTTGTTGTATTAAAGTAACTCACTGAGCCATTGTCTTTAAGCTAAATCGTTTACTTTTTAATTAAAATGTTAAATCATTGGAGGAAAATACAAGAGCCTCAGAAATCAGGAGCCTTTCTGTTATCTGTAAATCCACATATGTATGTTTTATTTTGTCCAGGATGTAAAATCTTGCATTCCAAAAATTTCTTTAAGAAAAAAAATACAGCAATAAAATGTATGTTTAGTAACAAATCTGAAGATAATCTCAGTTACAGTAAAATATCAGCCGTCATATTTTTATTTGTTATAAAGGAAAGAGTTTTAAGTGGTATTACTGTTACAGTGAAATGGGCCTGACTCAGTTAGAACTGGTTTACAGCAGGTTCCTGTTCTGTACATAAAAGACACGTAAAAAAAAAAAAACAGAGCAAAATCAAGACAGGGACATCAATAGAGAAAAGAACAGAGACAGCTACACATACACCCAGAGGGAAAGGACATAAGTGATTTAAAAAAACATGTATTAGATAAATCAGTGGTTGCAGGTAAATGTCGAGCAGAAAATGTTTATATGCCTTTTTTAAATGTGTAACAGAGCACTCAAACACATTTAGGCTTTGGGATGGCAATAGTTTGATTTGAAAAAAAGAATAGCGTCAGATATGGATAAAGATTTATTAGGTAGGTAGAAAAACATAAAAGTAACTTATAGAGTCAATATTTCTCTAAACAAATGTAAGATAAAAAAAATGTATAAAGAAAATGAACATAATTATGGTTTTAGTTTCTTTAGGTTAAAGAATATGCTGCCACACCCAGCAGTGCTACTTGTACGATGTAGCTTTCTATACCTGTACAGTATAGTGTGTCATCAGCATAACAGTGTCAAAGTGAAGCCTTCATAGATGATAAGAATCCTTTGTATACAACATTCAGGATTCATCGGTGAGGATACCTTGCCGGATTGGTGAGCCCTGGAACCAACCGTCCTTCTTAAATGATATTATCAAATGGTTTGTTCTCCTGCAGATAATTTAAGTGGATCCTTCCAGAGCATCATCAGCCTCTAAAAACAGGTCACTGGTGTCTCTGAGGAGCAGCCAACCACAATGCCTCTCTCACACAGAAAAAAGCATCTCACCTACTAAAAATGATGTCTGGGACTTGACAGAAAAAGGTTGACGGAAAAAGTTCGGAAACTAAGCAATGGTGGATAACACTAACTGGAACACATACCTCTTAAAGACCATTTTGGGGATTTGACTTTTTGTGCATAAGATGAGAGGAGCAGAGAGAACTCAACACAATAGAAATACTTTTGTGTTAAGCTTTGTTTACAATATACTGGTATTTAAAATGCAGTTGGTTAAATGATAAACCAGCCAATCATCATTAGAAATCAGTAAGTACTGGGGTATCCAGTTCCTCACATCCTTTCTGAAGAGAAAATGTTCTATATTGTGATAGATGTGCACATTCAACGTAATTACTAATCTTAACTCCTGCAGAATGTATATTTTGCTTTTATCAACATGACTGGTGTATTTCAGCTGATCAAATCGACAGTAGCTCAGGTGCTGGAGGCCAAAGAGCCGCAGGGTGAGAGTCCAGGCCGGTATTGTTCAGGCATGGTTTGTCTCACTGAGGATGAGTCTGTTTACTCCTTCCTCCTGCGTCTCTGCTGTGTCAAGGTTAAACAAAGAAAATTTAGATATTCCACCCACACACATCAGCATGCACATGTGACACTCCTATCAATGGGGAGACAGAACGTTTTGTCCTCATTATATAGGGACAAGTTGAGCTGCAGGCATGAGACAGCTGTTTATATATGTAATTATGTCCTTCTTTAACTATAGGAATTCTAATCATGATGGGTGTGCCTGTACTTTTCCTCATGATGGCATGTTGTTCTTTAACCCTTACCTTTCTTCCTTTCATTTTACCTCTCCCTTTTGTTTCCTTCAAAACAGCACGAGAAGCTACTGTGGCAGCAGGAGTTGTACGTCCTATGCAAGTCCCCGGCACCTGGCACGTTCTTCCACACTCTCCCTGCAGATGCAAGTGACCCTGTTTGAAAGCATCTTTGCCTATAACATGTTATCACACTATTTACAGGATTAGGGTGGATTTGCTCTGTTTGCGCAGGGCCACCAGATAGCTGCAACTTTGCAAATGACAGAGGCTGATGAATTTTATCAGGCAGTGAAGGCTGCCAAAAGGAAACAAGGTTAGAATGGCAAACAAATAGGTGATGCATGTGTATCGACGCACATAAAATATGTGGTGGCTCTCTCCACATGATGGGAAATGAATTGGTGAAGCTATTATTCTGAATCATCCTTGTTCATCATCGTTGGTTTATATGCGCTTGCAGAAATGATGATTGGCATTATTTAGATAACAAACGCTGAAAAAACAGGCGCTCAACAAGTGACACAACTGGTTGAGAATAAGAGCATTATGACCACTTTGTTAAGTGGAGGAATGTGCAGATGATACAATATTTGGTTTGCTGTTTGTTTTTGTTCTTTGACGAATCAAACCAGGGGATCATTTGGACGAGGAAGAGCATTTCACCAGTTCAAAACATGCCCTCGAAACACTCATATAGGGGCCAATCAAATCACAGTTCTCATCCTCACAGACAACAACTGAGTCCATAATCAGTCTCATTCTGTGATGTATTATTTGCATGATGAAGTTCCAGGAGCTGGATCTGAATATCAGGTCTAGCCTGTTGGTTGATGCAGGGCAAAACTCCCAGAAGAAGCCCTGAAAGATAAAGACTGTGCCAATGCTGTTGAGTGCATCATCACAAATCTAGAGGATTAAAGGCTTTGGAAAAAAAAGGTACCTTATTTTTAAATTGTCAAAGCTATTAGCTAATATGGGATCTGTTAAGATATAGCTTTTTGGTGTGTATGAAAGGCCCATCCTCTCAGACTTTGATCAAGAGCTGCAGGAGCATCCATCTCCACTGCTCTAAAGAAAGTGCCCTTACCACCAGTGCCCTCTATGAAAGGCAACTCCAACTCCCAGCAGACACTTGATGGCACAGAGAGAATAGACAAGGTTCAGATTCCTCCACCACCGTCTGCTCCAGTTCCAGTTGTTCCATAGAGGATCAAAAAGAGTGCAAGTTTAAAATGTGTAAGAGGGCAACGGAAAATGTTCTCAGTGGTTAGTTGGGGTCTTCAACAGATCCAGATAGTGGCTGACCTCATCCTGACTGCACTGAGTATTCAATATTATTAATGCAAGACCCCACATTATATATTGTGCTTAATGCAGGTATAATCAATGTTTCTATATCAGTGTATCAAAGACAATGTGTGAGAAGGGTCAGTATTAGTGACAGATATGATGTTGACATGAATATCCCACCTTCCCTTGTTTTGTTATTTTAGCTTCAACCCATAACTTTACTGTTTCGGTTCAGTGAACAATACCTGCTCAGCAAAGGTGCGCGGACAGAGAAGGAACATGGTGATCTATACAGTGCGGAATTCGGCAGCTAAAAGACCGGATATTTACCAGCCGGTTGGTGGAGAACAAAAACCGAGCTAAAAGGGTTAAAAAGGGGGTATAGCATGTGGGCTCCTCCTGCAATAGTGCAGCCCTCCAGGCCTTCTTGCGGCTCGAACAAAATGGATGTGAGCCTTTGTTCTATGTGCTGTATTGCTATGGCTTCATTCCAGATCTAGCAAGCTGGAGCGGACAGTACAAGTGCATTCATTCCAGGCACGTATGTGGGCTGGATGACTATGTGACAGTGGGACAGTGTGGGCCAATGCTGGGCCAATGCTGGGCCAAAACAATTTTGTCATACAGCCTTTGCCAGGTGGCCAAACCTGACTTCAGATGAATGATCACGATGCTGTTTAACTGCTGGAAGTAATGTGTCCAGGTGACCTAAATACCAGTTTAAGTTGAAATGATAAAACATTTTCCATTTATGAGATTATCATTTCAACCTGTTGTGGGGTTCGGGGGGGGGGGGGCTCTATGTGACAGACAGTGGAAAACCCCTTCAGGTAAAGATAGAGGTGCAGCTAAACTGTGAAAGATGTGGGTGTGCACGCGTGCGTACACAAAGCCCCGTGCACACGCCCCCCTCTCTCTCTCTCTCTCTCTCTCTCTCTCTCTCTATGTCTCTCTCTCTCTCTCAGTTCATTCAATGCTTCACCCTGAGCTGCTGCTACTGCTGCTGCTGCTGCTGCGGCTCACTCTCTGTGTCACACTGGGAAGAAACAGCTTTTAAACGGGCACCATGAGGGGCTCCTGCCGCCCGAGGAACACGAGGGACCGGGCAGGTAAGGACGCGAGCTCCTGCTGATAACACACTTTTATTTCTATTCCGTCAGACTATCAGGTGTGTGTACATCGTTTGTGTGTGTGTGTGTGTGTGTGTGTGTGTGAGTGTGAGTGAGAGTGTGTGTGTGTGTGTGTGTGTGTGTGTACGTGTGTTATGGAGCAGCTGGGTTAGCCGAAGTAAACAAGTCTGGGTCACGTAGGCAGCGAGGCTTCACAGGAGCTCACTGCGTTCTCTACTCAGCGGGGACACGGAACTGACTGCGACACACAGCTGGAGGAAACACTGCTCGTTTCAGGTTTCATAAGGAGGAGACATAAGTTGTGTCACTTTGCTGATAGCAGAAGTGTTTGAGGGAGCTAGCGTCGTCTGCTGCTTAGCCTGTGTGCAGCCGATGGGGTTAGCCTGTGTGCTAATCTGTGCAGGGACAGTGAAGAGGAGGATGTAAACACGGCGGTGTGTTTTCCTACATGTCCCCAAACACCCTGTCATTTTGGTGTTGTAGATCCACACAACATGGCTGCTTTGTGTTGTAGATCCACTGTGATTATGTTGCGAGGGGTGAAGACAGCTTGACCCTGACCCCCAAGCTCATGTCCCTGAAACTTTGTTTCCCCAGAGATACTGTGCACATGATCCTTTTGGTAAAGGACAGTATGAGGAGCTCCTCTATTTTACTATAACAAAGTAGAGGAGCTCCTCTTGTGGCGTACGCATTGGTTATAATGTAAATACATCCAGTCTATCTGATTGTCACAAAATGTGTGTCTCATATTTCAATTTTAACTAAGTATATGTTATGTGTTTCCTACAAGGAAAGTCTGCTTATTATTCACAACATGGAAGACAGCTGCTTCAACCCCCTGGTGGAAGAAGTGTTGTCCCACTACATCGCTATTATTGTTGAAGGTCCTACGGTTCATACATTGAGTACTACACAAGGCATCATGGTCATTCTAATGGCATCTGGACCACTGCTAATACCGTGGCCTATATAATCCAAAGACTCTGTTATTATAAGAATAGACTGTTATGTAATTCTATTAGTCATGTTGCCCACAGGGTAACAATACATTTCCCCGTCCTGCCATGTTGGGACAGCTTTGAGGGATTCTTTGCTGTCCTCTGCATGGATGTGTTCGCGGGTGTTTTTAGTGACCGCAGCAGGAGCTGTTGTGGCAGATGTACAGGGGATGAACGTGGCTCGGTGTTGGTGAGGCAGGAGCTGTGTTTTGTTGTGCTGTGCTGTTCTGGCTGTGTGCCTCCACACAGAGAGGTGGGGCAGGGGCTGAGCAGAAAAACAGGAAAAACATACTATAAAGTCAGATCTTTGTACGTACGTAGGGACTTTATTTTAAGCATGCTGGGAAACAAATAAATATCAGATCTGTATATTACTCTTTCTGTATGATGCTGCTAAACATGTATGTGCAAATTAATCTGCTGGAAGTGCAAAGGAGACTGGTTGTGAAAGCATCAGGATTGCTGCGGCTTGATAGAGCCCCATGTTTTTATTGCTGCAGAGGGAGAGAAATATGCTTCAGTGCATGCAGCAGATCCAGATCATACCCCTAAGTGCATTACACAGTATCCGTGTACCCCACAGCCCATCATCATCCACATGCCTCAGAGCGGCCTCCTGCTTTTTCTCAACCTTTCTTTCAATCTCCTTATTCTACTCAATATTCGTTCTATCTGTGTCACATCCCTGCTCTAAATAATCTCAAGAAATCATTCCTCCTCCTTATTCACAGTCTCTCTCTCTCTCTCTCTTGCTCTCTCTCGCTCTTTCTCGCTGCATCTCCCTCGCTCGCTCCCTCCCTCCCTCTGTCTGCTCTCTATCTGGGGGAAAGTTCACCCGCTCGCTCTGAATCTCATTATAGGCTTCAGGCAGAGCTGTAGCGTCTGTGTGTGATGCAGTTACAGTGCGCTTGCTCAGTGCACTGACGGAGCAGCTGTTTTTGCATCTGGGAGCATTCAAGGGCAGAGATGATGATGCTGTTATTTTGTACATTTGATGTTCACACTGCAGACTGCAGCATCACTTTGGGCTTCTGGGGAAATTGAGAGGAGCTTTTTTGACGATCGTTCATCATAATAAGTAGATTGATTGATAATGAAAGAATCTCTAGGCCTAATATAAACCACTAGAGACCATAGAGGGTAATATAACAGTTTGTTCACCATATGGACAACCCTGTCCTCATGCCAATTCCTTTAGGTTGAGTTCAGTTGAGGACAGCCACTGTTGTGTGGGCAAATCTTTACAGCCAGGGTCCATAAATCTTCGCAGTGGCTGTTATAGCAACAATCAAATATGAGTGTGATGTTCTGCCCTCAATTTACATTTGGACATGTGGTGTAGACGGGCAGCAGAAACCTACATTCTCAGGTCTTGATGTCCTGAGAATGTAGGTTTCCACTCAATTTGCTATTGTCTGGATCAGTATAAATGTAAGTGTCACCATTGTGTTTTTTGTGGTAACTCTTTTACAGTATATAGTAAATACACAACATCAGATAAAACAGCAATGAATCTTTTTGGAACTTTGATGGTACCCAGGTGCATCATACTGTTTTCATGTCAATAATTGTTAGTCGCATTAAAAGGATAGATGTAAATGCACTGGGGTTGGGTGGGTGAAGTGTCTAAGTCCACAAAACACTTCTGGAGTGACAATGGTGACCTAGACTTCAGACGTAATAAAACGACGTAAAAACATGACATGCATTGTTTATTACTGGATTCATTCTAATTATTATGTATTTATTGTTTCAGTTTTGCCGTGATAATAACTGACTTTAACAACAATAGGCTGTTGAGTCAGTGCTTGAAGAATAACTTTGACCAACTCGTGTGCTGCAGAAGTATATGTTTTCTAGCAGGTTTTTGTTTGTGTTGAAGGTTATATAACATGTGTGTTAATGGGATTACCGTTACAAACTGTGAGGTGGAGTATCTTGCTGATGGGATTGGTCCTGTTGACCTGCTGACTGACCTCTGGCTGTGTTTACTGTTACACTTGATGCTGGACTGATCACAACTCTGCTAAGAGAGTAATTCATCCTCTTTAATGCATCTTTGTCCTAATGGCTTTGTCTGTTCATCTAAATTCAACTCTTGTGGCCTTTAAAGATACGTGCACAGTGCCACCTGGTGTCAAATGTTTGACACTACATTAGGCTGACAAAAAAAATACAGTGCTGCTACCGAAGTCATAACAAGTCATCACAAGGCTGCACTCATCTTTTTCTTGACTCTTGTACAGAGAAATGTGTGATGGACAGAAAATTAATGTACGTTTTTATGCTTTAATTGAACAAGAGAGCCAATGGAAATCTTATCGGTTTAGCAAAAATATCAAACAGTTTCTGGCACTGAAGGCACTTATTAAATATAAGGATTTGTTTTCTAAATAGCTTGAGGGAATCACTTTGGAATGTGCCAGGCATTCCCTTGCTTTCAATTTTTTTTTTTTTATACACTACATTTTTTAATTGTTTACTGCAGATAATTTTCTTAAGTAGTAATTGATATATGAACACCAGGAAAAACTGAAAATGTCCATTAGAATTAGTGACCAGGTTCACAATTCATGATTACATTTTTATTTGTTCTCTTTGTCAGACCCCAACACCAAAAATATTGAATTAACACGGTTAGTAAACAAACAAAAACAATACATCTTCACACCTGAGAAGCTGGAAACACTGTTTATGTTGGAAAAATTTCCAAATTAATCCTAATAATTGATTGATTGATTCTGTGAATGGACACTTAGGTTTGTAATATATCCTTCAACTCTTATTCGTGCTATAGACCATACATGAATCATAATCAGAAAAAATAACAAGATGTATTATAACATCTGCTTCTCTTAATTTATCTATTTTTAAACCAATATAATACATTTACTGCATTATTCTCTTATGGTTGTGTTTCTATAAAATAATAACATTAATGATATTGATAATTATCATTAATGTTATTATTTAATAATAAATTAATACAATAGTAAATGACGTCTAATACCAACAACAAGAGCAGCTGATTAAAATCCTGGATGAAATATTCACATAGTAACAGGAGGTGTTGTGTGTGTGTGTGCGTGTGTGTGTGTCATGGACTTGTTGATTTGATTTGCCATAAGAAGGATGCGGGGTCGTGACCCACGGGGGGGGGAGCCGTGCCTGGGTCGTGTCGCTGTTGAGGCTGCGATAGTTTTCTTCATAATGCACGCCCTCCGTAGCCCAGGTACTCTTCTCCTATTGGCTGTTGGAGCTGTCGTCTCTTCTCTGATTGGTCCAGTCGCCCGCTGCATTCACTGCCCATGCGTGTTGCGCGTGAACAGAACACTTGTTTTTGTTCACTCGTTTCCCTTTTTCCTAATACAGCTCAGTCCTCTAAACGGAGTATTACGGTAACGCGCCATTCCCAGAAACAAAGATCTGGGCTTCTCTGTCTCTATTGGATATGTGTTTGTGAAAAAGATTCAAGGAGTTTTATTTGTCATATCCAAAGACTTTCCCCAAATTGCTCCTTCTCAAAGAGAAAGAGCTGCACATCGATGCACTGTATGAATGTAAAACTTTGAGTGGTCATGAGGAATAGAAAAGTACAGACCCTTTACCTGTTCAACTCAACTAATGTATAAATTCCGCTGCAGAGATCACATGGTGTTGTTTACAGCACATCAACACTGGCATCAGTCCTTATCATGGGAGTGCTTTTTCATTCTGAGGCTTTTTATATTTTGTATTTTTGCTGTAGCGGGTTCTCATCAACAAGCCCACTCACTTATATTGAATGAGGCGGAGATTATCCAGAGTTCAGTGCATGTCCGAAAGCAGCTTTTGGCAGTTATCACTGTGTATTTGTAAAATGATTGTCTGGCATTATATTGATCATCACAGAATTGCTCTATAGTAATAATGTATAGGAACAACATGTATGAAATAGTGGTTACAGTGCCTCCTGCTCCACGCGCTTTGTTTTGCTCCTTCCCTTGGGTTGCGCATGTTGTCCGGTCGTTACGGTGACGGGGAGCTGCTGTTTCTCAGCTGATATGTGACATACTCCCTCCTCCTGCTGCTGCTGAATCAGTACGCCGGGTCTGCAGCCCCCCGCCTCATTCAGTGTGTGTGCTCAGGTTAGGAGGGGGACATCCAGCATGTTGGACAACGAGGACTTCGTGTCGAACACTTCCCCGCGGGAGCTCACTCAGAACCCGCTCCAGAAGATCTGGATGCCGTGTAAAAACGGCCACATAGCGCAGAGACGGGGTAAGATGCGGCTGAGCGTCAGAGGATGTGACCGGGAGGTGATGAGACGCGTGTCTCCGAACGGTCCTTCTCGCGTCTTCTCGTTTTCCTGAGGCCATCTGTCCGTTCACCTCTTTAATATAGGTTGTATTACATTCTCGCGTTTCACGGTTGTTTTGGATGTTGCGCACAAACTGCTGAATAGTCCTGCCTCTTGTGTTGCATCATTTTTGCCATGAAATATCACGCACGGAGACAAATCAGAATAGCACTTAGAAATAATTAGAATCCCGCTTAATTGAATCAGACCAAATGACACACTCATGACCCAACGCATGGAATTACCCAGGACCACCTCTCTAACATCCCACATGTCTGATAGTGTTTGTTTGTGCGTGTGCGTGTGCGTGTGCGTGTGTGTGTGTGTGTGTGTGTGTGTGTGTGTGTGTGTGTGTGTGACTGTGATTATGCAGAGCAGTTTTCAGTCTGGTCTGCTCTCTCTGCAGCTCAGCTGGTTTTTGCTGAGTCAAGCTCTGACTGTTTCATGCTGTTTTCTTTTTCAAACACTCTGCAGCCAGCCCAGCCCTGGAGGAGGCACTTAACCCTCTTCAACTTGATCTCTAAACTTTGATTTCTTATTGTACAAAAAATTCTCACTATATGTGATGAAATGTCGTTCTCCATATCATCTGTGACATGAGGAAGATATCTGAAGAAGTGCACAGGGGTTTTACTTTTAATGGTTTTAGTTCTGTATATAAGCAACAGTTTTACACTTTGAACCAATTTCAATGTAAAAAAAAAAAAAGTATACCAATTTGAAATGCTGGTGCAGAATCACCAGCAGAATGCTGTTTATTACAATCTCCATCGAGCTGTCAGATTAATTTATTTGCAGTGTAAATGCAATAAACAGTCAGTGTAGAGAAACAACTGTTGTTTGACTGACTATCCTGTGTTTCGAGCTCATCTGTGCCTGCTGCAGTACAGCAACAATAATGCAGCAAACTGTAGTGAAGTCAAGGCAACAGATTCTATCATCAATTGAGCCTGTAGCATTCCCCTATTTTTCATCTGATACAAGAACACTACATCATACAAGCTAACCTACTAGTCCTAACTACATTAGCTGTAAAAGCTAATCTTCTCTACTAATATTTTTCTCTTGATATCCATCAAACAAACATGAAACGTGGCACCATGAATAAGAATCTTCTTAGCCCACCTACAAAATATGTACATGCAACAATAAGTTATATCTAGTTGTGCTTTCTTGTTTTTAATGGATGATGCGTCTCCACTTCCTGGCACTGTCCGGAAAAGAAGCAAAAAAATCCCGGATACGAACGCTGTCATCTTTTGCATTTGGATTCTGAGCTGTAGTGGCAGGGGGAGTTGTAGTAGCATGGTCCCGCTGATACACACAATCAACCAATCACAAGGTCATCTATCAATGTTTTCAAACAACTAATTAAAACCAAGGTTCATTGACAGCTGCTGTAATTACAGCAGACAGTCACTCACATACCACCCTCTGTTGGTTAAAACAAGTATTGCCCTGGTAATGTTCCACTAACCCTCACCCTGTATCAGTGACCCAAGTATTTCACATTACTCAGCATGTCCCTCTGAACCACAAGTAGGTCAGGGTTGATAAAATTAACACCTCACCTTCTTCTTCGTCTGAATACCTTATTCAGTAGCTAATTTTCATCATCAGCTTCTGTTATTTGGCTTATCCTCTTGACATTTCTTCATTTTTTTTCTCATTCTCCTTAAGAACTGGTCTCAAACATGTTTCACAGCCTGTTTGAGTTGTTGTAGCAATTATCCCTCCTCTGTCTGGCCGGGATTTTCTGTAGTAATGTGAGTCCCTGTCACACAGTGTGAGCCAACGGAGTTATGAGCAGCTCAGTCAAGCAATGCGACTGTTCTTGCTGAGTGGAACAATATTAACATGTAGTGCTGTGACAGGAAACTGACATGAATCTTTTTTTAATCATGTATTCACTTTGTCACTTCTATGGGCCTTTGACCACTTTGCTTTTCACCTGTTGGGATTCATTCAGCTGAATATCAAAAAGAAGACACAGGGCTGCAAGTAGAATCTAATACAAGTTTTGGTTTGTGTGTCTGCTTCACTTTCAGTCTGTATGACCAATTGTCCGACGCTCATTGTGACTGTGGGACTTCCAGCCCGAGGGAAGACTTACATTTCGAAGAAGCTCACACGCTACTTGAACTGGATCGGTGTGCCAACCAGAGGTAGAGAGTGAACTCTCAAACACACAAACCTTGCACAGGGCGTTTCCTTTTTTTATAGATGTCAAGCGCAAACAAATTTGAAACGCTCCATCATTAAACACAAATTGTGTCTGTTTGCAATAGAGTTCAACGTCGGCCAGTATCGGAGGGAGTGTCTGAAGATCTACAAGTCCTTTGAGTTCTTCCGTCCGGATAATGAAGAAGGTTTAAAAATCAGACGGTGAGTCCACATTGATTTCCCCAACACTCAACCTGTATCATGCAGGGGAGGTCTGCTGGATACAGCCACCAGCCACCAGAACTGTGGAATCTTCTGGAGTGAAAACCAGCAGTCTGCTTATACTGCAGCTACTAATCCTACTGTCTTGTAGGTGTATGATACAGAAAACAGTTAAATAAAATCTGGTGAATCTTAAGTAAAAAATTATAGAACAAATTTGAAGTGAGCGTAAACCTGAATTGAAAGCAGAAGTGAAAATCACGGATATTGCCAAAATTATCTGTTTACCAATCAGATTTCCAGAGTTTCTGAGATATCAGTTACTTTCTGGGGTAAGTTTGATTCATTGCACTTCCCAAACTTTTATACATAGTTGTGGCAATTTTCTACAATCCCACTATACCAACGAGACACAAATGTCCTGCAGTATTGTCGCACTTTAATGCTCAGAACATGGTGCTTACGACAAAGGTTAGTTTGTAATATGCACCCCGATGGGAAGCAGTTCTTGTCTTTATACATTTGGCTCACCCCTCCCAGTCTGGTAGGGGTTGTTACAAAGTCAAAGGTTGGGATCTTCTGATGATGTGAAAGCAACAATGCCTTAGTTAAATCAATCGAGCCAAGATTCATTCAGTAGTACAGGAAACCGCAGGATCATGGTTACATTGTATGAGATTCAATCATGATCCATCAAAGGGGAAATTACATGATCATATTGTGGTCAAATGTTACATTTCCTTACAACACTCAGTTTTTAGGGCAGTGGATTGTCATGGAACTACTTTCTATTTTATTTTTACTTCTTTAAAATCAAAAAGGATTGTTTGATCCTCATTTGTCTTCAAATAATTAATATCTTCTTTTCACCATGTCCACCTTTCTGAAGGACTTATTGCTGTTCTAAATACCATAATTTTGTAAATCATTGTCAAATTTAACAGTCTCTCATAATTTTCCCACACATAACATAATAAAAGGCCTAGAGATTATTACAACTTGCCTTCCAAACTTCAAAAGTAGTTGCAGCTACTTGGTAAAAAGTGTTGGACATGCAGTGAACTGACTGTGTCTGCTGTGTTTCCACAGTCACTGTGCGATGGCAGCTCTCAATGATGTTCGGCAGTACCTGTGTGTTGAAGGAGGGCAGGTGGCGGTGAGTCCCTGATACTGTCCCTGAAGTCTGCTTGACATATTATTAATACAATAATTAAGCATAAGTCAGGGCTTCATTAGAAATGATTTTCTTACTGCTGTGTCAGGTCTTTGATGCCACCAATACAACAAGAGAAAGAAGAGGAACCATCGTGAAGTTCGCTGATCAGAACGGGTTCAAGGTATTTTCACCAATGATTTTAACTGAATCATTTGTCCTCTTGACTTAATGTTCTCTGAGTCTAAAATATTGTTTTGTCAATGCAGGTGTTTTTTGTGGAGTCTGTGTGTGAGGACCCAGATGTCATTGCACAAAATATAGTGGTAAGTATTGTCTCAATTTATTCAATCCTGTCTCGTTTGAATAGTTGCATACTTAAGTGATACTTTCAATTCAAAGCCTATGCAATGTGAGTGTTGTTGTAGAGTTTCTGATAGGTGGATATTTTTACTTGAGGAAAGTTATGCAAGCTGAATTTTAGCTATAATTTTTAAAACCTATTTTACACCAAAATGTGCAGGTTTTTAACATGAGTAAAACCATTAAAAGAGTCAATTGACTCCTTTCCTATTGCCAGTCGAGGAGTTTACCTTTCTGTTTTTCCTCCCTGTTCGTCATGTTCAACATCACAAACCCACCAAATGCTGCGGCGCTCGCTAACGTCACTGTCTTGCCAAATTAGCCAAATTAATATTCACCCGGGGATCACGTTTGCAACACTGCCCATTGAAGCCAGAGCCAATTAAAACCTGCGTCTGCTGCTGATGAGCAGGGTCAGAGGGAAGAGAAAAGTGGCGCTCTCGTTCAGATTTGAACAAACTCGGCATGACAAAGTATTTAAAGCGTCAGGCAGCCGTCACGCCCTTCTCTCTGCTCACATCCTCTCCTTGTGTTTCCTCTCCTGTAGCAAGTGAAGTTGGGAAGCCCAGACTACATTCACTGCAACACAGAGGAGGCCGTCGAGGATTTCATGGAGAGAATCAAATGTTACGAGTCGTCCTACCAGCCTCTGGACGAGGTTCTGGACAGGTGAGGACACACAAAAACAACAGGGTGGATTTAAATCAGCTCCAAAAGATCGTAGGTGTGTAACTGACTTTCCTGCCCCAGGGACCTGTCCTACATAAAGATCATTGACGTGGGCCGTCAATACCTGGTGAACCGTGTTGCCGATCACATCCAGAGTCGAATCGTCTACTACCTGATGAACATCCACATTACGCCACGCTCCATCTACCTGTGTCGTCACGGCGAGAGTGACCTCAACATCAAGGGACGCATCGGAGGAGACTCTGGTTTGTCTAACAGAGGGAAAGAGGTGTGTTTGTCACTATGGGTGTATTAAAAACCTGAGTTTTCATCGGATAGATATAATTTATACAATGGTCTGGATTTCTAGTTTGCCAGGAGTCTGCGGAAATTCCTCCAGGAGCAGAATATCCAAGAACTGAAGGTGTGGACCAGCCAGATGAAGAGGACAATCCAGACCGCAGAGTGCCTTGGAGTGCCATACGAACAGTGGAAGCCTCTCAACGAAATAGATGCTGTACGTTGATTTCTGTATTTGTGAAATTAATACAGCAGCTCATTTGAAGCCTTTATCTTCTTGAGCTAAACACATCTTCTGTCTTTCAGGGCGTGTGTGAGGAAATGAAGTACGAAGAGATTCAAGAGCATTACCCCCTGGAGTTCGCACTGAGAGACCAAGACAAGTACCGCTACCGCTATCCTAAAGGAGAGGTGAGAGAGGGATTCTTACACATGTCTCATCCTGATTGGTTGTAGGTGTTACTGTCCTCATGACTGTGTTAAACGTGTCTGTGATTTTCAGTCGTATGAAGACCTGGTGCAGCGACTGGAGCCGGTGATCATGGAGTTGGAGAGACAAGAGAACATTCTGGTGATTTGTCACCAAGCAGTGATGCGCTGTCTTCTCGCATATTTCCTGGACAAGTCTGCAGGTATGAAGTTCCAAAAGCTTTTTTATTAAGCAATTTAGAGTATATAATGTATTAGTTTTATGGTAAACTGACTTGGAATGCCTCACACTGAACACCTGTTCTTGCTCTATGGAACTTTGGTGAGCCGGTAAGATCTCTTGCGAGGATCAGGCCCAGGAGGTTCAAGAGTGATGCCAAACTGGAGATCACTTCAAAAGACTGAGTCACCATTAAAAATATGCATTTATCTCTGGTATTCAGTGAGGAAACTTAAACTATAAAGAATTCTAAAGAGTTTTGTGTATTTCTTACCATTTTGTTATTTGTTCAGTTGGGTTTCAGGTCAGTGAGTGGGACTGCGCAGTCAGAGCTTCAGTCAACTCATTGATAGGCTTTGTTTTTCTCTACATGAAAATGTCATTAGACAGAATAAACACGTTTGGCTGCAGGAGGTGCTGTTGCTTATTTTGTTTCGAGTTTTAAATTGCAACATTTTGAAAAGGACTTAGTTAAATTTGCAGCCTCAAGTGAAAACATGTTTAAACTCTGACCTCAACAATTGAAATACAGATGTTGACTTCCTGTCTCTGTCTCCACAGATGAGTTGCCTTATCTTAAGTGCCCTTTGCACTCTGTATTAAAGTTGACCCCCATGGCTTACGGTGAGTTACACCATTTTTTTATAAGCTTATATCATGTATTTACTGTAAATATTCTATAGCAGTAACATCTTGTAGTTATATGTTGCTTATAACAATGATGTAGAACTCTGGTTTTATTTTACTACCAAAAGAAAAGGTAATAATGATTCCTCTCCAGTTTATAATTTTGCTCTGAAGATTCATTTATAGCACAAAAATAAACAACACAGCATCATATGAATTCTTTTTCTATCGTCACATGATATACAGTTGTCAGATAGCATGCACCTAACTGGATCCTTCTTGTTTTGTTTGCTCTCACTCAGGATGTAAAGTGGAGTCTGTCTATTTAAGCGTGGACGCTGTGAACACCCACAGAGACAGACCAGAGGTAGGTATCCTAGGCAGCACACAAAGGTCTGTCATCAGACAATGTAAACAAGTTGAATCCACCTCAGGGGTTTCCCCTCAAGTTCAAGACAACATCCTCTGTGATCTGCGACTGAATCAGGACGTCGTCTCAGAAACTGCTGTGTGTTTAGAAGCAGTGTGAAGCGTGATCTCTGGAGAGGCACACTGTGTCTTCCACACTTCTTCATATCGTCTCATCAAGAATGTAAATCTTTCACAACCAGGAAGCTGTGTCCGTCCACAGGAGATCCATGGTGGTAACCATGACAACTGTGGCATCGCTTAACATTGACACTCCTACCTCCACCATGACCTCTGGTTTCATAATGATCTCACAGTGGTGTCAGAAAGGAATGTTACAATTCTGTTAGATATTTTTGTTTGTTATGTTGACTGACATAACTGGATTCAACTGTGATTTGTGATTGTGTGTTAGTGCGCCTAAATTTGTGAGGACCTGTTAGACTTTTAGACCTTTGTGGGTACATTTTGACTGGTCCTCACCTCTCATCAAACTCACTGTTAGCATGGACGATGCATGCTCTGCTGCGACGTCGCAGACTTTCTGAGTTTGGAGCTAAAGATTAGAGGTCATCTGATGTCAAGGTTAGAGGATATGAAATGCATTGGTTCTTTACAATTGTAGAAACAACGTGTGGTCGAACAATCTGAATTATAACATAAGAACAAGCACATTACGTTTGTTTTTAGTTCTGATATAAATTTATTTTTCAAATCATGAATTGAAAAAAATTAAATAAATTGTTTCCATGTATGCTTTATAACTTGACTGACTCTTTACTTGTTCGTAGTAGAACAAATACATTTAACATCAACATTAATTTTGCTGCATAGAAATGCAATATATCATTTCCATTCTCTTGTTTTTAGAATTTATTTTCTGTTTATAAATGAAGGATAATCTGTGATGTCCTGTGAAATTAGGATTTACCTCATTTATAATGAATTCAGTCATAATTTTTACGTCGCTGGCGAACACAACTTTTATATTATTTGATCAAATGAAACGATTTTCTTTGTTTTTGTCTTTGTCAAGGTTTACTCATGTGAATATAAATGTACAAATTGAAAACACAATCACTCTTCTGTTCATTTTTCTGGTGGAAACATCAGTGTTCATTTGTTTTTATGTCAAACATGAACTGCACTCATGTCATGACTGACTGGAAAGTGCACAATCACAGAACACATTTCAGAAGCGATTTGAGTTTGATCTTAATGACTCGTCTCTGTAAAACCTTTGAGGACTAGTTTGAAAAAGGGATAACTGGAACAAAAAAGGGACTCAATTAAACTATTTAAAAAACTTATAATTTTAGACACTGAAACATGATCATTATTCAGCTGTAAAAACATTTGTATCTTGTGTCAACAGTAAAGTGTCCATGTGAACCATGAAGGAAATTGAAATCAACATTAAATTATATCCATTGGATTTGTCCAATTCAGGCCACAAATTACCGCCTGATAAACTTTAAATAACATTTTATTCAAACAACTATTTTTACCATCACACAGTAAAAGCATGAACAGAAGGAAACCTTTCATGGTCAGTATTACAGTTTTTAATTACATCAAGCAGAACCTGTTTCATGGTTCAGTTGGGCATCCGACTACTATTGAGACAGATGAATTGCTCCCTACAGTCACATGTTCACAGATGTATTGCTTCTCCTGAAAATGTCTGTTCTGTTGATTTGTCATTTATATGATGAGGTTGATTTTAAATGTCTAAACTCAAAAAAGTTCTAATTCATTATTACATATTAAAAAAGCAACAAAGTACTTTCACTGCTAACACATTGACAATCAGATGAATGATTGAATATCTCAAGCCATTCCACTCACAATTGCTCTTCATGAAGATAATGTCATCAAGGACTTTCTCTGTGAAAATAATCTTTATTTATAAAAGTCAGATAAGTAATGTGAGACTATAACTCAGTCCGCTCTTCTGTTATGGCTCTTTCAGAATGTGACGGTGCTCCGCAGCACCGAAGACGCCCTGCTAACAGTCCCAGATCACTTCTGATCTCCTGCACTTCCTGTTACAGCTGAGACCTCGTCCGACAGCGTCATTGTAACGGTGTTGCTCCCCATCTGTCACTGATCCGGAGAAATGAGCATCTCCCCAGACTTCAACTATAAAGCACTTTGAGTAAATACGATCCATTTTTATACATCTGTTTGTTGTGAACTGTAATGGTCCTGTAGCTCGAAAAAACGCCAATATTTTTTTATATGTAGTTTAGTTGTCCTTGTAATAGTCTTTTCTCGTGGATTATATTTAACATCTACTGTGTATTGGGCTCTTTGTATATCACCAGGTGCTTTCTGTGTTTGTGATGTTTTTCCTTGTATGAAGAACATGTACCATGACCCCCAAAACACCTTTGATCAATGTCCTTAATCCCTGAAGACACAAACGAATATTTACATTTTTGTAAAAGAAGAACATCTTTTTCCTGGCTATCAATTTATAGTTTAAAAAAGAACCAGCTCGTGTGATGGGTTTGCCTACTTTGACTTCAGATGGTAAAAAACATTCCAAAGGTGCAAAAAAAAAAGAGTCACCTTAAAAAGTGGAACTAGCATTATAAATGCAACCTTTTTCTGTCAAATGTGCAGTGAACAGTCCATTTGTTAAGTATAAACCTTTTTGTTGCACTCTTACGCGGATATATAGATTTCCCCCTCATCAATAAACACTCAATTCCCCATTATGACAAAGCAAAAATAGACTGACATTTTTGTAGATTTGGAAAAACTCAAATATTTCATTGACAGAAGTAGTCAGACATTTTGCTATGACACGTGAAGTTAAGCTCCTTTAGCATCTCCTTCAACCGTTGCTTGTCAGATGTGAGAAGAGGAGTGTGTGTGCATGTAATGGCTTTGGCTTTGTACTTATATAGCGCTTTTCTAGTCTTGATGACCACTCAAAGCGCTTTACAGTACAGCTTTACATTCACCCTTTCACACACACATTCATACATTGCATCTATTCACAGCACTTTGTTATTCTATGGGAGGCCATTCGAGGTTCAGCATCTTGCCCAAGGACACTTCGGCATGCAGTTGGGTCAGACTGGGGATCGAACTGCCGACCTTCAGGTTGGAGGACGACCACTCTACCCCTCAGCCACAGCCGCCCAAACAATTTAATTGACAAATGATAGAATCAAATCAAGGTGTAGAAACATATCACATGGAACACTAAATGGGAAATTTCGGTTTTTACTTTTTAGTACATTTGAAAACCTTAAAATTGAGTCAAGATTGAAGCAAGAAAATGTTTTTTTATTCAGCATGAGGCTGGGCAAGACAAAATATGTAGTGAAGGAGTAGTGCACTTTCTGAATGCCCTGCAGCTCCTGCTCTGTAATTCAAACAGACTTCAGAAAAAGGAACCTTATTAGGTTTTAGTCTTTAAGAAATGAAGTAAAAGTGTGACACTTAACACTGCATCACTGATAATATATAATAATTCTATCATTCAATCAAGAACCTGGTTGTATTTGGATTATAAAATAAGGTACAGTATAAACTGTACATGCACGTTTGATTGATGTAAGTTGTGTGTGAAAATAATATGTATTATATTTGTCTTTTTTGAAAACTGTACACTTTCTGTAATATTTTACATTTGATATTGTATATAACAGAAAATTATTCTCAATGCCTTGTTTGTGGTCAGACGTCACGATCTCAATAAACCAGTGATGTTTATGGAGAGAGACAGAGCTGCTGTTCATAAAACCACAACAGATTAAAAAAAGAAATCACCAAAATACAAAGAATAATGTTTTTATTTATCCAACATGTCTATTCATTTAAATGGTCGATCAACAGTAGGGTCTACTCTGTGTACTAACACAAGAAACGTGTTCTGGTTGATTGCCTTCATTTCGTAACAAAACAGCAAAATGAAATGTCCATACGTTTTGTGTATGTATAAACATTTAAATACTAATTTCCATATTACCCTGTGCTGATTAATACTGATTCTTGTTTAAGGACCTGACTTCACATATTCCAATGTTCTAAAAGGCAGAAGTTCATGTCGGGTGTAAATATTCATTATGTACAAATGTCAATATTTCTGAGCACAGGGAAGTTTTAAGGTTTATTGGCAGAACCTTATCGGCCAGTAAATATTTACTGTACAACTTATATTTCTGAACTTCTGTCAGCGTTTGGTCTCGTCTCTGCCCTGTGATGTGAACGCTCCAAAGTGACGGCCAAGATTGCAAGAAGAATGTATTCCTCAGTTTCAGAACTGCAAGAGCAAAACAAAAACAACGTCTGAGCTAAAAAAACATCTCACAAACAAGAAATACATAAAGATTTTATATGAATAATACACCATAATAACCCTTTAATAACAAAACATTTTAGTAATGAGCAGTTAACTGAAAACAATCAGAAACAATAGTAAATAGTTTGTCACCCTAATATGAAATATAATGCAAAAACAAACCACTAATTAAAAAACGTAGACGAATAAAACTTACGTTTTTGAGGAACTCTTCAGCGACGATACGAGCTCTAGCGTTGACTGACAGCTTCATTTCACTGATCTCTTTGTCAATTTCCTCCATGAAATGAATCACATAGTCCACCAGTTTATGTTTGTACATCTGCTCTGTGTGGAAGTTGGTGATTAGAAAACTGATGTCGTACCCCTGCATAGAAAAAGAAAAGAGATGGATGTAAAGACACAAATAATTCAGGATGCCATCAGGCGTGTGGATAGCTAACCTGAGCCCATCATGCCAAGACGTAAGTGGCAATCACTATCTGTAACTCCTGATGCCCAGATGAGAAGATTGGAGTTCTGGGGCTCGATCAAACCAAGTCTCTCATCAAACAATTACTTGTTTCTGGTTATTTCCTATGTATTCATTCATTTCATGATAAAACATACATTACATGTCGTCATTTCTGGCTCAAAGATGAAATACCATCAATTTTTTACACAGAGCACTTGGGTTTTTTAACTGGAATATTCAAGAGCTCTGACCAGTCAAGATCATTCACGGTTTTATGAAGTAAAACTTGATAAAATCATAGAGGAAATGAAAAGAAATGTCAAACTACACCCTGTAAATGTGTTTGACCCTTTTTCAACGCCCACATACCTCCACTGGTTTCCTCCTGAGGATGAAGAAGTTCTCTGCTCTCATCATCATGAAACGCATGAACTTATGGCACAGAATCTTCTCGATCTCGTCTGCCTAAAGCAGCAGGTTGAGGGAAACAGCTGTCAGTTCTCTAACGTTGACATAAGATCCTTTTATGCGTTACTATGCGCCCATCAGTTGGGAGGCCGACCGACCTGCTTGACAGCGATGCTGATTCTGACAGAGTTGATGGAGCCCTCGATCAGAACCTTCTCCTTGTCATTGCGGCTGATGATCACTGGCTGGAGCAGTAGTTCTTTACTACTTCTGGAAGTGGAACAAAACACATACTCTTAATAACGGTGTTTTCATACTCTTCTACTTCTTTGTTTTAAAGCCACGATGACAGGCTCACCGCACTTCCACTTCTGGCTTGTTGTGTCTCTCCACCACTTGCGATGAGAAATTCTCCAGACAGAGGGCGGCCTGCAGGGTGGCGCGCACCGCATTGAGGTATGGTCGCAGGGTGGCCGTCTGAGGAGGAGCACAAGTGATCGGTTCATCAAAGAGAGCCAATCTGAAACCGCAGCTTGAGACTAACTGGAGACATCATTTCGATTACACACTTCCTCCCTGGTCAAACTGATTACAATCTGGCTTTGGTCTCAAACCAGAAGAGGCGACTGCTCGTCCACGTTGGATCTGAACATGACAACTAGCACTTCATCCGAAGCTTCTTCATATTTAATAATCATGTGAACGTTTTAATATTTAATTGCTCTTGGCCTCATAAAGCTGATAGCAGCTGGGCTGGTTGAGATGTGTTGCTGAGGAGCAGACCTCCGTCCAGATACATGGAATACCATTGTGAGGCGGTGGTGTGCATCAGTGTCACACTACGACCTGTGGATGATACTGACGCCACTGTGGCTGGTAACAAGAATTAGCAGCTGCATAGTAAATACATTTAAAACCGAGCCGCGTCATCAGGAGTTCCTGCAGCAGCATCATCTCGAGTCCATCACGGTCTTTGACATTATACTGAACAACATGTCACTATGACTCCACCACCGACAGTGCTACGTTTGATCGCTTCTAAGACGCTGAATGATTCTGTTCTCGCTTGTTTCCTCTGAGCCTGGACCAGCTAACGTTAGCCTGTTGGCTAGCTTAGCTGGAAGAGATGACAACATTTGGAGGAAGAAACGCGCTGAATCCTCCCAACACGGATGTGACGTTAGTCGAGGAGCTGCAACGGTTTAATGTCGATACGGTTAAATGTTAAAACGTATTCAACTCGGTCGGTGTGTCAGTGTAAATGTGCAGTTTGTCTCACCATTTCTCTGGAGGAGCAGAGCAGCTGAAGGCGGAAGTAGCTTCAATTGTCAGAACACCGGAAGTCCGCTCTGCCTCCTCTGAGCTGCTGCTGATCTAACATCCATCACATTTATAATATCAATAACAAACATATATTCACAATAAATATGATCGATGTACAGTTAATCAATCTATAATGACGATTAAAAGCAACAAGCACAACAGTCCCTGTGCTCACATTCAAAGCTGAAGCGAGACATTAACTGCGGTCAAGCCAGCCGACACTCGCATCTCTGTGGTCAAAATCATTAAACATAGAAATTCTACTGCACTCTTATACTGACACTTATGGTTAAGGTTATGGTTTGGCCCCGGACTTATGGTCCGGGGCCAAACATCTACCTCTGACCTTGACTGAGGTAAGTCATGTCTCACTCTCTCTCTGCATTTACCCAGCATGCTAACCAATACAATTCAGGCTCATTATTCAAGTTTGAAATGAAACCACTGTATAATATGAAGCTTCTGCTGTTACATGTTGATAATGTGCTGTTTTCTGTTGCTTTTATGACAAATGTGAAAATATTGTTGCTGGCTTCTTTTATGTTTTCTGCTGCTTATCTTAATGGGTGATATGTGTTAACGTAATGCTAAGTAGCTTTAAGTCGCCGAGTCCAGGCAGAGCGAGGCATTGTGGACAAAACACCTGTAGCACCAGGACATTTTCCCATTTCACAGCTTATTCTACCAAACGATGTGTTTTGTAACATTGGGAAGATTAACCTTGGTGTTTAACTTTAGTATTTAAGAACAGGTAAAAAAAAAAAACAGCTTCCATCACTGCCAATCAAATTCAGATTCAAATTCAAATCAAAGGGGCTTGGTGCCATGGTGATTGATGAGGGAAGTTTTATTTCCAAAAAAATTGACTGGTGATTTTTTGGTTAATGTGTAGTTTGAATGTGTTGAAGGACAAGTTGACGGAGCTTAAGTTAATGCTAGGAGCACATTACATGAGGTGTGTAGCTGGAAGGAGCATCAACTTGCATAACTTGCTCACACGGTCCCATTTTTTTACTCTCACAAATTTCAAATATATCTGTGTGTCCGGCAAAGTCTTTGAATTCTCACGATGTCTTTATTTCACAGATAGGACTTATAGTTTCTGAATTATAGTTGTTTGAGCGGTGCACTCAGAGTTTAGATTTCTCTCTTCCCAGTGAGGAGAGAACAGGTGCATTCAGTTGAGTTTCCATGGCAACCAGATACACACACATAGCAGGAGGGGAGGGGAGTCTCTCTCTCTCTCTCTCTCTCTCTCTCTCTCTCTCCCTCTCTCTCTCTGTCTCTCTCTCTCTCTCTCTCTCTCTCTCGCTCGCTCGCTCGCTCTCTCTCTCTCAATCTCTCGCTTAAACCAGCCAGTCTGTCTCTCTCCCTCTCTCTCCTTCTCTCTGCGTGTCTCTCTATCTGTGTCAATTGTTTTATATTGAATGTTTGATAGATCAAATTCACCTAAATCTTACACACTATTTCATCCTGTCACCTGCAGACATAAAGCCATTTGTCTTCAAGATCCAGACAAGAACGGAAACTTCCTCTGAAATAGTGCATCAACTGTTCCAACAGCTTCTTCAAAAGATAGATCTACTCTCTGCTGTAAACCATGGAGAAACCAGATATTCTGAAGATCCTCAGTGACGAACTCCTCCAACCCTACAGGAAGATTAATTCTCTTAAGGATGAGGTGTGGCAGCTGGAAAACCAGCCTCAAGACAGAGATGATGTCATAAAGATGGCGGTGGAGAAGGAGAAGGAGAAAGAGAAAGAGAAAGAGAAGGAGAAGGAGAAGGAGAAGGAGAAGGAGATTAAGATTGAGACTGAGACCGAGAGGGAGATGGAGATGGAGACGGAGAAGGAGAAGGAGAATGAGATCCAGGCTCTGAAGGAGAAAGTTGAGCAGCTGGAAAACCAGTTGAAAGACAAAGATGATATCATAACGAAGGAGGTCAAGAAACGGCGCGCTCGCCTCAGGGCCTATGTTGACAGCTTGGCGGAGCTCACTGACTGTCAGACCAAGGCTAAAATTTTGGAAGAAAGTCTGCACCAGGAGCCTGCACCAGGAACCTGAGACAAGAAGGAGCAGTGAGGTGGAGGTCACCAAGGAGAAGGAGAAGGAGAAGGAGAACAAGAAGGTGCTGGCTTCAGGGCCGAAAGGAGACGAAACTGCAGCAGGAGACAACTCCAACTATGGGACTGAGCAACAGAAAGGAGGAGGCCGAGATGAGCTGGAGGAGAGAGAAGAGGTGGAGAAGCCCCCGCCCTCACCCTTTTTCTACTCCTAAAAACAAACCCCTCCCCTGTTCCCCTTTGTACATATTTGAAATGATCAAATGATGTGTTGTAAATATGTTAAACTTTTTGAATAAAAATAACTAGTACAGTAACATCTACCTCTGTCTTTCTGAATATACATACAGGATTCATTAACACAGTGTTGGAGTGAAACAAATCAGTGTGATTCATTTAGTTTGCTACTATTCATACGAACACAGCAGAGCATAGACAAACAATGTTTCTTAACTTTTTTACATTTGGTCAAATCTATATATTAATTATGACAACAATACAATAATAATACTATCATCTCATCTGAGGGCCCACCCATCACACTGACCACGCCCATCTGACACGCACACACACTCATGCACACACAGACATGCACACAGACACACACACACACACACACATACACTTACACACACACGCACGCACACACACACACACACACAAGTCATTATCATTTATATATTTACTGTATATATACACATTTATTTCAATTTATTCATGGTTGAGGTCAATATCAGATCAGAAGACATATTCATGGCACTGAAGTCAATTTAAAATGACATGTAGCATGTTAGAGTTATAAATAACTTGTCCATGTGTAAAACAATAGTTTAATTAAAAAAAAAAATAATCACAATAATTATTTTGGGGGGCTGAAGCACATTTTAGGGGGGCTTCAGCCCCCCTCAAACAGGCCTAATGACGCCCCTGATTCAGGACATCTCAACCTATCAATGTACTGAATATCAAACATATTTAATATATAGATTTTGGGTTTTTCTCAAAGTAAAGTCCAACATGTGTACAATCAAAACAGTTCATATCTGGATATTTCAAAGTTCTATGAAAACACTTTGCTCAATAAGTTCCGAGTAAGACTGATATGCCTGTGTTCAGGACTTCTCAACCTATCAATATACTGAATATCAAACAATTTTACTGAATAGATTTGGTGATTTTTCAAAGTAAATTCCAACATGTGTACAATCAAATCGTTTCAATTCTGGATATTTCAAAGTTCTACTAAAAAACTTTGCTCAATAAGTTCAGAGAGAGATTGATATGCCTGTGTTCCGGACCTCCCTGACTACCTACATACGGGAATATCAATGATTTTTACTGAATATATTTGGAGATTTTTCAAAGTAAAATCCAACATTTTCACTGTTTACAATTTTTAAAAGTAAAGTCCAACAATTTCACTGTGGAAAATAACATTTCAGGATACTTCAAAGTACTATAAAAACACTTTACTCAATAAGTTCAGAGAGAGACTGATATGCTTGTGTTCAGGACCTCTCAAACTATGAATGTACTGAATATCAGTCTCACTCTAAGAAATCCAGAAATTAACAGATTTTGGATTTATTCCCACATTCTTTTTTATCCTGATTTTGTGTGAGTGTTAATTTATCTAGTTTTGTTTTCACATATCATGGTTTCAGTTTTTATGCATCGACTTGTTTTTACCTTTTCCATTTTAAAACTGATGTTATTTTATTTTGCTGATGATGATCTGCTTGCACTTTAAAATGTTATTATTATTAAACATTTACCACAATGAAAAATAAATTGGAATTCCCTAGAGCACACCAGGTTAATTTTAAATTTATTTGAGCGGTAGTTCTTACTTATGACCTCAGTACTGCATCACGTCCTGGCTACTGCCCCGACTGTTTGCTCTCACAGTGCGGTGAAGGAAATGTGTCTGTACACTGGGTGGTGGCTGCTGCAGTGTATTTCCCTGAACAGGCATGAGAACAGACCTTTTGCATGGCAGACCTTTTTGATTTGTTATGGCTGAGAGAAAAGAGGTGTAACAAATTCCCCTGGGTGGAATGCAGCCTGCGTTCTTTATTAAACACATCTGTGCTTTTCCTGCTGTCACATGCAAAAATGTGGGTCCAACAGAAGTCTACATATTGTGTGAGCGTGTTCTATTTAGGCCCCGATTGAAATTGTAAGGATTTTTACTATTATTATTAATTCCTTTTGTTGGGCTTTTTCAGGGCCTAGACATGCTAAAAACATCATGAAACTTTGCAGGATATTCAAGGCCTACTGATATTTTTGTATTCGGGAGTCAACAGCGCCCCCTGGAACGCCGCCTCTAGGTTTCCCTTTGTCTGATCTTCACAAAAATCATAGCCCAGGCGATGACCAGACAAACCAAGAAGTCTCAAGTGGCATTATGAAAAGACATCTACAGAGAATGGCTTAAAATCACAGTGCCACCTGCTGGCTACAGAAAGTGACATGTTTTATACATTGATGAACTGCTCCTGGCTGTTTAACAATATACAGCTCAAATGAGCTGAGACATGTCATAGGTCCATGGTCAGAATTGTGACATTTCCTCAAACCGTGTTAACTTTGAGGTGCGGCCAAGGATCATCCTTCGCCAAAGTACACAATGTTGTCATAACTCCACTGCGCATTGACCTATCACCACCAAACCTCTTTCACATGATAAGAGTCCAAGCCTGAACAGCTCAATATGTCAATATTAATTCAGGGTCATAGCACCATCTACTGATTCGCCATGAGCAGGCAGTACTTTGAAAATCCACTCTGCATTATCCAACCGGCTCCGAACTGCTGACCTATGATCATAATCCTGAACTGAACAGCTCCATTTATTATTAGTTCATTTGAGTATAGAGCAATGGGGTAAGTTTGGACAACATCTGAGTTTGTGATGGCCTCCAAATTTAAGAGATGTAAAGTGGTCCTCCACCTCTTGAGATGTCAAATTAGCGAATCTAAGTAAAACCCCCTTTGTAGAAGAATTTACCAGCTCATCCTAACATTCCATCCGACATAACCCACGTCTCAAATCCAACACAAATGCAGAGAAAAGTAAGTGCATCTCATGCTAGGAAAAGCCTGGATGCAGTAAGGACATGCAAGAAATTGACCACATTGACACACAAAGTCATACACAGATATATTCAAGAGTTTTATTATTTGACATCCCAATTTAGTATGACTACATCATTGGCATCGAAGTGATATTCGTCTATAAGGAGTAATAGCAGGGCAAAACGTTGGATTTTTTTTTCTTTAAATGGAGAGAGAACATCGATTTCTGTTCAGTCCATCAGCCTTTTACCTTTATTGTCTATACACCGTAATACACAATCCATTAAAAATATTAAGTACTTAGCCGACCTGAGCTACAAGCAGATAGAGAGAACAGCGATAACAAAGACATGACAGAGGCAGATGTATTTGTGTCTGTGTGTGTTGGTGACACGACCTGTAATTCCATAGCATTGAAAGATGTCTGATGAAGGATGTAAACACATACAGCAGTAATAGAAGCGGTACAAGTAATGTTACATAAAAGGAAAATATGAATATATTAAGAATTAATCCATGTTTTACACTGTGACTGCATCATTAGCTCCAACATTTCTTCTCAGGAATATTTCCGCTCGGTGAGGCAGTTGTAAACCCACAAACCTTGTCAAGGCAAAACAATCACCAAACAGATTCTCAGTGTGTATTGGACAAGGAGAATGAACAGGGATCATTTGAAGGTGTGTAGCCGACGTTGCCCAAAATCAGTCATCCCTCTATAACATTTAAAAGACAAGAACATAATAGAAAGTGCAGAAGAAAAAAAAAGAAGTATATTTCAGATTGGCTTCAGAAATATTATCAGCCAATTGAGGAAAAACATATTTATATATATACACACACAAATGTAATTTGTTGAAAGACAGGCAATATAAAGCAAATAGAAAACAGACTGTGAGACTAAGATACTTGGAATGCCGACACTAGCCAACATCGTCTCACACTACAGAGCATCAGCCAGTCCTTCCAGAGTTCCCAATTGCAGTGTTTAAGCATAGCTCCCTCGGGCCCCTGTGTGTGAGAATCAGGGGCCACAGGCAAACATTTGGAGATCACTCGCTACCAAGTCAGGGACCGTGAGGTCAGATGGGGTGTCATTCTTTTCATGTGATCGTTGAGCAATGGATTTTGCAGCGAGTACGCTAGTGTAATAATTTGTGTGCTAAGTGGGCAGTGGGTGTGGGGTACATCCATGTGCAGCGTACTTTGTGTGGGGTTGTGTTGATGGAATGAACAGAGGTGTGAAGAAGGAAGACCAGCAGGGAAGTACTTTCCCTTGGAGCAAGGTGCAGGTGATGTGACCGGTGACAGGGTGGTTCAGAAAGCCAAGTGAGAAGATGGTCCGAGTTGTCCTTTAGCAGCTGCAGATTTCTGCAGAAGGTTTAGCTCTGTCGTTCCTATCCAGTTTTATGGGCTCTGGGAATTCATTATACAGCTCCACTTCTGTCTCCTGTGAGGATCAAGAGACAGACATAAGTAATGTAGAAAAATAAAAGGACATGACACCAACTCATTTATCATTTTCGTTTTTAAGTAGCGTGACTCACCTGTTTGAGGGCATTACGTGCAATTGTCTGGAATGCCTGTTCTACATTTATGGCTTCTTTGGCACTTGTCTCAAAGTAGGGGATGTTGTTCTTACTCTGACACCAAGCCTGAGCTCTTTTGGTGGTTACCTGTGTGTATGAAGAGGAAGAGAATTATCATTATAGAAAGCTTAAATCAGTAAACTTTACATTAAGTGATTCAATAAAAAACAAATTTTTAATTAAGCCTGTAATGTCAATCTGAATGTTACTATGCATATTTACTATTTTTCATGCTTAAAATCAAAAAGGGATTGGGAGCATTAAAGGGTTACATTGACAACATATAAGCAAGAAAATGTACTCAAGCATGAGTGAAATTACGGGTGTAAAAAATGACAAAGTGATTAACTTGGAATGTAGTCTTAAAAAATACAGTAAAAGGGGAATGGAGGGAGTGTTACATAGTTCTAAAAATGATGATAAAACTATGAAAGAATACCTCAAAGTCTTAGAGTATTCTTTCAAACGGCACCGAAAGCCACCCAAAATAGCCCACTTTGCTGCCTATCCACACAACTGATAAATCGATACATACAAATCTACTAATTAACATGACGGCAGATGTCAATGCATTTTATGGAGCAAAATTAAGCTACATAAATTAAACAGCTAGTCATTTCTTGCAGAATTAACAGCGAAATTAAGCAGCAGAAAAAGCCATGGTGTATAAACGACACAAACTCAACAGCAGCCGACAAACACAGACAAATAACTAGGTTGCTAAGAAACACAACACAGCCGTTTTCTATGCCATCCTCTATCACACACATGTGAACCTCACTCTTGAATCGTGTGCACCAGCACAACTTCTACATTCTGCTCTAGATCTGAATTTTATTATTTATTCTATATGTAAAATCTACCACTCCACTCAGCCACGACAGGAGTAATGGACAACATCATAAAGGTGGAGCACACCTCAATGAGTGTGAAGTGAATGTAGAAGTCCCAGCTGAATGATCCAGCATCAGTAAAACAAAACAAAGACATCAGAAAAGGCAGTCAAGAACAACAGAAAATAGGCTTCGTTGGCTTCCTGTCAGATCGAACAATTTCACAAATAACTATATTTTTTTAGCCACATTCCAATGATCCACTTGATAACCCTACATTTACAATATGAGCCATGTGACATATCCTGAAGCTGATGTCAATTCAGTTATTTAAGAGCATCAGCCATATTCACGCTCTGCAGCAAGAAGTGTTTCAAAAGCACTAAAACCCTCAATGTGGCTCCATATGCCTGTTCACAGCTGAACCACGCCCACAAGGCCTGGGCCTGAGCTTGGAGGTCTGACATATGGAGAATGCAATGGAGGATAGGTCAGGATTTAAAATGTGACCATCATTGGAGGCACTATCTACTCATACCAACCTGTCTATTCTCCAGGTCGATCTTGTTGCCTAGAACCACAAAGGGGAAGTTCTCCGGGTCCCTGGGGCTGGCCTGGATCAGGAACTCATCCCTCCAGCTGTCGAGGGTCTTGAACGTATTGGGTGCAGTCACATCGAACACCAGAACGCAGCAGTCTGCGCCACGGTAGAACGCAACACCCAAGGACTGGAACCTCTCCTGGCCAGCTGTGTCCCATATCTAGACAAAAATAGAAAGACAACAATTCTTATAACTGGAGAGGATTACAGGAGTGAGGACAAGATGGAAACAAAAACAGCAATATGATGATAATCTAAAAGGATTGCTGCTGTTTAAATCCTTAAATTATTTAATGATTCATTGCCCCAGTACCTCGCTGACCTCCTCCCCTGCACTTCATCCCGGAACCTACAATCCTGATATACAGGTCTGCTTGCCGGGCTTTGCACCAACCTGCCAACTCACTCCTGGCAGAGATGTGCAATCCCCCCCCCCCCAATCTCTGGCCACTTTTAAAAAACCGGTTCATAAAATAACTCCTTAAGTTCTCTTCCGGCTTTTAACCAGTAAGGTTTCATTATCCCAAGCTATAGTTTCCTGAAAATAGATTTTGTGCTTGGTCTGTTTCATTTTTCAAACTTTATATACAAGCCTTTGGTATCTGTAAAGGTGCTATATAAACCAAAGTTGTTGTTATTGTTGTTATTATTATTATTATTATTATTATTAGTTGTAACTATGCCGCACCTGCATTGTAACGAGCCGGTCATCCACCATCACCTCTTTCGTCAGGAAGTCTGCTCCTATTGTAGCTTTGTACTGGTTACTGAACTTCTTGTTCACGTACTGGTTCATGAGGGAGGTCTTTCCAACACTGAGCAACGACAGAGTAGACAACAGAATAACAGACACTGTAGGTGGTAGAATAGGAGAAGAAATGAACCAGGGTACACGTTGACTGACGAAATAGAGCCAAATGACTTTGGATGTAATCAAGACCCTATTTACTCTCTGTACCATGTTATGCATGTTGAGCTTTTCAGAGAGCACTCAATGTCAAAATAGCCAAACGCAACCAAATGCATGTTTCTAAGACAACCCAGTGCAGTACTAAGCATTTTAATAACATAAGTATTGTAACGGAAGTGATCATGTCTGGTAATTCTGCAAATGGTGGAAAAACGGTAAAGCTGCATTGGTGAAGCGCAGAGGCCTCATTCTGCCTGGATACAGTTTGTGTCACAATCATAACTCCTGCCAACAAGGAAGTCATCTTAATACAGACTGATTTAAGCAGATTATTTAACTCCAAACTTAAATGACAGCCTGGCATTTAGGTGGTTTCCCACAAAGCTATTTTAGAACATTAATAACCGATGATTGACGTCAAATATGACACGTTGGGACTCACCCAGAATCTCCCAGGATGATGACTTTCAGGAGCACTTTCTTCCTGGATGTCATTTTTCAGCAGCTGCAGAGAGAAAAACAGTAACATGTTTAGTAAGTTCTACTTTACACTAATATATATTGTCACAAACTAATGACTCAGAGCAGAGAAATGCCGTTGGAAAACATTAGTCTACAAATTTGCGTGTAGAGCTTCTTGCCCATGGACCAATTAGGTGAGAATACCATTTATTCCAGTCATGTGCTTTCTCAGCTGCTGGACAAATCACGAGAACCACATCATTCTTTCTCTTTCCCCTCTTACACACCACAGGAAGTCACCTCCTTAAGAATGGACTCTTCCAAACCGAGTGACACATCTGACATTTTCTGCTGATCTCCCATTCAGTGTGCAGACCAGCTACTACATGTGTTGATGATCTCTGAACACTCTACAGACGGTACACTACACTTACAGCAGCATACACACCATGAGTTAGGGGACACTCTCAAGTGCATTTCAATAAAGCCCTACTGTCTGAGTTTTCATATTACATTTTAGTGAATGTAAATCTAAAATTGTACTGAGCTCTCACTATGTCATGCCTTCAAATGTAGTGATCAAAAACTAATATATCAAAGAATGAGGAACAACTTTGGCATCTTCATCTGTAAAAAAAATATTTCCTCAATTCTAGCGTCTCTTACTAAGCAACAATATACATGTTGTGTCAATGTTCGATTCAGAACTGTAGGAAATGTTCATTACGAAATCTGTGTAATTTCTGAAAACTCGAATGCAGCTGTGAAAAGTAATGTGCATCTTTTCCTTTTATCAAATTGATTAAGCATGAAGACTTTTTGTCAAATGCAAAAGTGAGCTTATCACATTACAATTCTTTAAAAATGCATTAGACCATGTTTCAACAAGAAGTTGTTGGTAGTAGTAACGATATGGATATGGATATTTTTATAAATATAGAAGTTACATAAACTTACTCTGCATTGATTATTCTCTTAAGTTTGTATATTAATGAAACTGATTTGCTTAACCACTGTCCCCGTCCTGAGGGATTTTCAGCAATAAACCTTGATTACATAGCAGTCTGCATTATCCTTAGTTAACATCCGTGTGCATGCTGTCAGCGAGGGTGGCTGCAGTAGTGAATGTCTGAAGGGCATAAGATGCAGTGTTTCCCTACTACAATGAAGGAGATCTTACATGGGACTAAGGAAAATCACATGTGTTAATAACTAAGGGCTGCAATAAATAATTACATTTTTCATTGATGATTATTCTCCAATATTTTTCTTGATTAACAGGCCTACTGTTTGGTCCCCAAAAGGTCAAAACATTGTGATAAATACCTTGTTAAATATCCCAAACAGACATTTTTTCCAAGAACCAAACGTATTCAGTTTGTATGAAAAGGATACAGCTATTGAGAAGTGGACCAAAAAAATATATTCATATTTTGCTGTAAAAAAAAATACTGGAACTGTCGAAGAAATCAATGTGTAGCTACCCAGGTGTCTATAATGTTTCTTAACAAACGTCTCTTTAATCACAAGTTCTGTGACTGGCCTTAAGGAAATTAAATGATTACTTCCATCGGTTTTTGTGAAGCGCAATAAGCTGTTACACAACAGTCTAAAAGAAAACTTGACCACTTCCTATCTGAACGACACGTAAGTTCGGGTGTTCCCTAACATTATGAGACGTGAGACTTCGGCCCCTAAGCTGAATGAACAGAAAAAACACAGATAACCTGAATCATAGCTGTCACATATGCTGGAATCAGAAAGACTGAAGTCTGACAAGGGATAATTGTTAAAGAAAATAAATGTGTTAGATCAGTCCAAAATTCTAAACTTCAGCCTATGAAGCACAAACCCTTCTTCAGTTCCCATCAAGAGCTGTAAAGTACACTTGGATCCTTTCTGGGTGGAATAAGCACAGCACTCCAGTGACTACCATTCTGTGAAAGCGAGCTGACAGGAGCAAGAGCAGCAGCACATCACTGAAGTCTGGGCATGCTCACACCACAGTCACATGACAACAGAGTTAACTCATCGCACATCTTGATCGTCTCACAGACAACAGAGTGTTAGACACAGACTCCTGAACGACATTATAGTCTTTGACAGGAGACTCAGTTTGGAATCGGGTGGAGGTCTCTCACGAAACTAACTGATTCATATTATCATCATTGCTACATCAATGTTAACTGGAAAATGTGACTGATATGAATATGATAATTTTGTGACAAACTGAATACAGATGAAGAAGAATATGTACAGCATTTGCAAGTTAATAGAAATACTAAATGAATGAGTTTACTTTAATCCTGCACAATTAAATAGGTGCTAGGTAAAATTTACTTGTTTACTCGATTTCAGCTGATAAACAACTGTAAATGATACATTGTGTATGATGCAAGCACACTAACAGTCACAAACAAACCAGGGACTAAATATAGATTGGGACAGCTGAGTTCAGTTGTTGCTCAATGCTCTGTCAACCTCTATAGAATAACTCATTAGAGCACTAACCGTTTCTAGTATGTCGTGAAGCCAAATGTTTCTGTAAACCCACACCATCATACAACTCTGCCTTCATATTACAGAGCTGTATTATGAGAAAGACAGAAAAACTGTGATTTCCACAAGAGCTTACACAAAAACCGGCTAATTCGACTTTAAACATTTAAGTGCACCACTACGAGACCCAACTGGAAGATGGTTTGGTTTAATGCCGCCGCTTAAGCGACATGTTTAACTGTGGACAATTTTTAAACAGAGACACGCTGACCATGCCAGCAGGAACCTCATGATAATATAAATAACATACTGATAATATTAAGAATCAGACATGTCACCTCATGGGATAAGGGAAGAGCTCAAACTGAAGCTGAACGCATTTAGTTAAAATCTAAATCACAGAGCAGGGACCCATCTCACTATTTATACACTGAATCCCAGGAAAGAGGTGCAAGAGACAAGGGGGGGGGGGGGGGGGGCGGTGCAAGGTTAGGACATTAGGACTTCTCAGTTTGGACGTCAACAACACCGGTGTCATTTCAACCCAACGCGTTGGTACAGGTAATAGGCGTTGGAGCCACCTCATCAAATACCTTTGTTTAAACAAAGTGAAAACATGTAGATGCATGAGTCACAACCGAAACTAGAAGTCCCGTGATCCTGGAAACACAACGACAGACACACAACGCTGCCAACAACAACATGTCGCAAAAAAAGAAAAACCACCGTTCACCATGACTAGCACAGACACTTGGAGTTTTCAGTGGAAGGGCAGAGTGCTTCCCGCAGCTTCTGACTGAGAGCATGAGGGCTACGTGGAAACTCTAGTATTTCAAACTTTCACACTCTCAAGATTTGACAGAGGACACATCTTCACGGAGCTTTGTTGCATCGACGTCGTCTCAGCCAGAGGAGCCACAGGCCTCGTTTTCGCAATCCAGCTTCTCGAAAAACACCGCAGCACCATTGACATTAGCCGCAGCTGTATTACCAGGAACCCGAGCGCATAACGAGAGAGTTCACGTTCACCACGGGATCAGAATGACGTTACCTGGAAGTAAGAACTTACTTTGGGGCTGTACCACAGCGGAGAGGACAATTGAGCACCGGAGCAGGCTGTTGTTGTTCAGGGGGCAGCTAGCGTCGGAGGCTAACTAGGCGTTACGGCTGTTAGCTAGCTAGCTTCCTCGCTGGTACTCAACTCGTTAGCTCGCGTTAGTTTGGCAACACCTCGGTTCAGATGCTAGTAAAAAACAGAGTCGCCCTTTGTGTGACCACTTAAACACCGTGTCGTAAGCGGAGGAGGCAGACTGAGATGATTCAATTTGGCACTTTGTAAGAAGGCTGTTCTGCCTGGAGACCTGGAGACCCGCTGCTGCTGCTGCTGCTGCTGCTCTCTTCCCCTTTCACTTCCTCCTCCAACAATACCTCTACGTCCTACGTAACACGCAGCTGCTTTAATGTTCCCCGCCCACCAGCACTACAGAAAACAACATCTGTCACAGAACATTCTGCTCATCTGAATAAAGTTAAATGATCACAGGAACAACAACAACAACAAAAGCCAATTGTATGTATGTAAATAAAAAAGATAACTTATGCTTATAAGTAAAAATAATATTATTTACTGACAGTGATGACAGCGAAAAACACCTCATGATTTAATCGACATGTTTGAAAGAAGAGCAAGAAGAAGTACAAACTTAATCAAAACAAAGTAACGCGATGCTTTACAAGTTAAAAATGATAAATTGAAGACAAACAATAAGAAGATCACACAGCAATAGAGCAAGCAAACGAAATCATACATGTTTCATATAAGAGAAGATAAAAAATAAGATCAAATAAAACATTATACAATTATTAAAATAGAGAGTAAGATCAGAACTAGGGGAACGCGCACCAATAAAAGTAGAGTATAGAGATTTAAAAGAGATTCAGAAATTCAGAAATATTTACATCGGGAGCAGGTCCTCTTTAAGGGGGCCGCTATTTTTTTTTAAAGTAGCAAACACCTTCTGGGTTCTCTTTCAAAGTAAGAAAAATCTTCATCAATTTCACAACACATCACAACACATTACAGAAATGTGCAGCAAATACAAAAATGCGCACCAAATAAAGAAATGCGCAGCAAATAGACAAACACGCAGCAAATAGACAAACATGCAGCAAATAGGCATTATTCAGCTACAACATGACACTTCACCACAAGATATCACTAAGTTCTACACACTGAACCTTTTAAGGCAACATATAATGTAAATTCCACTTTTGTAGTGCTTCTACACGTTAATTTGGGTATCTGGCATGTCTACCATCCCAAAAACTCTGGAAAAAAACAACTCCCGCGATGTGATGTGGTGCCTCTATGTCAGAAACGATACGCTAGAGTGCGTTGAATGGGATTACGACCGAAATAAACGTCATAGTCACACCATGCCCATGTAGGGAGTCTCGATATATCCTGGACGAGCTAACCGGGCCAGTGTAGCCCGGCTAGCGTTAGCTCGCTGCTGCTACCCGCAGACATTTAAGTGGCCGCATAAACAAGGACCCCCAGGACACCTCTAAACGTTGACTCAACAGTGTGGAAGGATGCTGCTGCTGCGCCAGCTCAAGCTCCCACTGCTCCCACTGCAGGGCTGCGCTGGGGAGCTGGGGCTCGGGGGTGAGGGGGGCGGGGCACTCAAAACAGGTCAATCAGATTTTTTATAATGTGATAGAGGCTATATCTTTTGGTTTAATCCCTTCCTATTAAAAAAACATATTCATTTCTAAGAAGTAAAGAGAATAGAAATTCACCATTGACATTCCAACTATTAAATGCAGCTATAGACATATATCAAATTTGAATGAGGACTAGCTATACCGTATGCAATCTGTATAACCGATAAGACTAGACGAGTGCAGATTAATATTTTACACATCTTTTATCCAACTGTTTATACTTCCATACAAATTTTGATATTGAAATTAATCCAATAGCTATTAAAGAACTCATTCTGTCGTGTTGAGGGGTGTGAATCTCTAACAGCCAAAATATAAAACCTCTTCAAAGGACTTTAAGAAACTGGCCATCCTCCTGTGTGAGAGCACATAACCCCCCCCACACACACACACACACTAGTGACGCTTTTTCATCTTCATATGACCAACAGCACGTTATGAATGTGACGCTTCATTGTGCTGAATCACTGTCAAAAGGGAAAGATGCAATAGTTCACCACTAGAGAGCACTGTCAGCTTATTTTAAATGAGTGGACCAAGCGAAGCAGTTGTCCCAAACTCTGTCCTATACCTTCATGTTTTGCATGAAGGTATAGGAGAGAGTGTTCAAGAATAGATGAGTCATCCACTTAAATAAATGTATGATCAACAATTACTGTCTTTATTTATCTTGTGCAATAGAAAAAATCGCAACCATTACTGACATGAATACTGTTATTTTGTTGAATTGCTCAGCAATACGTGACATCTATTGCTATTCTGTCCAACCTAGGTGAGGGATCCTCTAAGAATAATTTTTTTTGAGGATAGTTTTTCCTTACTCTTGCCGAGGGTTAAAGTATGTTTTGTCCCATGAGGCAATTTGTGATTATGGGCCATACAAATTAGAATTTTGAATTTAATTTGAAAGGTGACTACACAATTGAGGTTGGGACACACCTGAGACCTGTGTGTGTGTGTACTTGTACTAATGTATTTGTGAAAACCATTGTGAGCATAGACCTTATAACATTTTCGGAAAAGTGAGGACATTTTTGGTGGTCCTCACTTTTTCAAAGTGCTAAAGGGTTAAGACTTGGTTTTAAGACTTGGTGTGTGTGTGTGTGTGTTTGTATGTGTGTGTGTGTGTGTGTGTGTGTGTGTTTATGACCATAAGAAGAGATCAAAACCTTCATGTTGGAGAAAATATCTGGTGATAATGCTTCACATCGGTTTGCCTCTGTAGTCAGAGTCTCTGCTGATGACTGTTTTCATTTTAATCCACATCACTGCCAGTCTGATGTGAATGGGAAGGAGAGAATAATGAAAGGTAAAGTGACGAGATTGAAAATGCTGATCAGGCAGACTCCATTTCTCAAATCAAAGGATTATCTAATCTGATTATACTTACAGACACAAACACACTTGAAAGAAACTAACGCTGCAAATCGTAATCCACAGCAAATACCAGGAGAGGGTTTGACAATTAATTAACACACAGACACAGTAAATACAAGAGATAGGTGTGTTTGCATGTACTCATTTTTGTTGCCTCTTTAGGACCTTTTCCAGCACGTACACTGACCTTGTCAGGACCAGTAGATCTCATGGGGACCACAGTGCCAATGAAGCAAATACTCATTAAGTCTGGAGGTAAGATGTAAGTTGTTGTTAGGTTAAGGTTAAATTTAAGATTTTGGTCAGTCCTAATAAGGATAGCTGCTCAAACCTTTCACTTCCACCCGTGAACCATTATGTTAAAATAGGAACATTAAAATTGGCTCCCATCCCTTCCTTTAAATCCTCAATCTTTAAATAACAAAGCTGAGCTGCCATCGGCTTCGTATTAGGACATTATCTGAACGTAACATAGTTCTCATCTTGATTTCCTTCTTTTACATGTTCACATGTGTCTATATGTTTGTCCTCCTTGTTACTGGGAGTGTGCCTGTGCAGAGCCCTTATGACTGGGACGACTCTGGTGTTTATGGAGGAATTCCTTCTGTCTTGCACCTATTGAATGTCAAGTCTTTATGGTCTCTTTGGAACTCAGTTTGTAAACACAAACACTGGCGTTACAAAAGGACGTGAAAACGGCAAAAGGGGAGGAAGGAAGGAGCCACATATTTGAAGCATCTGCTGCATTTCATCTCTGCAAACACTGTCACTGAAGCACCTTGATGGTTGAAGCTATGAGGTGTTCAGTGTCTGTCCGGGATGAGTTCATGCTACTGGAGAGGAATAAAACATTAATGCAGAAATAAACTGTGTCAATCTGTAAAGGGCATTCATACTTTTACATCAAGACAAATTGCAGCAGTTCTGTCCACACTTGAGGTGTGCATATGTTTGTGTGTGTGTGTGTGTGTGTGTGTGTGTGTGTGTGTGTGTGTGTACGTATGTGTGACCTTGTGGCTGTATGGGAGTCAAAAAGAGAGCGAAGGAGATGAGTTGAAGAGATGGACAGATTGTTTGCCACTGTGTGTGTGCGTGTGTGTGTGTAGTCATACAGATATCTTTGTGAGGACCATTTGCATCCTACAACCTACAAAGTGAAGACAATTTGGCTGGTTGTCACTCTCCGACCCACTTTTAATGAGCTGTTTGAGGGCTTGAGTTTTAGGGTAAGGTTGAGAATTATGTTCAGGTCAGGATAAGGCATTTATTTTGTATGCTTAAAGTTAGGGTAGGGGGCTTGAGAAAGCATTATGTCAATGAGTGTCCTCACTAATATAGATGTGCAAACGTGTGTGTGTGTGTGTGTGTGTGTGTGTGTGTGTGTGTGTGTGTGTGTGCGTGCGTGCATCAGGGGGTGGGTGCATTGGTCCGTGTCAGACAGCAAAGAGTGCCGCAGTTATCTAGGAATCTGAGCCAAAGCAACCTCACTTACAGAGAGGAGCAGGAGAAAGAGGAGGACGAGCAGTGAGGAAGAAAGGAAAGCAATAGAAAGAAGACGGCAACAGAAAGATCTGGAGCCAAAAGAAGAGGACACACTTTCCACCTGAAGAGGCACTTACTGAGATTGAAAGAAAAGCAGAGAATCTACAAAAACAAAAGGACAAACAGCTTGGAGAGAGGCAGGCAGTACTACTGCTCCAGAGATTAATTTTCCCATGATTCCTTTTGGTTCTCTTGGTATGCTATCACTGTATGTGGGCACCCTGCTGTCTTTAGATGCATCCCCGGCCTGCACACACCCTCCTTGCAGGGACAGTCTGGTGGCTGCACCCATGCCACCTGGGGCAGGGGCAGGAGTGGGCAGTGGGGCCTGTGAGGGTCAGACTGGGACAGCAGGCTCTCGCATGGGGGTTGCACTTCCAGCCATCTCAGACGCTCCACGGCGGTCGGAGCACAGGCCCGAGTCCCCCCAGGTTCAGCCTAAGGTAAGTGGCATCAAAGGTTGGGAGGTCCAGTTATGCAATTTTCTCAATTATAAAATATTTTCAAAGTATTTCAAAAGTAAGTAAAGCATTTTTCAATCAGATGTTTCTCAGTCTCGTAAGAGTGACATGGGTCTGATAGACAAGACGAGGCAGAGAGCAGAGCTGACCCTCCGCTCTGTTCATTCATGTGTGCCAACAATGACTTAACGGCGGAATATCAGGCACAGGCCAGCAGGTCCTCTCTCATGGGACAGGCGGCACACTAAACTTGGCACCAACTAACAGCCATGGAGCAATGACAGTCAGCAATGACAGTCACAGAAGGGATAAAATTAGGTCTCCTTTAAAAATGTCCTCATCATATGGTTGTGCTGAGCTCATGCAGCAACAGGTGCGGGAGGGACACGGTCACAATGGCTGATGTAAGTGTAAAGAGACGGATTAGGAGTGACACAGAACAGGCCCCTCAGCTGTAAGCCTCTGACATGTCAATGATGCACAACCATGCAAATGCACAGTTGAACCTCTCTGTAACTTTTTCCCTCAACATTTATAGATATAACATTTCACTGAAGAATAAGGAGGAATAGACAGTATTTAACCCTCCGGAGGTTGTCTTTGCAGACTGGAGGTGTCAAAGAGCGTCTCGTTCAGCTGCAGCGCTGCATGCACTCTCTCCAGGAAACAGGAGGGGCCTGGAGCCACGGGGGCCAGGAGAGCAACTCTCTGGGAGCCATTCTGGCTCTAATGGCAGCTGTGCTGACAGAGTGTGACCTCCACTGTCACAGCCAGGCCCTTGGGGTGATGGCCAAACGACTAGGTGAGTCGTACACATTTATAATCCCCACCTCTGCACACACACACACACACACACACACACTCACACACAAATGCCAGCATGCTCACTCCCCCACACATAGTAAACAGAACCTCAATGAGGCCTGCTAAGTGTCGGTCATAGGTGAGTGCATAGGAATTTAACTGCACAGAAAGGGATGAGAAAAACTCACAATGTGAAAAAAGCTTTAAAGAGTAATCAAACAAACAGGGTGCTCCCTCCACAGTAAATAAAGACAAAGCATTTGTTTCCTGAGCCTGACGACAGCGTGATGTGTCTCACTGAAAAACCTGATCTCTCTCTGGACTCACAGAAAGTGCAGCAGTGGGGAGAGAGGGGGAGAAAGACCTGCTGCTGTTCCTGAAGAGCATCACACAACACCCACCGACAGGTATGGACTGGAGGTGTGGTCACATGATCCAGTTAATGTGAACGAATAAGTTGGGATAGAAAATGTCCTGTGTGTGTTTCTCAGTTTCCCCTTTGGAGAGGTTACATCCTCAGGGCTGTGCAGAGATTTACAGGCTCGGCATCAAAGACAGTGGAATCTACACCATTCAGCCTGACCTGCACAGGCCGGCACTGGAGGTATGTCAGATACACTCATAAACGCACACACACAGCCCCCCCCAACCCACCACATACACACGTCTACTGCTCTGCTTCTTTTAGAGATGTCTAAGCCATCTGTGGATCAGCAAAATCTAGGCTTTATAATATCAAAGTCTTTGTTATGGCTCAGGCTAAATGTGACATGGAGACGGCGGGCGGTGGTTGGACGGTGATCCAGAATCGGCGGGACGGTTCGCTGAACTTCAACAGGACATGGCAGGAATACCGCGAGGGCTTTGGGAGTCCGCAGGGAGAGCACTGGCTGGGGAACGCAGCGCTGACCGCCCTCACCTCCGTCGGCCAACACCAGCTCCGGATTGAGCTGGAGGACTGGCACCAACAGAAACGTCAAGCTACCTACAACAATTTCAAAGTAGCCTCAGAGGCACAGAGGTGACGCACACTGCACCAACACACACTTATAGACAGATGGAAGGAGTTAAATCAAAGCCATGAAACTGTGTCTTTATATCTTAAACATTCCTTAAGAACCATCGTGACTAAATCAGTAAAACTAATCCAGGTAGTTTTTAATCATTTTATAATTTTTTATAGATAAATATATATATATTGACAAAGTGTCTCTACTTCCAGCTCATTGTAAATAAAAATAAAGCCAAACTCTCCCAGATACGGGTGATGCCAACTTGTGCTTTTTACTTTTAAGTCTGGACAGTCCTGACCATAGTGCGAAGCTGCGGTAACAAGGTCCTGCTGATATATGCACGCCACCATCATTCTCGGTTGTCAATCACAACGTTTCAACCCATTTTTAATGCATCAAAAAACTTTCTAAACCAAACTAACTGGAAATAGGAACAGTTGGACATTCATCAGTGAACTATATAAAATGACAGAAACTGTCTTTGAGAAAAATCTATTTTACGTGTATACAGAGGTTTTAGTTTGGTCCCTGTACCATTCACTAACACAGAGGAGGCAGGACTTATGACCTGCACTACAGCCAGCCCACAGGGGGCAACAGTGGCGATAGGGCTTCACTTATGGGAGCAGTCATGTTGTCATGTTGTAGGGTTTAAGTTTGATTGTGTTTGTCAAATAACCACAAAAATACTAAAGTGCTTTAACTTTAGAAAAAATATGATGTTGTTGCAGTATCCAATAAACATTTGTTTTGACCACATTAATAGTAAAACACGCAGCTTCATCGACCTATTAAAATGTAATCTTTTATTGCATTGCAAAATCAAACTAGCTAAACCAAACCTTTTTCACACCCTGACACTTAATTGAATGTGATATTATACCACTAGAGTCGGTTGTGTATAGGTTAAGTATGTCTTTGTCCGCTTGGTTCAACTGTACACTCATCAAGACAAATGCGTCATGTGTTACTTTTTTTCCATCCAGGTATCGTCTGACAGCTCGTGAATACTCTGGAGATGCAGGCAACGCCTTGAGTTACAGCAAACGCTACAACCACGACGGCAGATCCTTCAGCACCGCTGACCGGGATCATGACCGCTACGCAGCAGGAAACTGTGGTCAGTACTACGGCACAGGCTGGTGGTTCGATGCCTGCCTGGCGGCCAACCTGAATGGACGGTACTACCGTGGGCGCTACAGTGGGGTGACCAACGGTATCTACTGGGGGACGTGGTACATCCTGACAGACGGACGGACTGGAGAACGCTACTCCTTCAAGAGGGTGGAGATGAAAACGAGACCTAGGAACTTTGTGGGGAGGTCCTAAACCTAACATGACTCGACTGAAAATAAGTGGCACAACCGACTTTAATGATCATGTCAGTCACAGTTGATGAACAGATGTGAGATATAGAGTTACAGCTTGGACATCACTGTGTTTAGAGCAGCTTTCGTGTCGCCTTTAAAACCTATGTAGACGGCAGCTAAAAGATTCAAGAAAATATACTTAAGAAAATGTTTAAACAATATTTCATGTTCACTTGCAGACAGTTTGAGCCTATTCCCCCACATTAAATTATACTTCTGTTAACTATGGGGCTACTCCATAGACTGTACATAAAGATGGACGATATGACGATATATCCCCTAAAGTGAAGCCAAAGTGTCTCAATCGCCACCTGGTGGTTGGCTGCAGTATAGGTCATAGACCCTACCACCATCGACCAAACTAAATAGACAAAACATTTTTTTTTCTCAAAGATGTTTTCAGTCATTTTAGGTAGTTCTTATCACACTGATGATTGTTAAAGTGCTAGAGTTATTTAATGATTTAAAAACGGGGGGGATAGGGGACCTTGTGAATGACAGCTGAGATTCACTCACGATTAGTCTAACGCATGGATTGGTGGGACCTCGACCTCCAGTCCCTGGTGCTACTGCTCCACATGTGCATGATGGCAGCGTTTGTATCTGGGTCATTTGGAAATATATTTCTTGACAGCGGGAGGAAGTGGAGACATGTCGTCCATCTTTTAGAACAGTCTGTGATAACGCCATGTCAGACAAACAAAGAAATATATATTGAAATTGCTGTAGCTGTTACTGTTGTTTTTCTACATTTACCGATTCTTTATTGCATATAAAAACATAACCGTGTGACTCAATCAGTGCCCAGTGAGGCCCGCATATACATACAGATGTTGTTTCTATATAGATGATGGATTTATTGCAATGCTGCATAGGCACATACAGCACAATAAAGGAAATAAAACATATTATGTAAATGGCTGGATTTTGGAATGTGTTTATGCCACCACCTGCCAAGTCAATGTATTTTAGTCAGGGTTATTAACTTCCTGAAGTCAAGAGGTCATTGTGATGCTGCAGAGGGGGACTGAAAGGGGGGGTGATACACTGTTCCCTCACTGTGTCATTCATGCAAAAGACAGGGGGGGGGGCTCATGGTTTGACAGTCAACAGATACAAGGGGAAACCACTTATCTCACCCCACCACTTTCCCAGGAGCTGAGACACACGGATGCTCAGACACACTGTTGCTCAGACACACTGATGCTGACCCCTGCGAGGTTCATCCTATTAACATTTACTCTAAGGACCCACCCTCTGCCCACCATCAAGTCAGACACACACACAGACAGAAACACACACACAGCCTCCCCTGCTTTTTCACATTGGCGTCCTACAGGCAGCTCCCTCTGGATTCACAAAGACTTCTGGGAGTTGAATGTTGGTGTGTGAGTGCTGAGGTTGGCTCGTGCAGAAGTGGTGTGTGTGTGTGTCTGTGTGTGTGTGTGTGTATGTAAATGGCTGCACCTATTTTAGCAGTGTACATCATAAGCTGTCAGTCGCTCCAACAAGCAGTGTTTCTAATATTAACCAGTGGCCTAAACACACAGACACACACACACATTGAACAGACTCTCGAGCACCTACGGTATTTCACATACACCACTTATACACACTCTATGACATCCTTGTATTCATGTGCATGCACACACACACACACACACATCACACAGGATACTGAAGGGCTTTTGTCAGCACATAGAGGTGCACGATTAGCTTGACTTCATTAAAACAATTTTGGAATAAAATGGCTGTTTGATGGTGCCGCCTTAATTATTGTTATGCAACCACAATCTCCTTTAACCCTTTCCCTGTTTACACACACACAAACACACAAACACACACACACACACAACCAAAAGTAATCAAGATCAGTCACCCATATATGCTATTATACATATCAGATTACCCTTTTGATTTTGAATGTGTGTCCTTGTGTGTGTTTTGTTGTATTTCTGGGGAAAACAACGCAAGGTTAAAAGGTGAAAGGCTCCATATTCTGCCCCCTGGTGGGTACTGATCATATTGGAGAGGCTGAGTATGAAGCTTCGAGTCAGCTGAAGGTATCTGTTTTTAGTTATCTTACCAGTTGCCTTCAGCTGACATAAACTTTCATTTAGATCCTGGCAAAGGTCCTGTTGGTCCATATGAAAGTTTTGTCTTTGAGAGATACTGAAGTGAATTGTATAATAAAGCTTTCAAATGCCTAAAAGAAGATTTTCACCTTCAGTTATCACTGATAACTGAAATAAATGACTTTTGACTCTGTTCCTGCCTCTTCCTTTACTTTCACTGATTCTCTAATTCATTCTCTTTAATGCACGCCCTAATTATCACATTATCTCCCAGAATGTTCTTCAAACTCTGAACTGTTGTCTTGTTAAATATCATTAGTCGTTGTGTCCTCTTCTTCTCTCCTCTCCTCCTCCTCCTCACTGCTTCCATCAGTCTTGTTGACAAGGGAGGAACATGGGCTCAGGGTTGTGTCACCACAGTATCCTGGCACAGTGTCTGCAGTGGGTGATAGTGGTGCTGCTGCAGGGTGTGAGGGGTACCGGTAGCCGCTGCTGCCCCAGGGCCGGAAGCCCCAGCCTGGCCAGCGGTTAGCTGTGCACATCCCTCCGAGGAGCACAGTGAGGGCTCCTCGGAGGGAGGTTCCTCTGAGCCCTCTGTCATTTATTTCTGCATGCCACAGGATTGAAAACATAAGCCTACATTTATTTGCATTATAAAACTTTGTTGATCCGCAAACAGACATTAACATGCCAGCAACCTCTTCACCCTCAGAGACACACATGAAATAAGTCTTATCAGGTTTGAAAGGTTATGATAATCACAGAAACATAGTTCTTACAGATTTACACAGTTCACAGAAGTTCATCGCTCCAACAAGGCCCTTTATGAAACCACCATTTAATTAAATATCAGACCCTACGTATGTCTGATTCTTTTGTCATCAAAATTTATTCTTTGAGAAGTCCAGGAACATGTTGAATAACGCCTTATCTCAAAATGATGCACCGACATTTAATGGCTTCTTCCTTGAGCCGTATTTCATCCTTCCATCAAGATTTAGGATAATCTATTCATATGTGGATGTATGATCAGGTCTCCAAATGGCAACTGAAACCAAGTTTTTCAAATAATCTACTCTGGCATTATCAATCCATCTTTTTAAATTATGATTAGCTATACTGCTCAATTAATCAGTCTGAGTCTGGGTATATAGGGACAGTATCATGTGTAGTTGCAGAGTAAGACTCTACTGTCATTTTTAGTATAAGTATAAGTTCCGGATTTAGCTGCGATACAAGCTGAACCTGTGTAAAAAAAAATGAATTACAGTGCAGAATTTTATTTAACTGCACAAGTTTGCTGCTCAAAGCTTCTTAGAACAAATTAAACTGTGGCTCAGAGATTTATCTGATTAACAGCAGGGGGCAATGTTGTTTAGCAAAGAGGAAACTTTGCCTTGCTGGCTCTTCCTTCCCCATGAGAAACTTTGATTCAGTCTCAAACAAAACAGTCCAGTAAAAAAAGTTATAGAAATGACCGAACAATAGATATTGTGTTCTATTTGAAAATAAACAGTCCGAGACAGTAAATGGGTCAAACACAGAGTTTAAACCTGCTGTGTTGATGATGTCATAGGTCTGTGTATTAAAGCCTCAATGTTTCAGTACAATGTGATTTCTGTTGGTGGCTGTGATGTCCAACCCTGATATGTGCCATTTCTTTCAAACCATATCAAGGAGCCACTGAAAACATGACGGGTTTAATATATTTGATTTCAAATCAATAAACCTAAAACAAAAAGACAATGGATTGCAGTGTGTCTCTTTCCACAGTAGGGGCACAACTGTTGAGGTTAGAGGTCAAAGGGCAGAAACCGTCTACAGTGAGCACAGTTTGAGAAATTTTAAAGACTGTGTTTATAATATTAAAAATAAAGTTTTAAAGTGGGATTTTAACAAACAACATGTGAGGTTCAACAGAGGTGTGTCAGCAGAAGAAAATGATTTGATCATATGACAGTGTGAAAAGGCGTGAGGACGGGCTGAACTCAGCGGTTTGCAGTGGAAAGAACCTTTCATTCATTAATCTGCTCTGATGGTGATAAGGCCGTGAACTGGGGGACTGTCAGGGGTGAGGAAGGCCCAGGGGGAGGAAGCAGGAGTGGGTGATGGTTTTAAAGGTGTGCGAGTATAACGGGCCGTTGGAGGCTCCCCCTGCCTGACCGCAGGGCCACTGAGAGACAGCTTGTGCTTGCTCTTAATACTGGCAACGCTGAAAAGCAGAGCAGACGCAGCGTTCCGTTTGAAACCGGAATTCACCAAGAACAAGTGTATCCTGATGTGGTGAGGAGCTGGGGGGAGGAGGGGAGGGAGGACACAGAGGCCATGTGGCAGGCCTCGCTCCATCTCTCATCGTTTCTAAACCTGCACAAGATGGCGGAGGTTTCATAGGGAGGGGGGAGGAAGCCCCCGGGGCTGTGCTGTGTGTGACCCTGAATGCATTTATTCTCATTCTATTGAATCTATAGAATCTATTACAGCTGATATTCTCCTCTGGCAGCTCCTAAATGGGTTACCTAAAGTGAGACATCAAATCAGACTGCACACTTGGACTGAGCAGCAACATTACAGGCGTGACCCTGAATGACCTCTCACATCTGAGGTGAGGATGGTGAAGAGTAGGCCCAGGGAAACGACTACAGGCTCAGGACTGTGTTCACTGCAGCCGCCACTTTTCTCTGGAAAAACTGAAGCCTTCAATATGATAAAGAACTAAAGATAAAAGGTTTTCTCACCCAGAATTTCCATCTCTTTTTGTAAATTCCTAATATATCAAATGCATTACAGTTTAAATGAAAGTATATTTTTTACGTTTTTAAACAATAAACAGCACATCAAGTTTATATTTTCGATGTAATTGATTACCTCAGCCAAGGAGGTCATCATCACCCAAAGAAAAAAAAATTGCATTTGGACTAGCTCGGGATAAACAGTTCTGTTGAAAGCACAACAATGTCCGGTTAGCTCGGTTAGCTGTGGAGAAATCATACTGGGAACATCCACACTCCACTCAGAAAGAACCAGGATTCGAGTTTGGAACCGTGCTGCATCTTGTTACGGTGCAGCGCCCAATGAAAATTATGTGGCTGCATTTCTTACGGTAGCTTTGTGTCTCTTTGTAGCAGTTTTGAGTCTCTCTGTAGTGTGGTCCTTTTGTGGGACTTTGAAGTTGTAATTGTTTCAGTTGCATTTCTTTGTGGTGGTTTTGTTTCTGGTTTTACTTTGGCATATTCCTGTCTCTCTGTCGATGTTTGATTGACAGAGGAGAGTTAACAGTCACATCAGCGTCTCTGCTGTTGACTGTTCCAGCTCTAATCCACCACGCTGTCAGTCTGATAGCGATAGGAAAGGAATTTCTCAAATAAGAAGAATTATCTAAACTGATAATACCTACCCACATATGAAAGAAACCAGCCGGAGGCCAGAAGCAGCTCATAGTAATCCACAGAAAATACCAGGAGATGTTTTGACAATTAATTAACCCACAGACACAGTAAATACAGTTATGAAACATGAGGAGAGAAGAGTGTGTTTTTCATGCATGTGAGGGTGGAGTACAGAGGATGTGGTAAAGCAGACTGATGGTCAGCTGTGTTTCTCTTCTCCTCTGTCTTGCACCTGCAGAGAGTTGTGGCAGAGTGACAAAACAGACACACACACACACAATTTCTCTACGAATGGGATGCTGTTCTATGTGTGTATGTGTGTGTGTGTGTGTGTGTGTGTGTGGCAGGATCAGCCTTACGTAAAGCAGCAGGGTATTCAAACATTCACAGTCACTGAGGATCAGACACAGATTGAGCAGAGAGACACACAAAAACATGACACAAAATGTGTACACACCTAGGTACACACTCTAACATACAGAACACTATGAAGCACACAGATTTTGTTTTATAAACTCTTTGCAATCTTAGGTGTGAATGTGTCTGGAGGTCGGGGTCATCACTGTCACACAACCTCCTCTGTGACACACGGATGAAACTTCCTGACTGACACACAGAAACACCGAGATAAATAAGAGACGTTATCCATCTCAGCTCATTTTCTTTTTACTTTAAATAGGCTTGGGGCCATCCAGTGATGCATGTCAGTCAGTCAGTCCAACACTTTTATCCTGACTGAAATGTCTGAACAACTATTGAAATTCATGTCATGAAATTCAGGGCAGACCTGCACACACAATTGCACACACAGGAACTGGAACCTCAAGCAAAGACTAAATAAAAGCAGTTTGTGGTGGCAGTGTTTGAAATTCTGAAACTCCCTGGACAGCTCCAGTGTCACAGAGTTTGATGGACAGGTTGTCAGTGACAACATGTAAACTTTCACTTCCTGCTGCTCTCCAGACAGGAAGTCAGATAATGAACCTTTGACCTCTAATGGCTGAAAAAGCCTTGTCCAGACGATACACTGTGAAAGTAGAGATCAAGTCAACTCCAGGGAGATGTGTGTAAACCACCTGTAACAGGAAGCTGATGCACCAAAGTATAAACAATGTATTTGTCCTGTATAATTTGACCTTTCATAATAAAAGTTATGTATTTTAAATCTTACTTTGATAAAATTACTATGTATTAGCATGAAACATAAAAGAGGAAATGAGGGACATATTATGTGGAAGTGCACATTTCAGAGGATTATATATTTTATTATTTATTGGAAATTAAAATGATTCATTGATGTACCATCTAATTATTCAATTTGTCAATCAATAAGATATTATCCTGTGTTATTTCCACAAATAATAATACATCATTATTAGATTTATATTATATTGTGTATTGATTTGAATGTGAATCTAAAATTTTCAAATGCATGTCATGGAGTAAAAGTAAAATATTTGCCTGTAAATAGTGATTCAGACTTATTAGGAGCAGAAAAAAACTGTAGTCCTGTGAATTACAAGTCTCACATTAGAGCCAAATCAGGTTGTTAATTTCGAGTTGCATGAATCAAACGTGATTTAAACAGGAAATTAACATACTTGAAAAGGGATGAAGAAGAACGAAGAGACCTGCTCTCCTCCACCAGGTGTCGCTGTCCGTCTGTTTATTCCAACATCAAGCGACGTGTCTCGCCTCACCCTCAGTGGTCCTAAATGGAGCAAAAGGTTTAAAATAAAACTAGATTGTGATAGTTTAAATTAAATAACATTAGATGAAAAGGGGAAATTAAAGATTGAAATTTGAATTAAATGAAATCCAAACAGAAATTGAATTACATTTGAATTGCATTTAGAATTTTTCAGAATAGTTACAAAAATTGATTAAATCTCATTTAAATAAAATTGTTTGAATTGAGTTAAATCAAGACTTATATTAAACTGAATAAAAAGTTGTGAATTAGTTTAATTTAAAAAAAATAAAGTAAATTTAATGAAAAACCATTAAAAAAATAATTAAATCAAATGAAAATTTAATTAGATTAAACGTTTTGTTTGAATATTATATAATCTACATAACAAAATACTTTTTATGAGTCCATTATTGTTGGATCTTTTTCAAAACACTGATGTGATGTGCATCAATAGAGAATCCAACTGACAAGCAGGTCTCAGGGACTGACGAGCACTCAGCGCTAACTTCTGTGTAACTTAAGTGCTTTGTGAATTTGCCTTGAAGTGAAAACATGAGTCTTAAAGTTACTGAAGGGCTGACATGTGTCTCCTAAATCAAGCAGTAAGAGGCTACACTTGACCTTATAGGATATTTTGTGAATGAGGCCGCTGACAATCCCTGACTCTCTCAAATGATTTGAAATGCACCGCGGCCTGAGGTACTGTACATCCCTACATGTGCTACTGATGTGACTCTGTATCATCTTATCTTTGTTTTTGTGTCTTGAGTCAAGAGAAAGCAATATTTGGGTCATGGCGGACAAAAGAGATGATATGATTTAAGATGGATAATACAAACACAGCGAATACCCAGCAGAGGAGATAACACCAGAGGAAATCAATGTTGAAGTCGCACACAGAGGTCCACATGAGAATATTAAAGGCGATGCAGGGACGTCTGTTGTCTGCTGTGGGGAGGTTTGCATCTATCAAAGCATCGTGTCAGCAAAGGTCATCACACTGGTTTTAATAGATAATGGGAAAAAATGGGAAAAGCTCTGTCAGTGTAGGAGGAAGGTGGATGAGGAGGAGGAAGAGGAGAAGGAGGAGGAGCACTCCTGGCTGGCTTGACTTTATGTTTGACCTTTTCGGGGAAGGAGAACTAATCCTTGAATATAATAGACTGTAAGATATGGAAAATGACTGCGCTGTTATCTGTGTTACCCTGGAGACCATCAGCAGCACCGAGGGCTGCTGCAGCTGCCAAGTTATTAAGAATCCAGTTTGTGTATATTGGAAAAATACCTTTTCTGCCATTACTGGTCCCCCCCCCCCCACAAGCACACACTCACACATATACAACAAACGATTCTCCTCTGTTCTCGGTGCTTATACTTGGAAAAGGTTTTATTTTATATTAGTTTATTCTATAAAATTCATGGAACTACAGCTTTTGAGATGGAGATTATTTTATATTTTATCTTATTTGTAATTATTACTTTTCAATCTTTGTGTTTGGACAAACCAAAATGGAATAAATGTAAAACAGATTTCCCGTTTTAACTCTTCAAAATTGGGTTTGTAGGTGTTTGAGTGAAATTATGAAATAGTTATATAAGCTATATATCTCTAACTATTATGCTGACGTTCATATGAATATGGTACACTAAGCCTATATAGCATGTGACTCATGACAACATGTATAGGATTAATCAAATTACCTTCAGTGCTCTCAAGCAGAACTATCCAAGATTGTAATTACATTTTTTTAGGATTAAAATCAAGATAAGAAAATGAAATAAGAAAATAAAGTCCAACAGCTTGAGTTTCATTTCTCCAGTAAATCTAAGAAGGCCTGTGTGGAACCAGCTCATGTCGCATCTGTACACGTGGCTCATTTCAGGCTAAATGTGCAGCAGATGAAAACATATATATATATATTCACATCTATCTCTGTTTCCCTGCGTGAAGCGGCTGAGTCTGTTTAACTCTTATCCAGTCAAATCCAACATGAAAGAAATAAGATCCCAACAAAGAACCGGAACCTCAGATGGCTCCTTCAGATAACCTCAAAAATCAGGGCGAAAAAAGGGCGAGTGTGCATAATGCTGCCTAAATACACAGAATAAAGACTTCGCACATGCAGAACATTAAACTTGTAAATAATAGCCAACACCACGCTACCCCTCCATCCTCCACCTCCACATATCTATCCATCAATCTATCAATCATTCTCACTGATCTGCTCCCAGCACATGATGCATTCCCCGCATTAGATGCGTGTGTTGTGCGGGGTTTGAAAAGGCGGCGATTATCTGGTGGAGGGAGATAAGAAATGGCATTTATTCCGCGGCACTTTGGAGCCTATTTCCCCGGGCCGATCAGCCCCATTCTCCGCGACACCTCCAGCAGCTCGCTGATAACGATTAGGCTATTTATTATCTTCACAAAGAACAAAGATTAGCCAGCACCGGTGAGAAATTACCCCGGGATGGGTTATAATCAGTGGGAGCCGAGGATCCCGCATTGGATTCCTCCCTCTCCCTCTTTAAAGCTGCGACTGAACACACAGAGAATCAATGTCACGTGCTCTTAAAGTGCAGCAAATAATTATGTTTGTATACAACAGGGTCACGTGATATAAATAAATAAAAAGATCAAAAAATTAAGATCAGAGAAAAAATACTATAAATAATAAAGAAATAAATAATAGGCTACTTGTAAATAAATTAAAATAACACGTGTAAATAAATTACAGATAATACAAACAAAATTCCCCCCAAAACACATACAAATTGGTAAAATGTGTATTATTATTATTATTGTTCGTCTTCTTCTTCTTTTTCTTCTTCTTCTTATCATCATCGTCATGGAGCTTTTGATAATGAACAAAAAAACTAGAAGATGAATGCAATTATTATGATTATTATTCAAGTTTTTTTTATAAAACTAACAATAATACATTTTATTAGCGTATACTTGCCTGTTGTCATTTTTTACATGGCTATATTACTACTATACTATTACTAGTATATTACAACTATATTATTTCTATAGTGACATTCAGTTTTCATTAATCTTTATTGTTGGAGCCTCTTCTTTTTCACTGGTGCTCCTTATATATAATGAGATTCTTAGAGGTGCGACCTCTCTTTCTCCGGGGCTCCAGTGAGAGAAAGAGCAGCAGACTATAAAAAAAGAGATAGAATAAGAAGGAGGGGGAAAAAGCGGATTGAATTAATGTCAAATCCTAAAATGGAAGTGGATGTTCTTCGACGATAAGGTTTTATCGCCACGCCAGATCAAAAGGGCTCACACTCAAAGCATGTGTATTTCCACATTATCATGCTGATGAGCTCTAATACTGCAACACTTGTCCCCCCGGTGCGATCTGCTCTCTGCACCACTGTACCCTGGATTTCCTCCTCATGCAGGGACACGAGAGGTTTAATAATCACACTCAGCTCTTTATGGTAAAGCCTTTATCAAACTGGCCCAGATTTATCTACACTGGTGTGCACGAGTCATATGTAAAGTTACTGTTATCTAAAATCATTTTAGTGGTGCTACATGTTACAGCTACAGCAACAAATAAAAATATAAAAATATATTTTTGAATCATAGATATATAGATAGATGATAGATAGATAGATAGATAGATAGATAGATAGATAGATAGATAGATAGATAGATAGATAGAAGGATATATATAGATATATATATCTATAGATAGATAGATAGATAGATAGATAGATAGATAGATAGATAGATAGATAGATAGATAGATAGATAGATAGATAGATAGATAGATAGATAGATAGATAGATAGATAGATAGATAAATAAATAGATAGATAGATAGATAGATAGATAGATAGATAGATAGATAGGTAGATAGGTAGATAGATAGATAGATAGATAGATAGATAGATAGATAGATAGATAGATAGATAGATAGATAGATACTCATACTTATTGAAAATGGGTTTCTTGGTCTGAATTAAATGTGCAGAGCAGCAGGTGCAGGAATTGGAGGTTTTAAATCCGAGTTTTTCGGTTTAAATGAGATCACATAAGTGTGTCTCATAATTGGTGCCCCATTGTAATTGGTTAGATAGTAGAAATCATTGTGGACCTTATAAATTCTAATATGTGAAAAAGCATTCTTTCTGAAATTAATAACCTTTATTTTTAGATGGCTTGATGCAAGTAACCAAAATGCAGAGAGATGAAAAACGACACAAATATGAATCTCTGGATCTGTTGCATCCAAACTCTAACTAAAAAGTTTCACCCAGACCCCAAACACATGATGTTCTTATAAAATTCATCCATAGAGTCTCCTCATGAAAAACTTTTTCACTTGATTAGTTACCTTCATTATGAGCAAATAAATCTTGTTGGTGGGTGTGATTCTGCAAAAAAACAACAACGCATAGTTCTCTAATCTAATCTAATCTGTGTAGTTAATCCCCTATGCCAGTCGCGTGTCGTGCAGTGAGAGTGGACCTGCTCTTGGAAATCACAGTCGTTCTGGATGATGTACTTGATGTATTATTAATGTGGCCGCAGTGTAAATATCAGTTGCAGTGTCCTTCCTCGAGTTCATCCGCTGGGACCGCAGCAGCAGACTGCAGGCAACCCCCGTCTGTGCCTGTGTGTGTGTGTGTGTGTGTGTGTGTGTGTGTGTGTGTGTGTGTGTGTGTGTGTGTGTGTGTTTGCCTTGAAAAAGTTCATGTCCTGAATCTTTTTCCTTTTTTCCCTCTTCTTCTTCTCCAAGATGCACATGACGTCAGGAAGCGGCGTCAAGCAGGCGGCAGTGTTGGCTGGCCGGGGCAGCACGCGCTCCCTCTCCAATTATTGTCTGTCAATCATGTGCGCGAGGAGGGAGGGAGAGATGGAGGGAGGGAGGGAGGGAGGGAGGGAGGGTGGGAGAGAGTGACATAAAATGTTTAATAAATAATGAAATAATAACTATATTTTCTTCTTTTACATGTCAAATAATAGACCTATAGGAAACACTAAATGCATAGAATCATTATCAGAAACGATCACAAATCACTCACACGGGGAAAATGATAGACTTTCACCTTTATTTCACCGATATTAAACAGATACCTAAAGACTGCAGATTAACTGGAGTGTTGTGATAAGTTGTATTGTTTATAGAAATTAAAACCAAAAAAATGCTGCAAGATAAGACGTATAAAACCATAATCTAGACCGACCTCTGCTATTGGAGTGTATATCACATTTTCTTACCAGCAATAATGAATGACCACAAGTAAAATGGACGATCATAAAATAATAGTGACATAACAGATGGATTTATTGTTTTCCTGATGAAACATTAGTCAGATCAAAGTCACATGAAATGCAAAATGAAAATCTAATTATAAAGTCTGGGTTTATAATATGATATATAATTATAATATAATACATATAATGTAATATATAGCGGCCCAGACTTATAATAGGATTTTTACATGCACTCTGTGTGTTAGCGATGTTCTGGTGGCAGGAGTTTGGTGGGTGTTGTGAGGTTTTGTAGAGGTGCTGTGCAATTGGCTGAGTCAAAGCTTTATTGGAGACTCCTCCCACGGGCTTGACAAGCTTGGCCCCGCGCTGTCAGCCGCACTCAGCCTCAGTCAGACGTGTTGCTCTCAGTCCCAGTGGACGGAGTTTACTTTACGCCGACAAACAGCCACCACAGACAGCTGGAGAGGGACCTGCAGCACCGACACAGACAGCGGCGACCGTTCTCCAAGGAGGAGTGAGCTGGTCGGATCCTGTGGATGAAACAACAACAGACAAAGAGGTAGGACATATTTGTCTTTTTGACACCAAGCCTGTCCGTATAGGAGTCGATGTGAAGGGTGAAGTGTGCTTAAATGTTGTGGGTGGAAATGTTTTTTATTAATATTATTATGAAGTTGCATCGCACCATGTACAACCTCAGCAGTGTGTGTCTCTGTGTGTGTTTGTATTGTGATGCTTACAAACAGAGAGCAAGCTTCATAACACCATCTACACTTGTGCATTTCAAATATTAACATGTGATGTTTGCTTATTGAAGGTTTACAGTGTCAAACTCGACTCCATGTCCTGGACCAGAGAGGGATTTAACTCCGAGGAGAGAACAACACAAAGTATTAGTCATCTGCTGTGAATGGACACGGTGAAGATCTCATAAAGGACTAATTTCAAACCTGTGTCCTCGCCCTGGACATTATTTGACTCTCTAAATCGCAGCACACACACACGCACACACACAGAGCCATGGATGTGACGGCCGAGCAGCCGCGCTGGATGCACCACCACGCCGTGCTGAACGGACAACACCCGGACTCCCACCACCACGGCCTGGGTCACAACTACATGGAGCCCACGGCGCAGCTGCTGCCTCCAGACGAGGTGGATGTTTTCTTTAATCACCTGGACTCGCAGGGGAACCCGTACTACCACAACTCCGCCCGGGCCAGGGTGTCCTACAGCCAAGCGCACGGTAAGACGCAGGGGTGCTACTTTAATAATACATTAAAACACACCTAACACTAAAAATCATCTAGCTACTAAAATATGAGTGGTAAAATATTTTATTTACAATATTAAAACACCCTCAAATCATGAATTTAAATTTAGTATTTCTTTTAAATTAAACGCCAAACATGTGACAGGTTTCTATTAGAATTGTGAATAATCTGTGTGTGATAAACAAGTTTTTGTGGCGATTATATTCTTTACATTACAATTATATGCAGGCTATTTCAGGCATATATTTCAGATGTAAAACATCAAATAATATGGTAAACGCAACTTTTTTATTTTCACCACTTTATTAACAACCGATTGAATCCAGTGAATCAACAAGTCTTGCTGTTATTTAGTTATGTCCGCATCCACCAGCATGCCACTGAAACCCACTGATAAAAGAGTCTGTCATCTTTGTGCGTAATAGACATTCTGTTGTTTCCTTATTTCACAGCTCGACTGACCGGGACTCAGGTCTGCCGGCCTCATCTCATCCACAGCCCGGGGATTTCATGGCTGGACGGGGGCAAAGCAGCTCTGTCCGCCCACCACCACAACGCCTGGGCGGTCAGTCCCTTCAGCAAACCCAGCCTGCACCACCCGGGCTCCGCGTCCCCCGGCGGCCTCTCCGCGGTCTACCCGTGCAGCAGCAACTCAAACACGGTCTCCGCCCCGTCGTTAACGCCGCCGTCCCACGGCAGCCCGCACCTGTACGCCTTCCCCCCGACGCCGCCAAAGGACGTATCGCCGGACCCAGGGGCCGTGTCCCCCTCGTCGCTCACCAGGATGGACGAGAAGGACTCTATCAAATACCAGGTGTCGCTGGCGGAGGGGATGAAGATGGAGGGCTCCAGTCCGCTGAGGAGCAGCCTGGCCTCCATGAGCTCACAGCATCCCATACCCACGTACCCCAGCTACTCTCTACCGGCCGCACACGAGTACGGCGGCAGCCTGTTCCACCCGGGCAGCCTGCTGGGAGCATCATCCGGCTTCATGCACAAAAACAAGGGCAAGGCCCGTTCCTGCACCGGTGAGTCCACCGCAAACACCACACGGACTATCAGCACCAAAATCCAACCACATACATTTCATACAGAGACTGTCTCTTTCCCTCTTCTGAAGTCAGTGGTAACTAAACTAAAACTCAAAAGAAGGTAGCAAAGGAATACACACTTTAAAAAATCTCCCGTGACACATTATATTAGAGATTATCCTTTTTAGAGTGCAGCTTTATATCGTGCTGCTCTGTTTTTACACGCATTGTTTAAAAGTCATTGTGTAATGTGCCTGTAAAAGGATTAGTATCAGATCTCATTACATATGAACAGACTCAAACATAAACAAATAAAACGCCCATTAAAATCCAAGTCGTTTATTGATGTTATGTCAAGCAAATATACAAGATTATTCTCACACAAAGCCTCATGAGCTGTTACGATTATCAAAGAAACTAAAATAATTTATATTAGTTTAATGAAATAAAAAGTTTTTTGATTAGTGCACATTGAAAGTTGATCTCTTGTTTTATTAAATCCTCTATAAATCAAAAAGCCACATTAAAGTCATTTAATTTATACCATCGGCAATGTTGTAATACCAGATGTATTTATTTATTATTGCCATATTCTGTAAAGTATATTAAATCCAAACTATTGTGATATGTTGTGATTTTAGCATCATCTAGCTTTATTTATGTATATTTGGAAATTGAAATATGAAAAAAATAATTGAATAAAAATATAACTAGCAGTCTTAGGCCTAAGCCTGCCCTTCCCTGTTCTCAATCACAGAGACTGTGATAATCTTCTTTTGTTAACCGTGACTCTTTGATTAAACGTGTCATGTGGCTGCAGCACCACCACTGAGCTGGATCCAGCCCAGAGGTGTGAAAGGAAGATCCTCAGGTGCTCTGAGCCAAAACCTCAGTTTATAGGCTACAGTCGCTTCTCTGTTACAGAAGACTACATTGGCCTGATTGTTATTTGATTACAGACCAGGAAGCTTCCACCTTCAAACCCGATCATGTTTAACTAGCGTATTAGCCTGGTGGGTAACTTGACCTCAGTTTAAATAACAAGTCTTTGAATGAATTATGAGCTGACATGTTAACGGACTTTACAATTTATCATGTTAACTTTCAGACAAATATAAAATGAACTTGATTCCACTAATCTATTTTATAAAGAATGAATGTATGGCTCTGCTGATGTGCATATGCATCCTCGGACTGTTAACATTCTTTGAAAAAACAATAAGCTTAAGAAATGGAGGGTGAACAACGAGAACTTACTGCAGATGGTAAAGCAAACTCTCTTATGCAAACTAAAGGAGTCACTTTAATTTCCAGCACATGCAGATGGTTTAGTAAGTGGTAGAAAAGCAGAAGTACATGCTGTGATCTAAAGAAATTGTACATGCACAGTGTGTGAACAAATCATTTCTTGTCAAAGCTGCTGATAAAATCACGTGTTTAAAAAATGATGACGACATATAGGATGAATAAATGTAACTCTTAGTTAGTAATGCTTATTAAAACAAATTCCTATGTGTGTTTTCTCTCCAGAGGGCCGTGAATGTGTAAACTGTGGAGCCACCTCCACGCCTCTGTGGAGACGTGACAGCACTGGACACTACCTGTGCAACGCCTGCGGGCTGTACCACAAGATGAACGGCCAGAACAGACCACTCATCAAACCCAAACGCAGGCTGGTGAGTTTCACTTGTTGTGCATGTGTGAATGTTGGCCGGGCAGTAAATAAAAAAGAAAAAAAGAGGGTAAGGTGGAGGGGGAGAGAGGGTAGGGGGGGTGCGTACAATGCCAGGAAAGTTATATTTTCCCAATCAGCTTCCGGGCATTGTATTTGTGGCTCACCTCGTGCTCTTTCAGCTCAGGCCGTTAGCCAAGTGGGACTATCTGTGTTGTTTCTGTTATCATTATCACTGCTACTTCTGATGCTGTCATTGATAGCAGGGCCGAAGCACCATCACCTTAAACTCATAGAGAAATTTGTTTTGTGAGGTGTTTAAGTGAGGGCTGTTTTTTTTTGACACGTTGGAAGAACAGAAACTGTCTACTGACAAAAATGTGTCGTGAAATTTGGTGATTTTTTTAAACTTCAAACGCACTGAGGGATTGCTGTTCCTTTTAGGTGGTTAAGAAATGTCTCCTGTTTATGAACAAACCATGAGAAAGCTTTGTGAAAATGCATCGTCACAAAGCTTTTGTCCTTAAGTTAACTTTTTTACAATTTTCAATGGACACTAATATGTGGGGAGTATCAAAGCAAATTTGGAAATGATTAAAGGCAAATATTTCCCAACACGCCCTGCTTCAAACATCAGTGTTGCCCAGATACGACTTCATGTCACACTCATCCAGCTGCACGATTAAAGGAGACTTAAACAATTAAACACCAATTAAAGTACATAAGAAATATGTGATCTAATTTTAGGAAAATGCTTTGAAGCCGGTAAACAAGAATACAACAAATACTTTATTCCTGTAGTTCAACTACAGGATTATTTTTGTTTCAGCAGCAGCTGTGATTGTCCAAAATATTTTATTCCTAGATTCCCGAGATAACAATTTAAAAGGAAGGTCTCTGCAGCCTGAATGCATCCATGCAACACTGTGCATCAGTTGTGTTTGGAGCAGGAGGCAGCTGTGGGATGAAGACAGTATTTGCAGAGTAAACAGACGCTGCTCATTAAATCAGTAGAGGCCTAATTAACAATGAACGACAGTGAGCTGCTACACTTTAAACCTGGTAGTGATGGAACTGTGTTTAAAAGCTTTTATTTTGAAGACACTAGACCAGTGTGACGGGATAGTTTGAGACAGAAGCGGGAAAAGAGATGTAAAAACGGGACTTGCTCTACATATTTATGCAATACAAGATTAGTTATTTTAATTTATGCAAAAGCAAAGATAAGTGCGCAACTTGAAGGTTAAAAAGATGCAGTAAGAAGAGCGCACAGTGAGAGAAACGGCATCATTTAACGATCATTATTTGAGTTTAGAGATCAGCTTCTGCTCTTATTGTGAAGCCTGGTTCATACAATAGTCCACACGGTGCCGGAGTGTTTATTCCAGTGCCTTTTAGTACAGGTTATAAATGCATATGCGGCCGTATATCAGGCCTGGTTTCCGTATTGCTCGGCCGGGGCTCGCTGCAGAGCTCCACAGTGGCAGCAGCCCTCCACCAGCTTCCTATCCGGATGCCTGACCGGTCCAGATAGAGCAGCGGGGCGGGAAGCCTGCTTCCTCCTGCGGCCTCCTGACTACACACTCCCCGCTCGGGCTGTGGTGGTCAAGCTGCTCCGCTGCTGACCGAGAAGCGCACCGAGCGGCGAGAAACAGAGAAGGCCACTGGGAGAAGTTATGGAGTCTAGTCTGAGGAGTGACTGACTAGCAACAACTTGCTCATGTTATCGCTATATTTAAAATACGGCTCGTTAATAGTATATATTCAGTATATTAAATTTATTATATTCAGGCGTGAAAAATGTACCAGAGCTGAGATGAAGCTGCTCACGCATCGGTTTAAGCATTAGAGGTTCGAATGTGAATTTTAGAAAACTAAATTCAATGACTGATATTCATCTGGCATTGTGGCATTTAAATTCAATTCAAATTAACATTGTGTTTGGATTTCAAACATGGTATTTCAAACAATGCAAAGTTGCACTGTATTTTGACGATAAATAGATAGAAAGGTAGATATAGATAGATAATAGAAGCCTGAAATGTGTGTGTTTGAGTGTGTGTGTGTGTGTGTGTGTGTGTGTGTGTGTGTGTGTGTGTGTGTGTGTGTGTGTGTGTGTCTGTATGTGTGTATGTGTGTGTGTGTGTGTGTGTGTGTGTGTGTGTGTGTGTGTGTGAAATAAAATACAATAATCTTTACTGACAGCCAGACAAAACAACACAATGGACTATGAACACCTATCTTTAACATTTCCAATTTGCCTTGATTTATAATTGTTAGTTGTGGCCCTAATGTCCATACTGAACTATATTCTTTAAGGTAAATGTATTCTCCAACTTGCCTTCACTGTGTCTCTCATTAAACTCAGTCCTCATGTTCTCCACAGTCCGCTGCCAGACGAGCAGGCACCTGCTGTGCTAACTGTCAGACGACCACCACCACACTCTGGCGGCGCAATGCAAATGGCGACCCTGTGTGCAACGCCTGTGGCCTCTACTACAAACTGCATAACGTAAGTCTTTAGCCGATGTTCTCCCTCACAGGAGTAGGCTGGCACGTTGGACTGATTGTAGAAGGATAAGTGGCAAGAGAGAGAAAAAGCAAGAGAAAGGAGAAGCTGAAGAAGAGAGTGAGGATTGTTTTACTCTCAGCTCTCGTTGGGGTTTTCTTTCTTTGTGCTTTATTGTTTCAAGAGCAGGCGTAATCGCCTGAGAGTCATAAAGGTTGGACTGCTGATAAGTGAGACTGCCACAAGTCCAGACTTCAAATATATTAAGCCTGAAGGAATAATATTAACAAGCTAAAAATGGATATTGCGATGGATAAGTCTGGTCCTGTTGCTTATTTTTCCTATTTTCAACAAATCCCATGAAAAGACCAAAACCAACAATTAACTAATTCCAGTGTTAAAGTGCTGTCTGTGTAAAGGGTCTGATATAGCTGCCACATTGTTGCACTTGTTGACATGTGACTGTGGCTTATTTTAAGTCATTTGCACATTCACAGTCCTGCTGCTGTCAATGCTCAGAGAACCATAAACACTGAACTCCTACTGGAGCTACGGTTGTTGAGAACACCAGTGGCTTTGAGGAAGCTGTTTTCAAAGATTTACATTCTCAGTGGGAACCAGTGTGAATAGGGCCACACATTGGATAGGGTGATAGGATATTGGGGGATGAATGAATTTGTTTTGGTCTATTCCAAAAATATGTTGACAATAAAAAGTACATGGAATATTGTATACTTAACAAAAGAACTAGCATGATCCATATTTGAAAATGTGTTTGACTGCTAGTTCATGAAGTTCATAACTTGTGGGTTTGATCACATCACTTATCTCATCGCTTTTCCCTCTGCACACAGGTGAACCGGCCTCTGACCATGAAGAAGGAGGGGATACAGACACGCAACCGGAAAATGTCCAACAAATCTAAAAAGAACAAGCGGTGCGGAGACAGCTACGAGGAGTTTACCAAATGTCTGCACGACAAGAGCTCTCCGTTCAGCGCCTCCTCTCTGGCCGGACACATGTCCATGGGCCACTTGCCACATTTCAGCCACCATGGACACATGCTCCCCACACCCACCCCGATACACCCGTCATTTGGCCACCCGCACCACTCAAACATGGTGACGGCCATGGGCTGAGGAGGCTACTTTGAGAACCTGAAACAGTTTGATGAAGGGGGTATGAGGGTCTCACTAGAGGACAGGGAGGACAATGTTTGACATATGGTTGGTGCGTCTACATCTTGACTGTCACTTGATTGGTTATGTCATTGGTATGTCGGAGAAAAGATGTATCATGGGGAGGAGAGGACATTTTTACTTCTTATCTATCTAGGTACCTATTTTGATGGAGGAGGATTGTGCCTCCTGTCAGACACATCATCGCCCCTCGTAGATCTCCTCTAACCGTCCCCGCTGACGCCCTGAGTGTCTGCAGTGAGGTTCAGTGTGTGCTGAGCACCTTTATATAACTGTGAATATTGTAAATGTGTTCGACAGATGGGGAAGGGGGGGGGGTTATCCCCTTCACAACATTTAACGAAAAAGATGCTGGAATTTTTTCCTGATGGACAATTTTAAAAATGAATTTTCACAAAAGAAACTAGCAAACAACAAAGGTTTATGGATCCTAATTTGACACTGCTTATTATAATTATTGTTATTATAATTATTATTGTTATTCAGATAATTTATTTTTACTGCCTTCTTTTCTTTGAATATATCATTTGAATCATAATATGGATACTGTTATCCCAGTTATGAATATATTTCTAGCTGAAGTGCTTTGTCTGAGCTGTCAACATTTATACTCATAAGAAATAAAGAGATCAAGCTCATTATCCAGTCTGTTCCGTCTATTCAATATCAAACGTGTAAGTCTCTGAAATAAGAAGAGATTCAGTGGTGTTCACATTGATTATTGTACTGACTAGGAGTGATTCATTATCGACAAAGTACAGTGTTGAATTTGATTTGAGAGACACAAGAGGGGAATGTTTGTTACACAGTCAAACTTCATGAGGGCACTATTGCAAGTTGACTTAAATGAAAGATATAGTAATAACTTTTAAATTCATTGCACAGATAATGATCTTATGGTAAACATATGCATCAGATGCTCTGTATCTTTTCCTGTGTCCTTGTTTTTCTCTGGATCGAGCGATTCATAGTTTTTTGTGTGTGAACCATTTATCCTGATATTGCTCCGCATGCAATATCTCTGCATCCTCCTACTGTGTAAATTCACCCAACACTTCTCCCACCCTGCCGATCAGAAAGCACAGGTTTGTAATCATAAAAATATGCTGGCTAATGTTGTTATTAAAAACATGTAATTAGCATTAATGACTGTGAAAAGTTTGTCATTTCAACAAGGAGGGTGACATGTATTTGTTCGTTTTACAGTTTATTTCAGCTTACCTCCCAAAATGGGTTATGACAGACAAGACCAGAAAAAGAAGAGCAGTGTAACATTTTTAATGGATAAAGTTCCCTTCCCATTTTTATATAATTTATTTACAGTTTGTTTACCAGATCCAAGTTTTTCGCACCAAATTTAACACACTTTTAAATATCACTCTCATAAATGTATTAGCTTTTTCATTAATATCTTTATTCCCTGGAATACATTGTGGAACCCTGCATTTGTACAGATTTGACCCAAACCAGAATGGGTTATCCTCATCCCATGGCCCATCATTTCACCAACTTTTGTGGGAATCTCTCCAGTAGTTTTTTTGTAATACTGGTCACAAACAACCTAATCAAACGATGGACAGAGGCGAAAAGATTAACCTCCTTCCTCCTTTCCTCTCCTTTCAGAACAGCTTTTGCAGAATAGATGTCAAAAGTGTACAGTATCAGTGGAGTTAAATAACCCCTCACCTTTGTTGACATGAACACCCACTTTCTAACAAATAGGTTGCTTCACCGGTCAGGGGAGATTAGTGCTGTTGACAGAAATTGAGCCAGTTGAGCCATATGTTCCCGTTACTTAACCAGTTGCATCTGCTCGTTGGATAATACTCTTACAAAATAGTCCCTCTCATTGTCAGCCTGGTGCATGAGGCTAATCCCACAGTTAAATAAGACTTATCTTAAAAGACCAGAAGAGATTATTTTTTCACAATTTAACTCTGTTGCTTCAAATTGTGTAACTAACACCTGTGTTATATATTTCTTATATTGTCTGTTTAAAAATCAATTATCAGACGTGATCTGGCTTGAGGTAGATGATTCATCACTGTAAGCATCCTATCTGCTTTAAGGTTGAAGAACATTGTGATCGAGTGATTGCAAAACATCTGCAATCATATAATATTTTTAATGGTGTTATTGTCACAGTGACATTGTCTATTACCTATTTCAAGTTGATATGAAACCTGTGGATGTGGATTTTAGGGTATGGAAGGAAAACGCTGTGTGGTATTATTAGTAAGATTTACATGATCTTGAAAGCCACACACTCATTATTTCAACTACTAAAGATCAAAGTTAGGGAAACTTGATTCTTCAGGATAAAGTTATTTGTTAAACAGTCTATGACACAGATTCAAGATGCACAGAGTTTGTCTGTGAGTGCAGGAGTTCCTCAGAAAGCTAAGGGACGTCGCTGCCCCGGAGCTCCAGCAGCGAGCCCTGAGATGACACACTTTTCAGGGTCAATCCAAGTGCAGCCTAAAGCCTCCTCTCAAGACTTCGCTGACCTCTCACCCTGGAAGCACTTACTCTGTCATTCTCCTGGGCCCTCCCACAGACTTATTCACGGACCCTTTTAAAATGTCACCTTCTCCACCTAAATATGATAGGATGAAAGAACAAGAGATTCCCTAATGAGGAGATAAAAAGCAGGAGAGTCCCTTCTGCGAGTTGAACCTCTCTGTGGAGGAAGGGTTTAGGGACTAGGTGGGCATCTTGAATCAGCTCTCGAGTGAGATTTACGGCTTTCACCTTTGCATAAGTACCTGCTCCTTGGAGCATTTGTTTTTGTACCAAACTCAATTAATGTAATCAAAACAAAGTCTGAATGGACTACAGGGATGAGTTAGCAGAGAGATGGTGATCGAGGAGATGAAAGAGGAAAGGAAAGGGGAGATGTCACGTAATAATGATGATGAGCAAGGAGGTCCATATAAAGTGGAAACATGGAAGAACTAATTTTGTTTGCATCCTTTTATCGATTAAAGGCTTAATGCCCCAAAATATCCCAAATATAGGAAGATGAAAAATGTGTGTTTACAATCCTCATGAAGTTAACTGGGACAGTAACCTTATATTATCAAAGACTTTCAATTTGGCAGAAATGTTTGATGTGCCCAGTTGTCATAAATGTGAAGCCGGTTATCTAACAGTAACAGTCTGTTTGAATACAACATATATATAAAAAAAAAAGAATGATACAACATTTTGTCCACGACTATATTCTGGAAAAAAATATGCTGATTTGCATAGAGAACAATGTAGATCTTTGTCCCTGGGTAATTAAGAGACAAATAAACCTATGACATAGTCTCTCAACAACATGGTTTCTCACTGCACTCTTGAAGAACCAGGGGAATTGAGCTGTGTCACATCTGCACCCATGGGATCCGGTGCTCTGTAACAATCTGGGGCGAGCTTCTGTGAGATCTGGGTTGGTTCAAAGTCTCTGCTGTGATCCCAAGAGGACCAGAATACAAACAAAGAGTAAGAGAGGAGAGAAGCACAGGCCTCCTATCACCGATCCCCAGAATAAATGAAAGAATCTGTTGTGTCCCAGAGGAGAAATAAACAAAATGCCAATGACATTGGCATAAACACGAGCGTGGATATGGACATCTTCTAGTTTCAACCACAATTATTAAACACCTGGCAGTGCACACTCCAGCAGATACACACTTCACAGTCGCACACACTGTCAATGTAGAGCGGGCTCTCCAGAAAAGTTAGAATATGCCAACACATGGTGCATTCTTTCAAAAAGTTAGACACCAAAGAAAAGTGGGACACTCTCCAACCACCCGATCCACAACCAAGTACAAGTCTCTTTCAAACTGTCTTTCTTCTCCTGTCTGAGGCAGACAAATTCATCCCTCTTGTCTCCAAACAATCACCTCTTTTCTTCTGCCTGTTGCACCAATGAGAGAATGAGGGAGGGTCCAAGAGAGAGAGAGGGAGGGAGAAATGCATCTGCTCCACAGAGCTATACTGTAAGCACCAGGCTAATGTCCTGTGTGTTAGGGCCCCAGGGACTGGGCGTCTGGGTCCCACTATCTTATAACACAGTTGACAAAAAGCCCAGGGCTCTGCCCTCAGGAAATCTGAGAGGCGGGGTATCTAGGCCGGGAGGGAAGAAATAGGGAAGGAGGGACAAAACATCCAGGTACGTTGCACCTACACTGGCCCATATACTTCAGTTGACATCTCAGTGGGTCGATCTAGCCAGTAGAGTCTCACAATAACTCCTCAAAGAAGTTTGAAAAAGATGGTGATTGAACTGTGTTGAGTGCAACTATATGATCATATGCAGTAGTTGAATCAACACCTCTTTAACACAGTTTTAATACAAACTGAACATTATAACTTTAATGAAGTATGATTTTTTTGGAGAAATACTGTATTCGATTGCATTTGTTTTAGCTAGGTGCACCTAATAAGCTGACAGCTAGGTGTAGGTGTAAAGTCCAGGGTAAGGCTGCAACAACTCATGTGTACATGTTGTTCACTACCAGATGAATATGTTTGTAGTTGTTTCAAAAGGCCACTCTCCAAGATGGTGCTAACCCATAACTTAAGTTTCTATCCAAATTTAGCAGAGAAAATGAGAATCATGAGAATTCATGGATCCAGTAGCAGGACGTAGATTGTGGCTGAATGAAGCAGAAGATTTTCAGGTGAATTGGTGCAGGGCGTGGGCCGGACCATTGTAGTGAAGAGGGACCCAAAAGGCAAAGGTTTTGATTTACAAGTTGATTTATGTTTTTACTTTGGTCATGAGTTTTGGGTAGTAACCGAGATAATGAAATTGCAGACACAAGAGGACAGAATTAGTTTCCTCTGCTGGGAAGCTACACTCCCTCACAGAAATAGGGCATCGAGTTCTAATATCTAAGGGGAGTTCAAAGTAGGGTTGCTGCTCTTTTTCAACATAAGGAGTCAGTTGAGTTGGTTCGGGAACCTAGGCAACTTCCATTACAGGTTTTTAGGGAACTGGTAAACCACTGCGTAGATCCAGAATACTCTGGAGAGATTATTCATGTCATCTGGCCTGGAAACACCTTGGGATCTCCTGTGAAGAGCTGGAATAAAGACGATGTGGCTTCTGCCATGACTCAATATGCGACATAAAGAAAGGATGGATGGATCATGCAGTCAGGCTCCATTAATCCATCGCACACGAACAGGATGAATAAACATAATAATGTTGCCAGGGTAATATGCTCACAATGACAATGCTAACATGGTGATATACAGTACAATTCAATTTTACTATGTTTGTTTGTGTGTTAGCATGCTAACATTTGCTGATTAGCACAAAGCAGTTGTTGAAATGTTTTTAAACATTCCTTGTGTGAACCAAATTGTTGTGCCAAAGAAATAGTCAAGGAGGCTCCAGAGTCATTACAAACTGCTTGAAGTTAGTGAATCGTCAGATTGTACGTTTCAAAGGTTGTCAGACTCAAAAATATCTACAGCGCAGTCTACATTCAAAGACACACACACACACACTCACACACACACACACACACACACACACACACACACACACACAAACCACAATGCACTTACTATAGACTTATTATGTTTTGGTATGATAAGATTCGACAGATAACAACACGACGGTGTGACAGTAGTGTGCACACAGTTAGCAGAAGGTCCCTGGACACCTCTGTTCCATATCGCCGTGGGATTTAACCATTTCATTTTGGTGTATCATCACATCAGCTGTAAGTGAAGCTTTCACTTGGGCCCACACCCTTCCACTATTTACACACAGTTATGTTTCACTTTCACTACAGTGCCATAAAAATGACATTTTTTCTACATCTGGCAGAGTCAAACTGAGACACAACTTTTTTTTGCTTTCAACACCGACTTGTGCCTTGTGCCTCGAACGAATTGCAGTGTCCTGTGATTGCCATGAGCAGGGCTGCTTGAGAGAGTGGAGATAATCAGTTCTAGGGATTTATGCCGTATGCCAAGTGTCTCCGTTGTTAATGTTGCCTCTCAGCTGACCTTACAGTGACCTGCAGAGCATAACACAGCCCAAAGCAGGGGCCCCTTTGGCTGGAGACCAAACACTGGGGAGAAACAAACGCAGAATGAGAGAACAAGACGAAGAGAGAAACAAGACGGTTACTGCAGCGCAAAAATAACAATAAAACAGACAGAAAAGAAAAGCTGTCTGAGAGAAAAGCAGCGAATCTGTAAAAGAAGCAAAGAGTGTGTTGTGGCTCGTGTTTGCTGATGTCCAGGAGAGAGATCAGGCCATCTACAGCAGATCTGAAAAGTGTTAAAAGGCTCAGTATCAAATCCTAGCAATGACGTACTCCTCATATGAAGCAATTGCAGCAATTTTTACAGTACAAACCTCCCCAGGCAGATCACAGCTCGATATCACACTCAGAGCACTGGAAATGACTGCAGTCAGAACTGATAATGAGCTAAATATGCAAAACCTGACACACACACATACACAGGCAGGATGACATGCGCAAACTTCTAAAGCTTTGATTCTCCCTCATAATCGCAAATGTATCCTGATGTGACATGTTTGTCGCTATCTGTCTCTTTTCTCTCTTTCATCCCACTTTTTTATTTGAGCTGATTGTCTTTTTGACAAGTGCACCTCTTATCACCATTCACCATCAAGCTGCTCTTCATTTCCTCTCGTTTTTATTGCCTTTTTCTTCTTAAAAACAAATTTGTGTGTGTCTCTTTAACCCGTCCACCATCCTGCTGAGCTGTATCAAACATGGACCGACTTATTTATTCAGCTCAGTTACAAATATATATTTTTTAAACCTCTCACATTTCAGAGTGAAAAACACACAAGCAATCTCATATTGTCTCAAAAGAGCTGCAGTTTTCTGAGAAACACAACAATTACAGTAGCTTTCACACACTGAGGTGGGGCGAGGGATGGAAATCGGGCCAAGAGAAACTGGAGACATGGATGTGAAGAGAAAAAGAGGTGAAGGGAAAAAAGAAAGGAGAGTGACGGACATGGATCTGCCTCACCTGTAACTTCTGCAGCAGCTTAAGGGTACATAACCCCACTGAGCCCCCCCCCCCCCCCCCCCCTCCTAGAACAGTCACACCTCTGTAACCATTTCCACCCAGCCTCCGCCAGCTCCTTCACATCTTTTATTTCACTGCTATTGTAGTAGTGGCCTAAACACCCTGTTGTATTGTTCTTTATACAGCCCCGGTATAATGAGACTGTTTTGTCACCTCCAGAAGAAACGTTTTATGCAGACAGAACACACTGTAGGCGATTGCAGCTGCTACAACTCAACGAGCCCACAGACAATGTGTGTTTCCTAAACAGTTTAAAGTCATAGAGGGCCACACACACACAAAAACAAACACGCACACATGCACACACAAACACACACACACACACACACACACACACACACACACACACACACACACACACACACACACACACACCATATTATACTTTTTAATAAAAAAATTTAAAACTCTATATTTGTGTCTCACGATCTATAAAGATTTGCACAGATAAAGATGTTTGGGGACTGTACATTACATTTTGTATAGTATGTAGTAGCAGAGACATATGTAAAAAGAAAAAATGCTCCATATTCATTTTAATACTGGTCTTCTATTATTGCATTACTTCCTTGTTTTCAATATCTTAGATTTTAAACCTTTTGGCTGTAATACTCTGTTGTGGTAGAGAAATCAATGTTACACAAATAAGTATTTAGTTTGAGAAACAAATATCTCTGTACTCAATAAATGTATGTATAAGTTCGCCTTTGTCCGGAAAATCTTGTAAAATGTATCACAGGTTCAAACTCAGTCAAATTTACTTATGGTCCCAAAAGAGAGTAACTAAATACACCGTAATTCAATAAAATACCAAAACAAATATAAACATACCTCTAGGATTACAAGTAAAATGAGTAAAACACATAAAATCAACACATATCGACAGAAACCATGCATGTTCTCATTCACAAATATGGGTATTTTAGATTCAACTAACTAACATATCGTGTATGTCTGTACTTTGTGAAACGAATCATCAACTTTTAGCCAAACAGTAATTCAAAGATGAATTCTAACGAAAAGTGAAGCAAATCTTGTTTGTATTGATACTCCCCCAAACAGCTAATGTAGCCGTACAGACATTAGCTGTAAGCTAGCTAGCATTTATGAAGCAGATTCTTAGCCATGGGATATGCATGAAATATTAGTTTCAAGATGAAACATTAATATGTTTGTGTATTTGCATCAATTCACATCGCCCTGGGCCAATTCAGAATCTCTTTGTTCTATTAATTTTTTTATGCTTTTTGTTTGATTTATGTCAAAATTCGCTTCATGTTCTGTCTGAACATAAAGTAACTCTATGGTGTTATATTAGCAACACATTGGTCTCAGCTGCTACTATGGCTGGCTTGGTTAAGAGTAAACATCACAGAAAAACTGAGCTGACAAATTACAAATAAATAATCAACTTTAATAAATAGACACAAAATGCTTCCTTGGTAACACATCCAAAAGAATGCTGATATTTTTATTTCCCAACTATTGCTTTGCTAATACTGCTTTACCAGTTAGCCTGGTTAGTATGCCCCTTAAGTGCAATGTGAAACCAAAACTCACAGAATCAAATATAAGCAATGTAACAAAGACATGAACGTTGGTACAGACCTTCAAGTGTCAAAGTACTATTATTCAACATGGAGGTTTTTTTTTCTCCAAATTCAGGGCAACTTGAAATAACAACAAACTATGAAAACATTCTATACAATAAGAGCCCAAACTCTGAAATTATTTTCTAGAACTATAATGATTTCTAAATCAAGTCCTTCTTTGGATTTGTTCTCTTGACTGAGTCAGATAGCATCGGAGCAGCCTCCCTCTGTGCTGCAGCACCGCATCATGAGCGGAGACGTGAGGGGGCTAGGAGACTGGTTTTAGTACAAAGTTTTCACTGTGTAGCAGACAGACCTCAACCATTGTGAGGGCCCAGGAGTCAGTGTGGGCCAGAGCCCAGCCAGTTACATCAGTCTAACACACTGATCTTTACGATCAAAGACAATCACATGCACAAAATCCAATGGCAAAGACAAATAAGACAATAAGAAATAGTTTTTACAGAAAAGCAGATGCACTCATTTGAGTTACGGTAACACATGTGAACACAGATATTCACTCTGAGATTTTCACACAGTCTTCCTGCTCATATCTGAGTGTCCAGAGTGTAAGGAAATCCACCTGTCTCCTCCAAACTGGATCTTTTGTGAAATAAATATGATCAAAGTGCTCGCTTACACCCTCTTATTGTGCTTTTTATTGTCATTTAAGAAAATACTTCCTTCATGAGCCACGGCCCCGGGCCATATATGAGGACAATGCTGCTCAGGTTGCCGTGACAACGCAGCATGGAGATTCGGCACAATCAATGTGGATTGAGTGACACTGTGAGGTTATTAGTCCATGTTCTGAAAACTCAACCTGCTCGCCCTCTCCGCTCCACTCTGACTATAAATTACACCTTGTACTGTGCTGCGCTCCTGTTACCTTCATGACTGTGAATACTGTATGTAACTGTGTCACAATAACAAATTTACTACTTTTCATTTCAGCACAAGCATTTTGCATTTAAACACTATTTGAAGATAGAAGAACTCAATAGCTGCCAAATATAAAACGCGGAACCTTAGTGTCTATAACCACTGTTATGAATTCATATGAGTTACTTCTTTTATCTAGAGTAAGAATTCATTGCCGTAATTCTGGGGATTTTTCATGTAAAAATGTGCAATTCACATTTTATTCAAGAACATTACCGTTACTCTCATTAAAAGGCAAAATCAGGAGGATGTTCAGTTTAACTTTGATTCATAAATCTTTTTTCTTTTTAAGATTGTGCATATAAGAATTGATGAATGTCACTTGACATGGAGCATCACCGAACTTAGCGACATAGCTTTTATGGAATTTATACTTTTGTGCTGTTACTTTGATAGTAAAAGATTACCGAACAATGTTCAAAACACAGTTCATGGGCAACAATTGAGAAAAAGAGGCGTGGTGTGGGTGAGTGCCTAACCTGAACCTTACATGTTCCACCCTCTGGATTCTACAGATGTGGTCCCTGTAACGACTGTTCCAATTCGTCAGACACCTGAAATGTCCATGTGGTATGGTCTATGTAAGGCAGAGCAAACTTGCGTTCAAATCACAGATTGTTGCCAAACACAAGGGGGCTATTCATCAGAAAATAGACTTTGCAATAGAAACTAGGACCAAGGAAATCATGTCTCGACTGCATCGCTTAGATTTTGGAGCATTAGGAAAATCTCTGCCTCCCAGAGAGAAGGTAATATGGTCAAGTAATTGTAAAAAATATATATTTTGGGGATGTACACATATAAAGTCTACTGTATGTCCCAAACAGAGGAATTCATGTTGTTTTTTATGACACTGATTGTAACCTGTATCTCTTTTTCATATAATGATTCAAATTGACTTCAGCTTCACACTTCACAAAGTAACTTCCTTTATAGAATGACTGCCGTCAAGATAGGGACTAACTGATGAAATACCAACCACTTCTATTAACCGATGAAAGGCTGATCTCTGCGGACAGGGGGTATTTCATTTCTTGTGTGTCATTGCTGTTTGACCCGAAAGAAGACACAGTGAACATTGAAATGTTAATATTTTGCAACTTTTCAATGGATCACTACAGTGAGTAGTGTACTACTGGCTCCAGCACCTCTGAAACCCTTAAAAAGCAGTTTAGATAAAAGATGGAAGGATGGATAGAAATGTATGCTCCAGGAGCTAACATGGTTCAATTGTTCTTAGGTAGTTCATTAAACCGTTTTCATTATATTGTTTAACCCTTCAAAGCTGTTATGAACACTATTAATTACATTTTTTGGGGCAGTTCATGTCATTGCAAAAAGTAAAAAACATCCTACATACTATTTATATGGCAAACCCAGCAAACAGATAATTGGCAAATTTATTCATCTAGAAGCAACATTATCATTCATTTGGATTCATGTGTCTGTCTACCTGGTGAATGAAAGTCCAATGATCTGGTCTGTCTTAGCTCTGCGAGTCAATGTGCTGCTAAAACACACATTTGAGGATGGAAAATAACAAGTGATTAGTAGGATATTGTTGTTGTTTTATTCCCCTGACTTAGCATTGTTCTTCATTGACAGAGCTAACCTGATGTGTCAATTAAAAACGCTTAAATTCACATAGAATTACCCACCTCAACAAGGGATTTATTACATTACATTACAATATGCATTTTGAAGTATAATTACAAACATGTTTTTGACAGCCTGAAGCACCACGCAAATGCGTGTGTCATGACATCACACCACCGGTTCACCTTTCATTCTGCAGTTTGGCTGATCTTGTTCTTTCTTTCATACAGACTCTATTGTGTGGGCAAGCAGCACTCATACAGTATACCTCGCAAACACAGACACACACAATCATTCAACTACAGATGACTGCAGGTCTTCTGAGGAGTGTGTGTTTGTGTGTGTTAGTGTGTGTTTGTATCTGCATGCGTGTGTGTGTGTGTGTGTGTGTGTGTGTGTGTATGTGTGTGTGTGTGTGTGTGTGTGTGTTTGTGTGTGTGTGTGTGCGTGTGTGTGTGTGTGTGTGTGAGTGTGTGTGCATCTGCTTGTGCGGAGGACACGGTTCCGTGAATTTCTATAACAGGAAGCTGGGCTCGAGTCAGCCGGCACACTAAGGATGCTGGGACGCTTGAGGCCTTGGGTCCCAACAGTGGGAGAGATGTGGAGAAGTAAGAGGAAGTCAGCATCAGCACATTTAACAGTTTATTAACTTATATCAACCAGGCAAGGAAATTGCTATTACAAAACTAAGAATTTTGGCATTGAATTGGTTCCAAGTATGGGTTTTAGAGTTGTAGACCTGCTTAAAACATTTGGAAACACTGTTGGCCACGTTTATATTTGAAAACTGCTGTATTTTAGCCTGGACAAGCTGAAATTGAGATGTTTGGAAATGATGATGTAGACACTGCTTGTTGATTGGGTCATTTCTGTCATGACGTAGCCTTAGCTGATTCAGGCTCCTATCACATAACCCGCAACAGGCATCAGCTTTGGCTACCGTTGAAGAAATCAACTTGGATAATCAATTACAAGTGTTGTTGACCTTGTTGTCTTTGCAAACAGCTACTGTGCAGTTAAATTCTGAATTTTACAAAACCCTGCTCTTACTTTTCAGGCATTGCTGCTTATCGATGGTAGCTGAAAAAATGCTTCCTGTGTACACAAGCTTTCTTTATTTTACACAAGCACACATATGACCAGTGTATTCTATTCAATTCAATTTAATTTTATTTATATAGTGCCAAATCATGATATACATTATCTCAAGGCACTTTAAATAGAGGGTTGAGACCTTAGAAAATTATAGAGAAAGCCAGCACTTCCCACAATGAGCAAGCACTTTGGCAACTGTGGAGATCAAAAACCTCCAGCAGAATCAGACTCAATGTGGGCGGCCATCTGCCTCGACCAGTTGGGGTGAGTGGAGAAAAATGGGGAAGAGAGGAGAGGTGGGTGGAAAAGTGGGGTGAGAAGAGAGAGAGAAGAGAGAGACCAGGAAGAGTTGTTTAACCATTATGTTTCAGTTCTGACAGACTAGTATGCTAGGGGTCACATGATCTGCGTTTTCAGGCATGTTAGTATGGACGGGGAGTAAAACTGTTACGGAGCCAAATCCTCACGTGGACAGAGATAGTAGTAATATGGAGGCAGGCTAAAACACTGCAGAGCCTGGATTCAAATTGGGCGAAATGGTGGCGAGACATGACTGAATGACGGCACACGTCCTCTGTTGAAATGAAAACAAGCTCCACCTCAGGTCACTTCATCTCCCTCACACCCTACTAATCCCTTAATGACAAACCAGTGAGAGCGAGAGTCAACACACAGGATGAGAGAGAGAGTGTTGACAACAGGGGGCAACAGACTGGGTCAAAACCTGGGATGAGGGCTGGACCATGTTCGGGAGGTAACTGAAAAGGTCTATGGAAAGCAGCTGAAGCCTGCTCCAAAAGTCATTTGCCTCTCTCCTGCTCGCTCTGCTCACATATACAGTAACACAGCTGACTTCAAAGACAAATATTGATTATTCTCCTTATTGCTAGAGCTTCCATTAAATACAGCAAATGGAACAAAGAAAGCGTTTATTTGAGTGTGATTTGTTTTTGCGTCTGCGCGACTGTTTGAGTGTGTCTCTTGTGTGTGTGTGTGCGTAGTGTTCAGATTAATACTCCATTGTGACTAGAGAGGGAGGGCAGCGGAGGATCATGTGACGAGAGTCAGACTGAACCCGGCGCCTACACACTTCTCAGGGGTCATGCAGGGGTCGTCATGTGGCTACTGTCCCCACTGCCAAATATACATACACACACACACACACACACACACGCATACAAAAGCACTCAAGCACATGGAATACAGTTACAGTTAACATGCATACTGTACATGGACGCAAATGCACAAATTAGGATCACAAATGTGATGAAAGAACAACCCAGGGCTTATTTCCACATGATGTCAAGCCCGTAATTTATATATAAGACACGTGTCTTATTATCACCATTACATGTATTCTCGTTATTTGAACCACACGTAACTCATTTACTCTTTTGTCCATTTCCACTTCTAAGAGTACGACCAATACTTTGTTTTCCCCTCTCTCCTCTTTTTCCTAAATCGTGTAACCAGATATTCCCATGTTCCGCCTTCCTGTGTGCAGCATTATACCGAGCCATTAGTCATATCAACTCAGTTCAGACTGCGGGATGGGGAGATCAGTGGAAGGAGACATCAGGGAAATGACGGAGAACAAGTGAGACAGGGGGAAAAATATTTAGCATGGAGTAAAGAGAGACATTATTAAGGGAGAGAGGAGAGAGGTGGTGGATCAGGTTTCTGTGTGTTTTCATGTTCATCCCCCCATTACAGTAATGTGCCGGGGCCACTTAACTAATGCATGAAAGCACTGATACCCACAATAAACAGCATCACACAATGAATTAAGAGTATGAGAGGCAGAGAGAGGGGCAGTGAAAACTGTAGACTGTGCATACTTAACCCCTCTCCTCTCTTCCTCTCTATAAACACACAGTAAGATGACTAACTTCATTACCCTCCCCATTCCTCTTAGTGAGCGCAGCGAATTGAAACCTAATTACCACAACAGAGACAAATTAAAAGCTTTTCCTCTCAATGGCTGCAATCCATCTCCTGACAAATGAACAGCGCCGCTTCCAGTGTGCTCATGCTCGCTGTCTCCCTCGCTGCATTCACGCTGACGTCTTCATTCATGCTTTGCACACGTCTTATCAAACTCAAATGAGGCTACAGTTTTGATAGGAGCGGCACACTATCCCATTTCTCTTTATAGAAATCAAGATTTATACAGTATATGGGATTTAAGAAGAAAAACAATTCGTTCAGATCTGATATGTTAGTTATTAGACTTGGTGAAACAATTTGTAACTTTCTAACACCTAAAGAAGAGATTACACTCATCTATTGCTTCCCATCTCCAGTCCTCCAGTCATATGCCAGGCAATCACACAGAAGCTTAAGTTGTGTTATGTTATGTATAGACAAGCTAATAGTAAATGGTCTGTAATCACATAGCTTCTTTTTGATGACCACTCAAAGCGCTTTACAGCATTGTTTTTGCCATTCACTTATACAGACACACACACAGACATGTTTCTCTCTAGTTGTGAGGATACTCAATGACATAATGCGTTCCATAGCCCCTTACCCTAACCTTAACCATCACAAGCAAATGCCTAACCCTAACCCTTAGATTAACCTTAACCTAAACCTAAACCTAAACCTAATTCTAACCATAACACTAAAACCAAGTCTTAACTCTAAAACAAGCCTTTGAAATTGCGAGGACCAGCCAAAAATGTCTTATCCATGATTTGGCTGGAAAATTGGCCCTCAGAACTATAGAAAGACGTGCACATACACATAAACATTTATACACTTCAGCTATGTGCAGCACTGTCTCTATAAGAAGGGTCCATTTTGGGGTTCAGTATCTTGCCCAAGGATACCTCGGCATGCAGGACAGGGAAGACTGGGATCGAACGGATACCTTCTGGTAAGAGGATGACTGCTCTACCCTATGAGACACAACTGCCACATATAAACGAACGTGTGCTAAATATTTATCAGATCTAGATCAGGGTCCAGGCGATTTTAACAATTTCCATGATATCTAAAAAAAATGATTCATAGTTCTTAGCGAAAGAAATCAGGCTATTTTAAATGACTGGCATTTATGAGCGTGTGTAATTTGGTGCAGCTCCAAATAAAAAGCCATATCAAGTTAATTTAAGTGAGGGTTACTTCTGTTGGGCCTTAGCGGAGGTATACGCGATATATGTGGGGACAGAGATAAATAAATAAGAGATAAACAATATGCACAGTAGTGTAGCCCTAGAACACTAACGTTGGGTGTTTTCTACCCGAGTGAGTGTGGTCATGGGATTTTCATTGTGTTGCTGCTGTCTGAGTGGGGTGGGTCCTTGGGTACCTTCAGTCTGCTCACTGACGTCATAGAAGGTAGGGTAGATTCCCTGCTCCCATCCCTGTTTTTTTCAATAGGCACGTGTTCGGGTAATTATCAGCGGACATTAGGGTTAGAGGCAACCTTTTTTTAATATGATATACGTTGTAAATGATTCAGGGAGACTGCGCCTTCATCGGACATGTCCTAGGAACGGCTGGACCAAAGAACAAGTTCCCAGCTCTATTTTTTTTTTTTTTTTTCTTTAATGACCCCCACATTTTCCTCTAATTTTAGAGCCTTTCTATAGGTTCCCCCCATGATACCTTTTTTTTTTTCGTTTTATGAGATGTTGTACCGGGGAAAATAAAAGATGAGTACTTCAAATTGCCATGTATTGTTGTACATTCATATATTTTTATGAGAAGAATTTTTTATTGGGTAAAATTGACCCGACTTTAGTGATGGTGTTACTAATTGTACGTTGGTGTTCTAGGGGTAGACAAGGCCTTAGTCAGTGTTTTTCCTCGACTCTGTTTCGTTCCTTTGAGTCATGCGTAAACTCTTCCCTCTTCTAATTTCAAGACACTTAACCTTAACATTTTCTCATCTTTGTCTGTTGGACTGCCTTGTGTACCGAGCTTTGCCTCTATTAAAGACATTCACTTTATTCAAGCCTGTGTCTATGGGTCTAGAGTTTGAGCCAAGAGCTACATGCGATTAATGGTTCTAACAATCATCAGCTCATCCATGAATGTCCATCACAGCAAAGTTATATCTATCAGTGTGAACTCAGTGGAACAGAACTGAAGCAGTTTTACATAAAAGTACTTTACGCAGACACCAAGCGGCCTTTTTACAAAATAAATCTCTTGGTAAGTACAAGAGAATTTAAGAAAAAAAGATGAAAGTACAGGTGAGTGTAAGACTTGGCCAGGGCTTTTAGTGTAATCACCATTTTACCATCTGTCCGGCTGTAATTGCACTTAGTAATTAATAATGCTATGTATCAGTTGGAGATCGGATGTTTTGGGTTGTGGGAGGGTATCCTTAATCCAATGATGTCTTCTTATAACAGATAGCACAGGCTCCCAGACAGCAAGGTTATCAGACTGGCTCTTTGCTCACGACAACTTAATGGAGATCGCACAAGATTGCGGCTCACAAATTCACTATTACCGCTATATTCTCCTATCTTTTCTTATCTGTGGTATTTCTACTTTTTTACAGAGGGATTTCTCACTGACTTATAGGAAACAGCCACTGTCACCGATGATTCCCAGAACAAAGACACAAAGCTCGCTCTTAACCCAACACATTCCAGTCAGTCAGTCCTCATTGTGCGGCACAAAACAAAGATGGTCAATGGAAAGCTGGTTTACGACGAGATTCCATCTGATTGATTTACAATGACTCAAACCATTAAAAACAACCATTGCTAATACATGCAAAGTGTTCTCCTCTGTGAGATTGCAAATGCCCCATCCTAAAATGTATGGTTATCACATGGAGGGCAAAGTGCTCTTCATTTAAAACTCTTTATCACTAGTCAATCACCGCAGAACGGGTTTGGATTGACGACAGATCACTAGTGCTCGGTCTGCAGGTACTAATGCCATTACTTTCCTGCTGGTTCCATCTCTGTCTGTCCATCCTAATCCATTTAGACACAATGAAACAGACCCAGAGGAACTCAGCAGTGGAGCCCTTATAAGCATATTTATTACTTTCGCCTTAGTCTCTGTCACCAAAGTCTTTCTACTTCTTTATAGTAGGGGCTATTATATAGTCCAGAAAGTAGCAGCGAGTCATATTTTGTTGCCACGGCTTGTGGATGATTGACGCAGATATGGTATCTTCCACTGACCTTGTGCATCCCATTACTCCTCCTTCCTGCAGCATCCGGCTCTCTTATCTGCTTGCTCCCCTGGGAGATGCTTGTAACGGCACTTTCTAGCATCTGTCACACAGTGAATGAGTGATGGTGCCTGCATTTAAATGACTCTCAAAGACCTCAAACAGGCCCCAAAAATAGTGTTGAGTTAGCATGTTTTAGCACAAAATCCAAAAGACAGGATTTGCAAAAGACGACTGGACGTATCTGTATTAGGGGGTGGATCCACTTTCTTTAATATTGCAAGATTGCAAGAAGCAAGGCGATTTTAGAAATGTTTGTTGTTTTCACCCCGAATTACAACCAGAATTACTTATATGGATCTTGATTAAAAAACAAACAAACAGGAATGGCAAAAAGTATGAATCCAGATATCAAAAGTCAGGTGATCTTTCATCGTTGTCAATTTGTTTGTTGTTTTATATATGGGAAAACTAATGGACAATTACCATAAAACATAGTGGAAGGATGTGGTATGAATTAGGAAATTACCCATTCAATTTTGGTGCGGATCTGATTCAGGGGTGCATCCAGGAATGTTTTTCACTTACTTTAAAGGGGACATATTATGAAAATTCCACTTTTGTAGTGCTTCGACACGTTAAAGTGGGTATCTGGCATGTCTACCGTCCCAAAAACGATTTGTTGTGGTTCCCCTATGTCAGAAACTATAAGATAGAGTGCGTCGACCAGAATTGACGTCACAGTCGGAGGAGGAGGAGGAGGAGGAGGAGGAGGGGGGGAGAGAGCTGCGCCTTATAACTTTTGTGGCCCGTACAGATTTGCTCCACGCACCCCGAGCTGCACACCGGTGACGGTCACCAGCAGCTCGTTGCCGCCTCCGTTTGTAGCTTTAAAATAAACTCATACCCGGGATTTTAAGTGCATTTCGCCGCAAAAGTTGCAGCAGTGTTAGCCTCCAGAGCTGTAGCCCCTCCAATGTGTGTGTGTGTGTGTGTGTGTGTGTGTGTGTGTGTGTGTGTGTGCGCTCAGAATATACGGGTACTCAAAACAAGTCAATCTGAGCAGGCCTGTTTTAGACAGGGTAAAAAGGTGCTGTTTTAAATGATCCTTGTGGTATTTTGACCAAAAAATGTTACAGACATTTCATTAAGACCCCAAGGAACCATATCAACTGTGGTGAAATGGTCATAATATGTCCCCTTTAACATTGCCAGATAGGGCATTTTTCCAAATAATTTATTACAAAAAATTGGATCTTAAGTGTGTCACATTTAGTATGGATTCAAATTAAAATCTAGATCCAGTGAATTTGATTGTGATTTCATAAGTGAGTTGGGCCTTGGCGCTGCTGAGTTCTAACATGTGACAATATATTATATTGAGGGAAGCTTGTATATGAAAGATACAGCTCAGGCAATGCCAAACAGATCATATCAAACTCTTCTATCTAACCTACACAGGCAATAAAAAAGATACAGGTTGACGAGGAATAACATGATGGTGTCAGTGTGTACAGAAGACAGCGTAATGTATAACATGTCAAGTATATGACAACAGGCAAAGAAGAATAAGAGCCAAACAGCGCGTCCAGAACAAAGACAGATTTATAGTGGGTGCGTTACATGACTGGATGTCTTTTGTGATTGCATATAAGTGCTGGTTGTTTTATGCAATTCCATAGTTTGTCATTTGAGTGCTCGCTCTGCTCTTTGTCATGCCAACAAAGCGGCAGGGGTACGATGGGTAATCTTAGATTCAGCTGCTTGTTAGACTGAGTACAGATGAGGAGTAATGGGGAAGGTAGAAGAGGGATTGGAGTAGAAAAAAGGAAATAGAGCTGAATAAAACTACAGTGAAGTCATCCCAAAGCAGTGTCAGCTCAGTATATCCAGATTAGCAGCTGTGAACATTGTAATCCGTCCAATTTAATTCTTATAAAAGCTCAATTTGATTTGTAGCCTTGAGATGATGTTTAGCCATCAACTTAATGATTCTATATCAATACATACAGTGATAATATGTGAGAGACAATAGACGACTCCAAGAAGAAGTGTTCCTGCAACAGTTACAGAAAGTCACATGGAAACCTTTACCCTGTGGATATTTATTCTAAACAGACACAGTTGTTTGACAAATCAACCACAACATGCACTTACATACCAGCATTTAACATGTGAGCTCAGCAACTTCGATTTCGCTGATACTTTACCTCTCGTTCAGGCTGGCCTGAAGTTTGACTGAGAAAACTGTTAATGGCTGAGTGATATGGCTTAAAGCCTTGGAAAAAGTATGATAGTTGTAATAACTTTACATGTTTCTCTTACATGAGTCTCAGTCAGCAAAATAAATGTGTGTGTGTGTGTGTGTGTGTGTGTGTGTGTGTGTGTGGATGTATGTCCTTGAGGTTTAACAAGCATGTTGATAGCATTGTCTTCCTTCTAAAACATAAGATTGCTAATTGTTTATCAACTTTTGAATTATTTAAAAACTTACATCTTCCTTAAGTTAACATCTTTCTGCCCACTACTATGAATTAATGAAAAAGTATGGAATTCAGTAACAAATGATGTCCTGCACATAGAATATATATATATATATATAGAAACTCAAAGCAAAACTAAAAATAAAAGTTTCAGGTTTAACCCTGTGAGTTAAGTACAAATCCAGCTTTACTGTGACATGAAGAGAATGGAACCAGTACCCTGAAACTGGAACAACTAAACAGAACTCTGCCATCTTTGATTATGTGAGTCAGGAAAGTGTTACCTTTTCAAAGGTACATCTGAACATATGCACTATTATAACACTAGAACCGCACTTAGATGCGTTCATACCTCTGCCAAGGCTCAACAGTCCCCTTAAATTCACTAGATACAGATTTTTATTTGGATCAGGTTCAAATTGCACAAACTTATAAATAGCAATCCCTAAAACATGTCTTATTCTTTATTTCATCAAGATCCATGAATAATTCTAAACAAAATTATGAAAATGTTGAAAACGTCCTATCTCGCAATGTTAAAGACAATGTAAAAAAAAATGTCCCTGATCCGGACCGCACTGACGTTTCATAGGACCTCTCTTGCATGTGTTTACCCCACCACTCATGGAAACAAGAAATTGAATAGTAGTTTTTGCATAATCCTGCTGACAAACATACATTGGCGGAAGTAAGAGCCAAACAAACTCCAAAGCTCCACAGTCAAAAATAGATCGTACACACTCTATGCTGCTCTCACAGACACATAACCTCTCTGGGATGAGATGAAGAGATGGTGGAAGAGAAGAAAAGAGATGCTAAGAGATGAGAGTTATATTTCGCTACACAGGGAGATCAGTCACCAGCAGAGATCCTGGTCTTATATGGAGCTGCAGGCCTCATCTCCCCTGCGTCGACAAACCAGCTCCAAACACTAAACCACTCTCCCTCCTTCCTTCCCTCCCCTCTCTCCACTGTAACCTTCATTCTGTTTGAGATAAGCAGTCCCCTGCTTTGAATAATCTTCTGCTTTCCTTACTCCTACTGCCCCCTCTCACTTTCAGCTCCCCATCTCTCCATTTCTTCTTTTATCTCAGTCATTCTCTCACTCTGTCCATCCTGCTCCCCCACTGAGACCGGCACAGCATCTGCGCCGCCACCTTTTAACCCTCCAGCCGTCACCGCAACACCACATGATGCTGTATGCCTGAGTCTGAGTCCAGCCGCAGCCGTGCTGCAGGCTGTAGAGGGTAAACAGTAAATACTCAAAGAGAGGGAAGAGTGTGTAGAGGGTGTGTGAATCAGGTCTTTGTGCCTGACTATACACAGAGGTGTAAAAGGAGGAGGGAATAGCATGGCTTTGTCCAGGCAACATGATACAGCCAGCACAGCAAAAAGGAAAGAGGCCTCACTTCAGAAATTGATTCCGTCTTGTAAGTATGCCGAGTCCAGGATGAAGGAGTTCATGAAAAAAATCATAAAATTTGAAACTATCACTGTTTTTTTAGGCTGGTTGAGTGGAAGCAAAAATACCGATTATAGAGTGGAACTATTGACGTGGGGTTTGGCTTTACCTCTGATCAGCTGATGCTAAAAGCACAGGTGGAGGTCTGAGGTCCCCCCTTCATGGACAGCCACCTGAGACGCCCAACACAGCAGGATTCACACTGTAAAAAAGTTTTAATTACTCAATTATCTAGGTTTTAAAGCCTGGGTGACATTCATAAAAAATAAGACACTGAATACTTGACCTATTGAATTACTTATATGATTACAGTTTGTTCTTGTCATTCCAGTCGATTGCAGAATATTAACAGTCAAAACAAAACAATGAACATGTTGAATATTGCACTCATTCTCTGAATGGCAATGATTTGATCTACTTAATACAATTTTAAATGTGTTTAATGAGTCTTTAGTGTAACAAAACAATTTAATCTGAACAGTAAAAGGGTTCAGGCTGTAGAAGGGTATGGAAAATAACAGTTAATCCTGACAGAGGCCAGCTAACAAAACAGGGACTGAGGACCATCAATTCAGATGCTGCCTATCATTCTTCCATACTAGAGTGAATACTGAAATAAACATTTGAATGCACTTCTGAGACATCCAGGTGAGTAAAGTTGTCAAACTGATTCTGTTACTGTTTCTGGTGTTGCCTCAATAGTTAAATCAAAAAGGATCAGGACCAGTTCGCACCACTGTTTATACACAGCCATGAAATGAAAAAGTATTGACTTCAATTCTGCACAACTTTCATTATATCTGTGTATAACAAAACTCATAGAACATCACATTAAAACATAGTAGGCTTCTCATAAAAATGTCATTGAATAAGGGAAAAGTGGTAATGTACAGAAACACATAACATTTATAATTGCATACCATTCATATATTAATGTAATAATTTGAATAATGGTAATGCTTTAGAATTCAGCAAACAGTGAAAATATTTTGTTTTGAATTTAGTATTTGACCCAAAACATTATTGAAGCCGTAATATTAATATAAAACTATAAATGTAAATCTAAACCCCCACACTGTCTGTTCATACTTCAACATAAAGTGACTTTAGTGGACATAAATTGGTAAATTAGACAGTTAGAAACTTGAAAACCAGCTGATAAACATGCACTCATTCATTTCTACTGAAAACATTTAAAACAGCGAAAGTTTATAGTTATTATGACTGTGTATTTCCTTAAATTTAGAAACCAAAATCATATTTGGTAAACAGACAGATGACACAGATTCATTCAGATTTCCAGTGCTTTAATAGTTGAGGAACTCACCACCTTGACGGTCGTTGATCCTTTAAAGCTCAAACTTTCCACTTCACCTGAGTCGTTTGTGTTCATGAGTTGGGCTCATTTTTTAACAGTGCACTTCGCCTCGTCTCGGTTAACCACACACGATCTGGAACAAATCCTCAGCGCACACACAACACTTAACACTTGACCTTTAACTCAGCGAGAGGTACCACACACTACGAGTCACAGGCTATTAGAGAGGGATATAAATACTGAGAGGCAAGAAAGAGAGCAAGAGGAGAGAGAAGGAAGAGGGTAGCGAACATGTCCCTCCGCCTAATTCTTCTAACATTCAATCAGAGTTCTCTCTCTATTATCACACTATGGTAATTATGACAGTGATTATCTGCCAAAGATCGCGCCTTTCTTTGTGTTCTCCGTTCTCTCGAGCCCACTGCCTGCACATTAGCCGTTATAGACTTTCTGAATCAGATCATAAATTGGCATTAGTGCCTATAAGAAGCCTCAGTAGAGGAGAGATGAAAGCTCCTTCTGCTCTGTCTTTGTCGACTCCATTCATAGAGCCATGACCTTGCTATAACAAGTTGTCAATACAAATGAACTGGGAGAGGAGAAAAAGCAATTACAATCTCCCTTTAATCCCCAGCAGTTCCAAAAGTCACAGATTTAGCCTCACCTCAACTACTCAGTGAGTGTGTGTGTGTGTGTGTGTGTGTGAGAGAGAGAGAGCGAAAGTAAGAGTGTGTGCTAGTCCTAATCAGGATATAGTGAACAGGGATCAAGTCTCTCTTTCACTGATCAGGATAACATGTCTAATTAATCCAATCTCTTGCTCTTAAATCTCCATTCAAACTCAACGTGAGGAAGAGGAATCTTTGGAAAGCCTCAATTATTTTTATTTTTATTTTAAAGGAGGGACAAAACAGGTAGCGTGAGAGCGATTCAGCTGAAGAGAGAGAGGTGGTGAGCGGATGTGTGGAGTGACAGGACGGGAGAGGAGAGGTGGCGGCAGGTGGAGGGGTGGATTAGTTTCTACCTATCCCCAACCCTCAGCCAGAGGAATTAGGCTGGGAGGAGGGGAGGAGGGTGAGGAGGAAGAGGGCCGATAGTTTAAACAATCTGAAAGGAGCCCAGATAAGGAGCAGGGAGAGTGAGGAGCTGGGCGTGGAGGGAGATCGAGATGGGAGGGAGAAGTTAATTACCTGAGCAGAGGCCATGGAGGGAGAGGTGATTGGAATGAGGGAAGGAGAGAGATATCTCACATGGCTACCCTCCAGAGTCCCTGATGCATACAGAAACAGATTTTAAGGGGGAGGAGAGGGATGGGGAGGTTGTTTAAGTGGCCTCACAGTTCCTCCGAGACCACAGACAACACTGGAATATTAAACAGGAATCAAAGGGGCGACACTCGCCTCCCACAGAGAATCAGACATGCAGCAATAAACTGCATGAAGGAATGTTTTAGGCAGGAGCAGATCCAGGGCAGGGACCAGGGGGGCTATTGCACACGCGAAATCTAATTGGGCTTGAAAGTGCCCTTGTCTTTTCAAATTTGTTTTTTATAGCGTGGTCCCTTACTATCAATACTAACAAGTATATGACAATTTGGTAAGATCTTTTTTTTTTTTTTTTTTTTTTTTTTTAAAGTTCAAAATGTGCTTGAAAGAGGAACAATTTTCAAACTTTATTCATTGACGTGAGCTCAAAGCCATAGAGCTAACAGTCAACAAATAATGACTTAAATGTGAATCTAAACTGGGCAAACACTGAGCAACCTTAAAAAAGTTGTCAAATTTAACCTCACACTGTTGTTGTTGAGTAAATCATCGAGATGGAAAGCCCCACTGTATGCCTGACTTAACTCAATCAGGAATTGTACATTGTTGTTAGAAATATAATTGTCCTCTCTGTGTAAATTGTGGCCCCTTCATGGTCCTTGTTTTAGAAAAATCCTAGATCTGCCACTTTTTAGGTAAAGGTTGTTTTGACTTAAAGCCAGGTATTACTGTATAATAGATGTACTCTATGCACTTGAATAAACCTTTTTATAACTAGAAATATATGAAATATTCCTGATGTATTTGTTATGATCATATCAACCTTAATATAAACAGTGTGATCTCTTAAAGACTGGAGGAACAAGAGCCTCCGAGAGGAATGCAGGGATGGGGAGCATTAAAGGATACAAGAGGGAAAAAGTAAAAGCAGAGTCCCATTAATAGAGCAAACTTCAGAGCCAAATTACTGAGGCGCCGCAGAGATAGTGATCAGAGCAGGGCTGTGCACCCTGGGTCTGTTAACGCAGCACTCAGTGCATTTACATCACCATCATTACCGTCCTTATCATGAAAATCACTCAAAACTTCTCATGAAGCCCATACTAAAGCTGTAATGGAGTGCATTAGTTCACATGGTGAGAGGTGAGCGTTTGGTCAGGTCTAAAGTCGTCTCACAGAAAGGGGGGGACTCAAAAAGAATCTGCATTTTGGAACTACTATTCCTTTCAAACAAGGAAGTGGTAGAGCCTTGGCCCTCTATGATTGGTCCCTGCAGACCAGCCCCGCGGCTCATTCGCTGGCTGGACTGTAATTTTGTTAAGGGCATGGGTTGCTTCCTGTGCTGGCTAAACATATCTGTGTAAATGAGGTTTGGGATGCCTGGGGGGAGCGGTTTGGAGAGTTGGAGGAGGAGGGGGGGTCCTAGTAATGGAGCCAGTTGAACAGAGCACCGCAGGGAGACGGAAGGGGGGTGGTGGAGGAGGCTGAATAGGGAGGACAGGGACGTGGATTGAGGAAGCCAGGCAAGAGGTAATGGAGGTTAAATGAAGTGGAGATAGAGGGAGAAATACAGCGGCATCAAACTTGCATTACCTTTGATTAACGGACCTGGTTTGAGTTACCGCTCTAACATTTCCAGACGTCAAACAAAGTTGACCTGGCGAGCCGAGAGCCGTGTTCCTCGCTGACCTCCTGGGTCACCACCAGCCTAATGTCCCTCACAAAGCAGAACAAAAACAAACACAAGGCTCAAACTGCTTTGACTCAAAGGGGTGTAACGTGTCATTAACCTTAGTAGTGCTCAATAAAACCTTCAATCAAAACCTCTTCTCGTCCTTCAGCTGGAATATGGCCTGGTGCTGCTCGAGTAGATTTGATGTTCTTACAGGTTAAACTGTAGACTAGTTTCTGAGACACTGCTTAACCCTGAACGTTTTATGTTTGCTCACACAGCTGATCACATCACATCTCCTGCTCAAGTCTGAATTGCAGGGGCAACTCTACCCCATGGTCCATTCCAAATCCAATTACAGCCAAAACAGTGACAGTTAGCGGCCCAGGAGCCAGGTACCCTCCACTCCCCCAGTCCCCCAGGGCCAACACGCCCCTCTCTCCATCCCATCCGTCCCTCCCCAGGCTCCATTGAGTCCCTCACAGGCCTCTAATTCGATTGGTCAGCAGTTAACTCCATTACCGCTGAGCAGTCAGGCACTTGATGTTTTCAAGTTGTTGGCAGTAATTTGCTCCTATTAGCAGCTTTTACGGAGAATAAGGGTCGCGTGTAAACAGTGAACTAAGTAAGGTTTCAATGTCCAGCATGTGTGTGTTTCTGTGTATGCTCATGTGCATAAAAGGGTGTTTGTTTCAGAGGGAGATTCAATTTGAGGAATCAAATCTAATCAGAGGACACAGAAGTCTTAAAGGGCAGCGTGTTGAAGTGGGTGTCGGAGGGGCCTGAGTGGCTCGGATTACCCCAGAAGTGATGCAGTAATGGGAACTCAGGGGCTGATGTCTGGTGCATTGTAGTCAGGGAGGAAGGAGAGGAGGATGTAGATATGGGATATTTGAATAAAGTGAGTATAACTGCCACCCACAGTGTTATGTGACCGACTGTTGGAGAACTTAGTTGAATGTACAGCAAAAGTCTGTGTACATAAAAACATCAGGGGAAATAAAGCTGAGATAATTAAAACTGATGGATATACCATACATGACTTTTCTAGGAGAGTCCGGTGTTTGAGGGGCTTTTGCACTGTTACCTCAAACAAGGAGGTTAAGTTTTCACTCCAGTCTATTTGTTTGATTGATTGTTATCAGTATTACGTAAAAAACTAATAAATGGCTTTTCATCAAACTCTTTGGAAGAATGGAACATGGGCCAAGAAAGAACCCATAAAATGTTGGCGTAGATCTAACCAAAGGGACAGATAACCGATTTTTCTTTTTCTCGAGTGTTAACATTGTGAGATAAGGCTTAATTTACATTTTCACCAATTTCACAGTGATTGATGATCAAATCTGGCAAATTTAGGGGACTGATATCTATGAGTGTGACAAATGTATTGCAGGTTGATATAATTTTAGGGACTGGGTGTCATTCTAATACCTCCTTTATAAATAAGTCATACACGTGTTTTTTTAAACGTGGGTAAACCTGCTTAAAAGCAGATCGACTTCTTTCCTGTGGCCGGTAGAGGAGCAGCATCCGTATTTAAAAAGATAGTTACGTAGGATCAAAAACTACATTCGCCAAAATGAGCATACAGGTGAATCAACAACTTTCAACAAAAACTGAACATCAGAACTATCATGAAATGAGGATCAACTGCATAACTGATGTATTACACTGCTTCAGTTTTAGCTTGATACATTAAATTACCTGGGAAAAGAGTGTTTACATCTCAAAACGTGTCAATCATTTGTTTTAAACATATTGTTAAGTGTAAACTGGATCTTTTCTTAGGTGTTCCGAGTGTGGACTGTTTGGTCCAACATTATATTCAGGAAGATGGGGAACATAAAGCTGAGAGCAGAGGCAGCTACAGGTCTCCACAGGAAGCAATAATCTCACCGACGATAACAATCTGAGAGAGGGGAAGAGAGTGGATGGGGGGATGAGGGAAGCTGACAGTAGAAGATTCTTTTTCTTTTTTTTTATCTAGCTCCACTCGAGGAAGGTTATTTTTCCGACTTGACCTGGAGTCTAAACTTCTTGGATAGACCAGGGCTGGGAACAAGAAGCCTCTTTTCCTGAAACGTCCTCGCCGTCCATCTGCGGAAAATTGGGAATATCCCTCTGAATATGGTGACAAAACCCAATCAATCAGACTGAGGAAGAAAACTGCAGAGAGAAAGAAAAATAAAAGGAAATGCCTGGACTCTTGTTCTCATGTTAAATCAACCTTTTCCGTCCAATTTGTCTACCTCCCTTTCTCGTCTGCTCACCATTTGCAAGGGAAAAGGGGAGAGCTGTTTCCTGACATTCTTTCTTCAGACACAGAGTGTGGGGAAACGTGACGGAGAAGGACCGGGCTGCGCCAAGTGGAGAATGGCTGAGGGGGCCGAGGAGGGAAGGGGGCTTTTGGGACTGTGTCTTAGCATCTGTCTCTGAAGGGGACCTCTCCACCTGTCCGAGCTCACATTCCTACACATTCCTGGGATCTCATGGACAAAGCGTGGTGAGAGGGCCAGGAACTGACCTTGGCTCTGCCTGTCAACAGCAGATCGCTCTGATAGAAACTGCAAGGAACCCATACTCATTGATACAAGAAGATGCAAGAAAACCACGCTTATGACCAGACGAATGCATGTGCACACGCGCACACACACTAACACACACACACACACACACACAAACACACAGACCATTGTTTCCTTTTTTTAATTCAATGTGGAAACTAATCGTGGAATTCTTGGTTGGAGGCAGCATCTTTTTTAGATTTTTTTATTTTTGATCAACAGCAAATAGAGATTGATTCCACTCTCATGTCTAGTAAATGTTTAGCTACAGGTTACAGTTAGGTTAGCTTATCATAAAGACTGGAAGTGGGAGGAAATTGTTAGCCTGGTTCTGTCCAAATGTACACGTAATATTTTTTATTTGGTTTTAGACCAGAGCTTTAGATTTGTTGGTAGATGAATTTAGTTTCCCTGCCATTTCCAGTCTATTTTAACAGATATATTTAGTTATTGGCCGTATACGTTAGTGTAAGCATGAAATAGTGACAGAGAATGCAGGAAGTGTTGGATTCGAAGCTGTGCACGCTGAAGGAGGAAATTAGCCTTCGTTTCCGCTGAACTGCTGAAGTCATCCTGTGGGCATAATGTGTGTAATGTGTGTTTATAGCTGAAATAATTATTCCATTAGGTTGACTAATTGTTTATCTATCTGTAATTATTTTAAACAACAGATTCACCAAACATCCCAAATATTTTTTATTTTCGTCCTCTTCTCTCTTCTATCTCAGAAATAAATTTGCCTTCTGTACTTATCGTGGATCGTTGAGGGTTTAATATTTGGCTGAAGGAGATTATCATACGCCTTTTAATGACTTTCTGTTTTCTAAATCAAACCGTTAACAGATAAATTGCCACAATAATCAGTTGTTAAAAAAAAGAAAATTGTAGCTCTAACATGGTAATTGGATGATTGATCCACTGATTAGCCAGAGTTAGCAATGGCCATATTTGTACAGACAGTACAGTGTATTCAATTCAGAGGAGCAGGAAACTAAAGGCACAACAGGCTGCACCTCCTCGCAGTTGAATTTCCTGGGGCTGTCTATCATATTGCTGTCTGCCCACCTCGGTTTCATACCACTGAGCCGTGTAGCATTTCAGCTGTTAACAGAGTGGAGGGGCAGCAGTGAGAGGTGGGGCCGAGCGTGTGGAGGGTGCAGCAGCTCATGAATGGAGCTCATTCTCCCTGACTGGACTTCAAACAGGCCCTGCATCAATCAGTCAGGTGGAGGGCTGCGGCTGAGCCATGCCCGCCGGCCGTCAGCCCGGAGGTTTCAGATGCACCAAGCATGCCCTCTCACACACGACAGACTGACTGACACACTGACCAGGACTGAGCCAATTTCACTGCAGACACACACACACAGATATAGAGGAGAGCGCCTGTCTCACACACATACACATACATACACTCCTATGCCCAGGTCCTCTGTGATCCTGACACTATGCAACAGCTTGTACGGGCCAAGGCTGGATCACTGTCAACTTTCCTGCGAGGCACACACACACACACACACACACATCTCCGCTTCATCTCTTGTCTCAACTTTGTGTCAACCAGTTCTATATTTTCATGTGACTCCACCAGCATATCTTTGTATGATTAAGCGCTTAAAAAATCGTATTTATCTAGATCTGCCTGTCATGCAGCCCCTCAGCTGAGCCTCTCACTGAAACAGGCCCAGGCCTCCTTAAGAGGCCTCCTCCGGAGCTCACTTTCTCCTGATTGGCCGAACTTCCTGAGGCCTGTGGAGGGGCAGCGTACCGGCGCCTGTGAGCATTGTGGAGGTTCTGCAAGCAACTAGAATTAAATAACAGGACATTGTTGAAGGTTCAAAACTCTGCTACACGGACATGATTTGGACTTCCATAGGAACGTTGGGTTTTTATTAGTTATGTATATTTATTATTGCAGGAGGCACGACAATGACGCATCAATTCTGAGGCAGAAAGTACACTGTTTTTGTTTACAGCCAATCCACACTGGCGTCATCACAAAAAACTCTCAAATCTTTTTGACCTTCAAGACGACATCGTCATTAGTGTCTCCTACGTGTATGTCACCTCTTTTTCATCCTGATATATATTTTTGTGTCTGTAGCATGTTATCATCATTCGCTTACAGTGAATTAACTGTATGTTAACCTGCTTTCTTCTCACAAAACATCACACAGAGGTTTTGCCGGGAATCTTAATTGTGGCAATCGGGAGAAGTTCTGGAAAATGTCTAGGGCATCTGACTTGAACATTTGCATTCTCACATACAGCCCATGCTTGAAAGTATCTACTGTGAACTTTCTTGTATTTAAGCAGATCAGAACTCAACTAGAGAGCTTCTCTAACTTCCTTTTTCCTTCAATGCTAAAAATAATGCAACTTCAACAGCAACAATATTCCTAACAAATCATATACATTTACACACACATATGACAGAGTGGACAAACATACTACAGTATATCTGTGGATCAGGAAGCATCCTGGCAACCAGCCGTCCGCTCAGCCACGGCTGGCAGCTTGTTTGAGGTTGAGCTGACACAGTGGCAGAGCCTCGCAGTGTCTTTCTGTTTGTGCTGAAATTATGCGCGCTCTCTCTCTCTCTCTCTCTCTCTCAACCACCCTGCTCGCCCTGTGATCGCACTCCAGAGGTCATAGGGTCAGGTGCAAGACGTCGCCTCTGACACACACACACACACACACACACACACACACACACACACACACACACACACACACACACACACACACACACACACACACACACACACACACACACACACACACAATGGACCTCCATTCATAAGCCAAGGGAGGAGAGAAAGAAGAAGAACTGGACGAGCGTTCTCTCAGACATACGTCTCACTATCGCTCCATCTCTCCATCATTTCCCCTCTTGTGTGTGAGCAGCGAAGACAGAACAGATTCTTCCCACATCCTCCTGCCGCTTTAAGGCCCACTCTCAAACATACCCACTTGGCCACATCCCCATGCTCTACGTAACCAGGTTGCAGGTTGTGTGTGAACCACCATCAAAGAACAGTTTGCGGCTCAACATATTTTTAACAAACTCTGCCAGACTGCAATACATTCTTACGTCATGACAACACACAACATTTTCCTGAACAGCAGCTGATTCCAAAGCATCCATGTGTCACCTGCTGCCCTGTGTGAATTCAGCCTGATGCCACCGTCAGACTAAGGGAGGGGTTTGGGTGAGGGTGGTGGTGACGGGGGGGGGAAGCAAACCCTCAGGCTGAGGGGGTGAGAAGAGGGGAGTAGAGGACGGCGGTGGAGGGTGGTGCTGGTGGGTGTACAGGACTGGTGTTGATGGGTGGGGGGGACACAGCGAGGATTTAAATGGAGATTGACGCCCCAGGGGTAACCTGGCAACAGGCAGGAGCTGCTGTCAGATTAGGATCTGAAAGAGAGAGATAACCACTTTACTGCCTCCTGGACTCAGGAGGGCTAGAGGGCTGCAGCGTTCATCTCTGTGTGTGTGTGTGTGTGTGTGGGTGTGTGTGTGTGTGTGTGTGTGTGTGTGTGTGTGTGTGTGTGTGCTTAACCCGCAGTGCCATGCAGCAAGAGGCAGCTGCAGAGTTGTTGTAAAGACCTGGTTAAAATGCCACACAGCAAAGCACATTCATCCATCACTGACTGCATCACTTCAGTCTCTGAGACATTATGTATGAAGAAGACACCAACACAATATAAACATCTCATTTACAACCAGCAACAACAGAAACCTAACCATACATACAGATGTCTGTATATTTTATTTATTTTTCACGAGCGATCAAAAGAATTTGAATTTCATCATAGACAACAGACCACCAGCAGTCTGTATTTACATGACAATAGTCTGTCGGCGTCCTAACAACAGAGAAGACAAACAGCAACCTCTCCACACAGTGTGAAGGGGCAAAGATCATACTTGAAAAGACTGTTTGAAAAAATAAATACTTTCTGAATAGAGACGAGCCTCTGAGCACAATGATATGCAGTTGTATGAACGATGATGATTAATGTTCAGGCATTGGATTTCACTTGTTTAGACAGCCAGCCAGACATTACCATCAATATCCATGTGGTACATGAGTTTAGTGGTTCAGCGTTTTGGTCCAAACAATTATCTCGACAACTATTGCACAGATTTCCAAAACAGTTTGTGCATTCTTGGTCCCCAGAGGATCAACCCTGTATTTTTCTGAACTTTCATGTCGCAGTACTAGCAGGATTTCACATAAAATAATATCTTAAAAACTATTGAATGGGTGGAACAGATATCCACAGTGCAAAGAAATTGAACCCTAATAAAGCTGCTGATTCGCCCTGACTTAAGAAAATTGATCCATCCGGTTATTGATCAATAAACCACAACAAAATCGATAGGTCAGATGATGTATGAATGCAACAGGCTGATACAAAACAAACTTGCATCTGATGCCCAATACACTCACTAACTCTCTAGGTGAATCATAATAGAGTGTGGCTGTGTTTCTCTTTCTCAAACCATAGGATGAACAGCATCAAAATAATCATAAATAATTATTAAGGAGGGAAAAAACAGTGTCACAGAAATCATGACAGACAGACCCATAAATGAAAAATGTAGATACACAAACCCCAAAGCTGAGGACAGTTTCAAAGACACACACAAGCCCTGCACTCGGGGCCTGCTGCCTGGCAGATTGAGAGGGATTTGTTGGACGGCACGCGACTGTGTCATGGCAGCGCCTCCACCTCCTGTCAGCTGTGTTTGTGCAGTGACTGTGTGGAGCGTGGGGTGGTGGTGGGGGGTGTCTACAGAGGGGGACGGTCTCTGCATTGAAGAGCCAGAAGAAAAAAGAGCATGTAAATCTTTTCGACAAGGAAGAGGGCTGGAGAGAGAGAAAAGAGGGGGCACGGGCGAAAGTTGAAACAATCACTTTTTCTTTTGTGCAGGTGTTTTTGTGTGTGCACGTGTGTAAAAGAGAGCGGAGAGAATGGATGTGTTGTGTGGGGGGTGAATGACACAGACAGACTTAATGGCATTAACCAAATAAGCCGAGTTCAGATCTGCTTTCTCTTCTGGTTTAACTTTCGGATGATTTGCATTTGCCCTTTAGTGATTGCAAACCCTGAACAAGGTTTTATGTGTGTGTGAAGGAGATTGAGAGAGAGAGAGAGAGAGAGAGAGAGAGAGAGAGAGAGAGAGAGAGAGAGAGAGAGAGAGAGAGAGTCTGAGGTGAATATTTTATTGGCTACTTTTAATTCAGAATAGTTGCATTTTTTGTGATTTGAAATGTATGTAAAAACGTCTTTATATGTCTATATATTATATTAATGTTATCGCATTATAAAAAGCCTTAGTTTTTATGAGAGCCAAGAATAATCATCACTACAACAACAAAAATCAAGTCAGCTGCGGATGGTCAGTACGGAGTATTTTATTGTGGAAATATAAAACCTAATTTATGTTTAGACTATAATCAGAACTGTGAGTGTGGTCTCATGTCTCATGAGTCTTAAAAGCACATTTAGCAGTAGTGAATGACAGTTTTATCTCAGTGTATATTTATGTATGTGTGATTGTTTCTCTGTGTCTGTGTGTAACCTGATGCTATTAAATATGTATTTATAAAGGCATTTGTGTGATGATATTTCTCAAAGGACACTGTAGATATCTATTAACTGATTCACAGGCTCTATATGTACAGATACAAATTATTCTTATGTTGTATTTTATTAACACCATCTGTGGTGTTGTAAATCAAACACTTAAAATTTTTTGTAAAAACTTGCCAGCATCAAAGAAAACATTTGCCCATTTTCTTGCTCATTTGCCTTCAATAGATCCACAGTTGTTCTTTCATGATTTGTATTGAAGAATGAATTATTAAATTGTTCTTAACACAGAAACTCTTTTGCCTCAGCTGCACTTAAAAGTTGACATGACAAAAATCACAAAGCGAAAAAGCTACAACTGATTAAATGTAAAGTGCATTGTCTAAAAATACAGCTTTGAGGTTTAGTTCTGTTGGAGATAACTGTATCAGTATATTTTTAACCCTAACCCAATCAACGTTAAGAAGGTAAGTTATATTGATTTGACTCATAAATATATTCAATGATTTACAAATTTTAGAAAAAGCTGACACATTAAAGACAATAATATTTTACATTAATTTTGCTTCTGGATAATTATTTATATTTTGAGATTTCAACAGAAAAGCACAAATACCAGGTGGCATTAAGGTATTTGATGGTGAATTATTCAACACGGGCCAGGTAAGGAAGGTGCGGGCACGAAGAAGAGAGGATAAAAGAAAAAGACAGAGCCATCTCTGGTTCTCATTTCCAGTCCGTGGACATTACCGCTTCATTAGCAGGCAGCATGTGCTAAATATTATTCTGACTCTGATGGCTATCACACTCCTATGTAATGAGATACAGGCCCCCTGAACACACGTATCTCAGACGTTTTCTCTTCCCCTACGACACCTCCTGACCCTACGTTTACCTCTGGGCAAGTGCAACGTTGATGTGTCTGTGAGGGTGCACACGCAGCAGTACACTTGTGAATCGCAAACACCAGAGAAACAAAGTGAAAAGAACAGGAGAAATGGAGGGAAAACAAGGGGGGAGAGAATGATACAGATCCCTAAAACTTGAATGCATGTCATGGGCTGGGCTAATATGTCTCCCTCCCTGCGATAGCCAGATCTCATTTCAGTTCCAGGACTTTAGGACCTCACTCTCCACTCTCATCTCCCTCCGGCCGATTTAGAGAATTATTCAAATGAAGAAGAAACTTTGTCCGATAAAGACCCTCAGATGTTCTTTTAAGGACCTTTGAAGGTTGCAGATGGAAAGGGGATTCCTCTAGAGTCATTCCCTCATTAAGAATGATAATTGAGATCTGGATGTGTTTGATATACACCATTAAACTAAAGGTCTGAGCCGGTTACAGAGGGAGAGAACAGTCGAGTTCAGGGCAATGGAAATTTTCCACTGAGGAAAACCTCCTGCGTATTTTAAATAATTCGTCACACGGTTCAGGCTCAACTCTGCTGCTATACAACAAAGCAAGACCATATACAGTAAATCTGTGTCGTTACTGCAGCACACACACACACACACACACACACACACACACACACACACACACACACACACACACACACACACACACACACACACACACACACACACACACACACACACACACACACACACACACACACACACACACACACACACACAAAGACTAACCAATCTTAATTACTACTACCCCCTAGAGGTACACAGCTCAGTATAGGAATATCTTCAAGACAAAAAGGAGGAAACGTTGATAAAGTATTTATTTTTTTTATGTATGGGACACTAAACAACTTGTAAATAAAAAGAAAGACCTGACTCAAAAAAAAATCAGAAGAGAAAAATCAATTGAATCTAACAGTTTGAAGTAAAGAGAGCAAAGACAACGCAGGTATTTTCATAATAAAAAGCCATATATATAAACTAGGGTGTCCACATGTTATTGTTGAAGTTATACATGAAAAACATGGTGGTATTGCAATTGTATGGGAGGATCTGGTGCCAACAGGATGAGGGTCACAATATAATGATGAGTACTATGAGTGCGTAGGAGCTGAACTCTAGTTTCAGTGCATGATCAGGCTATTTATGGGATATTGCAGTTAGGCAATATGACTTCCCAATCGCATCCTGGGTTAGAGATAAAAGCCAATCAGAACTCAGAGGGCTGATAAAGGCCAATCAGAGCAGTACAAAGAGATAAGAGAAGCAGACCGGGCCCTGCAGGAGATGAGCTTGGACCTCAGAGCCACGCAAACCACATGCAAAATACACACGCTCACAAATGCACACACACATACACAGTCTTGTCTCCATGACATAGGAGATTAAGTTGACTAACATTAATTGTAAACCTAACCTTAACCATAACAAACTTTTAAAACACCTTCGCCTTAAAATAATGATTTGCATTATGAGGTGCTTTTCAACAGTTGTTTTCTCTCCAGTTCATTGCTTTTTCTGTACGTGATTTATTGTCTACTTTGCAAGTAAGGTACATCTAGTGCCTAGAGTCATATCTGTTCTTTTAAACTTTTAATTAAGGTTTTATGCAGCGACCAAGAGCAGCACTCTTAATTTTGTGTTGTTTTGTACAACAACAATAAAAGTATTATATTCTATCGTAATTGTAAATATTTTTCAAATTATTTTTATTCAGAATATAAAAGTTCTGTTGAAAATCAGTGTTGAGAATTTAAATATTTTCTGAACATTAAAACATGCCAAGACACATCATTTTTTTTCAGGTTTGGGATTTAATTGTCTTTCAACAGTTTTCTTAATATTCAGTCTCGCAGCACACATAAAAAGTTGTTGTGAAAAGAATCACTTGAACTGTGTTATCCCAAACTCATCAAACTAGTTGTCTTTCATCTTTAAATCTGATTAAAGGTCCTACCCTGCAAAGTCCTGATGGCCTTAACATCAAACAGATGTAAATCTGGATAGAGAATATTGATATTCAGATTTTAAATATTGTTGTTGTTGATTGTCCATCAAAGTTTGTGACCACTGTTGTATGTGTTTGGAAAAGCAGAAACAACAAAATCCTCACATTTATACCATGACTTTGCCAAATGCAGTTTCTCATTCAGTTTCTATTCCACTGCCTGATGCTGGAGCAAACTGACAAAAAAGCATGTTTTCTTTGGAAAATGATTCATATATTCAAAGTATCTCAAATACCCCAGACTGCTAAATCCATCTCTGTTAAAACTTTGTCAGTCAACTGAAAAATGTAAGTAGGGTGTAATAGACTGGTTACCTGTTGTGTGTGACGTTTACAATGCAAGTAATTCAAACACACACATGGCAATGTTCAGTAATCTTTCTTTCTTTCTTTCTTGCTAAGTACAGTATATCTGAAGAGAATGGACTAAAGGGCGACATCAGGGTGGAGGAGAACACTTGAAAGACCTTCAAAACTCTCCTCTGAGGAAAATGAAAGCTCGGCCAGAAAGAGATCACAGGCTGCAATTACAACAGCGTGTAGTGGTGATGGAGGCGATAACGCGTACTCTCGGGCGAACACAAAGCTGGCACTCTGAACCTCAGCTCACCCCGTCCTCCTCCACCTCGAGCCCAAAGCGGCTGAACAGAGGACTTTGACTCCTTCCCTTGGGTCAGGTGAAGGTCAAGTACAGGAAGGAGCTGGGAAGTGCACGACACAATCAGAACTTCTCATCTAATGGTAAGCCTGCTTCATTTTTCAGGGTGTGTTTTTTTGTCTTTCCATTTTAGTTAATTTTTTCTGCATTTCTTGTGGCTGAGACTTTTGGCAAAGGTTTTTCATGCAGGCGTGTACTGCACAGTAAGTCACCCCTGTCGAAGGAAAACTTTGTAGCATGAGGAGAAGCATCTGGGATGCTTTAAAATGCTAAACTGAGATCGGTGAAAACTAGATGGTGCAAAAGCAGATTTGAAATTTAATCAAAATGAGACACGAATCAAAAACTAAAATGTCCACTCTACAAGGCAAAGTTCCCATAACTTTCCACTCTTCAAGTTGCAAAATGCACAACAAAGAAGAGTTATATAAATCTTGATAAATAAAATAAATAAACTTGTGTGTCTAATGCAGTGCAAAGATAAATTAAAAAAACTCCTATTTTTTTATTTATGAAAAGTTATGCTTAGTCTCAGTTATTGTCACCCCAAACAATTAGAGTCCATCATGGCAAGATCGCTCCTCAAATTCTTTTTGTTTAAATCCCCCTTGCCTATTAGATATTTTTATCTGTGTATATTATTATTCTTCGCTGCCTTTGCTTGCACGTTACTATGTTTTTTTAATGTTTTGACAGGACAGTGTATCAAATGGTTCTTGTATGTCTGTAAGCACAAGCTTGATATAAACAAAACAGGGATGTAGTGCTACTACTGTTCACACATGATACTTTGAAATAAAGCATCTCACCTCATACATCACAATACATACTGTATATACAGTATTCCTGCCTGTGCACACACACAAACACACACATCCATGTACACACATTCTCAATTCACCTCCCTCTCACCCCTCTTCCCTGGGTGGGAATCCATTTCCGTCTCCTGATACATAAATAAATAAAGGGGTATATAGTGCCCCAGGACTGGGATGGAAGAGACAGAGTGTTAAAGCGAGAGAGAGAGAGAGAGAGAGAGAGAGAGAGAGAGAGAGAGAGAGAGAGAGAGAGAGAGAGAGAGAGAAAGAATGGTGGTGAAGAGATGAAGGAATAAGACGAGGATGAGGAGGAGGAGGAAGAGGAGGACGGGGGGTTGTAATTGTTTCCTAGCTCAGGGAAGTTCAGTCCCGATGCAACGGGGCCGGTTCTCCCAGTGGAGTCCACCTCCCCTCTCTCCCAGACACAAGAGGGAGGCCTCAATCAACCACATGAGCCACAGAACATGACCTGGCAAGTTCAGCAGGAAAAGAGGGGAGGAGGACAGAGTTGGTGTGAATTGATTGAATTACACCCGGCCAAAAAACACCATATGTGGGGCTGAAAGTGGAGAAACTGTCAGACTTTGGTTAATAATGACTCCAAACACTGTTATGACTGCTTAGTTACCATTTAAGTGACACTATTAACATTATAAAACCAGAGTCTGAGAAAGTACTACATATCTGCGTGAGCTGGATGCAGTCTTCTAGAAAGAAAGAATTAAGAGGGTAAATAAGGTTAATTGAGTTTGTTTTGTTTGTTATCTAATGATGGGAGAGCAAAATAAAGTTATGCCTGTCAGGTAGTGAAGGAGAGAAGTGAAGCAACAACATCTGCATTTGTCTTCTGGGGATCATATATCCTTTTCTTTCACCCCACCCCTCACTTCTCCATAGAGGAGACTAATAGCTCAAAGCACCAAAAATAATTAGGCTTCCAAATTTATTCATCTAATTTAAAATGGCCATCCGCGCGCGAGCATTGTGCGTACAGGGGTTGCTCGTGCTAATTCTAGCTGTAAGTGTTGTTTATTGTCGTATCTCTCACAGTCGTATCAGTGTGGGCAACAGAGGCTTCACCCGCCAATCATAAACAAGCCGTCAGCTACATTAATTACCCAAGACATCCACTACAACTGTACCAAACCAGCAGCCAGACAGCACTCAACTAAAAGACTGCACCGTAGTCCACATAAATATAAAAAAATATTGAGTTATAGGTTTTAATGTTTGTTTGGTAATATGAACTGCATTTCTTGTTGAATGTTTTGTCAACACTGATCAAGCTGGGACTTTACAGTAGGACCATCCCAGTGGCAATGGGAGAAGAGGAGCCGCGGTACTGTGGTCCAGCTGATACATGTGCTTGAGTAAGTATCAGCTGTCGTTTCACCCCATTTTATATAAAAAAAATAATTTAAAGCAAACTTATTGGAAAAATTAACACTTGAACAGCTTGACAAGAACTTAAATGACATAAACAGCATAACTGTTTTGAACCTCATTTATTGCCTAACCTGGCATATGTTTTGGGAGATTTGTGAAACGTGACTTTGCTGTGTATGTATAACACAGTATGGTTGCTACCAGGATTTCCACACACGTACTGTTCAACTGTTTTTCACGTGAATACACATGAAGTTAACTTTTCACTATGACTCATAAATGAAGCGGTTGACGCTTACTTTGACTTTTTTAGTTTGCCACAGAGGGGCGATCAGGACATTTTGGTTTCACTTTTGGGGAGCAGTCATGCAGTCCATCTTTATACACAGTCCAAGATGCTAACAGAGGCAAGCTAGGCAAACCAGTTTCTAAAATCTACATGAAAATGAAGGGTTTGATGGGTCAACCTGAATAGCCAATGCTAAGTAGATAAAAACAACAAAGTTTTGCTGACTTTACAAGGCTATGGCGTGAATGTGAATATAATGATGGAGGATGACAGTGTGTCACCTTTCAACAGTCGCTTGTGCAATACAGAGTTGCATTGCGCATCATCTATTTTGGCACATAAAAAAACCTCTTAATATAAATCTATTGTCGAGTGTCTTCGTCTATTTGAGGTAAGTGAGTCCACCAGTCAGACCAGTTCTGATCCCAACCAAGCACCAACAACAGACAACACACTCGCACACATGATGCATTTGCTTGAGGCAATATTTTTATACAGGAACATCAAGACCACATGAAGGATCCTCTTATTAAAACTGCAGCATCAAACACCTCCAAGTTCTCCACAGGATAACACCACAGTACCATCTAAGAGGTCAGTAAAGTAAAATGGATGTATGCAGCATGTCTTATCACTGACTAATGAAAGGACAAACTTTGCCAAGGAGTTGAATCTGCAGTGCCAGGCAACATTAGTGGGGGAGTGAACCAGTCCTGTCAAAAAGTGGGCCATTCAAACATTTTTTTGTCATGTGAGATTTGAGAAAATCCAGAGCACCAGTCATCCCCAAATCTACAGCATCAGTGGGATATTGGGGTTTGAATGTAATTACTCTTTGACCACTTAGTTCAGGCTGTCACTGCTAAGGTCACATGAATAAGGCTCCATATTTGTCTCCAATCGAGCTACTAATCTGAAAGATCTAAGAGCCTGAATCAATCCTCCATTCTGCTTCTATTGATCTCATCTCCTCCGTCTACCAGTTTCACTGCCGCTTTTTCATCTCCGTCTCCTCCCCAGCATGCTCTTTGCAGTAATGGATACTGAAGATGTCAGGCAGATTTAACACTTATTGCTTATTTAAAACGGCCTCTGACCCACACACAATACCCTCCACCATATCCCTCCAGACATGCCTAAAAAAAGAAAGAGCAGTGCGTCTCACTGGGCGCAGTGAGCGTTAAAGGGCTGTCACTCTTATTGTTGCAGTAGCCATGAAATGATCAAGCCAGGCTAATGGCTGCCTTATCTCTGCAGCAGGCTTAATAAAGGCTGTTCAAAGCCTGCTTCTCCAGGTGGGAGTTATGTCATTAAGCCTCAATATTACACCTAAACTAACCATATGGCCTGAGTAGAGAGTGAGATACTGAAATGTTTTCAAAGCCCTGAGGCCTGGACCAGCGGATCAAAGCAGAAAAAACCTGATTGTAAATGTCTACATGTGTCCGTTCCTCCTGTTTTAGCAATTATGAGCACACTTACTTATAATGTGTACAGTCATTTAAGCTCACGTTGATTCGAACCTCGCCTGCAGTTATTTTCACAAGTAGTGGAATTGCTTCAATTTCTTTAATCATATTCTAATTGTTAAAATTGCACACAGCCAAACTGCCGTGTTTCATTCATATTTATAGAGAAGAAACACAACTCTCTCGGTGGTGGGGCCGTCCACGCTAAATGAACAGGGGGAGCAAAAGGGAAGTGAACTGAGTGTAAGCTGACGACATCTCTAACACAGTCCAAGACTATACAAGAGGGATGTAAGGGGTAAAATAGATCAAGGGCTAAGAAATAAATAGTGGGTGGATAAAGATTCTAAATAAGATTGTTTCTTAAAAAGGGCTAAGGGGTAGGGAGAAGGGGTGAAATGGGATTGGGCCTTAGGTGTTACCTTCAGATTGCTAAATTAAGAATGAATCCAGCAAATAGTCTAGAACTATAATTAGTCACCTGATATTTAAGATGTGTTGCCTATAAAGTTCGAGACAAACAATCGCTGAAATCTATAAAAAGAAAATCTATAAATCTATAAAAATCACACATTAATATTAACAGCCAGTAAGGAGCATCAAGCGTATGAGTAAATACACTAAACAACATACGGATTGACTCAGTACAAGGAGATTTGAGTCACGGCTCGGAGATCTGACAGTATGTGATCATCCAAATCCATTTTTATACCCAAAAAGCAGCAACTGGAAGCTTGCACTATATACAGATTACAACACAAACTGGATTTTAAAAAGTAGAGATTGGGTGAGTTCCTGGAAGGAGAGCCATGCCTACAAAGATGACAATGAATTTGGACAGAGTTAAACATCAGGTAAATATATTTAGTTTTCTCCCTTTAGATAAGTAAATTACTAACAAACATGAAACATGTTTGAAAAAGCCTTTATGAGAACAAATGGCAGCGTCTGGTATCAAACAATACGTAATTATATTTGTCATCCGCGCATCCATCTATTATGGATACGGCTAATCCAATAAGAGTCACAGGTGCTGGAGCCAATCCTGCTGACATTGGGCGAAAGGTGGGGCACAACCATTCACACTCACATTCACACATACAGTCAACTCGTAATCATCATTTAACCTAACTCCAATCTGTATGTCTTTGGATTGTGGGAGATATCCGGAGAAGAACCACATAGACACAGGAAGAACATACACACTCCACAGAGAGAGACTCTGGCCAAACCAGGATTCAACAAAAACAGGATTTGAGGGCGACAGCGCTAACCACTGCTCCACCATGTCATTACTTCTATTTGTTAGCAGGATCAGTGTGTAAAGACTCTTAGGCCCAATCCCATTTCACCCCTTCTCCCTAGCCCTTGTTTTCGAGGGTTATCTTGTCCCCTTAATCAGAGTTACAAGGGTTAGTGGTTAAAATCTTCCCCTAAGAATTGGGACAGCACTTCGTGGGGTGTGACATTAAATAATGAGAAACGATATTAAACTAAGATATTACAATTATTATCGTAATTTTTAAATCCTTATTAATGTAGAAAATAGAAAATTTGTGGGCCTCTCTATCATCTTGCCAGTGTTTCACAAGGCATTCTGGGAAATTCTCCGAGCCCCCCGGTTTCAAGTGTGGGTCTAAAAAATCTCAGTTTCAAGGGCTGAATAGCCCGAACACTTGGACCTACCCCTCCATCCCAACTAGGACGGGGACATACTACTCCTACTCTCGAACGGGCAAAACGGAGGGGAAGGGCTAAGGGCTAAGGGGTAGGGAGAAGGGGTGAAATGGGATTGGGCCTTAGGTGTTACCTTCAGATTGCTATGGTCAAAATGAATCAGGCAAATAGTCAAGAGCTATAATTTGTCACCTGATATTAAAGATTTAAATAAAGAGTTACCAAATGAACAAACAAGAGAAGAGGAGGAGGGTGAGGATAGATCACACTGAGAAGAGGAGGAAGATGAGAGGAATAGAGGAACCACATTCGTGTTTGAAAACCGTTTTGGTTCATTAGGATGAAGAGGAAAGAAAATGATTAACAAAGGGAAGATAATAGATAAGTGAACCAAGATGTGCTTTCAATCAGCTAATCCTTTCCATATGAAATGATGAAATCTGTTCACTGAGGCTTCAAATCAACCACATATTCAAACAAACACTGTGATGATGAAGATTAAAGCAGAAACTATAGAGCAGTGGATGGTTCAGGCATTAACATGAAAAAACACACACTGCAAAATAAAAAAATTCAACACAGCAGGGTTAAATATAATTGTGGTGACGTGTAATCTCCAAAATAGAGGATGAGGGACAAGCTTCAGAGTCAGTGCGGGTGTTTACAGAAAACTCACACAGTAACAAAGAGCATGTCTGTTGTGTTTTCAAATACATAAGTGTTGCACAAGAGTCAGTCATCGTGAACGTTAGTGTTCATGGATCAGATCCAGATATGGGGGTTTTGGTGAACTCCCTATTCTCACCTTTATCACTTTCTGCTGAAGGTTGAATGAGATCATTTTATAAAATTATATTTAATTTACATGATTTAATTCGACATTCAGGGGGCAAAACCAGGAATATTTTCCCTCTTCCCTTAACTTGGAGAGATTTTCAATGATTTCTCCGGAAAAATGCAGGGATATTGATGAAAAAATATATATGAAGTAATATTTAGGAGAATAATATTTATGAGTTTGTGTAATTTGGGTACAGATCCAAATAAAATTCCAGATCTCGTGAATTTAAATGTGGCTTCATAAGGGAGCTGTTGGGCCTTGGTGGAGGTATGAACTCTACTGAGGGCAATTTGACATAATTATGCCGTCTAAATATACAATCATCAATCAAGTTACGGTTTCAAGTTATGAATTATCTCAACAACAAAAAAAGTCCTTTCTTCAGATTTATTTTGTTGTGTAACTTGGTGGATTTACTTGTTGTGGTCTGAGTTTGTTTCAGAGTTTCTCTGTTGCCTTCTCTTTTCATCACCCCTCATTATTGCAGTGCGATAACTCTCCTCCTCGCTGTCTGGATCACAGATCAAATCAAAGTTCTGCTCAGCACGCCAATGATAAAGCAATGCGTCAACTTCAACAACATCCCTCACCTCTGGTCTATCTTCCTTTATTTGCTTGACACCAGCTTGTACTTTTATGATTGGAACATATTTTATAGAAAAAACTGGAACAGAAAAGAGGAGGCCAGGGACAAGAAGAGATCCAGTTACATGCTCGTACTACTGTCTGGGCAAATCGGAAGCATTCAAGACATATAACCCCTGTCCAGATATCGCTGATTAAATAATGCAGTCATAATAATCGAAGCAGCATTTCCATTTACACACACACACACACACACACACACACACACACACACACACACACACACACACACACACACACACACACACACACACACACAGGGTCTGTCCGTCCTGTCTCCCCATTTCCCAAACAGTCTGCCTGACTTCTTCAAATGCAGAGACGGAAAAGGAAAAGGAGAAAAATAAATAAATCTTCAATTTTAATGGCTCATTTCCGTGGGACACTACCCCTCAAGCCTTGGGCCTGACATCAGTAAAGAGACAACCCCTCAACCCCCATCCCTCCATTAAATCTTCCCATCCACCCTCTCTGTGTCCAGGAGTAGGAGGCAGCAGTATGTCTAATCAGATTTCTCAGTTTGGTCGTCCTCTCCGGAGAGCAGACAGACAGTCCGACATGCTGGTGGCAGGGCAGGGGAAACCTCCGACCCAAACAGACTGAATTCATGATTAGTTTTCTGTTTGTCTGCTCATGTGTTTATTTGTATGTGTGTCAGTGGAAAATTAACTGTGAGATTATAAACAATGCATTCGTTGAAGGATAGAAAACTTGCAGAGAGTCAATAGATGGTGCATTAATAGAAGTAAAAGTTGTATTTTCAGCCTCCAAATTGTATCTGTAATTTCCGTCAGATTAATACTAGTGTAGGCATAATTGGACATATAATTAAAAAGTTTAAAAATAACTTAGCACATTTGTTAACTGATTATCACTGAAATTACTACTAATAACAAATGATGAACAAATAAAGAATGGAGAGAGAAAAAGCTGAGAGTTTTGTAAACAAATAAAACTTCATTTCATGTTGACATATTTAATAGAACAGCTGATTACACTTCACAAAACAACTAATCACTGTATATCTGTCATCTCATTTCAAAGAGATGCAGAAAAAAAAGGAATGCTGCAGTTTTTCCCATTCATTCGTCAGTTGTATCTTTAAATGAAATAAGTCTTTGTTGTTACAGCCTAAACAAATACTGTATTTTTGAAACAGTTACTGATGAATCGACACGACTGAGGAGCACTGGTACATCCTATGGAGTTGTAATATAATGAACCGGTAATTTAATGCCCGTAAATACAGATGTGACATTACATAGAGAAAGAGGAAAAGGGGATTTTTTTATGTTTTGCGTTATCAGTCACTGCATCTGCCATTCACTGGGTCACCCTCCACTGGTCCCCGCTCCTCTGTTGTCTCTTCGCCGCTCTGTGCCTCCAATGATCTTATGTACACACACCTGACGATTACTATGCAGCGATGAAGCCGTGAAAAAGAGAAGCAAGGGACAGAAGAAAAACAGCAGGAGAGAAAGGGCTGATGGGAATCTTCCCGGCACAGTAAACACCACATGCAATAATCTATCAGACCTTTGACAACATGAGGCAAGAGCGGAAAACAAATGAAGACAGGGAGAGACGACAGAGCAGAAATAACCTATACTGATAATATGGTCAATGAAAACATGTTAATAAAAGCAATAAAGCTTTACATAAATTGTACATTTTATTATAAATCAATTTAACTGCAGGCGATTCTTTACTGTCACTGGTGTGACACCAGCTAAAGGTGTAATATTGTTTCACAGAATGCTTATGCATGTGTGTATACGTCAGTCAAGCTGGTTTCTAATTAAGAGTTGCTGTGCAAGGTTAGCGATTGTTGCTAAGGAGGAAAATCCCTATCAGCCGGCCCATTTTCATATGAATGAGCTCCTTTAATTAAACCGGAGAGCTAATGAGAGCCTATATCAAAATAATAGAATGTCTTACCAGCGTTGTACGAAGTGAACAAAAAAAACTAAAAGATGACATATAGGACGAAAAAGAGCTGAGGAGAGTGAGAGAGAGAGACGAGCGCCGTGAAAGGCAGGGAGATTAACTGGTTCTTAGCAGAAAACAGATATCTGTTGTCTTTGAACCTGTAATGTTATTTCTGCGCCGACAGAAGTTCAAAGAATCTGAGAGCCGAGATTGAGTTAGACTTTGGTGCACAAAAGGAACGAGCGGGAGAAAGAGAGAATAAATGTCGACTTGCATGTTCAAAGTCTTGTGTTTGTGTGTGTGTGTGTGTGTGTGTAAGAGAGCGAGAGAAACGCAAGAAGTAGATCTCAGATGAAGGGCAGAAAAAGAACTCTCCTCCATTGTTGGGAGTCTGTGTATTTGTGTGTGTGTGTGTGTGTGGGGGTGTGTGTGTGTGTGTGTGTGTGTGTGGTTGTCAGACTTGCACCACGTATCCTTGTGTGCTTGCTATAATTTCTCCATTTGAAGGTTAATTAACGCTTGGAGTGAAAGCTACAGGACTGCGAATCAAAGACAGTAAACAGTCTTCCAGCTGCCTCAGGGGATTATTAGAAAAATAAATGAAAGCTGCACAAAACAATTAAAAATTATTTGAAATGTGAACTTTGAGAAGTAGTTTTCCCTCCACTTTTCTGTGATAACGTTACAGCGATCTGGTACACGTGAAAAAAAATCACAGCCCACAAACATGGAAGCTTCAACTGCAGTAATGTATAAATTATGTTTTGTTTGCGTTTACATGATGAATCCATATGGTTGGTACAAAATTAAATAACTGTCCCTTTTAAATATTGAAATAAACTAAATGGAGATATAACATGAACTGCATATGTCACTTTAAACAGCAAACAAAAGATTATTGCAGCAGCCAGTGGCAAACGACAATAACAGTTAAAGCTCCTTGAAAGAAGCAGAGGAAGTTGGAAAGTGTGTGTGTGTCTGTCTGTGTGTGCGTGTGAGTGTGTGTGTGTGTGTGTGTGTGTGTGTGTGTGTGTGTGTGTGTGTGTGTGTGTGTGTGTGTGTGTGTGTGTGTGTGTGTGTGTGTGTGTGTGTGTGTGTGTGTGTGTGTGTGTGTGTGTGTGTGTGTGTGTGCGTGCGTGCGTGCGTGCGTGTGTGTGTGTGTGTGTGTGAGTGTGTTGTTAGTGGTTTTGCGAGGGCTCTGTATGTATTTGATTTGGGGCTGTGCCGTGTGCATGTCTTCACCCTCAATCTGGCAAACCAGAGGGATATGAGCTAATTAAGGAGGAAGACAACCAAAGGGGTAAGACAGGGAAGAAATCAAATTAAAGGCAGGAGGGGATTAGAGGCAGAGGCAAAGTACTTTCTGCTTTCTGCTGGAGTTCAGCTCAAACATTTGGAAAGAGAGAGGACGAAACAAAGTGAAGAGAATAAAAAGTTCAAGAGACATTTGCCAAAACTGATTTGGTTATTTCAGACCGCGTTTGCATCAAATGACCCCCCCCCCCCTCCACCACCACCACCACCACATTTTCATGTGTTCTTTTTTTGTCTTTCCGTCCATTTCTCTCCGTCTTTGTCTCTTTTCCTTCTCCCTTCAGTTCCCTCAGAGGACCTGTCCCTGCCCCAGCCCTGCAGTTCCAATCTGATGGGCATAGCGCCACTGTTTTCATAAACACAGTTTTTGGAGGGCCAGCATACATACATAAACAGCAGCACCACAGGCTGCAGTGTCAGATCTCCTCTAAACCTCCGTCACTCACTCTGCTCTTCTAAAAGCCCCATCAGCCAGTGTTTGGGCCAGTCTGACAGTGCCAGGCTTTTCAGACGTGTCCCAGACAGAACCAGAGCCATGTTTGGGTCCCTCCCCCCCACAGGCACACAGCTCCGTGGCCCGTCAGAACGCCATTGTCCCCGCCTGTCAGTCCAGGATTAACTCTGTATACACACTGACCCATTACAGAACACACAGAGTCGACCTCAGGGCACAATAAATATCCCTTTAATCTGATAACCTCTCGCTTGCTTAAAAAAGTAAGTTATTTAGAGGCTTTTGAGGGTTTGAAATGCTACGTTAGCGGATTATTAAATCTGTAAACAGTTTTCACTGAAAGTTCAAGAGCCGTTAGTGGTTTCCTCAAACTAAGATTATGAGTTTCTTAATGTTCTTTTGGTTTTTTCTTTCGTACCAAAAATCCTCCACATGGAAGAGCAGGAGCAGTCGAAGACATTTAAAGAAACCTATCCACAGTCTTAACAATAACAGCCAACAATAATAGAAGTTCAGACTCCAGGGATACATGTTGTCAGATGACTGGTCCATCAATGACGCATGTTTCACCTAATGGAGATTATTAGAGATGGTGTCTTTTTGTTTGTTATTTACAGCTCAAATTTTACTTTTTGGGTTCAATCTCAGCTCCTTCACACCCTCCTGCGCTGCTGAGTAAAGAACTGTCTGAAGGTTTGGCAGGACGTGTTTTACCAACATTTTAGATTTTAAGATTTATTTGCACCAACAACAACAGTTAGAAAACTCAAATACTGTACTTCTATAGTAAATTATACTTTTTTTGGTTCAAAATATTAGTATTTAAATGTTATGCTATTTGATCATTCTACTCAAAAAAAATTCTATGGGACATAATAATTTTAATTGCCATTTGCTTGACTGACACTTCTTTAAAAATGGAAATTGTTCATATAAAAACTCGAACAAAAACAGGGACAATATGGTAGAGCAGAAAACTTGACTACACCTTCACCAGCTTCAACAACAAAATGCTTCTTTTATGCATTAATAACAATAACCTAATGACAAGCATATAATAATATAGTTAAAAGAGAGTACTTTTAATTTCAATACTTCTAAGTAGCTTTTTCTTCATACTACTTGCGTACAGGTATTCTTGCACACTTTCAGTGCAATCAATCAATCAATCAAATTTTATTTTTATAGCCCATATTCACAAATCACAATTTATCTCATAGAGCTTTGACATGGTGCGAAAATATTACTTTTTAAGAATTTCTATTTATAATATATTTTACAGCATTTGATTGATACTTGTTTTTTTAAAGTGACACAAAGACATAAAATATCAAAATAAATATATAAATATTATATGAAAAAAAGAAAGACGTTCCCATTTCAGACTCTAAGATATGTTCCTGTTACACAGCTCCAAATCATCATCAACACTTTTTGGGCTAATGTGGACCGAAAAATCGAACGTCTTTCAGACTGTGTGACACATAAGGAGTGAGTTAGGACTGGTCTCTTTGTTTAGTCCCATCATGTTTGGTGACTAATACAATAAACATCACATCTACCTCGAGGTCTCAGCGGGTCAAACGGACTCCCCAAGGCCCCCCCTTTTAGACATTTCATGAGATGGTATAACAAGCATGACATCCCAAGAATAGATGACATGTTTTTGACATCTTTCACAAGGTTATGCAGAGTGGAAGTGGGTTTTCACATGACCCCACACATCACGGACCCCACTGGGCAAGACGTTAGCTGATGAACCGGACCACCAGCTTTTATCCCTCCTCCCTGAAGCTTTAAGTCTCCTCAGCAGTAACACAATGCTCAAAAGGGAACAGCTTCAGGCCTTTCCTTCAAATTCATTACTGTGCTGTTTTAACATAATCAATGGGGACTACATTGCCTACACAAGAGTTCAAACCAAAATACTGGTTTAAAAACAGTTTTGATGATGGCAACAGTGGTGGCACAGTATACAATGAAAGTTTGCTTGACAAAAATGCTGATTAGGAGAGAGAGGTACCCTGGTTCCATCCCCCTGGCACCCTCAAAGGATAATTGATATCTTATTTTATATTTTTGTAAAGAATTTCAACAGGTCCAGTAAACCATGCAATGTGCTATCATGGATGTGTTTTTATTTGCTTATTCACCATCTTTCCTCCTGATCTTTTTCTGAATAAGAGAACATATCATAATAGTTGCAGTCTAATTCAAACATATGGTTCACTCGTTGCTGAAGTATATTAATTGTTTGTTGTTTGACTCTAAACATACATGATCAGCAGAGAGGAGTCAGTAATGTCATTAAAAAAAGATGCATGTAAGAAGGATGGATAATGAAGGGAGGGTATTGGAGAAAAGTGATTTTTTTTCCCTTTGTTTACTTAACTGCAGTCCAGATGTGTTGATGTGCACCTCTGTCCCCCCTCCACTGTATGTAAGGTGAATGAGAGACAACATGGCACGGACAGGTGCACAGACTACTGGCTGACATATTTCAAGGTGACGCTGCAGGTGACCTGTGACCCGGACGACTTGGACTCTGCACGGCTCAGCTTTAAATATCGACTGTTATTCTTCTGCCGTCAACCTTTCGACAACGTCCCTTCGTCCTGAGGTGACGCGGGAGGAGAGACAAGAGGATGACAGCGGCAGTAAAAACAGAGTGTCAGGGTATGGAAACAGTATATCAATAGGTTGCCTTGTTGAGGTGCCAGCCCTCGTTTGCATGTTTTTTTGACTGTGTAAATTAGACAGGAATAGATATGCAAACAACGCAGTGGTGATGGGAGAACAATGGTGGTCTTAAAAGCTTGTCTTTCATTAGGAAGTACTGCCTACTGAACAGTACTTCAATAAAAATGGCTGTTATCTATACATAAATACATACTCAAGGTCTATATGGATTAATTGGGAAATGTTGACCTTGCAGAAGAGAAGTCAATGTGGAATATAAAACATAATAGTAAAGATGGCGCTTAGTAGAGATTTATATACCAACCACTGTTGCAGATGGAGTACAACCCCATACAGTAACGGTATTCCCTGACGGCAGAAGTCTCTTTCAGCAGTTGTGCCGCTGCCACACAGCAAATATTGTTCAGGAATGGTTTTAGGAACATGGAAAAGAGTTCAAGGTCTTGACCTGGCCCCCAAATTCCCAAGATCTCAATCTGATCGAGCATCAGTGGGATGTGCTGTAATAAGAGTTTGATCCACCGAGGCCCCCACGTCGCAACTTACAGGACTTAAAAAGATCTGATACTAACGTCTCGTGCCTGATAACACAGGACACGTTCAGAGGTCTTGTGGAATCCATGTCTACACAATATTAGACAGATGGTTTGAATGCTGTGGCTTATTGCTGCAACATAAAAGCAGAGAATATACTGTCTACTTTTATGTTAAATTTATCGGATATATTTGAAATACCGCTTGCACACAAAAAACAGGTAACGCAAAACAGTTTAGAGGTACGAGTACTCATGCACAATCCTGGAAACTAGCAGACAAATTAACAACAAACAAACACAGACAAAAACCTAATTTGGTAGAGGTATTTAAAATAGTTTCTGGTATTGCTTTGAAAAGAGGACATTATGTTCTTTCATATCACGATTACTTGAACCTTAAATGGGTTTGCGTTATGATGATACCAAAATTCTAGCTGTTATAGGAGCAGTGAAAGGGTTTGTAACCATACATTTACAAAAGCAGGCATAAATCATTTACAAAGGTTTCGAGACAAAATCAAAAGAACTGCAAAAGAAGTCCGCAGCTGATGGGGGATAGGGGGGATGGGGGGGAAGGCTGCTTCGGAAATGGACACGTTTAATGAAAGCAGCTTCGGTTGTATTAATTAAACAATGCCCATTTTAATCATGACTAATTATATTTGTAGGCAAGGTTTGAGAGGATGGAGGGGGAGGGAGGGTGATGGTATCTGTGTCTGTGCTCATTAGGGCTGTGGAGCTGTCTGGTGGCAACATACGACTTCTGTCATCAAACAATCAGTAATAAACATAACCTCTGTCAGGGTGATACTGTAACTACTGCGATCGCAGGACAGGTTGAAAAAAAGCAGCTTCATAATTTTGAAAAATATAAATACATTGTCAAACAATTAGAAATAGTCTGGAGCGAGGTATGGATATATTTCAGCACGTTAGCAGCCTAACCACCTCCCCACTGGTTAAACAGTTAATTAATGTTGCAGCCATTTATCAGTCAAATGGCTGCTAATTAGTCTTTTCAATCTCCTCTGCTTTGAACCACATTCTAAACTCCGCTCTCTCTCCCTCCTCTTTTCGCCTCGTCAATAATCCAGCCACCATATTCTCTTCCCTCTGTGCTGTCCTGCTATCTCTGCTCATCAGCCGCTGTTTCCCATCTATAAACATTCAGGAGCGGAGACGCTGACCCTCGACTCTCGGCTGACCCGGAGGCCATCAGCAAAAAATAGAAAGAGCGGTATTGAAGGGAAATCATCAGGATGAGAGATTTAAAAGGAGAAATATGTACGAGGGTATATGTGGATCTACAATATGAGCGCCAGGGCGAAACATACTGCATAATATCAAAATGTCTTGGGAAGACAAGTTGGTGTGACTGCTTTCCCATGTTCGGTATTATTCCTGGTTGTAGACTGATGTTGTAGACTGATGAGGATGATGATGATGTTGATTTATGTGTGTGTATGATAAGCTGAGGTGAGAACACACTCCCAGCTGCAGTCACATAGCCTCCCTGTCCCCTCTTCTTGCCACAATCAGCTACGGCCCTAAAAGAGGATTATTCAGTCCATCCAAACCTCCTCACCTAAGCTCAGAGGGGACTCTACTCACGCACGCACACACAACAGGATTAGCATGCATGTTAAAACATAGTAGGTGAAACGTGCTGCAGCCACACTCCTGTGTCTGTATTAGTGGAACGTGAGACGATCTTTATCAAGACAAAAAGGATGGGGGAAATAAAGGTGATTCAGCAGTTTACAATTATTATTGAGGCATAATGCATTGTATTTTTTTTTTATGGTTTAAAAAGCTGAAAGAAAACAATGGATTTTGACTTACGTTTAGTTATATATTAGTTTATATGGTTTCTATTTTATTTATATATATATTTTATTTGAAAATATACATACAAATTTAAAGATAATATGTATGAAAATGTAAATTATCTAAAAAAAATTGAAAATAAGAAACTCTGTGTTTATATTTTCCAAAAACCTCTCACATCCATCTACGCGATGACACAAATCTGGGCCTCATCATGACCTGCCTGTGTAATTATAACATTATGGCAAATATTGAGAGCTCTAAAAGATGATTTCCATTATTGTCTAATTAGGAGACATCCGCGCAGTAAAGAGAAAAAGGTTTTCAATAAAAACTAGAATGGATGGGGAATGAAAGAGGGGGGTGGAGCGAGAAAGAGAAACTGGAGAGACTCAGGAGTAAAAAGCGACAGAGATTTTTTTTCTTGTCTGGTTTTCTATAAGAGGAAGGAGAGGAGATAAGACTAAAAGGACTGTCACTCAGAGGAACAATCCCTCCAGTGTCCCCTCTTGCTCCTGCGGCTCCTCCCTCCCTTTCTCTGTCCAATTTCCACAGATTCCTGCTGAGATAGTCGCTGTTCACAGGGACAGTTTGCTGACATCATCTGCTACATACCGACTATCCTGCACTCTCACTGCACCGCCCCACCACACGCCTGTGACAGGACGGACACGCATCTGCACAGACGGCCACTGACAAACCCTTTGCAGAGCTCAATTATTATAAAGCATTATATTTATCAATGCCATTAAAACCCTTAGCTATTAGGGGGCTATGTTTTCACCCCTGTCCATTTGTTTGTTGGTTCATTGACTGTCAGCAGCTTACACAAAAAACTATTGAGCAGATTTCCACAAATCTTGGTGGAAGGAAAGAAAAAAAATTCATTTTGGTACAGATCCGGATGAGGGAGCAAATCCAGGAATTTTTCATCACTCTCTTGACGTTGTGTGCCAGGGAATTTTGTGAGGACATTGATCTTGATGAGAAAAACAAATCAGGTATATTTAAGGAACTGATATCTATGAGTGTGTGCAATTTGGTGCTTGATTGAATTTAAAAGGGACTGTTGAGCCATGGCTAAGGTATGCACTCTACTGAGTGTCATTTAAAATGTATTTAAAATACAATTTCTGTAACTTAAACCCAAAAGCAGTTGTTTTCTGATGAGGGTCTGCGGAACCCTGGGAGTCAGGCACTCTGCCATTTGGTCTGTGAAAAGCTTCTACCTAAAGCAGAAGGTACACTTCTTATGGATATTAGTAGCAGCCGGGATCGTATATTTATAGAATAGGTTTTGAGCAAAGCAAAAGGAAATGATATGGTATAATTTGTCCATTATACTGTACAGAATAGAAAATTGTCAGCAGAGCAAAACAACCAGAGAAACCTGCAGTTAGGGTCAGTATGCAAATGCCGTGTATAGTAATTGCAAAATATGTTTGCAAGGTCTCTTTCAATAAATATCTACAGCAGCATGTTCTGCTCTTATTTGCATCAGGCAAAGATTGTCAGATAAAATGTTGCATATTTTGTTCTGTGCAACATCTGAAGCAAGTAAAAATGTCCACCAAAGGGTTGTACAGCTGAGGTCATCTTTACATTTGAGGAACTTAAATAAGACAATGTTTGTTAAGTTGTTTAATAACAGTTAAGTGATGATCAAAATGTTTAATTCTCTGTTAAAGAAATGAACTGATCACTCAACTACCTGGTAACGTAAAAAAAACTAGTCCATCATTTGTGATTCCTAAGGACACGACCAATTGCCACACAGAGAACAGTCAGAACTGGAGGTTCAGGATAGATCTGTGTTTATTTGTCAATGATTAGGATTCAATTCAAATCAAGCAACCGCTGCTGTAATTGCTATTCTGGGCTAAAATGCAGCTCTACAAAATACGATAAAAGAAAATAAAGTGAGAAGAAAAAAAACATTGAAATATGGAAACATTCTGAAATCACAGGGCAGTAGCCAATGCATCCAAACCTGAAACAGGACATGATCTGGAGTGACGCAGGCCCTGAGAACATAGATTTGAACGAAGCTATGATGCCAGAAAATGTGTTTAGGACAATTAGGACTCAGCTAAAGTGGAAACATCCAGGAAAAAAAAGAAGTTTGCTGTTAATGAAAGGAATCGATTGAGACTCGTTCAACAAACAGGAAAAGAAAAGTGATTTTGTGATACAAATCAAAAGCATCAGGTACACAAGCTTCCATCCTTGTGATGGAAGCAAACTGGATTAAGTCCATCTCCATAAAGGAAGATAAAAACAACCAGTGTTTCAAATGCACTCAGCATTCCACAATGATTGCATTTCAGCAGACTGTCGCCGACTGCAGAAAATAGGCTAATTGAAGAAAGTTACGCAGTCCTGATATCAAGGCCAGTATTCCCCTCACCTCTACGTGACCTCTGAGGCTGTCTCTTTCTCCCCGTCTCCAGCACTGTGACTCTGAGTCAGGCCCAAGTGTTCGCAACAGAAATCAGGACTGCACCATCTTTTTGTGGGGATCAAAGATATAACGTTTAAAATGTAAGTGGATGCCAACAGGCTGAGAATCTGCTTTGGACTCCTCTTCATTTCCTGGAGTACCTTTGCCTCCACCTTTTCCTTTCTTCTTAGAGGTGGAGGACAACAGCTGCTTGGTTTCCGGGTGAAGACCCTCTGAGGAAAGGATAAACAGACGGCTCAAACAAAAGGGTAAAACATCTAAAAGAAAAACATTATATAAATAGATCCCTTTATGTAATAAATCCAGAGTATAGTGTATGCTGTCCTACACTGTGTGCAGCACTATATCATCTCAGGGTGGGTGTATCTGATGCATGATAGAGATCTTTTCTTCCCCGTTATGTGTACAGTATTAGTGCTGGAGCCTGTTTGGTGCTCTGACCTCGAGATCAACTGATGTCTGCATCCTCCTGATGTAACTGATCAAAATATCTCAGTTGCTTGTCGAGTCTTTGTCTTATGGTTCGTGGCCTCTTCTGGTTCATCCTGACACGTGGACACCAACATGGTGTCTCCTCTATCTCCTTAAACTTCATTCTCAGTCGTACTGAGCTGCTTCCTGTGAACGCTGAGTTTCTGTTCAGTGCACTTCATGCATGCACTATAAATTCTTCTGTGTAGTCATATCTGCACCTCTTTTGTATGTGCATGTTTTCAAGGATGAAATACTGTCTGGCTTTCACACGCGGAAGGTAAGAAATGTTCTGCGTTCACTGCTTTAGATGCTGCCTGTCTGACCTCACGTACAACGGCGCCAGCATTATTCTCGTTATCTCTACGCCAATGTGAGGGTTGTTATGGTTGTAGCGTAGCCAGAAATCTCCTTAGTTATCTGGGATCAGCTGAAAAACGTTCATTTACCACCACAAAGCACATTCATACACCCGAACTTAAATGTTTTGTGTTTGCATGCAAGCGGCACTTTTCTCATGTTTTTCTTCAAATACATTTGTAGGTATTTGACTCTGAAAACGTGAAAACATCTACCACATCTACTATGCAATAAAAACCCTGCACAGACCAAATGAGACGCGACTATCACTGAGGTCTAAAAATCAAGATAAGTGCACATGAAGCATCAGGGATATGACTGGTGGCCTCCTTATCAGCCGAGGTGGAACATTTTCACCAAACTAAAACCAAACATGAGTTAAGGGGCAAAAGAAATTGGGTCAGCAGTTGGAGGGTGTATATTTTGGGGGGTGAATTATAACACCAGGTTTCCGACCACTTTAGAGTTTTCAGTGCTTAGACTAGATAAGAGTTTGGAGTAATGATAATCTTGTTGCCTTCTGTGACCACAGAAGGATCGAAATACACTGAATGCGAGTTGATGAAATTCTAAACACAGTGACTTGATGCTGTGCTGCAGAGTTTTTAACATCAGTCACTATCACAAAAGTTGTGAGTAGTTAGTTATATGATTGCACATACAGTGAGACGTACAGTATATGTTGGGAACTGGTAAAACATCACAATAGATTCACATTAGACAAATGAATTAGTGGGTTGCATATATCTTGATGATCAATTCATTGTGTACTCTTTTTTCTTAATAAAATACTGACTACTGAACAACTACAGCTTTGTAAATGTCAATATTGTTTGCTATTCAGTGTTTCAAATAAATTGATGAATTTGTGGCGCCCGCCACAATATAAACATTGACAACAGCGTACTTGTTTTCAATTTATTTAGAATTTACAATGGGTAAAATATGATTTCACTATAGAGCTATGTGCATTGCAATGATTCACTCAGCCCCTTCTTGCCCCATTCTCTCTCTAAGTCTTAAACACAAATGACAACAGATCCAATGTCATACAACGCTGCAGTTTGATAGCCATCAGTAACACTGGGAGAAATCCAAGTTTTCATGTAAGATGAAGAACTGGAGCGGAAACTAGGAGGTCCGACCGTCTGCATGGACAGTAAAAACACTATGGATCATAGTGAAAATCCGGTAGCTCGCAGTTGCGCAGAGACGTGGTGAGCATCGTGGCAAATAGTGCTGAAAATCGTGTTGCACACCAAATCAGACATCTCTTGTGTTATTATGGGAAGTGTAAAAACTATTTGGTTCATTATGAAAATGTGGCAGGAAAATGTTGAATATAGCAACTGGCCACAGTCAAAATAATGAATGGGGAGCACTGCTCAGCGTGCGAGTTTGAGTGTGCAAGTGTGAGGCAGTGAAGAGGATGTAGGTGAGGTTCTCTTTCTAAATGTTTTTGTTTTCTCATTCCCTCCCGGTGTGGAGCCGTGGGTTTGGAGCAACAGAAGGTAAAATAAACAGAGAACAGACTTCCCCCGGAACACAGGCAATCCCCAGAGGAATCCTGGGAATGTGGCTTAGGATTACCACATCCTGAAAACTGTCTGTGGAACCCCGAAAAGACAAGGAGAGGTCTTCTGTGTTCTGGATGTGTGTGCTGATGAAGAGGGATACTTCACTACACCTTCCAGTGTCAAGCTACGGTCAGTGTCTACTTTTGAGATGCACCTGGGACTCCTTACCTTGTATCCGAATCTTGTACTTCCCGCTCTGTCCAAAGCCACCCTCGATAACGCCGCTCTCGCCCGTCGACAGTGTGACCTTCAACCCCACAAAGAGCTGGAGGTTGGTCTCCTTCTTGAACAGGTTGCGGCCAATCACAGTGTAGTCATCACTCACCTGAGCACAAGAGAGTGGGAAAGAGGCTTATGAGCAAGGGACTTAATAAAAGACACAGTAAAAACTAAAGATGTGACAGAGGTTATATTTCCCCCCTGTCCATTTGTTTGTTGGTCGGTTTGTTTGTCAACGGGATTTCACAAAAACTACCAGAGTACCACAAAACTTGGTAGAAGGATATGACAAAGGCCAAGAAGGCTCCCGTAACATTTCAGGGTTTAAGGATTTTTGGACGCTTCAGAGTTTAATGATTATTCTGCACAAGTATTCCGATAATTTTACACAATCATTGATGCAGGTTTATTTAGGGAGCTGGTATCCATGAGTGTGGGCAATTTTGGTGGTTATCCAAACAAAAGAGGACTGCTTTGCCTTGGTGGCAGAATACACACCACTGAGTGTCATCCTAGTTGAGTGTAACCACATCAGGATGTCTTTTGATTCGATCGGCTGGCTCCTTCCTGCGATGTCTATGTGCTGTGTGGGTTGCCATTATTTCACTTTGTTATCTTGGCTGGCTGAGGGAGAAGAGTTGATCATCTGTCCTGCGCCACACTGTTTGTCGGCGGTAACGTTATTTAAGAATCTCCGTCTAGCTGTCGCGCACAATCTCCTTTATCCTCCTGGACATTTTACGCCATGTTTGTTTGTATTTCTTGCTTAACATCCATCCCTAAGTCGATCTAACCTGCCACTAATATGATAAGAGGAGGGCACCACTCTGTCTCCTGCTCACCCCCCCACCGCCAGCCCTATACTGTCTTCGTCCTTTCCCTCATTCATTCTTGAACGTTTGACCCTGACTTCCCTCAAGCCTGACTGATGCACTGATAAAGACAAAAATTACAGTTGCTATACACATCCAATAGACCGTATGAATTGTGGCTGGATGAGGCTGTCATATCTCAGCAATGCCAGTAATGTGTTCTTTTACCAGAGAATTCTTAAGTCTTGAAACATAACTGCCTTTTTCTGGAAGACGACAAATGCAACGTCACATGACCATGATCAGACCTCTCGCACGCACTCTTTTACTCCTGAGGCAGCGACTGGAGCTGTCAACAGCCTGAGGTGCTAACAGCAGGAAACTAGTTCACACTCTTGACCTCTAACCTGAATCTAACCCTGCACGAGGGTGCACACAGTTTAACTATAGCATGCCAAAGGACATGAGTCATAACATCTTCCGGGCACACACAAACAAAAATACATACAGCAAAAGTTTTGGGATGGTGGTAACCTAAACATTTTTATTTAATCTGATATTGAAGTCAATAAGAGAACGTGAAATATCGTTTGAACTGAAGTTAGGGATTTAGGGAAGAACATAACAGTTATAACACAAAAACTAAAATCAAGATGGCATGTAAGTGAAAGAGAGGAGTGGAGGTAGAGAGAGAAAGATCCTGAGCCAGAGAGAGAGAGAGCCAGAGTCACGTTAACACAGTCATGTGGGTATTCCTGTGCCACTCAGGTGTGTCCAAACAGCGCCAGCCACTGACAGCTAGACAGGGCTACTGGCGTCAGGCGGCCACCCACACACACCTCAGTGTCTCAACACATGCAATGGCATGCGTACGCAGCCTACCTCAAACGCTGCTCATCAGGGCTGCATATACATGCTTGTTTGTGTGTACGTGTCTGTTTATGAATATACAATAGGGGCTCTGTCTGACAGGCACGCTCCAGTGCCACCAGCAATGAGAAACATCCAAAGAACCAGAGGCAGAAGAAGAACAAGGTGATATAGAGGGCAGAGGGGCAAGAACAACAATCAAGGGTGAGAGGAGAGGTTGATAATCATGAAACAGAAAATTTTAAATATCAAACCACAGAGTATCCACTTACCCTCTCCACCTGTCCCTCCTTGTGTTTGGTCTTGTAGATGTGCAGCTGAGGCAGGGCAGTCTCTGCATAGCTTTTATCTTCAAACCCCTGTAACAGACGGCCTTGGAAGGCTAACCGACATGCATTGGCATTGATGTCTCTGTCCAGCTTGGAGCCAATCACAAGGCAGAGGGAGGGACATGTGACAGGCCGCTCAAACTCTAACAAGGCCCATTGCTCTGGGTCAGTTCCTGAACTCGACTCTCCCTGACTTGTGACATACTCATCCTGGTAGAGGTACTGCTTGTCACAGGTGAAAGGAGTTTCAAGAGAGTAGGGCAGTGATGGAGGTGTTTTAATGTCGGCTGAGGACTCGGAGGCTCCTACAGGTGGCAGGCCAAAAAAGGTAACCTTCGCCATGACTGTCTCGTGACCCATGGTGATGTGGAACTTGGCACGGGTGGCAAGAGAACCCTTGAAGTAGCCTATCTTTCTGACAGAGATGACAGCTGCATAGAGTGTGTGCAGGGACCCTTGGGTGCACACCACACCCCGCTCCAACAGTTTAGGGTCAAACTGTGTCACACACACACCCACACGATCCCCCTGCATTGCCCCCGACACTGGCTTCCGAAACATCTGCACCGATTTGATCTTCTTGGTCACCTGATGTCAGAGTGTAGAAATACAGAAAATAACAATTTGTGTAAAAAATAATTTCCACAAATAACAAACATCAATTTAAAACTAAATTTAACAGTCTGATAAAACTACACACAGATACAAAAGTAAGTACAAACTTTATGAATACAGGGACTGTGCTGCTTCAAGGTTGTATTTATATCTTTTCATAAAATTAAAAAAAAATGGGTGGATTTTTTTTATTTCATATTTCTTCAGGTCTCTTACTTTCACATTTAAAAGATGGATACTGAACCTGGAATACAGCATGAGATTAAATACAGATTAAAACATCACCTATTATTCCCACAGACATAATATTTAGGAAATAAAGGCCCACATCTTCTCTATAAAATATGCACATCGGTAAACAGCTCATCAACTTGCAGTTCTTATTGAAGCATAACAGTGGCTCTCTGGATGTCATTATTGATGACTACAATCCCCTTTGAGGGGGTCAATTACTTTAAATGAATCAATTAATAAAGATCTCAGAGACACGAAAATTATTCTCAATTGATTATTTCTTGGGGATACAAATTCGGAGGGTTTCTTCAAGTGAAAACTCACATTTACATCTCTTTGTTTAATAAGAAAATTCTGTGTTAAAACTTATTTTATTATTTTATTTTTTACATCATAGTTTTCTTCAGTAACTTGTAGTGTAAATTAAATAGTATCCATTTATCTGTCTGCCTAGTAGTCAATCTATCTTTCTTTATATTTACTTCATCCTAGTGTCTGAGGTTTTCTTCAACTGCACACAGAGCAAATCAACAGAATTAGACCAGGCTGAGGCTTTATCTTCCAACATTAAGACATTTGCTGCCCCCAAGAGGTGAATAGGATAACTGCAGATAAAACTGCTGCGGGCTACTGAAAGTTTCCATCTGTTCTATATTACCCACCCCCGGTCCCCTCATCCTCCTCTCACATTAAACTGACACATCCTCTGGACCCGCTCAGCCGTCCCTCCCTCCGTCTGCCCACTTCCACTCAACTGAACTTCCGAACTTCTGTGGTTTCTACCAAAGCATTACCGGCTCTCAGGAATGTTCCTTTCTTTGTAAATATCAGAGGTTCTGAATTCCTGCCCGTCTAGAGGATACCTTCAGTGCTGGGATTTCCACAGTGTCGTTGATGGCCAACGACCCTTGCAGGATAGTGCCGGTCATGACGGTTCCCTGACCACGGATGGAGAAGCAATGGTCCACAGCCATCAGAAGGTCACCTGAAGGGTCTCTCTTAGGGAGGTACGTCTGTTTCTTCAGGAGCTGAGAGAGACAAGCAAAAAAGAGAAGCAGACATTTTCACACACACAATGATATGACTGCTGTCATAATATTGTACGGACACAATTACTAAAATATGAGACCAGATGAAAGAGAAGAAGAGGTGATAATCATATCTATATTTATCCAGTGCCAAGTCTGACTTTATGGTGGCTTCAGAAACAACACCTAGTACACATTTCCTCCTGTTATACGTGCATTTATTTGAACACCCAAGGGAAATGAGAATAATATTTTTTCTACAGCAGTATACTGTGCGATGACATCAGTTTATTTATGTTTTGTCTGTTCTTAATTAGCAGATATTGAAAAAATTGACAAGAAAACACTGACTGATAAATCAGCCAGGAGTAATGTGGAAATATATTGACTTCAGCAATTACAAAACATTACAGTTATGCCAAAGATAACTCAGAAAGTTTGTTTTTATTATCACATCCAACAGAGAGAACTGACAAGTTTATTGTTTTAAATTCAAATGTGTAAGTCTTGTTTTTATAGATCAAAAATAGTGATCAACAAATTGCATTATATTCAAGTGCGTTTCCAGACCTTACCTCTATTAACTGGGGCAATCCCTGTGGCTCCTCTGTGTCAGGGGCCTCTGGGCCCCCGGGCTTTGCTGCTACAGCAATCACTGGACATTCCTTAAATCTGGCCAACAACAAAAAAATACATGAAGCGCCAATTACTTTATTCTTTGATGTTAAAATAATGATTTAAGTTGCTTAAGGTAAAATAAATGCAGAAATATAGTACTATAGTAAATGCAGATGAGTAGCTGTGGCTCAGAAGGTAGAGCGGGTCATACATTAATTTAAAGGTCAATAGTTTGATCCCTGGATCCTTATGTCCAAATGTCTGAGTGTCCTTAGGCAAGAATGCCCAATTTCTACCAATGCACCACTAGTTTGTGATTGTTTGTGTGTTTGGAAAGCATCATGTATAGAACAAGCGCTGTATGCCACAAACGTCTTACCTGTTATGACCTGAATTTCACATCTCTACACTTATCCCATTTAATTATTTTATCTTATTATATTTGATCAAATGCAGACCTTGTGGTCTCCAGTGTTTTGTGCAGTCTCTTGGTCATCTTCTCAATGGCGCTCTGTCTTTTGTTGGGTGGCAGGAGGTCAACCTTGTTCAGGACGACCACCATGCGAGGGCAGGTCAGCTCTCCTATCAGGAGACACTCTGCCGTCTGAGTCTGTATCCCCTTCACCACATCCACTACCAGCATCATCAGGTCAATGATTTGGGCACCTGGAGAAGACAGATAATGATGGAGAATATACATTTTACTTAATTGGAAAAAACAGTGATCTGAAGCACAATAGAACAGTTATTTGCTGTTACAGACATTCATGCTTTTCTGTTCTTCTACAAAAAGAAAACTGTACATAGTTTCAGTGAAGAGAACATGAAGACTGCAACAGCAACACAAACAGGAACGGACACAGACGCCCAAGAATAACAGTAGAACAAGACAAGAAATCAGGAGAGGGGTGCATGGAGGCATAGAGAGAGTAAAGGGCTAGAGGGTTGAAACCCGAGCTGAAGCTCACTTGGTTGTCTTTCCTTTCCCTAACTTTGGCTGTCTCTCTTTCCTGTGCTCCCCACTTTTCTCTCCCTCTATTTGGCTCTCTCTCCTTCCTGTGCTCTCCCCACTTGAGACAGGACGGGAAGTTTAACACATACCCCCATCCAAACACTTTCCTTCCTACCTAATCTACAGCATGTGCCACCCCACTGGCTCATATTTAGTATGATGGTTACATGCCACAGCAGCATTTAGTCTGCTTTAATATCAGAAACATTACTCCGATCAAAGTCTGCCCCCTGCACAGACTTAAGTTTTAAAAGAGTGGGGTCTTGTTTCATTTCCTCTGGAACCCCACAACTCGTACTTCCACCGTCCTCATCAATATGGCATGATCAAGCAAGATGCCTTCAGAGAGAGGACGCCCTCTGCTGGAGAGGTCAAAGTCGTGTGTAGTAGTAGTGAGAATAATGTATAAAGCTCCTTGTCAAGATCACAAGGTATCAATGTATCATTTTCAATTCTGAAGTGTTATCAACATTCTGCTACGACAGAAACTTGGACTCAAGTTTGGTGGATGATTGTGGAGAGTTCAAAATGCTTCTGCTCTCTTCATGAACGTTTTCTGCAACTGATGTCATCAATAAAAAACATTGTTCCAAAACATTCTACAACTTTGGTAACGCTCAATCATTTTCATAGTAACTTCACATATTTTATACTTACTTGGATAGAAGAAATAGATCTTAGGAAGTACAAAGTATGTCAATATTTATCTTTGATGCCATATGGCAACAGAAATATTATTATGTGGTTCGCTACATTACTATCAGCATATCAGCTATTACTACTTGGGTACCTGGAGGAAACCTGCAAACACTATGTGTAACCGGTCATTATATATTTATTCATATAAATTAATAGTTAGTGGTAAAAATTAACTAGGTGTGTGTGTGCCGGCTGTGGGTGAAAAAAACATAAAAATAATAAGTACATTCTCATGCATACCCCAGTACGTATAGATAATGGACCAAGCATCCATTATCTATACTTTTGAGGGTCACAGAGGGAATGGAGCCAATGCCAGCTGACATTGGGTGAGAGGCAGGTTACACACTGGACAGGTCTTCAGATTATGACAGGGCCAACAAAAAGATAAATAACTATTCACACCTAGCCTCAATTTAGAGTATTAAGTTTATCTAACCTCAATCTGCATGTCTTTGGAGATCTCAATGGTCTAAAGTCCAAAGCTGACAGCGCGTTATCTGAACTATTCCCTAAGCTCTGAAATAGTGTCCTGTCCACTCGATCTTGTCCTATTAATAATTTTAAATCTAATTCAAACCCCTGTCATCTTTTAATTCACCCTGATCCTTTTAAAATCCCTCTTTTCTTTATCATGTTTACTTGCCTCGTGTTTATTTATTGCACTGTTCTCTTGCACAGTTTTTACTTTCTTAATATACACACTTTCGTTTGTTTACCACATTGTAAAGCACTTAACTGGTTTACAAATATATCTGACTTGGCCTCCTCCTGTATCATCATCCAGCTTTATAGTGATCAACACACCCTGTGTGGGTATCCAAGATTAGTTCACGACCCTTTGATCTACAGTTATCTCAGTGAGATGTGGCATCGAACAAACGTGCAGACAATTCACAGCGCTCACCTCCAATGATGGTGCGGATGAGAGAGGCGTGTCCCGGACAGTCCACCAGGGTGAACTGCAGGCTGTCGTACTGCTGCTGTCCGCCGCTGGCCCGCAGCTGATCGGGTAGATCCACTGTGAAGGAGGAGAAGCCGAGGTCCAGCGTGATGCCCCTCTCGCGGGACTGCGGGTTCTTGTCGAAGGCGGCCGTGGAGGCGGTGCTGCTCAGCGCCCGGGCCAGCGACGTCTTCCCGCTGTCGACATGTCCGAGCACCCCGACGTTAAAATTCAACGTTTTAACGCGGCTGTCGCCCCCGGACTCTGACATTTTAACTCGAGGCTTTCCTCAACTTTGACCTGGACCTTGAACTCAGCTCCGACGGAAGCAGACGGCAGTGCTGGCTAGCTGTCAGCTAACTTTTCCCTCGTCAGCACCCGTCAGTTCTTACAGAAAACATACCACGCAGCAAGCTATGCTAACTAGCTTAACTAGTGTATGGCTCACTAAATAATTCGACTTTACTTTGGTGTGAACTACTTTCCTGTTGTCCGTCACTTCATCCCCAGGACAGCATGATGAGGCGGGTCCTGTTTTTAGCAGTTAGCATAAGTTTAGTATAATAAAGGAGAAAAGCCGTGTCTGTCAAAATGTCTCTCAGGTTAAAACTTAACAGCAACGTGTTGACGTGATAAGTAAAAACACCCGTCATTAAGTTCCTCACTCATTCAGCGACATCTCCTCGCTGTCAAGTTTCCAGCAGTTTCTACCTCGACAAAGCAATTCTAAGCACGACCGGAAGTGAAGACGCTGGTGTACATGATTGACACAAGCCTTAGCCAATGAACGTGCAGTACGGCTTCGCATGGGCCAATCATTTCGTCAGACGGTCCAAGTGGGCGGTGCATCGGGGTATCACTTCCGTTTACGTTCCCTAGTAACCCCACATGGAAACCGACTTCCCTGTGTTTTGAGTTTCGGCGCCGAGTTGCTGCTGTGAGACGTGACCTGATACACACGAGCATTTCACCCACTCTCACCCCGTGTTGCATTTATAACACCACAGCTTTGAACAAGTGACACCACAATGAAGATCGAGGAGGTGAAGAGCACCACGAAGACTCAGCGGATCGCCTCCCACAGCCATGTCAAAGGACTCGGGCTAGACGAGGCCGGGAATGCTAAACCGACCTCGTGTGGTCTGGTCGGCCAGGAGGCTGCACGAGAGGTACGGTCCATCTTTCAATGCAGCCGCGCTACTCTTGTACTGTTTCAGAAATGTCGTAATGAGGTGATGCGGATTTTACGTGGAAGTTCTAGCTCCATTCAGGGGGTACGATGCTACAGCATGCTAGCTTAGTTAGCACAGGGGTGTCGCTGTTTCCTGCTGAGGCCGACCTCAGCAGGTGAGTTAAAGGAAAAGTTCACCCCGAAATACAATCACTTCTATTCAGTGTTTACCAATGCACGGTATATACTGGATTTCTGAATGTGGAGCAGTCTGGTTTAGAGGCTAAAACTTAGACCAATGGATCTGTTTTCAAACAAATACACCAGTTGTCATTTCATTTAAACATGGGAATATAAGAATGTTATTTTTTTTTCTCTTACAACTAGTTAATGTGTACTTTCCAAAGGGAAAAGGGCCAAATTAACAATCATCTAAAATCCTATACTAAATCATATATATTTAAAAAAGAGATTACATTTAGTGTTTCTTCTTTGTCAATACTTGACATGTAAATATTGGCCAGGGTTTGCTTAAGTCGTCAAGGCATTGAAATTTACTTTGTCAAGCTTATAGATAACTTCACCAGAGCTGAAATAATTTGTAAATAAATTGATTAATACAACAGCAGAAAAGTAGCCGGCATAGAAACTATTTTGATAATTATTATGTAACATTTATAGCAATAATCCTAAAAACCGATGTGCATATTCTCACTAATTAAAGGTTAGTGAAACGTTTAATCATTCAAATCAACCAAAATCCTTCATCCCCAAATATAATTTGGTTAATCAGTAATGAAAGTATTTATAAGTTGCAGCCCTAGTTTCCTTGACATGCCTGGCTGCCACAATGTCGTGGTCAACCAGGTCAGCCCCAACCCTGACATTATATTCCACAGTTCTAATAGCGATCCACAAATCATAGTGGATTTGTTAATAGCTGTGTTCAAGTTCCCGTACCTACTGTTTATTAATAAAATCACGATAGAAACTTGCTTTGAATCCATTTTTCACAACATAGTATTCAGCTCAGTTACGTATGCACGAGAGGTTACGTATCCCACCACTGTTTCCAGTCTTCCTCAGCTACTTGAATTAACATAAGTTCCTTATGACCTCTGTGACAATATGTCAATATTTAATAGCAATACAATTGTTGTGTCCCTCCCCAGGCTTGTGGCATCATTGTTGACCTCATTCGCTCAAAAAAGATGGCAGGACGGGCAGTGTTACTGGCGGGCCCACCCGGCACAGGAAAGGTAAGTGTTGATTAACTAACAGGACAGCGGTAAAAGCCTCTATTTGTGCCTCTGATTGTGCCTTTTTAAATAAATGTTCTTCCTCTCCTCTCTTCAGACTGCTCTGGCCCTAGCTATAGCGCAGGACCTGGGAAACAAGGTGCCCTTCTGTCCTATGGTCGGCAGTGAGGTCTACTCATTTGAAATTAAGAAAACAGAAGTGCTGATGGAAAACTTCAGGAGGGCCATTGGTGAGTGTTGCGTAGCTAATCAATTTGATAGCACATTTTGATTCCTAGTCCCCAAACAATTCACTATAACTGAGCTTGATACTTTTTTTAAATGGGCCCTGATTCATTTGAGTTTTTGGTTCTATTAAGCTTGTCTACTAGGTACCATTTTGAATTACTGGTAGTTGACATGATACCAAATTGCAACAAGAGAGGGCAAATGATAAAACAAAAGGAATCAGAGATATAGAAAGTGACAATCGTATTGTTTCCTAATGAGACCCTTTCTTTTTCTAGTATCCATGAAAAGTGTTATGGGTACAATGTCTATGAAAAACAACACAAATAAATGTTCTCCTTTTTATGTTCTATTGGCAGAATAAGATTTAGCACGTTAGCTTCATCTGAATTTCTTTGGCTCTTGCATCTTTTGAGCATAAAACATCCTAATGTGTTCAGCTAAGTCTCTGAAGAGAAGTCATTGAGCAGGAAGTTGTGTCCTGCTCGCACCATCCTCATGAGCAGGAAGGCAACACTATAGTGGATTTGAGAAGCAAGGAAAGGGGTTTCCTGATGGCACCTGTCGCAGGAGAGGAAATGGAGCTTAGCCAGAGGAAGACGTGGTCATCAGCACCTTCACTCCTCCCCTTGAACACGATCTGCAGGCGGAGTGGCTTTCATTTGAAGGTTGTCATCACCTTGTCGAACCACCACAAACGACGGTCCACCTGCATGCTGCTCATACTCGGGCTGCTCGAAAGAGGATAGAATGTGATCGTGTTACACAGAACGATGCCCAGAAATTTCATGGGCACGTGCACGCATGTTCTCTCCCTTTTAATAAAATAGACAGAGGGATGTGGCGGCTTAGTTGACACAGGAATATAAAGGCCCGATTGAGTTCTCACTCGGTACACTGCTTGTGTGTGTGACTGTAATGTCGCCCGCCCTCAGGACTGCGTATCAAAGAGACCAAGGAGGTATATGAGGGGGAGGTGACGGAGCTGAGCCCCTGTGAGACTGAGAATCCCATGGGCGGCTACGGGAAAACCATCAGCCACGTCATCATCGGTCTGAAGACGGGCAAAGGCACAAAGCAGCTCAAGGTCAGATTGAGAATTTTTTTTTTTTTTAATCTTCTTCATTAGGGCAGGTTTAACTGCTGCTTGTAAAGCACCTTGATCTACCTTGTTTATTTTCACAGTGTAGTAAAAATATAATTATGTAAAAAACGGTAACCATGTTTTTTTTTTTACATTAAATCAAATAATCTAGGTGCAAAAACACATTCTCTCTTCTTCCTCTTGTGTGTCCCAACAACTACTTTTGTTTATCCCTGTTTAGTCTTGTTTCTCTACCAATTGTTTGATTAGCCTGTGCATTATCACACAATGAGTATAACAGCGGATTTCTAGCTCTGTTTTTTTTTGTTGATGATCAAGATGAGGATCTGTAAGTGCCTTAAAGTCTTTTGTCCTATTTCCTCAGCTGGATCCTAGTATTTATGAGAGTCTACAGAAAGAGCGTGTGGAAGTTGGAGACGTCATCTACATTGAATCAAACAGTGGAGCTGTCAAGGTATCACTCTATCACTTCCACTTGGTACTATCGCACAGTTGTTTTTTTTATCATAAATTTTAGTTAATAAATTAAATATTTCACTAAAGTCTTGAAAGTCTTGGTTATGCCATGGTTGAGGGATTTCTGTCCTGCCTGTCCTCTTCTGTCCTTCACGGCCCCGTTCTCTCATCTCTCAGTTCTGCATGAAAGCTCTGTTGCATTTTCGGCTGTGCTCTGAAATTAGCGTCTCTCATTCCTACGGCCCCTCATGCCCCCTCTATCTCATCATCTCCCACAATGCCCCTTTACCAGCGGCGGTGCTTGTGGGCTATGTTGACAGGCTGCGATGACGGTTCTTTTAATCAGTGCAGGTGGGCTGAGGGGGAGGGGGGGGCGCAGGTCGGCTCTCGTCAGAGGCCGGAGGAGGCGGACAGGGCGACACATTTGTTACTGATGACAGCATCTCATGACCCGCCGCCTCAAAACCCTTTCATCCCTCAGCAGGCTCTCCGTGCTGGCCTGGCACCAGGTTCACTCGTACACCTGCTCTCCCTCCTCTCGTGTGTTGTCTTTGTTTCACTGCTGTTAAACAGTGGGTAGTTTGTTTCATTTTAAATTAATAACATACTTGGCTATTGCCCTCTTGTCTTCGCAGAGACAAGGTCGTTGTGACACATTTGCGACAGAGTTTGATCTGGAGGCAGAGGAGTACGTGCCGCTGCCCAAAGGTGACGTCCACAAAAAGAAGGAGATAGTCCAAGACGTGACTCTGCACGACCTGGACATCGCAAATGCCCGACCCCAGGTACATACACACTAATGTTGTGTAGCGCCAAGTTAAAATCAGTGCAGCTGTTTATTTCCCACTGAGTTATCCCTCTACATCTTGAAAATAATTGTTCATTACTCGATCAAAGGGAGGACAGGACATTCTCTCCATGATGGGACAGCTGATGAAGCCAAAAAAGACAGAAATCACAGGTAGGAAAAAAAACATTAGTTACAAACAATGGTTGGCAGGATCACACAAACTAATTAAGCAATTTCCACTGAGCGAGAATGAGAGACGGGGCCGAGGATAAAACCATTACATTTCTTTATTTTAAGACCAATTTATTCTTTACCATAAAGATCCATTGGAACATATGGAAAAGAGCCACTTCTCACAATGTTAAGAAAAGTGAATAAAAACCCTGGATCCACACTAAAAAGTAATGGGTTCTTCCTTGGGTAATGTCCCGCCCCTTCACAACATTACATGAAAATCGATTGACTAGTTTTTGCATAATCCTGCTAAGTGACAAGTAAAACATAAATTAAAAACATGACCTCCTTGGAGAAGGTATTAAATGTATAATGTTATCGGACCATTTTTATTTTTTCTTTGATATTTCAACTTGACAACAATGTGTAGAATTGTATTGCCATGGTGGGGGTATGTGCTCTGATTGCCTCTTTTTTTTTTGTTTTTTTTTTAAAATGAATGCTCTTCTATCTATTTGCCTGTATTTTAGATAAGCTGCGTACTGAGATCAACAAGGTGGTGAATCGCTACATTGACCAGGGCGTAGCTGAGCTCGTACCTGGTGTGCTGTTCGTGGACGAGGTTCACATGCTGGACATCGAATGCTTCACCTACCTCCATCGGGCGCTCGAGAGCACCATCGCGCCCATAGTTGTTTTCGCGTCGAACAGGGGAAACTGTTTAATCAGGTAAGATGATAGGAAATCAACCTTCAACAGGAGATGAGAAAAGAGAAGTTTACTAAGATGTTAGATTTGTAGTATTAACAACCACGTGTTGTCCACCAGAGGGACAGAGGACATCAGCTCTCCACATGGGATCCCTCTGGACTTACTGGACAGAGTCATGATAATCCGCACCATGCTGTACACACCACAGGAGTTGAAGCAGGTGAGTTTTAGAGTCAGAGTTTCTCCACGTGTGATGTCATGTCTGTGCGTGTGTCACTAATGCTTCTGTGGTTTGTAGATTGTCAAGATCCGTGCGCAGACTGAGGGCATCACCATTAGTGAGGAAGCACTTTCACACCTGGCAGAGATCGGCACAAAGACCACGCTCAGGTACAGACCGACATGTTGTCTGTGTGTGTCAGTGAAGAAAGTACCTTAAACATGACAGATAATTTTTCATCAAGATCCATCAATTATTCTCTGAGGAATAATGGAAAATTTGATATATATATATATATATATATATATTTGAATAATTCATCAACCGGTGAAATGTTTAATTTCTGTTGTTTTCCTCATAGGAAAAGTTTTGTCTCAAAACATTTATCCCCATTTATTAACAAAGGGAGAAAAACATATGCTTTGTACATTACCCTGTGATTTGTAACTCACCAGTGTCACCGAGGTTGAAGTGGTTAATGTGCAGTACACGTATGATCATTTCAGGAGCTGAACATACTGAGTGTGTTTCCCTGCAGGTACGCTGTGCAGCTGCTGACACCAGCCAGTCTGCTGGGCCGTGTTCAGGGGAAAGAGAGCGTGGAGAGGGAGCAGGTGGAGGAGATCAACGAGCTGTTCTACGACGCCAAGTCCTCCGCCAAAATCCTCCAAGACCAACATCACAAGTTCATGAAATAAAACTGGATTTCCTCTTCTTTTTGTCCTCCTTCAACACAGAGCTGGTTCTATCATTGTTCACTTTATTTTTGGATTTCCCATCGATCTCCACGTTTCATTAACTGTTGTAACATTAGTTCTGTTCTAATACATTTTATCCATTGTTTGTTGATGGAAACATTTTTTGAATAAAAAGTAAAAACACACATTGACTCTCTTTCAGATTTACTTTGATTGGTACCTTTTTTATCTGTATTAATGAATGTTCAAACGGATCAATAACAATAAAGCACATTGCAGGTGCTGTCTTATTATCCTATGCTTTTATACACTAGGTGAAAAACAGAGGAAACCACAAAAAATAATAAATAAATAAAATTAAGAAATTATATATTTATAGAAATTAGTTGAACATTCTACAACAAAACTGTTTAAGTCAGGGTTTCTGCAGGGTCTTACAAGGTCTAAAATCCAATGAATTTCAGCCCTAAAGTCTTAAATATGTTGCAATTATGTTTGAGTTATTAAATACATATAGGTGTTGATTATGTGTTGTAGTTCTTTTTCAACGTGACAGATATGAGCAAACTAATGAAACTACAAACAAGACCTTTGTTTTTCTAATCTCTAGTTTTCTTGAGCAGTTGGTTGTGGGAATAATTTTGAGAAACACAAAATATTAACACTGATCAATGGGGAGTATGAATTTATTTAGCTACTTCACCTACTCTTCATAACAGCAAAATGTAAATTATTCTGAGATATTCCTTCATATCTGTCACACACTACACAAATCTTAAATTTCATTCATTATGGTTTTGAAAAGTCTTAAAGTTGAACTTGTTGAAACCTGGAGAAACCAGTTAAGAGCCAAAACACAAGCAGGACAAAGATGACCAAAGCCAGGCCACTAAAAATATATTTTAACAGTACTGTTCACAGACTGAAGTGTAAATACAGCTGTAAATCAACTTAAACCAAACCCCCCCCTAACATGGAACAGGTGTTGTCATCTCATGGTCAGAAAGTTCCTCAGCTACTTTCTGACCGGTCGAGCTGAACGTGTGTTCAAAACCGTCTCTGCTCCGGACCTCGCGCCACTGAACACAGAGGGAGCTGCTTTTCCCACTTTGGCTGTGAAGGAGAGAGAAATAAACAATCATCATACCTCAGTGTTGATGAGGCAGAGAGAGAGAGCGGTTGAGTCCGAGTGAGGATATGCTCTTTCTAAACACACACACTTCATTTCTCATCCCACAGCGTGAGACAGAGTGTGGTCTCTGTATATGGAGTGGAAACATCATGAGCGATGCCCCACACACAAACACACTGACAAGAATTAAGCCTAAAGCTCAACCATGCATGATATAAGTTAGAGTTTCCTTTGGCATCCATCTACAAGAGTAGTGTCAAATTATTTGTGTGTGTGTGTCCTCACCGCACTCCTCCATTACTTCAAACGTCTTGCTCTTTGCTGGCCCTCCACTGCCCAGTTTGCCCTTTGCCTCACTCAGATCGTCTTCACTCACTTCAGGACGCTGCATTTGTTCATCCTCTTCCTGTCCTGGCTGGAGAAACAAGTCGAGAACACATCAGAGATTTCCATGTCAATTTCTGCATCAAATCCACAAGGAGTTATCTCCTCAAACAGTGACTTACCTGAGACATGATGGTTGAGAAGGTGAAAATATCCTGTGAAGTAAGGTTCCTCTCCTGTGTCAGCCGTTGCTATTTTCCTCCTGTACGTCCAGCTGGCATATACACACACAACCAGGAAGAGATTCTCCAGAGGACATTAAATCTGTTCCTAACACTAACAAATGACGTAACGACTGTTCAGGGTCCTTCCCCTTCTCATTCTCTCTGCTTTTTGTCCTGCTTTGCTGTCTCCCCCGCTGCTACATTAGAAAATGACAAGCTCACTGCTGAGAGTGGTGGCAGCACACATCCCCCCCCCGGCCCACCCCCGAGAACATCCCAGGGATGCAACAACGTCACGTCTCTGTCTGTGTATCCTCGTCCACCCTCCTGCTGTCAAACCACTTTCTAATTGCACTGGTGACCTGAAAGCGACTTAACCAGGACTCAATGTTTAAAAGAAATTACTTTTTCCTAAAACTTCCTTAAAAGAGCAGAGGGTGGGAAAGAATTTCCTTAAAATAAAGCCGCTCCCATGCTTTCCTGCTTCTTTCCTATAATTATGTAATGATTCGCCCGTAGGGACAAACACAACTGAGGAAAGAACAACAAATAACCAGTGTTTCTCAGCAACATGTCAGTAAAGTGGTCACAGTAAAACCAGTCAGGTTCTCATAGACTTAAAAGTAAATCTCAAACATTGGGTTAAACCTGTGCATCACAAATTGTGTTCCTGTGTGACAATATTAATATAAAAGGGACATTTTTTACCAGGAAAATTAACATTTACGAGGCAAAGGAAATAATAATAGTGTTGGAATGAATTAAGTTTTTATGAAGTCCTTATTTATCAAATATTTATCAATTTATCACTTGACATAAGACTTTTTAAGTCTTTGTCAAGTTTGACAGATATGAAGGAATATCTGAGTCCTAGAATTAGTTACAGTTCCCCATAATTGAAGATACAGTGAAGCAGTTAAGATAGAAGTACCCTTGAAACGCCACTTTGTCTCAGTGACACTATCCATAGTCTTTCCCACAGCCAAGCCAAGTGAACTGAGATAGACTATGACCAAGGCCTTTATAGACTCCATGTTGGTCTTGTTTGTAGATTCATTACAAAATAGGTATATCTGTATATTTGAGAGCTACAACATAGTCTTTACAAACTACGCAGGCTGCCAAAACATTTCTATATGACTCACAATGCAAGTAGCATAAAATTAACGTTAACCTAATTAAAACCTACCTACAAAAATTTATGACCAAGTGCGTAAAATATTTAGACTTTTTAAGGCCTAAAATTCTGAATATAAATTTTGAGACCCTGTGGAAACCCTGATTTTAGAGAAGATGTATTGTCTTGTGCTGTGTCACGTAATTTAGTCCGATTTTATTGAAACCTGAAATTTACCTAAATAACAACAGGAACCTTTAAAATAGTGAAATAAAATATGACAAATGGTCGTCATTTGGTGTCGCAAAATTTCATACTGTTTAATTATAACATTGAAATTATGAAAAACATTCCCCAGTTATGTTTGGTTGGGACAAACTATCCCTGTAACAAATTCACATTTTCAGAAAAAAACGTTCATCTGCTTAAATAGATCCTGAAACAGTCACGTCAGGTTCCTTCATACGACACAGGAATGTTGCAGAGAAAATATCTCACTCACACACAAAGAGGTCCGTTTCCCGGTTGGGTTTCATTCACACAACCGGTCAATGTCAGTTAGTAGCTTTTGATCCGCTGTTTGTATCGGTGCAGACGTTTCCTTCCATTTTCACTCAAGTTTACAAGTGTTTTTTTCGGTACTGGGGAAACAGCTGAGTCCTCACAAACTGAATCATCCGACTCTCCGTGAGAAGAACAGCTACAACCACACAGAGGAGACTCACTGCACCGACTCCAATGTGGACCATCCTCAGTAACCAGCCGCTGTCACAGCAGAAAACACTCTGGAACCAGAGAGGAAGAGAAGCTCAAGTTAGGGCCACTGATATCGGATCCGGTTTTACAGGAACATTTTAAAAAAGAAAGCAACTAAATAAGCACGTTGCTCTTGTACCTCAGAAACTGATGTGACACCTCCACTGACTGCCAGCACCAGCAGCAGGAGCGGGGAGGGCAGGAGGCCTCGCAGTGGTTTCCACTGACTGGACTGGAAGTAGCGGTGTATGTAAAGCAGGCTGTGTAAGATGCGGAGGCCCATGTTGAGGCAGTTTGCAAGTATGAATCCGACAGCGCCGGCCCACCAGGTCAGCCAGTAGGACAAGAGGAGGAAAGACACAGACAGAGCCAGCATCACCAGGTTGTACCTGAGAACAAAACAAACTGTGTTAACCGACAGGTGATAAACTCTGTGACGCCTGTATCTCTGTGTATTTTGAGAGTCTTACTTGTCAACCTCTTTTTGGCTCATGGCAGCAAATACAAAACACTCTGTTATGCCGTTCACAGCCAGCAGGAGGACGTAGGAGCTGTAGCACCGCAGCAAAGTAGGCCCTTCAACAAAGTTACATATGAGACCATTTAGGATATCAAACAATATAGAGCTTCATATCTTGTTGTGGGTTGTAGCATACGGAAGGTTATTGCATCCACTTCAGATAAAAAAAAGAATTCTGCATTGTTTTTCTAAAATAAAGACAGAGCTCAAAGTCCTTGTCCAAAGAGCGTCTTGTGCAAAGCGGCCAAAATATTGTAGACGTAGTGTGTGTGTGTGTGTGCGCGCTCACTATAGCTCAACAACACATGGAGGGATTTTCGCCATATTGTGAATATTATTTGTGAGTGTTCCTCTAGATGAAGAGAGCAGATTGTCCGGAGTAGGGTTGTGGGGGACGACAGCAGAGAACATCTGGAGCAGGTCCTCTCTATGGAGGTCGCCATGTTTTTTACACTCGTCCAAGCTGTACAAACTAAGCACCTTTTGAGTTTTAATGACAACTGAAGGCTACCACAGGTTCTCTATCATATATGGAAGGGGAGGGTGAGTCGAGGGTTATTCAGCTGCAACATGACACTCCGCCACTAGATGTCACTAAATTCTACACATTATCACTTTAAGGGGATGTAAACCTCCTCATGTCATACAAATCCCCACCTTGGTTTTCGACATTGAAAGATGCTTGTTTCTATAACAAATATAGATGGCATTGTTGTTAGTTAGTTGGCCTTGCCTCAGGAATTGTTCAGATGGGAACTACAAGGAATTTGAACTATCCAGTTAATTCAGAAAAACAGAGCAGAATTAATTTTTCTCAAGTGAATGCATTTCCATAATATCTGGGTTTCTCCTGGGATCACAGTGTTAGTTCACTGACCTGCTCCACTGCTCAGCAAAGAGCCACCATAAATGTCCAGAGCCAAGTGAGAGAATGCGTAGCCAAACACTGTGATAATCAGACCGATCACCAACACCAGCTTCAGCAGACACTCCAGGACATCTGCTGCTATGGCAATGTCTTCCTGAGGAGGCAAGATGGAGACAAATTTGACAACCAGTTTCTCAGGCGAAGATACCTTTGTTTATTTCCAAAATTCCAACCTGTTTCTGACTTCTGACGTCACGACCCCTCTCCAGCACTTTGGCAAAGAAGATGTAGAAGCTCTCCTCGATGGGCAAGAAGATGAAGCGAGCCACCATGGAGCCCAGATTGTTGACGATATCATAAACACCCTGGTCACCGAAGCTGAGGACGTTTAAAAAGGTCATGACGTAGCGCTCGCCCTCCGTCAGGATCTGCTTCAGGAAGGACTGTTTGAAGAAGCTCCAGGTGAGCCGGGCGAGAGTCCAGTCAACCAGCGCCTGCAAAAACATAATCAGTCTGTTATGACCAAAAGAGCAGCTGGACACTTTTGAAAATCTGTTTCAATTTGAGGATTCTTTTGACTGTGGGTGATAAACTACCTCTCCCTCTGCTCTACAGGGCAAGAGATCTCCGACACAGCTCAAAGGAAAACTGCTTTTCTCTGCTTCTTTAGAGCCCAGGAAACGAATGAAGTAAACCCCATAGCACAGCACCAGGAATCCTGTGTACACCAACTGACAAAAGATTCAAATGATTACACGTGAAAGACCAATTGACTGTAATGATGAGAGAAACTTCAGCTGATTTCTTACATGAGCAGCAGAGAAGATGAAAAGCCCCCATTCAGGGGCCGACACCACCAGCGCCACGGTTACGCTGCACTTAGCGATCATCGCTAAACTCTCGGCGACCACCTTCAGGCGGACAAACATGTGAGCCTGGGCCAGGACCCAGAGCGGCTCAGCCAGCAGCTCCTGCACGCCTGACAGGGCAAACAGCACCACAGCAGGGCCGTAGTACGGGACGGTCTGGGGATCTGGGACCTCCAGGAGCCAGAGCCACACACAGACCAGCAGGGAGGCCCATAGCACACCGAGCGGCAGCCTGAGCGGTGACAGAGGACAAGAGACACAGACAAACATCCAAGCTGAATACACAAGATGAATCAACGTCCATAACAAAGGAATGCATTAATGATCATTCCATGACATCTGGTTTGGTGGAGTGAGTGAAAACAAAAAGTCATTATAGGAACATTTAGGAAAAGCACAAAAACCTGCGCTCCCCTGAGTTCCATTCCTTCTGGATCCAACACCGTGATGAATAACCGGATTGTTTCTTGAGATACTATGAAACCTCAGTGAATATCCCACAGATGTAACAAACGATAGACTCATTCTTCGACCACTTCTCATTCAGTATTTGGTCCTCCAGTTAAAAGACAATTTCCTCCAATAGAATACGTGCGTGTTTCGTCTTCTTTTCAAAGACCTGATGCTTCTGATAACGGACAATAGTTCTCATAATGGTCCAACGTTATTATCATAATGTTCCAACTTCATTCTTGCAATATTCCAACTTTATTCTTGCAGGGATAAGGATAAGTGTAGGGTTTAGTTTTTGTAAGATGCTTTATAAACTGAACTCACGTCAGCCACAGCAGGTTGATCACTTGTCTCCAGCTGTGGTTGGTCCCTGATCCTCCACTCAGACATGCTCTCCTGAAGGCTTCTCTGGACAGAAACACTAATGTGGAGTACAGCAGTGTCAGCCTACACACACACACACACACACACATGCACGCGCACACGCACACACACACACGTTAGAACCGCGGAGGCAGTGAAATGTGGCTGTGCTTCTTGTCTGGTTTCTCGTCACCTGACATTAACGACCCCGATCAGCTCTTTAGACACGAAGCGCAGGGTGAACGCGTTCAGCAGGAAGGTGAGCACACGGAACATAACCTGAGACCGAAGGAACGAGAGAAGACAACGTCAGCCATTACCTGACAGAGCTGTGTCAGCACGGGGCTGCAGCTCGGGCTCCATGTACCTGTAGCAACACATTGTAAGACGCCAGCCGCGACGCGTTCTTCAGCACGTCCTCAGAGCTCATCGTGGACTTTCTACTGTGACTATAACAGAGAGTTAATCAGACAAGATGGCCGCTGCGTTCTACGAAGTAAAATCATCATGGAGAAAAACTGAGAAAACTGTCTCATTCTACTTTAAAACTCTTCTTCTTCATCTTCTTCCAACAACAGTGTGACAGCAGTGCTTCCACTTCCGTACACACTGAATGGAGCCACGTTACGAGCTGACGTCACAGAGCGTTATGGCTGTCCTGCGTGAAGCCGCTAGAGGTCGCAGTCATCCTGCTGATAAGATTAACTAATAATAATAATAATTAGAAATGAGGAGACTCAGTGATGATAATTGGAAATATAATTTCTAGGACTGCAGAGCAGCACTGAGCGGGCCCGAGCACATGCATTTTGAAGCGTTGCATGCGTTTTGCCTGAAAAAATTAAATAATAATGACTTCGTAATATGTGGAATATGGCTAAAATGGCTACTAAATACAACATATCAGGCTTCCTGTTGCGTTCTTCTAATTGCACCTTTTTTGTTTGTCTGGTCATGATACACATGTGTATCGATTTTTGTGAAGAGAGGTCAATGTGAACATGTTCCTGGGGTCTCGGTAGCACCGTTGAGCCATTTTCAATGATTTGTTGTTGTAGATTGGTGCAGTAGTGAGGCCTCACCTGGTCTGTGCATGAAGTGGAAGTCAACCTGAGAAGTTAAACTTGAACGAGGACATCCAGAAAGGGGACAGAGAGACAGCTCACCTTCAAAGTAAAAGGTCAGGAGGCTGGAGCATTGATTTGATTAATGAGTAATGAGTGACCCTTACTCCTTGTGCTAGTTGATGGGAATATATTTTCATTTATTTGATCAACGAACATAAACTAGACGGTTTTGCATGATTTTGGGGAATTTTATTAAATTAAATGTGTCCCACACTGTGTTTCTTTTAAGGCGTCAGAAGCCACGGTTGGAAACTACTACTTTATTCTCTAACGATTTGTCCATCTTCTGACCAGGTAATCCAATCCTTAATTTTAATAGCTGTAGTTCTGCGTAGAATGTGCGCAATTCACTTCTGCGCAGGAGGTACATTAAAAAAACTTTTTAATTAAATTAAAAAAAAATATATATATATAAAATAAAATATAAAATATATTAAAACGTGTGTTTGCCATACACCAGGTCTACAGCTGGTTTAAAAGTCTGACTGCTGAGGGGACAATGATCTTAAAGATGACAGAAATTGAAGCATGACCACACATTGCAATAATAAAACCAGAAAAATTAAAATAATAATAATATTATAATCCTTACAATTTCAATATGGCCTAATAATAACAACAATACTAACACCAATAATGGCAGTTATAATCATCAAAATTGATATCTATGTATCATCAGTCTATCATCTATCTATCTATAATATATATATATATATATCCATCCATCTATCTGTAAAATACAATCAATTCAAGGGAAAGCATGATAAAGTGAGAACATGTTCAACGTGTCTAACATGTTCCCTGTACATTATAATCAAGTCAGAATGAAAAAATGACCATAAAACTACAATAAATATAGCAGCATATATATTTAAATGTATGTTGCTTCAGCGCTAACCAAATATTGATATTAAAACATTGATACGGGAGTAATAAGTAAACATCTAACTCAAGGAACCGGTCATTGATAATGTGAGAACTTCCACCACAATAAATCCTGGTCTGACCTTGAAACGTACAGTTCTTTCATGGACTCAGGAAGAAGAAGAGACAAGTGCAGGAGTTTTAGAACAAATACATCGGAGTTGGGAGTTGATGATTTTTTTTTTTAATCAGATGTAAAAGATGGAGACAGTAAAAAAAGTACATCCTCAGTGAACCAATATACATGTTACAACAACATACTGTACATATACATTTTTCTTTATATACAGCCTTTTTCGTGACTTCCTGCTCATTGTTCACGAACCGTTACAAAATGTTCTGCACCCGCTCAGTCTCAATCCACAGATGAGATATTTCCAAACAACAGAGAGCAGATGAGGCTCTGTTTACATTTGATCTTTACATGGCACTGTCAACCAGACAACCACAAGCTCTTTATAAAGACACGATTCATCCAACAAGAAGTCAGGAAGGTGTTTCGAAGACAGGTAACATTCATTATTCAGCTAAAACAAACATGGACAAGGTTTTTTGTTGGTCTGAGATTTCTTTACATCCAGTCGCCTCACTCACACGTTCTACATTTGAAGTATACAGTACAATTTATTCGTATGCGTTTCTTTCCCTCTTCATTATTTTTCAACCCCAGTTGAATTGAACTGAGCAGTACCAGAAGGGAATCAGAATGGCTGCAGTTGGTAGCAGTGATGTCAAGTGGAATGCAAGGATTTCAGGCCTCCCGGCCTAATATTATTTTCATTATTATTATTATTCGCAGAGGTCTTCACAACCTAGACAAATAATAAGCATGCACACAAATACATTGACAACATATACAGTACGAGGGCCAATTTCTACTCTTATTATTTCTAAATGTACCTAAGGAGATTAGTTCGTGCTTAAAATAAGGTCACATGCACACTGACTGTGGAACATCTGATTAATCTGTGACAGACTAAGTGAACTGTCCCAGAAACCAGGAGAGATGTGACCCGAGTCTGACTTTAAAAGGGTCACTTTTCTAAAAGGTGCTCCATCTTGGGGTTGATGAATGAAAACCCAGCGAACGCCGACTGGTCCATGGAGTCGATGAAGTTCTTATCGCTGTGAGAGAGACGAGGCTTCTCACTGAGGAACTCCCGGTCAAAGTTGCTGCAGTCATTCGGGGCTTTCTGTAATCAACCACGTACAAGTGTCAGTTAAAAGGGGAAACAGGTCCTCACAGGATTGTAGATGTATGCAAACAAATGATTTGTGGGATAGAGACGTACTATTTTGGGTTTGAAGGGGGGTTCAATCTCCCTGTTCTCCAATGCCTGCCAGGGAAAGGCCTTGAAGAAGGGGTGTAAACGAATATTACCTACAATTCCGAGTCTGCGGGTGGGGTCTCTCTCGAACAACTGCAAGGAAACAGTAACAGTAAGTAAAGCGTGCATGGGCACGATAACAACATAAACACAGGACAGAATTAACCCTGTCCAAAAGAAAAAAGTTAAATTTAAGAATCACACCAAAGCATATGATTCTTAAATTTTTGCCATAAAATTATCAAACATGGAAATATGAAAGAGTCAGTACGACAGATGGGAGAGATGGTAGAGACCTGCTCCATTAGGTCCTTGGCCTCCTTGTCGATCCAGCGGGGATAGTGGGGAGTATCCATGCGGATGGACTCAAACAACTCATCCTCATCGTCTCCGTGGAAAGGCGACTGGCCGACCAGCATCTCATACAGCAGCACCCCGAATGACCACCAGTCAACAGAGAATGAGTATTTCTGTCCCAACAGGATCTGTTGAAACACAATATTATGAATAAGAATCATGATACTTGTTTTTATGGACTTTTTTTATTTCAGAAGAGCATCTCTAAATTGTAAAAAAAAACTGTACCTCTGGAGCGATGTAGTCAGGAGTGCCACAGAACGTTGTGGCGCGATTCTCTCCGAACACATTCTCCTTGCACATCCCGAAGTCAGCGATCTTAATGTGTCCCTCATAGTCCAGCATCACATTGTCTAACTTTAGATCTCTGGAAACAAAACAATCTACTGTGATTAACTAGAAAAGAAACACGCATGATTTTGAACATAACAATAATTTGTGTCAGATCGGACTATTTTGTGTTTATCACAATAATTCAAAAGCAAAAAAGCGTTCCTAGATAATTAAATGTCTTTCGAAACCTACAAAGAAACAAACTCAAAATTCATGACAAATTATTTTCAGGACCATATAAATTATTTTCCATGATTTTTTACATTCATTTAAAATGTCTTCAACCTAATTTAATTAAGTTTATTTTTTACTTCTGGTAAGCTTGCCTACAATAAATCATAATCATCAAACTGAATATTTATTACCCTATGTAGATTTTCCCAAAATGTTGAAAATATTATATATACGCATCTTATGCTTGGATATGCAACTACAAACACTATTATTTTTTCAGAGTTTTCAGAGACAGATATATTTAATGCAAGAAATTAACAATTTGCCATTTTTCTTGACAGAATCCATGTTTCATGGATTGCTGGACTACATCCACAGAGTTTTCTAACAGTCAACTGCAGTATGACACAATCATAATGACGTTTTCAGAAGAAAAAAGTGTTAAAATGTGTAGGATTATCTAACATAGCAAGTTTAGAAGATCTGTAGGTTTGTTTTCACATCGTGCTTGCAAATAAACTGAAATCACAGGTCTTGTATATAATAATTCAAACTAGTCAGTTGTGGTGTAAATAGGAAATAGTATTTCTAGTTTGTTAAACATGAAGAATTAGTAGTACTGTCATTTAAGTGTACAGCCCATCCTGATGTTGTTAGTATTTTGCTCTGACCTGTAGATGATCCCTTTGGAGTGTAAGAACTGGAGACCACAAATGATCTCAGCCGAGTAGAACCTGGGAAAACAAAGATGGAGGGGACAGCATTGATATTAACTACCCATCATCTTCGGTGGAAAGACACACGTCCTGCTCTGCAGCGATCTCACAACAGAGCTGGCTGCTAAACAGTGGTGTCACTGCAGACTAATTTCAATGTAGAGCTGAATTATTGAGGAGGACATTTGTATGGAGTAGGATACAGATGAATAACACTCTCATAATGTGAAACCTGAGAGCTGCTCAGGGCTAAAGGATTAGCCTATCACTGCCCAGCTCCTCTGGTCATCTGTCTCAGGTGAAACAACAGAGTCCAAAGAGTAGATAAGAGAAACCTCCGCTCTAACCCACTCACTGGTTATACTCTGTAAATGACCAACCGCCAAGGACCATATAGACTGTCAGGTTTTATCTACTCATTATCTCTCACACATATACATGTACATGTCTAAATGTGCTCTCCAAACAACCCTACAAACACTTGGAAAATGTAAAATGAAGTCTAATATTGATTGTCTAGGGGAAGAATAAGACATTTGGTCCTGCTGCATGTATCTGCATGCAGTTTGTGAGGAAGTAGATTCTATGTTACAAGGTCAACAGGTTAGAAGCAGCTACTGTGCTAACAAAGAGCACAGAGGCCAGTCGTCCAAGAAAAACTGAATTTAGCAGTGTTTCCATTCCTCTGCAGCAGCTTGTGCAGCAAAACACAAATGTATTCATTAGATTCAAACATGTAGACAAACAAACATCTGAGATGTTAAATCAGCCCACGCTCGCCGAGGGTAAATTATCCATCCAGGCTGAATACAAGTCACTGGGTGACTGGGGATGCCAACACCAGATCAGGTGTCAGTCAGTGTTTGCCAGGTGGAGAATTACTCCTGTCATCTCATGGATCCAGGAGGCCGACACCAGTTTAACTACAGGAGATGTAACTGCACCGTTCACAACAAGATCAGTGCCTGACCATAACATACACTAAGCAGTGAATAGAGCAATGCAGTCCCAGTCTAAATAATATAAAGTGATTTTCCACTTCACTTTCCCTTCACAGTCACAGTCACTCAAAAAGAAATCTTGCTTCCCTTTCAAAGTAATTTTCTGCTCTGAGTGAGGGAGGTATCTGCACATAGCACAATAAAAGACTAATTAAGTAGACTGTTCATAAAGATGGACGACATGATGACTCCAAAAGTCATCTTGTTCAATCCCCTGGTGTCTGGCTGCAGTACATATTGTAAACCCGGCCTCCTCCATGGGAACATGGACCAAAAAAGTGCATGTCAAATACATTTAGCTCAAGGATGATTTCTGTTATTTTAGGGAGGTTTAATCACACTTTAATCACAACGTTTGTTCAAGAGCAAATTTTCTAGGTAAATTTGGTTTGAATTAGTTATTAACGTAGAGTAAAATAACCTGATTGACAGCTGAGAAAAGCTGCTGATTGGTCGAGCGCATGTATAAGTCTGTATACAGTCTCTGACTAATACAATGTAACGAAGATATTTCATAAAATAGGGCAAATCAGCCTTTGTAAATTTGCTTTCAAAATTGGCTCATTTCCAAACAAAACTATTTAGATTTTGTTTATTGCCCTCAAGCATGATTTATGCATCTAAGAGCACCTGTTAAGAACTGTTCCTCAGCATTCACATATGTGTTGGTAAACGAGGGGATTTTAAAAATTTCAGTTTGCGGTTACACAGGCCCCAACAAGATTTCTACAAAATTACACTTTCTTCAACTAGTGTGGTATTGTCTTTTTCCTGGAGGTTTTCCCACAGAGTGATGAGGGGAATGGTGGATGGCGATAACTGATACAGCTGCGCACAAAGAATACACTAAGAGCTGCTCAGTCCTTACAAGGCCAGTAGGCTAGTGAGCAGCAGCTAATGGACAACATCCCAGCTCGAAGCCATCAGGGCTCAGTATATATAATGTAAAAGGAAAAAAAACGTAATGGGAGAGAGACAAAGAGAGTGACAAAGGGAGAGAGTAAACATAGGCTCCTCTTTACGAGTTTCTGCTTTCCATCAGCTCATTGATTCTGTATGTGAGTCTCTATACAGCAACATGGACATGTAAGTGTTGAATAGCGATGGCAGGTTGTGTGTGTTCTCCTCAGAGATTGTGTATCGTCAAATCTGTGGGACAGGTGTGACTCACGAGGCTCTGTAGAGCTCAAAGCGCCCTTTCTCCTGAATATGAAACATCAAGTCTCCTCCGTTCAGGTACTCCATCACAAAGAACAGATGCTCCTGTGGACAAGTTTCACTTCAGTATTGATTACATGATCACAACTAATTATGTTGAGAGAAATTTGAACTAAGGAGATAAGACTACCTTTGTCTGGAAGGTGGAGTACAGGTGGGTGAGGAAGGGGTTGTCCCAGGCTAAAGCCAAGACTCTCTTCTCCACCATAGTGCACTCCACATCATCATCCATCAGCACTACGTCCTTCTTCAGGGCCTTCACAGCAAAGTACTCTCCACGACCCTTCAGCTCTGCTAGGAGAACCTGAGAGTAGAGTAGAGTAGATAATAAATTATATAATCATACTTGAGGTCTTTAGAGAGTTCTACTGTTTCCTGCAGAAATATAAATTCATCTTTAAAGTACAGAAACAAATTATTGTATTTTATATGAATTTATATTGAATTTTAGTACATTACTATGTTGTTGCTGCTCTTTCCAGTACAACTGCTTGTTAATTGATACGGTTAATTGATAGCTCGCAACAGTTGCTAATAGTGTTTATCTTTTCACTGTGTTAAGGTCTGTTCAGGTGAACAGCTATTTGGATTGGGTGTAATTACTGGGTAGCTGCTTTCCTCGGGTTCTCCTGGCATTCTCTTAAATGAAGAATAAATTATTGAACTTCAGATTTCCATAGGTCTGTTTCAGGTGGCTGCAGCTCACAGTCTGATCAAACACTTAAGTATAATCTATATAGTTGTTGTTTTTGTTTCTATTTTTTATATACGACAAAACAAAAACCTTCAATTTAATCTACTTAGCAAAACAAGAGTACAATACAATAAAAAATAATAAAGCAACAAGCAATCAAATCAAATTCAATATGTTAAATGTAACCATGACATGCTGTTCTGACTGACAGGACTCACTTCTGTGTGACTCACTTACTCGCCCTGACTCACCATTTGTCTACCTGATCTCACAATTACATTCACACTGCCATTGTACAATACAATGCCATAACAATAAAGGCTTCATTTGTGTATTTCCATTTCAGGTACCTTGCCAAAGCTGCCTTTTCCCAAAACCTTGTGGAAGATGAAGTTGTCCACGTTGATTTGTGTCAGGTGGGTGATACGAGACTGAGAACGAGGACCAGACCCCTCCCACAGTTTGCCATACGGAGATGGGTCTAATGGACAAACAAATTACCAAACATTGAATTTTCTCATTCACAAAATTTTACTTTTTCACATATTATTCTGTGAGTGTTATAATCCGGACCAAGCCTATACTGCTTAAATGCACATACACTCACTAACCATTGATATCCAGTCCAGAAAGTTTGTTAACTTCATCATAGATTCCAATATCTGTCTGATCAGGCAGGTTTGGATCCGAACGACGAGTGGACGACTTCTGATGGAACAAAGACAAAAAAAGGCATGAAACAGACTGAAATTTTCCAACCATCATTACCCATCTAGCTGTGTGTGTCGATACAATGGGAGCACATTCTGTCAGATTATGCTTTGAACATTAATTATGTGACTGTCCCACAAACTACAGCCATTTGGTTTTTAAACCAGGGGCCTGTAAACAGAGAGGAGAGCTGGAAGCTGCACAAAGAGCTGGTCCTTAAACACACCAGGACAGGAGGCTCAGGTTCCCGGCGTGGTCAGGTGTCACACCAAACAATTCGGGAGTGGGTGTTTTCAGGTGATACTCAGTTTGATGATTACAATGTGTGCCCGTCTCCAGGAACTCACCTGGCTGACTTGTGTTAGAGCTTCAGCTAGTAGTTTCTGGTTGATACCACAAAGGTTGGCAACTTTATCCTGACACTTGTGATGAACATTCATGCCACAGTCTGCAAAAACAATACAAAAAAAAAGTCAGTTAAACACCAAACTAAACAAATTAACATGATTAAACAATCACATCTGCAATGTACCTTCACACTTCAGGCCTTGTTTGACAATACCCCACAGCAGACTTCCACAATGGTCGCAGAATGTGGGACTCATGTAGTTGTGGTTCTTGAAACGGTGCGGCATGTCAATTTTGAAACGCTCCTTCTGGAACTGCAGGAAAAAACAGAAGTCATCCTCTCGATGAATGACCGGCAAGATAACTGTGAAAACCTCTCAGTTCTTCTCATCTGTTTTCTTCTTCCCTCTTTGAGTTTACACTGCCAAACTGCTGAATGTAAAGTTACTTGTTTTTTTTTCTCCCAATTTCGACCCCACTCTGATTTAAACTGCCTCTCCCACTGTGTGGGTGTGTGTACTCAATCATTCAGTTGGTTAGATTGCTTTTATCCTCCAATATTGATGATCATTGAAAATAGAGTGGACCCTAACTGTTATCTCCCCATCAGACTCTGACCGAGCAGCACATGCCATTTCATTTAAATAACCATTTTATAAGTTGTTGAGGAAAGATTCATTACAACATCCCAGACTGGAGTGAGAAAAGCCCACACACTAATGTGACATATGTACAACGCTAACAGAACATGGTGTGCTGCAGAAATGTGTGTTACGTACCATAGTCTCCCGACTGTTGGCAGCAGTGCCGGTACATCTGCCGATAATTTTGTCTATGCATTTCTTGTGGATGGCTGCATTGCATTCTGATAAAGAAAAAAGATTTGTATAGTTAGATTCTGTATCTGAGATTCTCTATCTTGTACACTAGCAATGATAATCAAAATAACCAAAAGGTATTTTTGAAGCAAATATTAGTTATATTACACTTCAATTACAGCACGATGCACCGGTGTTTATTGCACACTTACGTCTGCATTTGTAGCCTTGTTTGTTGAGTCCCCTGTGGGAGACAGAGAGACACAACTCATTCTTTGATCTTGTAAATGGTTTTCTGATTAATCCTTGTGATAATGAACAGCTGGAGGACACCCATGCAGATTTGTGTATAAGTATCCTTTCCTGTGAGTTCTTCAAAGCACATTAGTGGAGATATGCAGCCCTCGGGGAGAACTAACTATATCATTGTCACAGACAAACATTGCAACTTAAAGGAAAAGTTGACCTTTTTGGTCAAATAGAACATCAAACTCACTTTGAAAAATATCTGCCTTTTCAGAGAGTTTGGAACTGCTGGAAAAATGTTACGGCAAATCTGAATCACCTTCTCTCATCTAATGTTTTAGCTTATCTGATCAGTGGTTTGTGATTTCTCCTTTAGCTGCCCTGAAAATGTGTTTATGGGGCTGAAAAGTGGGACTTACTAACCAGACAAACTCTCTGCACACGGAGCAGAAAGTGGGCTGTCTGAAGAATGTGGCGATGAACTCGTGGTTCTTGATGAAGTGGATCTTGGCCTGCTTGATGGCCCCACGTCTGCGGTTCAGAGTAGGAACATCTTCCTCCTTCCCAGCCTGTGTACCCTCTTCAAGATACACAGAGAAACACAGCTCATTAATCCCACAACACTGCAAAGGAAAAAAGTGCTGATTTGTTAATGTATAATATATAAAAGAATAGTCTCAATGTTAACCTATGGGGACAAACAATTGCTGATGTGAATGGCTGCGGTGATGGGAAGGAAAAACACTGGTTGGACAGCCTGTTGATATATGGGGTGGGGTTAAAATGAAAGGAAGGAAAACTACAGACTATAAATCAGACTAGTTGCAGGCCTGCTGATAAGGTTTTATCAATTTTAAAGTTAAGTTACAGATCAAGAACATATTCTTCCCCATATGCACTCACACTTCTACTATTTTAACAATCACTGGTGGTGGTGGTGGGGGGGGCGGAATTACATCAACTCAAAGTTTTCCATTTGGGTTATTTCACATGACGTTTTCACTACACAAGTGGAGTTTCAGCCGTGATTCAAAAGATGACATGTCCCTGTGAAATAATCAGAATTCAGAGAAAAACTTGGTGTGCGGTGTGATGGTTTGACTGTGTTTCCATGGAACTGGCAATTTAACTGACACCCACACAGAGCTGATGAAGTAAACCAGCTGAGTTAATGTTAACTCTTTAAGAGACTTCTTTTTTTTTAAACTATAACTTCCTCTAAACTCTTTGTCATGAATATCAAATGATAGGGACTTGAAACCACAGTCTTTTTAACAGTATGTAGTTAGTACATGAAGGTAGTAGCTATGGAAAATCATATAGATATAGATTAAAGAAAGAAGTTCAAGAAATAAAGAGCATAGAATAGCAATAGTAATTTCACCTGATTCCATTCCCTCCAAAAAATACTGCACTGCCATCATCACTTTCCCAGAAGGATGGAGGTCCACCTGGGTAAACACACAGACAGTTACAAACAGACAGTCTGAGATATTGATCTGTAAAAACAGATAATAATTTGTAATGTCATACCCAGAATTCAGCACGGCCGTTGGCTTTCTTGCAGCGCTCGGCGAGGACGGACACACCGACGGACACCTCAGCCAGTGGCTCCTCTGCTGTCTTCATCAGCAGGACCTCGAGCACACGACCCTCGTAGATGTGCGCATCAAAACTGGCCTTCCAAGCCGGGTACATTGTGGGCTTCCGCTGAACCAGGGTTTTACCTCGCTCTAGGAAAAGAGAGAGAGAAAGAGAGAGACAAGAAGAAAAATGTTTAGTCGAGTGAATTATTATTAATATTAATATTATAATTCATACAGTGCAGGAAATATTGCAGGAGGTACAGTTTAGGAATGAAAACTGAGTTGTGTAGCCTGTGAAGGAGTTTCTCACCAGTTGTTACGGCTTCCTTCATCTTGATTGCACAGAACGGAGGGTCTGCCAGAGGAGGCAGGACGCCCAAATCGTACGAGTTAAAGGTGACCCTCAAGAAAGGAGCCATGGTGACAGGTCCTAGGATCACCTGCTCTCAGAGACAGACAAACCCAGTGTTACCATGGGGACTTTTATCTATTATATTATGTAATTTGCACACATAGATATCAGTGTATCCATTGTTATATTAAACACATACACACAGTTGTATATTCTCACGTAGCTGGCTCATATTTAAGCGGAAAGAAATTTGACTCCGGCTCCACCATGACACTGTGTTTACTTTCATACTTTGCGCTCTCACTTTGGCCCTGTACATAACTGACATGAACATGCGTGATCTGAGCACAAGAGCAGTCAGTATACACCTGACATTAGATAGAATCTCAAGTGGCCACTTATAATCTCACTTCTCTGCTCGATACGGAGACGGAGGGAGGGAGGGGGGAGAGGGACAGAGAGAGAGAGAGAGAGAGAGAGAGAGAGAGAGAGAGAGAGAGACCAAATCAATGCTTTGTGCACAGCTCTACACTGGCACAGGGTTTTACTCTTTCGAGATAACAAAAAAAAACAATAAAGAAAATCAATAGCCTGTGAGGCACTCAGTGTTTATATTGTGGCGGGCTTCTAATAAAAAATCAACACATCATAAAACATAGGAGGTGTTTTAAAATATTTTTGGTCCATTATTAAACTTGACCAGGCCTGAGGACGTCAGCTGAGTAGGTGATCAAAGACACACGAGTGTTAAAACAGCTAAAACAATGAAGCCGCATTCGTCCCAAACCACCTCCAAATGTGCCGGATCTGAAATGTGTCCTTGGTGCATTCACACATGTGCTCAAAGCTGTCCACTTGTGATCAGGTCCAAATGACAGACTTTAATATCAGGTATGAACAGGACATTTAAATAAGTCACACCCACATGGAACATTTTTACACCACTGACAACACTTGTTTTTGTATGGAGGGCAGGTATCTGATTCCATAGCTGGTTGTTGTGAGTAAAAGATAGTATCTTTAAAATGTATTTTGTATTTCATGTTTTTGTTGTATGACAAATTACATAACTGTGTTGTGGTCATACAGCGCACCAGTTTCTATGAGATAGTGCCATTAAGCTTATATACAGGCAGAGCCACAATCTTAACACCAGTTTCTACATTGTATGCAAGAGGTGACGCCCGTCAGTTCCATGAGTTGGCAGGAGCTTCAGTCGCACCCATGCTGCTCTACGACTTCCTCACCTCTATGTATAAAATACAAACACAAATGTGCCAACATCATACTTGTCGCTGGCCAACTTGCTTGGTTCCCTGTCACTGTGTATTTATTTGTTCACAGTACAGATTCTGTGAGGTTGCAGCAGCAGCAGCAGCAGAGGTGTTTGCATGTACCGACGAGAGCAGAGCAAGTCTCGACATGTCTCCAATCCAGATACAAGCATGTAGCGCTCTGCAGTAGGCCCGGCTGCTTTTTACAATCCTTAACCCAATACTATCAACACTGAGGCCATCAGAGTAAAACACAGAGAGAACAAACAGGGAGGGAAAAAAGATGAATAATAATGTTCCCACACTGGATGCTTGTGGGAGCTGTGGTCCAGGGTTTTAGGAGTTAATCAATAGCAAGCACACTGTGTGAAAGAGGGCGGTGGTGATTGATTTCCTAGCAAACTGTTCATGTGCAGTTTCGATTAGTCCCAACTGTAAATTCAGTAGATAGGTCTCTTGCACCAGTACTAACAGACTTCATTTTTATAACCTACTTCCTCTATTAATGAGCAACACATTGTGTGTTTGTTAGCTGTAGTAGCAAGTACCTTTACTAAGGCTAATTAAATATACTATACTATTGCACCTGCAATCTGGGCAAAGACTAGGTGCAATGACCCAAAAAAGCACTGTATCTGCATGTTTGAGATTGTGTTTGAATACCATATTAAAAAATATGAGATAAGCCACTGAAATATAAGTATTGGATGGATAACTATAATACAGTGGCAGTAGTGACATTAGTAGCTTGAGGGCAATTTAAAATCCTTACAAATGAGGAGAGTGAGACCTCACACCAGGACAGGAAGAAAAAGAGTGGAAATGTTCAGATAAGATCCTAATTTATTTTTCCGATACTGCTGAAAATACAGGGTTGACTACCGACAAGTACGCAAATGGATGTACCAATTTGATACTACGTCTTAATTTCACCCGGATAAAACTGCAAGTTCCTTTTTTACGAAATCACTTCTTCTTTGCCAAGTATTGCTTTTATGATAAGATGTTTCCGGTTGTGCAGCGTTAGCCAGAGCTCGTCAACAATCAGGCAATTTTGATTGCTGCCTTCCAATTCAAGCTATATAAAGGAATTAATTGTTCTGTATGTTTTGATTTATTTATATATTTGTGTTCCCTTTTCCATTGTGATTGTCAAACTACTTACTAATTTAAATGCATGTAAAACCACTTCAGACTGATTTGAAGCAGCCCGTCTGCATTGAACTACACTTTTAAGGGCAGATTGACACAACAGTTACAAAAACAAGCGGTCACAGCTATTAACACTCTAACTAGGTTTGAATCACTGAGACTTTCCAGTGGCATCAACCTGCAGGATCAGTCAGTGCATTTGATTTCTCGTTCTCTCTCTGAAGGATGTGGTCGACTGTCAGTTGGCGGAGGAGCAGATGTCACAGACTCAGACCACAGTGAGCAGCCACACTCTCTCTCTCTGTCGCGCTCTCTCTCTGTCTCTCTCTCTCTCTCTCTGTCTCTCTCTCTGTCTCTCACACACACACACACACACGTATGTCTAGCGCTTTACCATTAATATCAGAAAGCACGTCTCCCCTCTGTTAGCTGCCCGGACCTGCCCACATTCCTGCTGCTGCCTCTGTACTCTCGGTGTAACAACCTACTTCGTGAGATTCTGTGACCTGAGCTGGAATTCCACAGCGCGACCACAGCCCCACAACTGTTGTCACACACCCGCAGTGTTCACACGGGATCCGTGGTAGCTGTCGTTGCATAAAGCTGGTGGCCATTAAAAATCTCTTGTCTTCCCGCAGTGGTGACAGGTCACAGATTCCGCCGCTCCATTTTTAGTTCACGTACCTTTAAAAACGAGCCAGCGGTGTTTTCAAAAAAGTTGCTGCGGTTGTTTATGTAAAGCGACGAATGGGCTTTTAATTAACACGTAAAAGTTGCCAATGTAAGTCAACGCTCATGTTTGAGTAATATTTAGCTAACGTTAGCGCCGCTGGTGGCGTAAAACAACACACAAGTTACAGTGTGTTCATCACAGAAGAAGAAGAAGAGGAAGATGGTTTGGCGGAAACCTTTACAACCTTTTCAACAACTTTTTGCAAACTCCAACGTAAGAATTCAGCATTCAGACACAGATAGAAACAGTAATGGCAGCCTCACCTCGTCCAGCAGCTGCGGTGCGAGGTGTTTGATCACCGCAGCTCGAAGGAAAAGTTGCTCTTTAGCTTCCTCTCCTTTTCTTCGCTCATTTATTCCGACGATTGAGGAAGTGAGGTGTCTCTCTCTCTCTCTCTCTCTCTCTCTCTCTCTCTCTCTCGCTCGCTCTCTCTCTCTCTCTCTGAGGATCTCACTCTGTCGCTGAGGTTCTCTCTCTCACTCACCCACACAGACTGAGCCTCTCTCTCTCTCTCTCTCTCTCTCTCTCTCTGAGGATCCCACTCTGTCGCTTAGGTTCTCTCTCTCACTCACCCACACACACTGGGCCTCGCTCTCTCTATTTCTCTCGCTCTTGCTGAGGCTCTCTCTCTCTTTCACACACACACCGATGCTCTCTCTCACTCTCTCTCTCTCTCTTTACAGGCTGTGACGTTTACCTGGTGTACACACACACACACACAGACAAACACACACACCAGCTGTCCTATTTTGAATAGAGAGCCTGCCAATTATCATAATGCACGATCAGGACAGTTGTCAACTTGTTATGCACACACACACGCACACACACACACACACACACACACACGCACACACGCACACGCTGCAGCCTAATACGTCTTTTTCTATTCACATGTCAGTGTGTGCTAATCACTGCAGACCTGTTTATCACCTGAATTGAGAGGGAAACTACCGACATGGTTGAATGAATACATGTACACGTGTTACAATAACAATCATACAGCAGTGTTGTGAGTCACAGAAACCAATGTGTAGTTGGATTGATTTATTTTTACCTCTGACAATTTATTTTTCCTCGTGAATAAAATTACTCTTTTTGTTCTCAGATACTGTGATATCAGATCAGACTCCATTGCTAGCTCCTCTCATCAGGGGTGGATCTACATTCCTGCTGGGGGGCAGGGGGCACACAGATAGGAAAAGGTGGCACATTTAAATAAAGCCTGATCTTAAAAAGCAACTGCTCAAAATTAACTTGGGGTGGCCTGATCCTGTGAAAAAATAATTTCTGTCATTCAAGTTTTGGTATGTTAGCCTGTCTTTTAAGTTTACTTGTTAGATGAAAGTTATAGCGACATATGGTGACCTATATTTCTGGTGTTTGATTTGCGTATCGGGGCTCCACAAATGTCCAAATTGACAGGAGATGTTTTGTCAGAAGATACAGCGATCGTCTCTAAAGCGATTCACGGTCGCTCCATCATAGAAATCCCAACGCAGACATCACTGGACTCCACCGATTTCACATGTATATCTGCATTGCTGCTGAGAGTGCCCTAGATTGCTGTAGCTTAGTCTCATATGTGGGGGAAGATTTTCCTTTCTTTTTTTTTTTCCACATTTGTGTGGAAGGGGGGTGGGGTCACGTGGCTGGAAGGCTGCGGGGGCAGTTTTGAGGTTTGAGCTAAGGTTTTCTGCCGGTGAGGAGGTGGCAGATTTTTCCTCCTGCAGCCAAGAGGATCTGTTCTTGTTCTAAACTAAGCACAAGCACCTTAAACTTATAATACATGCCTGTATTCACACACCCCCATACCCCACCCCCTCACTCAGACACGTGCGAACACACACTCGCACACATCCGTGTCTCCATGACTTCGGAGGACTTAACATAAATTTTCTGGAAACTCAGGCAGACCTTAAACTAAACTTCACCTTACATTTTGTGATTTAGGTTATGTCCCCATAAGGAAGACAAGTCCCCATAATTTGACTGTGTTTAAACTAATTTTGGTCCCCACAACATGATTAATACCTGGACCATAGGTTTGCACAGATATCCTCATTAGGACTTTACACTGACTTCCATTCGTTTTCAACAGCCAAAGAAAGCCTTATCCCTAACCTTAACCTTACATCTCACACCTAAACTTATCCATGACCTCAGGAATGATGCTTTGCCTCATTAGGGCCGAGCTTTGGTCCCCATGTGGTCTAATGGTCCTGACAAGGTCAGTGTTTATGCTAGAAAAGGTCTTTAAGAGGTAGAACGAACAAGTATACACACACACACAGACACACACACACACACACACACACACATACATACAGACATCCGTGTGCAAACCTCATTCATGCCAACTGAGCTATTCTCATCTTGATGGCACAAATGAAATATTGACTGAAGTGAACAAAGCTCTAAATAAAGAAAGCAGCAGAGAATTGCAGGGTGAGTCATAATTTTGTGTTTAGTTGAAGTTTACAAGTCCATGCAACTACATGTGCTGCTGTGAGTTCAAGTTAAGTGAAACTTGCCAGGAGCAGACGGACAGGGCACAGGTGTGTCAGTGTTCTCCCTCTCTGCCGAGGACTTGCATAACAGGCAGATTGTGAGTCATGGCAGACACAGGAAGTCTATAGCATAGACCAGTCTCATGTGAGCATGTGGGTCTATGTGTGCGCGCACTAGAGACCTCATTGCTCACTGACTCCTCTCTGACTCTGACAGACACACATTCAAGTCCAAGCAAGCCTCCCCTTCTGTTCTTCCTGGAGCAAACACCCACACCCACACACATACATCCTGTCACTATCCGGGATGTATAGGTTGTAGAACAGGCGGATGTTAAATTTAGCAAGAAGAGAGAGAGAGCAACGCAGTAACCTACTTGCATGGAATCGAAGCATTCAGCTGTATGTCTCTGCCATGGAACGGTCGGGATAGTGAAAACATTTGAAGGTGAAATTGTAGTGAATTGATAAAATCTGTGAATTTCATGAAGGTTGTGATCACGCCCAAGTTTCCCAAGATAAATCAAAAACATAGCAATGATTAAAAAGTAAGAAAAATACTTTTAAAAGTGAAATATTGGATTTGTTAAATATTATCTGGGCCCCTAAAGATAATGTAAATTAGCCAATTAGAAGAGATCACTTGTTGGTTGACTTCCTAACTAATTATATCAGCACTATGATCCTAACCTGGGATTAAGGGTCATAAAAGAACACATTGCACCATTGTAGAGGGTTTCAAGCCAACAAAAGAGATGAAAATTCAACAAAATGTAAAACTGTCCTTTGTTCATACTTTATAGCACTAAAGCTTCAAACCCTAAAGCAAAATAAGCAAAAATAGGCAGATTAAGGAACATGAATCTTACCGAACACAAGCAGCTATGGAAAAGGGTAAGATATAGGTGAGAAGATTGATGTTGCTCTCAAGTCTGAACAAGCATGTAAGCTCAAAGGCATAAAGATCCACATTCCCGTTTTAACCTAATTGTAAAGTTATATCTGAATACAAAAACAACAGTGTTAAAACCAGAAATGTGTATTTAATGTGTTTATATGTTTGGTTTAAGTTAATTTCCCATACTGGAGTCCTAACTGGTTGCCTGGCAACTGCTACCAGAAAAAATAATAGGGCCTTCAAGCAATAATGCGCTATATATAAATTAAGGCCTTTTTTTTTACTTTTCAATTTATGTCTGGATTATGTATTTTACTTAGAAGTAGTGGTGGGGTGCATGTTGCCAATGATTGCTGTTTATCCCCTTTTTCATGCTAAGCTAAGCTAACTGGCTGCTGGCTACAGATTTACTGTAATCATCTTATTTTAAGTTTGACAGGATAACAAAAAAGCATATTCTCTACTTTTCTATTCTATTCTTTACCTTTAAGTATAAAAGGACAAATAAAACAACATTCTGACTGTTTTGGCTAAAAGAGTTTGACAGAGTTTGTCTCCCCTGGTGACAAGTACCAGACCTGCTTGTTCCTCTGCAGACATGTGTTGCAGGAGAATGGAAAACACGATGCAGACTCCATGTTAAGGCAAGGGAGATAATAAATGTTCAGTCAGGTGCAGGGTGTGCTTAAGGCTGTGTATTTTTTTCCTTCCCGCTGAGGGAGAGTGGGCTATTTAAAGCTTTAGGGGAGGTGGAATAGGTGTAACATTGACTTGGCAGTGTGGGCTGCAAAGAGTTTGCAAAGTGGGACATTAGAGTTTGTCCTGCTATTCTTCCACCCTCTACACAACATATTTTTCTGGCTCCCTCTCCCCATCTCCGAGGGGTGCAGGGAATCAGGAGAAAAAGCGCAGACCCAGAACTGTCGAGCCAATGTCAAGTTGACACACCTATTTTCGCAGCTCGACCTCTCTACCTCTCTACCTCTCTACGTCTCTCTCTCCCTCTCCCTCTCCCTCTCTCTCTCTCTCTCTCTCTCTCTCTCTCTCTCTCTCTCTCGTGCTTTTTGGCATGTTTATTTAAATCTCCAGGTATTATGTAATGAAATCTTCCCATTTTTCTTGAGGATCTGCTGCCCACACAACACTGCAAGGAGATGAGAAGCCTCGCTGTTGTTACTCACGACATTGTGCATTGGCTTCTCGTGTTGAAAGTGTGAGTCAGTCATTAAAAAGTTCACACAACTCTGCTGTCAGAGCATCTTGGGTTAAAGAAAAAGAAAAGGCCACAGGTGAGCTCAGGTAATGCTTCACCTCCTCAGTCGTTAATGAGTCTCGAGGCTGTGCACATGTAACAGTGCTGAATGCATTCGACCTTATTGGGTAGGCTGGGTGTTTATGATTGATTATTTGCTTCTCTCTGCATTGTTCCTGCCCGCGGCAATATGGAAGTAAGCTCTGATTATGACACTGTTGCTGCCCCACTGTAAAGAAGAAAAAAAAGCCTCCACCATTCATCCCACTGCAAGCACTCATTGCATTTCATTACTCGTTGTTTTAATTTATTAGCACATAGCATCAATAAAAGGATGACTGTTTTAGCCCGGTTTATTCTTCAGCGATCCCGTTTCTTGCTTCATTGGTGAAAAGAGAATAACAAGCACAAGAAAATACCATTAGAAATAAATATAAACTTGGTACTTGAAGTGATTGAAAACAAAATGAAGTCATAAAATAAGGTTAGTCCAGTGGAAGTTTGCAGTATATACAGGAAGTGTGTGGTGATAAATGCTGTAATTGGGTTTTAAGCAACAGCAGTAAAGGCAAAGAAAGCACGACATAGATGGTAAACACAGCAGAGGGAGAGAGAGCAGAGAATTGGGGCTAGATGGGGAGAAGAGAGTGATGGATGTTCTGGCCTCTATGTAGGACGAAATGTCTGCAACTTTCAGGAGCCCCAGAAAGAAAACTTCTCCGCCTGATATTATTCTGGGTCAGGATAACCCGGGGGGAGATGAGAAGCAGAACAGTCCTGGCCTTTCTCTGGCCACACTGGGCTGCGTATCACTGCATCCCTGGTGTCTTCCAGAGCAGCTCAGAGTGTGCTCTAATACGCTCGCCAGCAGTTTCATCAGCACACGCCACACATGCACTACATGCCAACACAGACAGCATGCGCTCACATAGCAGGAGCTACAAGCGGAGTGCAAACAGTTTGTTAGCATAGTGGGGGAGTGTTCCCTATTTTAATGTATAAGCACCGAGCTCATCAGCAAGGACACATGAGACAGGAAGTCAATTACAGCCTCCTGTCATTCAGTTTTAAGTTCACCTGCCATATAGAGGACACAAGGAGGATCATGAGAAAACACAGATACAGACGGCTTCCATCAGTACAGCTTCCTTTACTTGATTTTAAAATAATAGTGTTAGAAATATACAGTACAAAGTCCAGGACACAGATTCTGCACGTCAGTGAAATCAGTGTTCAGGGCAACAAATCTTTGCACAACAGGACACAGCATCTTTATACAAATATGAATTTATGATATACTTGTTATGGATTAAATCTATAAAGATATATGTAACCCGTGTAATACTGTACTACCTAACAGAAGAGCATGTTAAGTAAATTAGGTAATTTAAGTACAGTGGCTCTAGTTTTTGGCCTCTGTCACTTTTCCAGGTTCATTCCTCTTCATGTAAGTGCAAAAAAAGCATAGAAACTATTCACTGGCAGCACCAACAATACAGAGCTACACACACTTCTATACATACAAAAACATAGTAGTTCTTTGATTCAGCCTGTGCGTCAAAGAATTAGTCATAGAAATGCATACAAGAACGAAAAAAATGAAACAAAGGCATAACTAATACATTTTTTAAACTGAAAATCAGGGTGATCCAGATTCAGGCATTTCTGAATAAGTTTGAAAATATTTGTTGTCTTTTTGCACATCCCTGAAAACAACAGTAAATTGACAGTGAATCTTACTGAAAACATTTGTTTGTACAATGTCTTGAAATATTGGATATCCTGAACAGTAGTAGAGTTCATAGAATATATATAATTTATTTTCCAAAAATCCCTAATCCATTGATTTGGGGGAATGTTGGTGATGATGTACAGGTCCCATGGATGTAATGTTCCACACTGGCAGGTATCTGGGCCATCGGCTCTCATGGCTCTCAGCATCACACCTGCTGTAACAGCAGCTGACAAAGTAGGTGCACGTGTACCCGCACAAAGAACAAAATGTCTACCTTTCATCAGTCAAGCCAAGAAAGTTACAGCTTCAAGACATAATCAAATACAGTTTTTATTCCCTGTCCGGCAGTTTTGGTTCCACCGTCGGTGACAGGAGTCAGTAGCAGAAGAAAGATGTTTTTTTCCAGTGACTTGCCAGAGTAGCTGATCCTATAACACTGTGGCCTCCTCCATGGCATTGACCCACCTGCATGAGGAGCAGAGTCTAAATTAGGAACAAGTTACAGCAGCAGCCTCAAGTTTTATAAACGTGTCATTTTGGTCTGCTTCAGCTTAAAACTACCAATCCTGTGCCTGTTACCACAGCATACAACATCATCCTCAGGCATTTGAACTTTATCGACAGGTCATTAAGTAGGAAATGGGGAGAGAGGATTGGGGACTGACAGACGATTCCAGGTGAACTACAGCGGGTGTACAACCATCATCAACTGAGCTATTATTATATATCACTCCCAAATTTGATTTAAATGAGTGTATCATGTCCAGGGGGATTTAGTTACAGAGTGCAGTGGTTAGCACTGACGTCTCACAGCAAGATGGTAAGTGGGTCGAATCCTGGTTCACTGTCTTTCTGTGTGGAATTTGCATGCTCCCCATTATCTCCACCTCACCATATGTGTGTGAGTGATGGAGTCTGTGCCTGGATGTCAAACTCTATCTATGTTCTGCTGCTGTAATAAACATTTAAAACACAAGTTGTATGACTACACTGCAACAAGCATACTGTTAGAGTGAGACAGTGTTTCCCAAATGAAGTTCCATTAATGCATTTACATTGTCATTGATATACATGTTGTAATGAGCTCTCAGTCAGGCAGGCGTCTCACCTCCGTGCTGTGTAGTTGTCCTCAGCTTTAAAGGTGTAGTACAAAGTGTTTTTGTGGTAAAGCCGGAAGACGTTGGACTCCTCTTCGTGTCTGTCAGGCAGCTTCACTGTGAAACCCAACAGAGGCAAACTCTCTGATGCTACTTTCTCCTGCAGATACAAAAAATCAATTAGGAAAAAAGAAGTGTATTAAAAGATATAAGGATGTAACTGTTTTTGCTGTTTTACTTATTTTTTGTTGAGTGGGGGCTCCAACTAAAACTACAGCTGATGTCTCCTCGCTATGTTTAGTGTGTTTGAGTGACCTAGAATGAACTGGGATGAACTGTTTTCAGGCATGAACTCCAGAAAATCCCAGAAAAACTGGGTCCTGACATTTTCCAGGGGTTTCCTTTCACATATGAAGAACACAGCACGATACTGTTTGGGTCAGATGCCTTCACAATGATAGGAACATTTCCAGAACATTCATGAGAGGGCTGGCGTCGTGGTCGAGCATGTAGGAGGCAGGACATGACGTTTAAATTCTGCTGCAGAAAGCAAGTGTTACTTAAAAAATTATTAGTAACAGCTCTAGGATCTCATTGTTTCTCTAAAGAGGTAAATCTGTATGCCTCCTCTTTTTAATCCTGAGATATTTGTTTTCTTCCAGTTTTTCAATTGCCACATGTTAGAAACATCAACACATCAAATGGAATTTCCAGCCATTTTTCTGCTCATTCCTGTAGACATTTGCGTTCTCACATACAGTCTCAGGAAAATGTCCAGATTTCAGTGCATGTGTGAAAGCAGAGTAGGTTAAAGGGGAGTGCATGTTTCCCCTCACCTCTTGAGCTTGATAGGTGTAAAGCACCTTGTCTTTTAGAAGGAACCACAGTCTCTTCCAGTTCCGCTTGCTCTTCTTGCTGCGCTGCAGAGTGCCACTAACGGAGCCTTCCTCTGACACTGTCACCTGCACAACAGGAGCACCGTTACTCACCAAAACACAACAGAGTGGACATTCACATCACAGCATCAACTGTTCATTAATCTGCAGTCTGCGGTGAACACAGCTCCTTCACAGAGAGCGAAGGTTGTACCTGGTTGAAGGAGACGGTGCCTTTCCGATGCCTCCAGATGTTGGGTGGATGAATGTTTTGGAACACAGCAGAGATAGGACGACTGGAGCGGTTTGCACGAGGGCTGCCTTTACCTGTCAGTGCAGACACATCTACACCTGCAGAGGCAGACAACTTCATATCAGTCAAAACACAGGACAGGTACAAAAGTACAGCACCCACAATGACAGACTCCAGAGCATGGAGGGTTGACTGTCTGAACTTTACTGCACCAGAGGCTACATCCATTTTTGTGGAACAGTGGAAATGAAACAGTATGAATTCATGAACATCCATCCATCCATTCATTATCTGAATCGCTATAATGCTTGAAGGGATCACAGGGAGCATCAAGACTAGAAAAGCGCTGTATAAAGATTCACATTCACACTTAGGGTCAATTTAGAGTCAGCGATTAATTTAACCCCAATCTGCATGTCTCTGGACTGTGGGAGGAAGCTGGAGAAAACCCATGCAGGTACATACAAACTGAGATTTCAACCAAGACAGTTCTTGCTGTACAGTACTAAACACTGCACCAATTAAAGAATAGAATGCTCCTTGAACTATATAAGGTAGATGAGAATACCATTTCACTAAATGCAGACTTTCTACTGTTATTTCTACTTTTCCAAATGTACTTCTTCCTGTATTTTAACTGTTAATAGTGCTAAACTCCCCCTGTATTTAGAACTGATGCCACTGATCAAGATGAGTGATGTAGTTACCATGTAGTGTGTAACCATACTCCCTCTTTTGGTTATAAGAAGAATAGCAACACTAACATTTAGTTGCTCACATGGAGACTGGGTGTCAAAATGATTGATACAAGGTAATTAGAGTTTCCTGTTTCTCTCTCTTCGTCTGGACCTAGCTTGAGTGAGTTTGGTTTTCCTGATTTAAACGACAAAAGCATTATTTATCACAAAAATAGCAGCATTTCCCCACCTCTCTTCTTTAGCTCATTGTAGCAGTGGTCACACACTTTAGCCATGCGGTCCTTCATGTATTTCAGTGGATATCTGTTCCTGGAGCAGCTTCGACAGACAATCTGCAAAATCCAGGCACCACAGGAACAATGAGAACATCCAGCACACTCAGTGCTCTGGTCAAAGGCAAAGTTTACTGTATCCTGACTATATATAATATAATAAGTAATAATAATAATAATATCAAAGTATCACAGAACGCTTTATTGTAATTGCGTGTGACTCACTCTCCCACAGCCGTGACAGTGATGTCTACGAAGGGTGAGGCTGAAATCTGCCGTGCAGTTCATACACATCATCACTTGAGAGACTGGAACAAGTGTGGGAGCTTTCTCTCCGAGGGACAGATGCAGACGATCTCTGGCCTGAAACCCACATTTAGCAATTTGAAACCCCTGCACCTAGTTTCTCATATCGCTGTGAAATGAATGAGAACCAGTGGCTGCACAGACTTAGTGAATCATTCAGAGAAGCATCATGTTGATGATAGGGTTGCATCATGTAACATCAGTTAGCATTAGAATACAGTGTTGATGAGTCAGTGTGCAGCATATTGACATGTTTTGCATCATTGCCGATGTAGCCACACTTCTCTAGAGGAACACATGGTCTAACATGTGGTCGGCACAATGTTCTTGTGAAAATGCAATCGTTTTAACCACCTGTATTAAATGTGTTGGTTAAAGTTAAATATCCAAGGAGAATGTGGTGTTATAAAGCCAACAGGCATATTTCAGGCATAAAGAGTTAACTCACTTCTCCTGAGCAGCTGTTGAAGGCTACAGATCCTCTGGTGTGTTCGCTGACAGTGCGGCTCAGAGTGTAAAACCAGTCCTCTCTTTCAATGAACGAACTGCACAATGCACAAATAAATCCAATACAATATCATTACAGAGATGATTTGAAATGTTATTAACACCAAAAATGAAGAAAAAATCACTGATGATGAGAAATCTTGCACCTTACTAGTTATTACCCGTCTTTTAAACAGAGACCCACCTTGCAGACAAAGTGATGGAGATGTCTGTTCCTTCAATCTTCAGTGCATTTTGGACACTCTCTATGATGGGTTTACTGACCTGGGTGAGTAATCAGTTTAATATCAGATCAAAAGTCAGAAAGACAAAATAAGAGAGAGAGAGAGAGAGAGAGAGAGAGAGAGAGAGAGAGAATATTCTATTTTCTGTTATTTGTAGTTAGCACCATTTCACCATATCCACAAAAACAGGAAATACAACCTTCATGATTCACTGTTACAACTATTATCAGTTTGTGTCAACTGATGACATGGGGTGATTTGATGAAAGACTCTGACCTTTAATCCGGTGAGAGGCAGCGTGTTCTTCAGTCTGTATTTCCCATCCTGCTGAGGGTACGTGTACAGCAACACGTCGTTCATCTGACAACAGATTTAACCTAAATCACTCACTGTGCATCTGAGGAATATTCAAGTCATTTTTAAAAGCAGATGTGTGGATTTATTAAAAGGATCAAATAAATCAGCTGCCCAGATTTATTCATTCATGTATGTACAGCTTTTCTCCAGTAGATGGCAGTCTAGGCGCGCACACGCACACACAATCACTTCCACTTAAGAGGTTAAACACAAAGTTCAAATTTAAAATGTGTTTATTACTTTTGTTTGTTTGTCAGCTTTAATACACAAAAACTACTGAGCGGATTTTCCATAAAACTTGGTGGAAGGATGTGATATGAGCCAAGAAAGAATCCATTAAAGTTTGGCACAGACCCGGACAAAGGAGTCAAGCAGACCTTTCTTTTTTCTTCTGCAATGCAGTTGGCTTTTCTATGAGGCTTGATTTAATTGAAGGGGAATGTTAGACTTTGATGGAGGGACAGTTTGTGCTTTACAGTGTCAGTCTAGCTGATGCTTCAATTGGATGTTTTCAGGATGATGTCGAGTGAAGTAGAGTTTGATGCGAGAAGGCTGTTTGGATCAGGGAAAGTTTTTCATGTGAGTTTAAATGGTATATGTTCAAGTGGTATCTTGTAGGAGTTGTATATGTGTAGTGGGACATTTCAGGTATTTAACCTCTGTGGGTCTGTAGCTATGTTGAGAGTCATTATGTTATAACACACCCACATACACACACACATGTTCACTTGTACAGCTCCTGAAGATACCATGAATTGGATGACTGAGAACAGATTCAAGTGGGATCTATGACATCACAACTTGTTGCCAGTCATCACCAATAGGCAACTACGATAACAAGCGTTGATGTGGAAACCGGCAGCCTCCAGTGTGTGTCCACTGGGGAAAGACATTTCACTGAAGTAGGGGTTTACTTAAAATCATGGGTTGCACTTTTTTATTATTAATCCGAGCGGATCATTTGTATTTGTCTTAAAATGTGACTGGAGGGGAGCTACACAGTTTAAACCCCTGCCTCCAGTTTTCATACATGACTGAGATACTTGAGTAAATAGATATTAAATTGCATCATTAACCTCTGTATTATCTTTTTCCCAGTGTATCATTTTACTCACTGTCCCTGTGTGTTTTAGTACCTGCTTCAGGAGACAGCTAGCTCCTGCAGACTTGTTTTACTATGCCGTCTCCAACATTAATAACAGATAAAAACACGTGATCAGCAGCTGGTTGGGTAAACTTGCAGGATAAAAAGTTACACAGCGATGATAACCGACATTCCTCCAGCAGAGACATTTACGAGCATTTTTAGTGTCAAGACCAGATCACAAATTTCAAAGACGCCACAGGAGGGAGAGGTGGTGTGCTTTGATGATGCGCTATGGGTAATTTGCAAAGGCGTTTAATCTTTCCAATCTTTCTTTTTTAATCTCTCTTGATAACAATATTTTAGTGGCATCTCTTATCTTAAACAGTCTGTTGCTTTGATTCAGTCGTTATCAACGTTCGCTTTTGTGAAACTCATCACGTGGTGTTGACCTGGCAGTGAAGAATGACCTCAATTATCCTCCAATTGTCACTTCGTTTTCATTTATAATTATATTTAGACTTTATTTATAAGTTAGGTCATTTTATATTATTCCAGGTGGACGTTTAAGGATTACCAGATGAAAATTATCCGATACAGCTATTTCTGGGTCATTTACAGTATTTAGTCTGTACCCGGTATTAACATCTGTCTCAGGTGAGTTGATCAGAATAAGGTTGGAAGTTTCTCCAAGTGTCCACTTGTGATCAGATCTCACTTCGCCGCTCTATATGCAAATAGACACGTTTAAAATTTCTCTTTGCAAAGGCTTAATTACGTTTTTTAGCAGTTAGACTATAGAAATGGGTCTGATGTCAGTGTGTGTGTATGGGGGGGGGGGGGATGAAAAAGACAGGGAGAGACAGCCGGAGGTCAGGAGGGGTTGCCTGCAATTCTACGAGATAAGATTTTAGTAATCATTAGGAGATCAACCAAGAGGGAAGTTGATGCCACGTCTGAACTGGCCCTTGAAATCTAATGATCTTAAGTGAGCTGAAGATACATTGAACTAATATTAGCTGACAGATGTACATGGACTGTATAGTTTATAAGGAGCTGCTGTTGACCTTCACTGTGCTGTCAGTAAAGACCTGGCTTAGGAAGTCAGCATTCACAAACATCCTGTGAGGAACCTCTGCTCTAAACAGCTCCGTCTGGACCCAGAAACATAAACAAATTATCTAACAGGTATCTCTTAACTTAAGTAATAAAAACAGGAAGAAGCATTTACCAAAAACAGATGCCTGGGCTGTTGACACTTCCTGCTGACCTTCATCAGAGTGCCCTCCTTCACAAAGACCTGACAACAACAAAAAAGAAAACACAGGGTTAAATCAAACTGAACATTTCAGGTTGTCTGATCATGACACATACAGGACGTCTGCAGTTATTAACAGTGTTTTTATTCCGAGCCGGGTGGGGATTCCCGGCTGAGTGACGGAGTAAAGGCCAACACAGGGTGGTGCAGGGCAGACAGGGTGGGCTGGCGAGCTTCAGACAGAAACAATGCTGTTATCAGAGTCGTACCCTGCCAGGCTGCAGCAGGTCGCGCTGGCCGTGAACACTGTACTCGATGTTGACCAGACGCAACAAGTTCTCCTGTGGAACAAAGAGAGAAAAGAAGAGGAAGACAGGGAAGAGGATTAGGATGCCAATATAACAGAAATGATGAAAAAGCATAAGCAGTCAGACTTTATTTTTCTGCTTGGCTGTTTTCATTCATTATGCAGGCATGTTACTCTTAATACTGTAACAGTGGCCACCCATTAACAAAGATAAAGCAAGAGTTACCACACTGCTATTGTCAATCAGTGCAGTTTCAGTCTACATATATTTTATACAGACTTGACCTTTGACCTTTAACCACTGAAATCGAATCAGTTGATCGATGAATGGGACAACTTCCAAAAACATATTGCCTCCAGCAGCTGGCTATCACCAGTGTGGAGCCATACAAAGTTAAGAGAACAACAATTTCATCAGGGTTCATCCTCTGAGGACCACGCAGGTGAGCACCAACTGATTCAGACTTGACAATAAGTGAAAAAGCATGGTGTGGTTATTTCTGTTTCTGCAATGGTAAAGGCTGTAACAACTAATTTCTTTCATGAAAAGAGAAAAGACCTAAATTTAAGGTGACTTTGGGCAAAGAAGTTCCAAGTTGAAGAAATATACAGAAATATACAGAAAGTACTAGGTTTTGTGGATTTTACAGATATTTATTTTCTGGATTACAAATGGCAACACATGATACTTACCCCATGTTTTAAACTGTCGTTTACTTGATCCTCAATGTCCGACACAATCGCCACAGCCGCTGAACAAGAGAAACACAGACAGAGAAATCAGTTCATGTTATACAAGGGGACAGAGTCCCAATGAATATTCATAATTCATAAGATGGTTTTTATTCCTCGCGTCTGCGTCGAAAGTCACCAAACCTAAAAGTCAGAGTGAGTAAAGAGTGTGGATGTGACTGCATGTCTGGACTCGGGTGGCTCTCTAATCAAAGATACAGTCAGAGATAGTGTTGCTGCAACTTGCCTTCTCATGAATTACACATTACAGCCTTCACACAGAAGAGGGCTGGAATAGCTTCCTGGTGGGTTACCACCACAGACAAAGAAATCTAAATTGGCTCTCTCATGGCCATCTCTCCATGCCAAATGAGCACATATAAATTCCCTGTAAACACACAGCGACAAACAGAGGCCGGTAATGCTCTCCTGCGGCGACACAGAGCAGCTGAGGCTGCTGTTTGTTTACGGTACCTTGGGTGTCTTCATACTCTTTGGAATCAGGGGAGAGGTTGTTCAGGTAATCTGTGAGAGGGGTGAAATAAATAAATTCCTTCTAAGAGTACAGAATCAAACCACTATAGGAGAACTATATTCTTATTCAGAGGAGACCTGCGCGGTTCATTAATCCTCACCAGTGAGGAGCATCCGATACTGAGCAACTCGCACGATGACCTGCAGGAGCTGCTGTTTGAGAGAAACCTTTTCCCCAACTGGACTCTGCTGCTGAGACATAAAGAAAAACACAAATTCAACCTTTTCGCTGTTCATTCAGGACTCATTCACTGCAGAGGTTCACTTGAATGAAAAGAAATTCACATCTGATTCACAAAACAGTCAAGGGTATATTAAAAAGTTTACAGAAAAAATATAAGTTCCAATGAGGAGTAAATGATACAACACTGGACCATTGAGCACAACCACCAATCATATTCATGAACGAGGCTGCTGGTCAGCCCAGTGCTTTGCAGAATGAGTGTTTATGTGTGTGTGAGCATGTGTTCTCATGTATCTTTTATTACTGTTGTGGGAACACAGTCACAATGATAGATTAGATATAAGGGTTTTCCCCCAAGTGATTAAAGTTCATCCTGAGGGACTTCTGCTGCTGCTATTTGTATAACAATGGATATCCATTGTGTATACATACTTATACATATTTGTATTTAAATGTAAATATCTTCGTGAATACGATTTATGTTCAATCTTTATTTAATTTTCACTTTTCACATTTCACTCTAAACCACATATCTAAATTTCATGGTGGTGACAGAGGAAAGGTTAAGAGATCTCGATTCATCCTTCATCCTCATTTCATGACAATCAGTTTTAGTTTGGACCAGAGCCATGAACCGACTGCGTGGCTGACATCGTCCTCCACAGAGCCACAGTGCTGTAATGCATGTAATGAAATGTAATGTAATGATGTAGCTGCACTGCTATAGAAACGGAGGGTGCCTCGGAGAATCCAAGGATTTATTAAACACTTTCTCGCCCTAGAATCAAACAGAGAAATCTGCCCAGCTCTGCAAAGACTTCCTGCCAACTCATCTCCTCAGTGGTCTATAAAATGAGGGGGAATTATAGCAAAGTCCTAAATCGATAAATAGGATGAATGCATATGGCACAATTGGATTTCCTTCGACAATCCAAATAGATTATAGTAAAAAAGGTCTGCACCACTGATCTCTGCCAGGCCCTGTATTGAGCAGCTGGCTGGGCACTGTTGATTGTACATACAGTAGTGAACCGATGAAGAAATCTCCCTGTTGAATGTTTAAGCATGTCATATAATAACATCCCATTTTTCTAAGCTTTACACCTTAAATCTATCAACTTAATATCTTCTATAAGAACGTCTGAGGCAGACTGGTTTGAAAAACTGTTAATTTAATTGAGGCTAATTATAACTCCTCACTAAAGTGCACAGAAAAGCTGCTGGGAAAATAATCCATTTTAATATTCCCCTGATTTAAAAAACGTGTTCAGTGGTGTTTCATCGTTGTTCCGAGTGGCTCATGCCAAACATATTTGTTCCTCACAAAAAATACATAAAGTTTATATTTTTCCTTTGAGGGTCATGACTGTTACACTTAACATCCAAGAACGCAGTGTAGTTCTTCCATTAAATTAAATTACTATTTCATTTAGCCTCACACGTGACCTTTTGTTAAGGTTTGGATCTCTTGCTTTAAGTGTCCCCGCCTCACAGACACACACATATACACACATACACCAAACACACTTTGCCATAATCATCCCAGCTCCTGCAAAACATGCACTTCATCTTTGTCAGTGCACATAACAAACACACACACACAAACACACTGAACCCTGCAGATTAAAGATAATGTGCAGAGATAAGAAAGATAAAGATCAAATATCAAAGGTTGGCTCTGAATGTTGTCTCGGTTATTTTTTATTTGAAGCATCTAGGTTTATGTTGAAGTACTCTCATTATTCCAAACGTTCCCATTGGGCATGTTTTCTTCTTTTCATGCAGGCTCATTCCAAATTGTTTTTTCTTACAGACTACCAATCAAGGGCAGCACTGCAACGAAAGGAAGAGGAGGAGAAGAGCTGAGGAGGACCAAGATGACGAACATATGGAGACTTTATGCGATGTAAAAATACTTTGTATATGTATATGTTACAGACCTTTAACATTATTGATACATAAGTCCATGTTGTTAAAAATTCATAGCTGTAACTTTGTGGTGAATAAAGAAAGGTAAGTTTTCACATTGCTTGCATCAGAGAACATTTAATTCTCCGACTTCTGTGATACATGTGTGAATATTTAAATTAGAATTTACATTAGACTTGTTTTTAAATATCGATTTTTATGGAATGCCTTGTGTTGCATTACATGTTTAGTGTTAAGTGTTAGAGGGTTGCTATCAGTCTGACCTCAAACTGGTGAACAATCGCAGCAAAGCAAGGTGAAGTCCGGCAGCTGTCCTCCAACAGGTTCATACTCCGGTCGTAGTGTCCGATGTAGGTGGTAAAAACCAAGAACTCTGCTTTTCTGCACAGGAAGATGTCAGCGATCCTCTGGCTCTCCTCCCTGAGCGGAGAAACAGTCATAGCAGTCAAAGCAGAATATAGCAGTTATATTTATGTGTGCTCCCTATGGAACCATGAAACAAGGATGGGGAGGGGGGTTCCTTTAACTCGTGGCATATGGCTGCATGGATGTGAGCCAGTATTCCTTATTTCAGCAGCAGTGTACATGTGAAGTCTCACCAGTGTCGGATTCGATTCTCCAGCTCGGTGAGGATTCGGCGGTGCAGGGTGTAAACGTCCGGCAGCTCGTTGAGAATCTCTCGTAGTCTCTCTTCCTCCACCACAGGTTCGCCCTCGTCCCCGACAGCCGCCCCCACCGCTTCCCGAAAGTCCTGGCACATAGGACGGGAAGGTCAACTCTTATCACCTACGTTAAAATCTTACTAAACTTACTGTTTCACTTAAGTCTGCATTTTCTTCCCTCCCACTGCAACTGAACAACAAGAAACTATCTGATATCTGACAGCAGGGTGTACATGAGCTATTATATCAAGGAATCCCTTTGAGCTGACACTGGTTTAATCCACACACCAGACTGAGAGTGACTCTAGGTAGGGAAGTGAAAGAGCAGCACTTATTTCTGTCCTCATTACCTGTGATAAGGTGCCCTTGAGCAAGGCATTGACTGCTACAGTAGAGCTGCTCAGGGGCCAAAAGATCAGACTATGTTTGTTCTGTGCAACTTAGCACTTGCAGTTTGCACTCAAGCTATGACCATGAACATAATTGGAAATTGCTCAGTGAGCAGAAAAACAACATAAGCAGTATTTAATCAAAGTAAAATTTAAGAATTGCAAATGAATAAATGTAATATGCATTAACTAAACAGATGTTAACATGTAAGGGAATTCAAGATGCGTAAAACGTAATCCTTTTTGCCGAAGTCTGACATCTTACTGTTTGGAGCCTCACATAGAAACAAAGAAAATATCTGGACACACATATTACCTGAGTAAATCAAAATAAAAAAATAACTCACTTCCTGAAGAAGCTTGAGGGCTTTCACGTGCCTGTGAACAGACACATTTCCACTATTCATCAAGAACATTATTATTTTTGACAGAGAGGTAGATATGTGTGCGAGGGGAATGAGTTAACTTACAATCTCTCTGTATCCACCAGTTCCTTCGCTACGTAAAAGGCTCTGGATCGTCCGTCAGCCTGTAAACGATCGCATTATTAATATTTAATAAGCCCAGGGTCAGGAGGAGCTGAAGCTGGCCCTCTCCACATCTTCTCTAGGCAGCAATCAAACTTCTAAATAATGAGGACAGTGTTGTAGTCACGCATTAACCTCCATTAACCCACATTAAAATCCTGGCTTGTGAAAGCAGTTGCCCAACCTGAGAAACACTTCGCTTTGTTTTATTTGGTTGATTTCTGGTCTTTAAATATGTCTTAATTTCTAGCATAATGAAAAAGGTGATACCATGTCTTCATAAGCGCTGGTACAAAACAAAACAGATTAAACTGCATTTTAAAGGATGAAGACGGACTATAGAAGACTTAAAGGTGGAGATATTCCAAAGTAATTACTCAGTGTTTAAGATAACTATAATATTAGAATCAAAGCGATCAATCAATCAAAATTAATTTGTAAAGCTCATATTCACAAATCACTATTTGTCTCATAGGTCCTAACAAGGTCCTCTGTCCTTAACCCTCAACAACAGGAAGGATAAACAAACCCCAAAAAAATATTAACAGGGGAATAGAAACACAGAGTTTATGTTAGGGGACTCTTTCTCCTCCGATATTAGATGGTGGACAGGTAATGTTTCAAAACACTATCCTGTCTTCACCCTGCTGTGAGTCTATCCAGGCAGGATATTACAATTTTATCAAAATTCACACAACAAATGTCACAACTATTCAATGCATTAATATTACTTGGAACCTTGAGACAAGCTCAACTCCCATTGCCAGAACTAACCTGTCTGTTATAATTGATGTCTGTGCCTCCATCTTCTTCCTCAGAGGTGCGGCCCTGCTCCTCTTCACAGGCCGTCTCCCCCCTGACATCACACACTGAACCAGTCTGTGGACTGACGGCCACCGAGCACACATTGTAGGCTTCTGTGTAGGCACTGTTGGGAGAACCACAGGTGAAATACAGGGAACACACAGTCGATATATATCAATGATATTTACTGTGACAGTTTACATATAATCACATTTACACTTACTAATGCAGTAAGTAGAATGCAATAACTAAAATCAATGAGGGCCAAGCAACAAACATGTTTCATAGGCTGCCTGAGTGTAGTGTCAGGAAACATTGATCCTCTATTGGGACAATGTCTCCCGGCCTTTTCTTTAATCCTTTTAAGGGGTAAGGAAGATGTGACAGTTTCCAGTATTTCACAAAACAAAAGGAATAATTACAAGAATGTGTGAAAAAGTAAATCAACAACTAAAATGTTCTTTCTCTTATTCCTTCACTCGTCTTGTGTCCCCTCAGATTTATCTTGGTACCACTTGGGGGGGTCTTGTTTCACATGTTGGGAAACACTGGTCTGGTCTGAAAGATTGACTTTCTGTTTTCATCATAAATTTGATGAAAGCTGTAGAATCTATAATCTCCATTAACTGTCAAGTAAAGCAGATGGAATTCATTTAAACCTCAAAGTCATTTTAAGGTCCTTTGAAAAATCACTATAATAAAAGTACAGCATTCAGTATTAGCAGCAAATATAAATTGATAAAGTATTACAGAAAGCAATAAAGTCATCATGAAAGGCCTACGGTGACAACTGATCCCAGTCAGGGAGGCAAGTCGGTGTTTTATGCGACGCGATTCTCTTCTGCAGGGAGCCCAAATGAATATGCTGATGTGCAGCTCAGCAGGGAGCGTACGCAGCGCAAATAAAAACAGGTCCTTAAGTTACAGTAGAATTGCAGTAGACCTCTATGTGACCAATTGCCTTGACTGTGATCCCGCCACGTTTCCCTCCCAGCAGCAATGGACTGAATCCCACTGAGATGCAAATTAGCTGCATATGAAGGATATATTTGGGCCGTTCAGATCTCTGCATCGCACACATTAAAGCAGCATGGCCCATTACTGCTCATAGGGTCTTACTCCGGATGAGATACCAGGGATGCTTGAACCACAAACTACATGTTTCTATATTAGGATTTTATATCACTGGCACTGTCTCCGTCACGTCTCACTGTCCTGCCATGTTGTTCGAAGGCTCAAGGCAATAGGGATAAATTACAGGAGGAGATTTAAAAAATGGATTATTTTTCTTTTTCCCTCAGGTTCCTTGTGAGCCAACGGTACAGTGATAAGAGTGATGGGTCAAATTTGCCAACTATCAAACTATGTGCTAATATTATCCCTTCAGGCTATCGCAAAGCTATATCTTTTTGTCTTAGCAATTCAAATTTATCAAAATAAAGTTTCATAAACATCCACTGGACTGATATTGCTTTTCTGTGATTACATTCTCTTCTTTCAGAAAACTATCATTCAACGGCTACAACTTTTTTTCTGTTTAGTGCTAGCACAGAGAACCTGGGCACACATGATGTGAAACTTGTGCAACTGTTTGTGATTGAAAAGCAGGACATAAAACTCTTATTTGCTCAAATGTACATTAACGGTGGTACGTGGCATCTTTTTCACATTCAGATTTTAAGGACTCAAGTCCATTTTTTTATCTGGAGTCATTTTTGGTCTGAAAGAGGGTTTGGGTTTCAATTCATCTGAGCTCTCTAGCTAACACTTTAAAGGTTAACTTGACTTGTATTGGAGCGAATCCTAATTCCTTCTACCTTGAATAAAGCCTCATTTCTGGCTGAAAAAAATCATGAAACAACCATCATGTTTCATCACTGATTTCATCTGGTGCTCGTTCAGTGATTGAGTTCCGTGTTCAACCTCGGTCTCATCAGATTGTAGCATCATTTTTCAATGTGGTCTTGGGAGAATGGATTTTTTTCCCTTGCAATGTTAAGCCATTCTTGGATATGTTTTTACACGAGACAAGGCTTATCTCATCCCTCCATAGACCAAACATGCAGTATGAAGACGATGAGAGATGGTTGTCACATTTAGGGAGCAGCTGGAACTCGCCAGAAATTCCTGCAGCTCTTTTAATGTTGCTTTATACCTCTATGCAACCTGACCCTTCCGCCTTCTTTTCTTGATTTGGGTGGACGTCCTGTTCATGGTATCGTCACAGTATTGTTCAGTATTCTCTCCACTTGTTGATGATACAGTTCATGCTTTGAAGGTGCAGCAGGGTGCAATAAGAAGATGTCATGAAACCCCTACAGGAACAGCTGTGGTCTACTTTATTTAGAGTTGTTCTGAGTCACGTTACCTCATAGCAGGTGTGCAAAAACTACTGTTTAGCACGAGTGTGAATATGAGAGGTTGATTTTGAATTCAGTTGTAAGTTATATGTTTTTCCTTTCAGTTAGTTTTTTATAATTCACATTAAAGGATGAAAAAAAAAAGTTCTGGATTTAAGCATCTTGTTTTTATCATAAAACAAGATTTTTACAGTAAAGCTAATAGTATGGTTTTGCACACACACTATGATGGTGAGCACGATGAGAGGGAACCACTGCAGTGAACAACTGCTGACTACAGAACACACTGAACAGATTGTATCTCAGCTTGTTGTTCTTCACTGGCTAGAGAAGAGCAATGACTCCAAAATGCTCTGTCTATTAATCATCCTGAGCAGCCTGTATGATATGGGAACACACCAACAGGAATGCAAGGGGGTTGGGGGGTTGGGGGGGTTAATGTCAGCACAGCATGGCTGATCATACCAACAAATATCCCCACAGCACGCTAACAAGAAGCTCCACCAACAGCATCAACACAACAAGCTGTTTCTGCACCGAAGCAGATGATTTATGAATGAAACCACCCTGTGCTTAACTCAGACCTGAGGGGACCACCACCACCCTCCCCAAGTGTTCTCTCCTCCTCCACCACCCAACATGCCTCAACAACACACAGGGATACATCACAGCTGGGGGTTTGCTGATCTCACTGCAATGAAAAGGGGAAGCTATACTGTACAACACTTTCCTGTAAATCTGATCACCACAACCCTGCCGGCCGTGATCACAGCATCAGGGGACTCAACGTTATAAATAGTTATAAATCTTCCTCCCCAGGGGCATTGTTAAACCCACACAGTCAGCGTAATAAAATGAAGACCAGTGCTTGGTGTAAAAGGTGGTAAGGATCACTAACATTATGTCCAGCAGGATCACCCGTGAACAGACACTTGAACAAAGGCTATGGATGACCAATCGGTTGGCTGGTTTGTCCACCGCTTTGTTCTTAACTGAAATATCTCAACAGTCATTAAAGGTATCGTCATGATATCTGGTACATACATTCATAATTTCTCGATGATAAAACCCACTGATGTTGGTGATAGATACAGGGATATTGTTAATAGAGAGCATGGTGCAACTGCATTTTGGACTTTTGGCAATTTTGGTGGGGCGTGAACCCTTAGGAATCATGCCAGTTGAATGATTCCTAAGGGTTCTCTTAAGTTATAATGGTTGTTTTTTTGCGACAAACCATTCTCATCACACTGCTTTATAAAGCCAGGTGTGCTTGCACCTTAATGGATTGCCAACGTATGGCAGATTTGCCAGGTAGTAATCCATATAGGTGCATCACTATTACTACTCTATTCTTTTACTATTTTGATAGTCTCTAAAAATCACCAAAAATATCCAAATACCAGATTTTTGTAGGTCAAATGCACATTTACCTGCCAATTATTCTAGACAGCAAAGCGCCAACAATGCACTTGACCACAATTTATTTTAGAACCAACCTGCCCATGAGTGCTCAGATAGGTCCAACGACCTGGGCAGTGGATTTGTACCACACTAGAGCCGATAGTGTCGTTCACATACCTTTCTGTTTCCTCTTCAGGTGACTGAGTTCTGCTCTTAAACCCCGGGAGGCTGCTCATATCCACATAACCGTCTGTGTCATTGGCAGATGACAGCACTCGATTGGAGGCTGGACGGTCAAAGAAGTCTGTGAAAGGTCCCCGTGGAATAGTCCTCTGCTGTGAGACCTGGACGTTCTCATAGTCTGAGCTGACGGCAGGAACATTCTCATAGTCGGAGGTATCTGTGTTGGGGAAGGAGATGGAGCGAGGCTTGGTCAGGGGCAGAGGTATGAAAGGCACACGGGAGCGGTCCTCAAAGGACTCCACTCGGATGACGCTGCGATTGAGGAATGCCACAGCGCTGCCTTTTCTTATGCTTTCGTTGTAGAGCAAGAAGTTGGAGGTCGGCTCAATTGAAACTGGATGTCTACTAGCAGAGTGTGAGTTGAGCTGCGGAGACCTACTTAAGCTGTGTCTATCTAAATCCAGCAGTCGGCTGGGCATGTGGTGGCTGGACTCTGCTGAGGACTTGGAGGAGCACGGACTGACATCCACCAAAGACTTGCTCTCAGTTTTCCGCCTAAACTTGAGCATCAGGAAGCGCTTAATGGAGGATTTCTTTTTCCTGTTTTTCTCTGATGAGTCTCCCTCAATGAGAAGTGAGGGGGAACTCTTTGTGATGGGCCGCTTGGTGATGTAGGCCAGTTCAAATGGCGGAGGAATATCTACCACAGATGTTGGAGTGGACAGGCCGCTGCATGACAGTGGTGAGCATCTGGAGAAGCTTCCAGAAGAACAAATGGCTCCTCTCTGTCTGTGAGGCTCGTCTTTGTCTCGGTAAGCACACAGAGGCGTGTCTTGTGCCTCCATGGAGAGGGAGCGGGGGTACAAGGACAAATAGTGGGGTTTGGAATAGCTATTGTGCCGCACTGAGTTTAACATAGGGCTGCTGCTCAGAGCAGGTTGTCCGAATCCACTCATGTAGGGGCTCGGAACATACTGCATTCCCACCTCAGCCACGTTGTTATTAATATGGTGTGACATTGAGCGAATTTGTATCCTTTTGGCCTTTCTATCCAATGGAAAGATATTTCCATTGCTTGCACTGTGCCCCGGCTCCTCGTAAACATGATCATCAATGATGTCCTGCTCCGTATCAGTAGTGTCGTCCAGGAATGGGACTATGTGACCGTCCAAGTCATCATCGTCTCGAAAGACGTCTGAGGCGCTCGGGGAAAGCAGCTGGCTTACGGAGAGAGAGGAGGTCAGCGAGGTGTCAGTGTCTGTTGGCACTGAGATGGACACCAGTCTGAACCTCGGCTGGTAGTCCAAATCATTCAAGAAGGCCTCAGTTGTATGAGCTTGGTGCTCTTCAGTTTTGAAACACTGCCATTTCTGACATGTTCGTCTCACCTTGTTCCTCTCACCGTTTTCACAGCCGTATCCATCACTGTTAATAACTTTCACGTAATTCTCAAAAGATACAGATTCGATTTGTCCATTTTCTGCTGTTTTCTCATAGTTCCCAGCTGATACCGACGAAAGCTTCTGAGGTGTTTGTGGACTATCGACTTTGTTATTTCTTGCCATCATCTCTCTGTTAATAATGTCATTTGAAGAAACATAATAAGGCTCTTCGATTGAATCCTCCTCTAAGGCAACGTGTTTCTTTGCTGTATCACAGAAGTGTTTCTGGTCTTCAGGGATAAAGTCATAAAAACTAATGTTCTGTGGGTTTTCGCCTTTTTCCTTCATTTTACAGCCACACCGCAACTTGAGGATGTTGCAAGTGATGCCACAGTCTGAAACCGATTCCTCCTCCCTCTCCTCTCCATCTGTCAGGAAACCTTGTTGTGTATCAGTGTCCTTCATGTTTTCGTTGATGGGGAAACCAGGTTCATCTGTGAGCGACTCAGTTAAATCATCTGCTGTACAGTCGCCTGCTTCAACCTCCTTGATGTGGAGCTTTTCCTGCCTCTCCTTCATGTCTCGAATTACAGCAGAAGAGCCTCCCACCTCCTCATCAATGCTATTAACGGAAATATCTCCCACTGAGAGGCCATCTGTGTCAGCCAGCGCCTCACCTGCATCACACCCTTCAGCATCCATGTCCTCCGTTAGGTCTGCGTCAATCATCTCCACAACCTCCTTAGGGTCAGCCATGAGTTCAGCACTGACCCACAGTGTTTCCAGGGAGTCCGGCTCCTCTGTTAACGCACTGTCCGTTAATCTCCAGTCCTCATCCATCTTCTGAATCACGTCTTCTTCCATTTCCTTCTCTTCCTCTGTCACCTCTCCGTGCTCCAGCCCTCGTGACACATTCTGCAAATCCTTTAGTGGTGATTTTAGGACAGTGGCGTTAAATTGTTCCTGTGCTGTAATCCCTCCGTTTAGACCATTCTGCGTCTCGTGCTCTTCATCAGCCTCACCGTCTGAAGATAGTAAGCTGCCATTACTGCATACTCCTAGGTTGCCATTAATCTCTGGTGTGAGTTTAGGTTTCGGAGCGATGGTAGGTTTGGGACCCCTGGGTGCAGACATGAGAGGGGAGGGTAGCTTCAGGTTGGCGTGACAAACAAATCTTGTCGTCGGAGCAACAGAAGGCTTGGTGTAGTCTGGGAGAACAACAGGAAAGGGAAACTGTAAGATTATGAGCTTTAAAATAGCAAACAGGTCATTTGTATTGTGTCCCTGTGACCTAACACTGCCCAAAGGTTCCCTCTTCACGAGTAAATATATTTCAAGCTGATCACTTTCGGCAACCAACTGTACAGACCATGCAAGTCTACTGAAAGCTTCCTTAGTTAACATTTAAAAGCCGCTCAAAATAAAAATAAAAATGCTCCATAAAGATAAAGGTAATAGAATAGAAGAATGGCATCTATTCTTTCTAATAGAATACAAAAAAAATCCAAGGGATTTCCCTGACTCACTTCCTGTGATTCAAAGGAGAGAAACCCCTCTCAGGCTGCTGCTGCTGCTTTTAGAGTTTTATTGTAAAGGCAGAATATAATGACAAAAACACAACCTGTAGCATATTTCATGTGTGTATAATAAATTGAATTGATAACATATAATCATTTGCAGAGAGGAACCGGGAATGAGGCTAATCAAGCATGACCAGCAAATTACTCTCACCCACCAAACCTATAAAACACATCCTTCATGCAGACTGCAGTGCAGCCGGCTGAGAACTCCAGTGGTTTGAGTTTTTACACCTAATGGAGCTGTTTTTAGTTTTGCTTAACCACAGAGTAATGGTATAAAGTCGACAACCACTACTCTGATAAGCACAATAATCTCTATAATCACTGAGTCTCACTGCTTCATATGTTGTTGCCCCCACTGGATTCACCATCTATCCACAGGAATGTAGGAGAAACGGAGTAAATCAAAGAAAGAGGAAAGATCTCAAACTCGGTGCTCTCTGTCAATCCTCTCTGTCGAACTCACGCAAAAAAGCTTCACGTTAACTATCACATCAACAGTGAAAATGGGCTTTTAAACCCTCCCGTCTCCTCTCAATAAACGTCTCACCTGTGTTCATCTTGTCGAGGAAGCGAGCAGTTCCAACATCTCGCTCCAGAGAAGCAGCTGCGATACGCATCAAGTGAAAGAGCGGAGCGCGCAGCAAACTCCGTCCAACTGTCCACACACACACACACACACACACACACACTGAGGGAGAGAGAGAGAGAGACGGACTGAACACAGCTCTCTCTTCCTCTGAGAGAGACGCTGCTCAGCTGATCGCTGTGCGTTCGGGACGCGACTGGAAACCAAATGGAAAGACGCTCGACCCCCCCCCCCATCACGCCACAGGACCCTCCTCACACAGCAGTGGCTCCAGTACAGACTCCAGTGATGCAGATGTTTACATCAGCTCAAGCAAGTGAATTCAAAGGCTGATTTGTGTATATATAACCTGTTTTTTGGGTTGTTGCTCTATCTGATCCATTGTGAACATGACATCTCAAGAACGCAGAGAGAGAAATTCTTCAGCTTGGGTAAAAACGTACAACTGTTTCCATTTCGGTAAAAAGTCCAGATCACTGTGATGACACACTTTTTCCGGCCTAGTAAATGTAGTTTCTCAGGAACACCTTGGGGTCAGTTATTCATATTTTTTTCACTTTAACTCAAAGATGACACCTGGAGATACAATTTACACAAATATTGATTTAGACTCACGGATAAGTTGATTCGATTTGGGTGGTCAAAGGTCAAGGTCAAAATGGATTCACAAAACATGGTTTTACCTCTTGAAACTCAAGTCTGCTCTCACAGAATTTCTTTGAATTTTGACCAGATGTAAGACCTAAAAGCGTCTGAAACTTTTCAGACTGAAACTTCACTGTTTGGAGGAGGAATGGCTGTTATTCTAGTTCTATATGGTGCAGTAATAGGACTATCTTGTGCAATCACAAACTTCACAGCAGGATTCTAACAATAAAAGCATCGTCGATAAGAACTTTTATGCTTTACACATAACAACAACCTAAAAGATTGTAACCAAATGTCTTCGTTGATCATATATAGATCGTTTACTAATGCTTGATTTATCAGTCGTAAGACATGAATGACCTTTGGGGTTGCCAGATTGTGAAGTTTAATACTAATATCGTGGAGGCTTATCAGAAAGTGAAAGGCCCATGAAAAGGATACGCAACAGACAAGAAGATTTTCGCAACCTGGCAACCCAAACGTTGTTCTTATTAGTAGTTTATAGCTTCTCTATAAAGTATTGACAAATTCTTTATCAACCATTAATGAAGTCATACAACTTAAAAAACCCTAACAAACAGAGCCTAATGAGGACCTAGTACCAAAGTATGTTGTTTCACCTTAAAAAAACACCATTAGTTCCATTAAACCAGCCCTTCCCAGTGTTAGAGACTGTAATTGCATCAAGTTATAATCAGGTGAAAACAATGTATTCTCAGATCTTAGTTGGTATAAAGCCACATTTCTCAGTATTCCCCTTCACGTCTGATTAGAAACCAGTCTGTATCTGCGATCTTAAATCAACTCTCCCGCATTGATAAACTTGTTTTCCTGCACACCCATCTGACGGTCTGATTGGTGTACAACAAGCTCCGCTCTACATAACAGGAAACTGCTCTCCCTGTTTCCTGCTCAGCCCAGCCTCACATCCTCAGCAGCTCATGGACATCATGTTCACATTTAACCCCTCTGTGAGTTAGCTGTGACTCACAGGCGGTGAAGTAAGAGGAGCTATTTATACGCTTGAATCGTGGTCAGCTGGTGAAGATTTATTTTAGTAAAAAATATCTCTGCCGTGTATCACAGCTACAAACGGCAGCATAAGGATGGGGAGTGGCTCCGTGGAGGCTCGTTATACAGAAGTGAGAATAAAAAAAGTTGAATCCTGGCACCACAGCCAACACACATCTAGTTTTTATTTGGTGCCATCTATGGACTGACCCCACAGGCCATGACACAAGAATATGATGTGATGTCATTCTCATAGTATAGTACAATATAAAGTGCTGTTATTGGAGCTTATCATTGTTAAACAACTAACTACACTAAACAAGCTCTTTCTTGAAAACTGAAGAACCATGGTCAGTCTTCTGTTGAGGCTGTACAACAGGTTGATGAAAGTCTATTTTTTGCTTCTTAGTTGAAAGTTGAAAATCCATCCACAGCTACAAAAGAAAATCTTACACACATTATTCCAACTCAGCGGTGTTGAACACACAATTGTTGAATTTTCATATTGATTCAAAGGGAGAGGAGGGTGAGTCACAGCATGAGAATAAAGATATATAACAAACATGGCCACTATGAAAACATGCTGTGTGTGTGTATGTGTGGTGTCTCCTCATGCTCCTACACACAATATAATGGATAAAGCACAAGGCTGCTCAAAACAAATATGTTGACAAATCCCATGTGAAGACCAGAACAATGTTAGTTTGTCTCACAAAACTTTACGACTTGTTGTCTAGGTCAATGGGACCTCCCTGCCCTCCCTGCCCTCCTTTCAGGACTCGTACTTCATAAGAACCAGGTTGTGGGCTGAGAAAATCACCAAAGGATCCCTCACACCCTGGATAGAATTAAAAAAAAATTTAGGTAATTGTTTTGCTGTCTACTGTACTTTTGTTTGTATTTGAGAGTTAGTTTTTACTTGGGACACTTTTTGGCTTCTCTCTAGAAAAAATCCAGGCCACTGCAGATTGTATTCAATTTGATTTTATTTGTGATGCTGTAATTTGGGACCATGATAAAAACACAATTGGTTCGGGATGCCCATGTTTCTATTGATGAAAGAGGACGCCACCCTGTGCAGTGTGTATTTCATAGTTTATGGGCAACAATGGAGCTCTGTGGCACAGAGGAATAGGCCACAGTGTTCGGGCTATGGTTACTAACAAAGAATATGTTATAGGATCAGTTAGTTGTTGGTTTTGGTCTCTTTCTTAGGAATTGTTGACTTTACATGTGTGCAGATTCTTTCAAGCTGTAATGCAAAGGTTTGTGTCCCAAAACGAATGTGTGTATGTGTTGCGGTTCAACACACACACAAACAATACAATGGATAAATCGCCCTTTTCTTTATGTGGAGCTCTCAGGTTGTTTGGTGTGTAAGAGATCCAGGTCAGATGCGTGCAGCCATGATGTATGGGCTGTGTACATAAGCAGTATTGAACAATCCCTGTATGCTTTTAGATTAGAAAAACAATTACGTGTAGTGTGAACTCGGAGGTTCATCTCTGTCTGCGCGTCTCCTCTTTGCGTCAGGCGAGGAAAGAGTGCGTCTCCTCCTCTCTCCTGCACTGAGGTGAAACAATAAGACTGGGGCTTAAAAAGGAACTCCATCTTGATATACTCCTTCCTGTGACTGTTTTCAAGTCTTTCAGCGAAACTGGAGCAGGGAGGGCGTAGGCACCGAAATTAAAGGATAATTCCATTTATTTTCAACATGGGCCCCACAGTCCTTTGTTTTGTGAACATTGCAGGTTTTGGAAAAAATGCCACTGTTGGCATTGTATGTGTCACCACTTGACAAGCAATTCCATAAAAAAAACTCTAACCTGTAAGTCTATTCATTTATTGATTGTCCATATTCAAATTATGTTTACCGAAAGCTAAATGACCCTTAGACACATTTGATTAAATAAGAATAAAAAAACAAATAGGAATGGAGAGGATATTAGTTAACAGCAATTTCTACATTTTATTTTTAAGGACATCCACTGACAAACGCATGTACAGAAAAATAAACAGATGCATATTTGTGTGTCCTTGGAAAGTATTGTTACCCTGAGTTGACTTTGGCAAAACTCGGAATCCTGTTAACTTTCGAGTTTTTGAACCAATGGGACATGGGAACAAACTCTGGTGTCATGGCGGCCTAATTTTAGCACCGCTTCACAACGTGACGAGGAAGAAAACACAGCTGGAGGGTTGTTTTTGTTCTTCTGTGAGAACTCTGTGACACGTTGACAATGGGAATAGATTTACCAAGGAAAACTGTAAAGAAAAACAAAATTTATGACACAGAAATATCCTCTATAGTCAAATCTATCTTCATTATTCACTTGTGGTTAATGATATTTTTTTTGTCCTGATATTTACATTGATAGGAACCAATAACAGTTAATTCACTACAATAAACAATAGACTACATGCTCAGAACCATTTGTATAGTACTACATTTCTTTAAGTGAAAACGAATATTATGTTTTATTTTATTATCTTTAATATATTACCAGTCAAGCTTACAGACATACCAGTGCATTCAAAACAAGTAAACTGGTTTATTATTGGTCTCTCCTGAGGAGCTCAATAGTATGATGCTCATTTAAGGTCAGATTTATTCATTGGCTTTTTACTTTTAGCTAATTTATCACTATAGAGTAGTGACGGCTATTAACCTTGAGATGAACAATACGTCCATCAGGTTCTTGTCATGAAACAGTAAGTCTCATGAGCATATTTATGTGAATACTGATCACACGCCACACTGGATTAACCTGGACTGACCCTCTGTCATGAGTCTTAATGTGTGTGTTCAATAATGTGCCAATGTGTGTGTATTTATATTTACCTGACAATACATCGATGTCTGGGTGATGGACATACAGGCACTGGGATTCCTTGTTCAGCAATCCTGATGCAAATATATGACAAAAGGATTTGATATGACATTGTCACATATTCAATCACTTCACGAGAAAAAAACATTTAAATTGAAGATAAAATAAGAGAATCCTTTTTTAGTCCCTCAACTGGGAAATGTTCTGTGCAGCAAGGGGGATAGTGGAAATAAGAACCATCAGTAAAAAAGCTATAGATAAGTAAATGTGCAATAAGAGCATAAGAAATATGTATGAAATACATATAAGTAATATATATATATAATGTAAACAGAATATGTAAAAAGTTTAAAAAGAATTGCAAATTGAAATATATTTAGATTGCACTGATACAAATATTGAGGGCCCTGACAGTGGAACTAATGCACAGTTTAAATGAGATGGCAACAGAGGCTGATGTGGGCTAAATCTGTTGTCTTGACCAATCAGAAAGATTTATTTTACTTATGAATGTGTATATAATCCTTGAAGCCTGTTAGTTGACAGGAAGTAGAGCACGTACTCCACGATCACCCTGATAGTTGCGTTAGTGGTTAATATTAGTGTCAGTGGACGAACTGTTGTGTTTAAACTCCGATGTTTCCTTTAGTTTGGCAAACTGCCTTTTAAGTTTCATTAATAATGAAGAGAAATGCAGCTGGGATAGAGTCCGTTTTCTTAGTGGCGTCATTAATCTTCTGCTGAAGGACACATTGAGATGCAACTAGCCCCTTAACGGCCCCTGGATCTAACAATCAATACTGCCCATGTGATGCCGGAGCAAGCGAGAGTGACATTGCCACCGCTGCCAAGAAACAATACTTCCTCCATTTGCCGCATCTTATTAAGGCAAAGACGGCGACTGTCACGTCCGACCATCAAACTCACCTCATTGACCGGATCTGACAATTTTAAGATCTTACTTATTATTCAACTGCTGCTCCCAGAAGACTCCCACATATGATTTAGACTTTATTGGGTCATGTTGTGAGAACAGTACTCTGTAGGCTGTAAGACAGAAATACATCAAAAGCATTATTTTGAAAACCAAAGTAGAAACAGAAAGCTGTAACTTAATAGAGAGGAGAGACGCCTAAGTTTTAAAGTGACTCTCTAGATTTTAATCCTTTAGATCTCGAAACATGCCACATTTATAAATGAGATAATCAAGAGGATTATTTTCTTAACTAAGAAACCTTTTTTTATTAAAGAGGCATCTTGCCGCTGATGACTGACCTGATGAATTCTGGACATACGTAAATGTGGTGTTGGATATTAGACGTACAGACCTAAAGTCAAAGTCAACAAAGAAGGATCTTCCTGTTTATCCTTATCTGCTTCTCAACTTAATGCGGTCATCCTCGGGTCATGCCCCACCCCGCCACAGCATTTTATAGAAATCTGTTTGAGTAATCCTACAGACAGACAGACAAATGAATGACAATGAAAACATAAGCTCTTTAGGGAGTTGGACACTACTTCCACCCACAGCCGTGACCAAACCTGAGCTACATAGTTCCCCGAGCTGGAGGACCACACTCCTGGGGTCTATCATCTGAAAACACAGCTGGAGACACTGGATGTAGTTCAGAATTAGCTTGATCCAAGGCACAGGGAGGATAAGAAGCAGCAGATTTAGAAATGAACTCTTCTGAAAGCCCAGCTGAAGGAGTCTCAGTTGCTGTGCTGAAGATAAGACATTTAGAGATGTGACTAATCTTTGGAGAACTGGAGAGAAAGCACTAGAGGAGCCCGCCACCATAGTCACGTGGCCTGAAGAAAACATCAAGGCTGCTGCAGAGAGTATTGTAGGGCGAGAGCTCAATGTAAAGTTGTAACAGGAAGAGGTGACATTTACTATGAAGGTCATCCAACCGGTTTCCTGTAAGACAGAGAACAGCAGCGGAGCAGTGAGCAAAGGCTGCACAGAAGGTGGAGATGGTCACACAGGGGCCACGGCAACAGAGCGGCCAACCCAAGACAACTGCTGAAAAGGTCAAGAGCCAAAGAGGAGCAGCTACCAAGTCCAGGAAGATGTTGATGAATATGAAAAGCAGTAGCTGGAACAGAAAGAGAAGAGGCCGTTCACACCAACAGTTCATTGATGAGGTTCAGGTTTTCAATTTGTTAGAGGACTTTTGCACATTGCCCGAGGGCAACATGTAGCCCGCAGCCCATATCACTTAAAAATTATATTTATTATTTTATAATTTATATTTAGATTCTGGACATCTGCGAGAGGGAACGATCTTCAGATACAGTCGTAACATAATGTTATAACAACAAGTGATTTAATCTGCTAGCTTATAAGACATTCAAACTATTTTTTATATTGATATTTACACCAATACATTAAAAACAAATAAACTTACAGTCTAAGGACTCCCGTTGGCCCCAGGACCCTGGACATATGCCCACTTTGGCCTTGCGTTATTCGGTCATTGGTAACTTCTGGTTTTAAAGCAAGAGGGCGATGGCTAAAATGCAACACAAGGCTCGAGCCGTATGAGCTGTAGACGCGGTGGTATATCTGACGCCTGGTTCATGAAAAGCAGCTTCTATCGCCACCTAAAGGAACAAATATTTTCAACACGGTGGATAATGTGTCGTATTTCATTCGCCACCTTGTTCTGCAGATTGTAATTCAACCGTTATACAACTACGGATGGGGTCACATAGTATATATAGTCTTACTCTGGATGATTTGTCTCTTTCGGCATGAAATCTCCATAATATTAAATTAAAACATGTACATGTATTTTTGATAGCTATACGATCAAATATGTAAAGGAAAATATTAAAATCAACACTGGGTGAGTGAAAGCTTCGATCTTTATGTGAATCCTTTACTGTTATAGTAAAACTATAATATGAAGCAACGCCAGAGCTCTGAAGTGGAGCATAAACCTTAATGTCAAACGCTGCTTGTAGGACCATTCGCTGCATGTGTTAACTGCAGGTGGAGAAGGAGGAACACTGGCTGCTGTAGAGGAGGCAGAGAGTGAGAGCTGACTGCCAATGAGTCCACAGCTCCTTCCCTTTTCACTCCCTTTCTCTCTTTCACACCTGCAGAATTTATGAGGCCATTACAAGTGTGCATGCAGTGTCAACGGTGCCAAGCTAATATCTTTATCCAACGCTGTGCAGGGGTCGGCTGTCAGACGACACATGCACCGCCCAGGAGACAAACGGCTCTCCAAGCGAACACTTGCTACATTTAACATGTCTCTGCATCTCTCACACCTTTACTGGTTTCTCTAATGTGGCCAAACAATGAATCCAACACACTTGTAATGAATCAAACTGTGCATTAAAGGAGATGTGTTAAAAATCAATGCGGTGCACCTTCATATACACATGGCTGGGTGTTGAAGCAAAAATAAAACAGATTTGTAATTTTGTGTACTTGTTCTTCAAAACTTTGCCAGCTTTAGACGATTTACGAACTTCTTACATATCTGCTGATGCTATTCAAGCTTATTGCATATTTTCAACAAATCCTGAATGAAATGAAATGAAATGAAACATGGGATATAAAAACTCTGTATTCCCTGAGTACTTTCACTGAAAGTACATTTTGAACACCACTGATTTACCTGTAGGATTTTGAATGTAGCAGATTTACATGTAATGGAGCATTTTTATCTCTGCAAAGGAGGTTATATTTTTTAATCAGAGTTTCTTTGTCAAAATCGACTGAACACTTTAGAATAAGGTTTGTAGAAGGATGTGATATTTGTCCGGTAAGAACCTATTCAATTTTGGTGCACATCCAGATCCATGGGTGGATTCAGGATCTTTTCTCACCTTCTCTTAAACTACAAAATGGGTGTTTGTTCGAGCAGAGGGAATAATTATGGATCTAGATGAAAATATCAGCCACATTTTGAGAACTGACACATATGAGTGTGAAACCTGGTGCAGTTTGATTGAATTGGACTGTTGGGCCTTGGTGGAGGTATGCTCTCTTCTGCGCTGATATAATGTTATTATAATAATAATAAAATAACTTTCAGTCACTACAAATAACGACAAGTTTCCAATAGGTGGTGGACAACAGTGAAGGTCTACAGGCAGAAGAATAACTCATACTGTTTATCAGGCTTTAGCTGAACAGAATAGTAGTTAATAAAATGTGTTTATATTGCTTTGTTACTGAATTCATTAACAATAAGAATTGTAGCATATATCCAGTCTTATTCTTTAATATTAGAGGATATCTGCTCCTTTCCTTGAATAAAAAAAAGAACAAGTAATAATTGTTATAAGTAATAATTATAAGTAACATTATGTACTAGGTCAGGACCTAAACCCAGGTGTTGTAGCTGCACTAAAACTGAAAAATATCAATAGAAACCTCAACCCAGTTCTAACAATGTGTGGTCAAAAGAGAGGAAAGGTGTTATTTACAACATAAACTCAGACATCCCAGCGTAGTGAGTCTGAACAGCAGCCAAAAGCTGTCATTAGAGACTCCACGGGGTCTTTGTCCCTCTTCCTCTGATCCATCTGCTGCAGGGGGACACAGTGCAGCAGGCCTGCCATCAACTCCCTGCCACCAGTCTGTTTTACATGTGGCTGGTTGACACAAACGCAGCAGGGGCGGCATTAAGGCCGGGTGGCAGGAGCGGCTCAGCGGCTGTGGCAGCTTTCGCTCTCGTTACGCACACGCCAGCTCATTACAGCTCACTGTGGGGTGATGCTGAAGGAAGGGACCCAGGCCTCCATCTGAAGCACATTGTTTCACAGTGTGGAGGTGGCGATGCACGCCGGGCGGCAGGCGATATTCACCGATGGACCATTAAAGGAGCCTCCAGCAGCAGATCAGGGCAGTCATTGAGCAGTGTGAGGCAATAATGTGTTGTAATTGTCTGCGCTATGGACGCTGCTCTCATCTGAAAGTTTGAGGTTAATAAGACTTAAGAGTTAAGATTTTTCCTAATTTATTCAGTGTTTAAAATGACCACTTCTTATTTAGTGAGGCTTTTAGGGGACATCTTTTACTCATTTTATCGAATGTAGTGGAAGCAGCATGAGTTTTTATAGCAGTAATAGAAGCAGCATGAAGAAATCACAGCAGTAAAAGTAGTAACAGAGGTAAAACAAGAGGAAGACGGCGGTTCTTCTCCTTGTACCTTTGTGTTTTAGCTTCCTTCAGCTTTCATCACTCTATTTATTAATTGATATCATGCGGCATCTCTAAGAGAACTCAACAAGTTGAACTTCTCCCTTCTATCAGTGGTGTTTCAGCCTCGGGTGAATTTCACTTGATTTCTATGTCAAAGTCTTCAAGGTTTAAAAAATCAATTGCTATACCATTTGGTCTTGGCAGCATCAAAGTGAGTTCTGGTTGTTATCGGAGTCTTGAAAGTCTCTTGATTCTATGCGTGCAAAGATTTTTCGGATCCTACATATTCCAACACATTCCTACACATTTCAACAGCTTTGGTTCAGTCTCTTTTATTGATTCTGACTCTGGTAGTACATTTCAAGGAGGAGACCACCAGGGTTATGACTGTAATGAAAAAGCGTTCAAAACTATAACCGGTTTATTTTGGGTACTTTATTTTACGCTGGTAAAATGTTTCCATCTTTAATACTATAACACAGGAGCATGCAACCAAAGAAATGGCCACACGTTGATCATCTTTCATCTGGGACAGCCCAAACTCTTACAGTGTGATCCAGCATTAGACCTAAAATGAAAACTACAGTCTCTCTTCAAGTCTGTTTTATAAATTCACTGTTTTCACAAAGTTCTCATTATCCTAACCCTTCCCTTCTAGTTTTCTAAATTTATCTGTTGCCTCAATATGGTAGATTTTAATGATGGAGTCTTAATGACCTATTATCTCTAATGACCTATTATCTTTACACCCTTCAGTTGCTTTAATGTTAATGTCGGTAATTTAAAGAAGAATCTTAAAGTGATCATAAAGGTTTAAAACGCTGTCTCTTCAGGCAGTTTTTTGTCTCTATAGCTGCCGTCTAAAATTGCACTGGTCTTCTGTTGACTAAACCCTCCAATCTCAAGGCTTCACCCAGCTCAGTGAACTTGTACTCGTACCATCCACCCTGGGTTTGACAATTTACGAGTTTGATTCTCGCTCCCAGTCGGTGAGTTCAGTCCCCTGTTGGGTCATTGAAGCTCCGCATCATAAAACCGCACAGAGGATTAAAAACCTCTTACAGATGAGTGTGTTGTCTGAGCTCGCTTGCACCACATCTGAGCCCCGCTGGAGTAAAGCCAGGGGTAAATTGTGAGGAGATTCTCTGTAAGACCTATGGGATGTTTCAGTACAAAGCACAGAGACTTCAGGAAGTTACTGCTCCGAGCGAGGGAATAGTCAGGTACATAACCCCCCAATAAAATGGTGAAATTTGCTTTCTAGACTTTGGGTTTTGTTCAGACAAACAAACAAGAGATGTTGTTTGGCCCGTTCCGTTCGTACAGAGCCAAACAAACTCTTTCTTGTCTTTATAGCTTCATATTAACAGACATACAGGGGAGTTGCATTCAACTTCTAAACTAATTTTAAACATGAAATAGAATTAGTGTAGTTTCCTAAAATGTCAAACATTCCCTTTGAGTCGAACAAAGAATCCTCAATTAATTTTTTGCTGAAAAAGTCCACAAACTCCAGTTTACCCTTCAACTTGCAATGAATTTTAAGAAGGTAAGTCAAGCTTCAGGTATTTAATGTGATTGACCTCATTGTTGCATCTCAGATGATCCAGGTAATTCTGCTAAGGATGGTTAGGATTTTCATCTGGGTTTGGGTGTTGTTTTTTTAAAGGGTGGTAGATTACCCAAGGAAGAACCCATTACATTTTATAGAGGATGTGGATCTGTAGGGCAGATCCAGAATTTGTTTTCCATTGCGAGATCCTTCGCCATTTCATGTTTGCCCCCCCCCCCCCCCCCCCCCGATCAGGGACCTGCAGTGACATAAAGACAACATTGATTTCCAGGTCAGGTCTAAAGGATTCAACTCAACCTTACTCATAAAAGCTCCATTGGCCCTTGTGCTACAGCAGCTTTATGGCTCGCACTATGAGCGATATCAACAATAAACTAACACCTACATGGAGTACCCTAAACTAAATCCTACTACATTGGATCTGAAGCTGCTTCCACGTGCTGAAGGTCATTTATTTTATTTTCTATTATGAAAACAGCAGGTTTCCGTTTCCTTGACCACAGCAGGATTAAACTGCCAGGACTCGACTCAGAGCTCATTTCTCAGTGGAGCGGATCCCTGAGGGGAGGACGTACCTGTCAATGAGACACACCCTCCCATCACCAATACGGGATTAGACCTGTCACTGTGGTGAGTCAGCAAATCGGATTAAAATGAGAAGATGTACACTTTTCTCCAGCCTGTTATTTATTTGTGCTGTAATAAATGAACACAAAATACTAAAAGCCACTCTAAATGCTCTATAGTCGCAATTTGTGGCTACTAGCAGCTCTCTGAGGCTGTATACTAGAATCTGCCAACATCAGCATGCTCCCAAGTTCACAGTAAGATTATTGCTAAAAAGCTGAATGTTTAGAGGGTAGGTTTATGATAATATTATTTGTTTATAGAGCACTTTTCAAAATTGAGATGACTGCTTCACAAGGCAGCAATAAAATCCAAAACGTCATAAAATCTGCAGAATTAAGAGACAATATTTATTAAAGTTACACAAACATTTAAAAGAAAATTTAAGGCTCTCTGAAGAAGGGAAATGGCTGAGTCAGCTGATCTGAATTCCTCGAGCAGATCCTTCCAGAGTGTCCGGACCCTGACTGCAAAAGCTCTGTCCCCCTTTGCTTATTTTTGGTCTTTTACCATATTTGGTCATAAACTAAAGTATTAAGCAAATAAACATTTACACCGGATCATGAAAAAAGAGAAAAGTTAGAGGATCATCGAAGTTGGATCAACTTCTCCTGTGGGGACATGATACAGTACATAGCGTTCAAATGCACAAATATAAAAGGGGCACGGCTGGAGGGAAAAGTCAGGAGATCTTTAGTCATAAGAATCAATTATCTGGCAACCATGAACATCTGTAGGAAGATTTACGCCACTTCATCCAACAGTAGTCGAGATATTTCAGGCTGGACCAAAATACTTGACCTAACGACACACTGATATAAAATAAATAAAATCAGGCTGCTGAATTATTCTGCTGGTAAATTCATTAAACAGGGGTTTTCTTTATTGATATGAGGGTTGCAGTCTGTGGTGCATTATGTATTCATATAAGAGCATCTTTAAACCATCACTGTGTGAGCTCCTGTCACTGTATCATCATCCTATCTCCCCAGGCAGCAAAGTCACTCAGGCAGAAAATTCATTTCTGCAATGAAAATATCATACTACATAACACTTAAACCGCTTAAACACGCCCTGTACTTCAATAGGTACACACACGTTTTCCAAGAGAGGTGGTGGAGGTCCTTGTGCAGAAGCTATTTGACTTTGGTCTCTCCCACTCTGAGTGCACTGGTCTAACGTAAGGCCGCAGGAACAAAGAGGGGAAAAAACAGTGTTTAAAGTCACAGTGGGGTCAACACGACACAACACCAGGAAGAGAACAACCTCTTCATACAGTAGATGCCAGACACACACAATGGGCCAAACCACCTCTTCTCCCGCCTGATGGTGGGAACACGAGCCAGAAATTCAGGCCAAATACATAATTAAAAGGGTGATGAGGTGATCTGATGTCTGATCTGTGGATAAATTGTTGATCCAGTTTGTGATAAAATCAAACTACGGCTTAATCACATGGTTCCTGTGGAGCAGGACGAAGCTGGAGGTCGGAGTCAAACGCCTTTTTACAGTTACATGTCCTCTCTCAACATTACACAGGGATCTTTTAACAGATGCTCAGGAACAGTGAGGTCATTTATGAACTGTGAAGTTAGGGTTTGGGGCTTGTAGCCAAGAGCAAATGTATCTATATCTAGCATGAACTCACTAAACGTGATATGACCGTCTCACGTTGGACTGACCTGAGACGCGCTACACACGGTGAAAATAGAGATAATCATGAGTTGTTTTGATTGGGGATGTGTCGCAGGACAGAGGCAGGAGGTGATCGATGCAGAACACAAGGACACGTCCGTTCAGGCACCAGGGAGCAGCAGCCGAGGTTCACTTCAGGATACTAATGGCTTAAGTTGGAGCAGAACAGTGTCCTGGCACCTAGTTCACAGAAAAATACATTTCTGAAACTAAAAGCACTCACACGTACACAGCTGCCTTTTCACAGCTGTCAGGTCTAAACAAAGACAGTTTGAGAAATATAAGGCAATGTAGGGTTTGAATTTGTAAAAAAAAAAAATAGTAAAACTTCAGGAAGTTGTCAAAGAAATTCAATAAATTACTTGAATAGATTACTTAAGTATTTTGGTATTAAATTAATCAGCCCTTTCGAGAAAATTCCAAACATCCATTACTCCAGCTTCTCAGTTATGAAGCTGCTGTTTTACTCTTTACTGTGACCATAAAGGGAAAGTTGTTGGGATTCGGAACAACTGTAGCAACAAATGAAGTCATCTAAAGCCATCAACTTGGACTCTGATCATCCTGGAACTATGATGTACAACTTTGAATTTTCTTTTGTCATTTTCTCAAATAAAGATGAATTATTTCATGGAGGAAATAATCAGCAGGTTCATCAATAGTAAAAAAAATGGCTGTGAGCTGCAGCTCAAGAATGATCCCTCCCTCTTCAAGTTCAGATAATCAGTGTTGATCACAACCATTCTGATCAGTCAGAGGTTTTCTCCACATTAAGGTGTACAGTGTCATCTGGTGGACATTGCCATACTGAAACTCAGTGCTGAGGTTTCAATAAACTTCCAAACTTTAACCACACGATTTCATACCCTCTTATATGCAAAAACTTCATGAAGTTTTCAATGTATATGGTAAACTTTCAGAAACTAAAATTCACAGAATTTCTTACAGTGACAAAAAAACACAAAGAAATCCAATTTAAACCTCTGTTATTTATTAAATGCAATAATCAGTTGTGCAAACAGAACAGTTCTCAAGTGACACCTTGTGTTTGAACGATTTAAGGAAATTTGTGGCCTTCACCAATTATCTTCAAACAACATTCACATGTCCAGATGGTCTGTTGTATGAGTCATGAACAGACACACTGACCTGGCATCACAGGGCTAAACAATGTTGTTTGTTTCAAGGATTCCAGTGAATGAAATTTAACTCTACATATACCAAAATGGATTCAATTAAAACTATCTATATTAAACTTGATATAGAATTAATATTCTGTTCATCGTATCATCATGGTTTGCCGATTTACTGAGGGATTTATTTTGATTTCTGTATTTATATTGCCATACTTGGTCACAGCAGTTTATATTGTCTCACTCCTCTGGCTGCCTCAGGACCTTTGTGCAGGACTCCTTTAGCATCAGCCTCTAGCATCCGACTAGGCTGCAATATTCTTTTGACAAGAATAAGAAAAAGGCCGAAACTAAACAGCAGTATTATTTTACAAATCCTTATATGAGTCAACTACACAGCAAACGTCAGTTCACATAGTATTCCTGTAGAAGGACAACATGTCATCCAGACTCTGAGAAGAACCTGGAGGGGGCGGCTCAGCCTGGCTGTGCTGCGAGGGCACGGGGGGTTGCTGAGCCTGGCTCTGAGGCTGAGGCGGATACTGTTGGACATACTGGGGTGGAAATTGGGGAGGAAACTGGGGAGGATACTGGGGAGGATACTGGGAGGGGTAGTGAGGTGGACCTGCAAACTGGGCAGGATGAGTAGGAGGATATTGAGGATAAAATGGAGGAGGAGGAGGATACTGGGGATTAAAAAGAGGAGCAGACACAGGGGCTGAAACAACTTGGGGCTGTGAGGGTGGTGGCTGTGACGTGGTCCGTGGCGGTGAAGTAGGGGGATCATTTTGTTGAGGTTGTGGTGGTGAAGCTGCAGTTTCAGGATGAGGTTTTGGTTTTTCTTGACTCTCAGATATTTCTTCAGGGCCCTTTGACCACTTGAAGGACATTTTGGATTGAGTCTCCTGAGTTTTATTCTTCCATGGTGCATGCTTTTTCCCATCAGAGAAATATGCAGAGGGAGGAGCAAAGTCTGACTCTCGCTCATCCCGGCGCCGGTCTTTCCATTCGCTAAACATAAACTCTGCAAGAAAAAACACACAAGACAGCTGTTAGGAACCAAATATTTAGATCACGTGCAGATGTTTAAGACAGGTGAGTAAATACATCTTTACATACCTAAAATCAAACATGGTTATCGTTATATAAGGACTTAGTCATTTTGGACAAAGGAAGGAAATGGAAATCAGTCATTATTAATATTATCTGTTTTAGTCAGGTAAACTTTAAGTTCACCGCTTTAGCATCTATCTAAATATCAGAAAAGTAAAAGTCCTACTTGTGCAAGACTCACATTCATTTGATACACCCCTGTTTCCAACATACTCCCTCATACTTCTGATGTAAGGTGCAATTTAAAAATGCACATTTACGTATTCGCTGTTACCTTTGCCTCTGTCCCACTCTCTGACATGAGGAACTCCTGGTTTAGAGTCCTTCCTTTCCTGGATCTCAACTTGCACCCTCTTCACAGTACTGACCTCAGGACAGTCCTCTGGTGGCGGCGGGGCTCCCATCAATTTACTTTCGTCTTCCTCTGCTGGGGGACAAGAATTTACACTAATGCTTTAATATCGTTGATGAAATCATCAGTATATAGTATACAAGGTGACTTACGTAGGGTGGATTCTTACCCTCTTTCTCCTCGTCTCCGTCTTCGTCTTCAGTGCCATCAAGCTTGTTCTTCCTCATCTTCCTCTGTCTTACCTTGGCCAATCTGGCCTGCAGGATGGCCTGCCTCTTCCCCTTCAGTCGTTCTCTTTTACTACGCTGCTCTGTTGTCTGAAGAACAGGAGAGATGCAAGAGAGAAACAATATACATGAGACAATTCTTTGCAAGCTCATCTAGTTTTTAAGGGAGATGAGAGATGGGCCTTTGATTAGTAAAGGTAATGCTAAACACAACCATGATTGATTAAAAAGCTAAATACAACACCTTTGAACCATGCACAATGCCACATTGGACTTTTTTGACTTTAAACTAGCACCAGTGAATGGGACTTGTGGACTTGTGCCATGTGGTATGAACCATGATCATCAATATAGAAACCTGTGTGTGTCAAGAGATCAGGAGCTCACCTGGTCTCTGAGCATGTCCAGAGTATCTCTCTGCTTCCTGCGATGCTCTCTATCCTGAGAAAACGCAAAGTATCCAACACCAAGCTCTCGAGCCTCTGAGATGAACAAACACACAGGACTTTTTCATACTTTTTTTTTAACAGTAAAAAAACCTTAATTTCAACAAAAGCAGAAAGGCTCTGAAAATGTTTTGATAGAAACCTTGTGCTCGGATATCCTCGTAGTGGATTGGTCCAATAGGCCTCTTCATAGCCTCCTCTTCCTCCCTCTCCCACTCTTGCCTCTGCAGCTCTCGACGCATGTCCTCTGAGAGTAAAGTCTTCTCAGATGAGGATTTCCTACATGGAATAATTATAAACGCTTAGAATTGCAATGGTCAGCATGACAAATATCTAGTCTTCTATGTTTATAAAAGATTGCCTGTAACTTAAAAGTGTTACTTATTTGTGGAATTCTTAATTTACCCTTTTCCTTTAAGGTCATGGTCCATATTCTTAAAATCGGGCAGGTCTTTCTTCATGCATCTTCGAGATCGGCCCCAAGCATCAACAAAGTCCACCCTTCAGAAAATCAAAACATTAGAAAAACTGTGTACTAACATGCGGCTAGACTTATGCTTTCATGATGAATAAAGTTTAATAACTATTATTTATGCAGTTACCATTCCTCATCTGGGTTTTCAGGAGCAGGTATAGGTGTTGAGATGTCTTCCTCTTCATCTTTCTCCCTGTTCCACTGTGCAAATGTTTCTCTCTTTTGGTCAATAATCTTCTGCGTGAAATCAACCAGGAACAGACCCTCGGTCTCTTCATCTGAGATGATATGACACAGAAAGTTAAGCATGGCACGGTCACATTTTGTAACGCAACCAAATATCGGGAGAGTTTGATTTAATCTTCGCCGACCTGGAAAGTCTCCTTTTGTCATTTGCTCGTACAGTTTGGCCTTCTCCTCCAACCTGCGCCTGTAGCGAGAGCGGGGATGAGGAGTGAGACGTTTCATTGATACAGGTGTCATGGCAGTAAATCCTCTGTTAACGTGTTGAGCTCACCTTGATGTATCAAGAGTTTTCTGCTCCTCGTCCAGCTGCTCTGCATCTTTCTCAGCCCGAGCAGAAACACCCGGGTTAGGTTTGCTCCAGACATTCGGTTTCTACAGGAGGATCAGGACAATATGTGCTGATTACGGTGTTTTCTGTCTGAGATTAAACGAGTAAAAGGTCAGATACGACACACACACTGTACCTTCACGTTGGATTTAGATTTCGATCCAGCTCCAGTATTGTCTTGCCCGAGTTTCTCCTGTTTGAATTGTTCCTGCTTCCTGTACAGCTCAGCTTTAAGGTCCAGTAACTGTAGGAAACAAAACATCAGCGAATATAGGCAGAAAACCACCTGGAACTGTTTTAACACTACTCTTGTGTATCTGCGAATGGTTTAGCCGGGTAGCTAATGTTAGCTTTTAACATAGTTAAACGTCACACAGCCAAACAGGGTCCGACATTTTAATTGCAACTGTAGGAAACTCACCGAAGAAGCCGTCACTTTGAATGCTTTCTTGTTTTTGTCCATTATTATGATTTCTTCTCCACCTTAAATCTCCAGGCTACTGTTCTGTGTTAGCATCACTTACTTCTTCGTTGGTGTTTATCCCGCTGGCGAAATGTGGTCTAAGCGCCAACTAGCGGCGTCACTCGTGTAACTACAGCACCGTCTCTCTGAGATGGTATTATCCCCGAGGAAGAAAACAGCAGCACAATCCAAGACTCACTAGATCCAGTGTTTCTGTCCGAGAAAAAAAGTGTGTAAACAAATTTGGTAGAAAACATTTTCATATTTTTACCTTATGATCTCAGTGGATCAGCCTCCATCTCTCATACAGGAGGTCTCCTCAGCGTATGTGCTATAAGTTTGACCTCCAGCAGAGGTCTTGAGTCATGAAATCAAGGTCATCTACAAATGAAATGTATGTAAAGGTCAGTGGACGACCTGCTGATCCACAGCTGCCCCCTTATATGCCTCATTGTAAATTCAAATAGTAAGTACTCTGATAGAATTTCTCATCCTATAATCTTTGTGATATTATGAATTCATAACAATGATTTAAAAAGGGCGTTTATTTGCTATAAAAGGAGCGGATGATACTTCCACTGAAAACAAATCCTTCAATAAACATTAACTTATATCCAGGTCACATGTGGAATTATTTGTTATACAAATAAACCATGTGTGAATAACTAAAATGGTGTCTTAGATTAAAGTGGAGCTATTTGACAACACATCGTCATGTCAAAAAGAAGCTTTAACTGGTAACTGAGGAGCACTAAGAAGAGAACTGCAAAGTTCTGCTGTAGCTTTGTTTCTATTTATTTCAGAAATGTAAATGCTTCCCATTAGCTGTGGTGTAACTGTGTTGACATAAGTTGCCGTGTTCACACTGAACAAACGCTATTGGTGATTGGTATCAGTCCATTAAGTAATAGATAAGTTCTTAAATATTCTCGTACACATGCAGAATAGACTAGATCTCTGTGACTGCAATGCTATTACCCTCATTACCCAACTGAATGATTAGCAGGTCAACAGAGAAATGTCCACTTTGTTATCAATTCAAACATTTGAACAGTCCAATGCTTCCTAGATATGACAGCACAAGAATCCGTTACCATTCTGTTTAATGCATTTTAAATCTGCATGAAGGGGATGAAAGACAGGCTATAAAAGCAGAACTACAGGTGTCAGTGTCAGATTTAGAGCAGCAGATTTGATTTGAAATCTTTTAGCGCTCTATGTTGCTTCATCATTTTGCAGCGTAGACTCTGGTTCCACCATGTTTTTGAAAAGAAACACCCAGCTGCTGGTTTTTGTACTCTGTTCTCTGACCTTGTGGTGCAAGTCGACCAGTGCAGGCTCCAGTTTCCTCAGCCCTTCACACAAACCTCCGGTAAGATGCTTTCTGGGGCTCATTATGAAACAACAGCTAAAAATAGATCAGTGAATCCTCCCTTGAGCTTAACTGTCCACATTACTCAATATACCATAATGGAGGACTTGTCATTTGTTTCAAACGGTCTGACCTTCCAGATATCAATATTTTACTCATTCAGTTTTCAGTCTTACAACATAGCAAGCGTATCTAAACTCCTGCCGCTGAATCGACTCTTTGAATTCCAGCAAGTTTCAAAATATGATCTGTTAATGAGTAAATTTGTGCTTAGAATGGTGCTATGACTAAAAGGTATTGTTTTCTATAATTTCAGTGATATGATCTAAATTTGTCAGCTGGAGTCAAAAGCTGTGATATGGATAGTGCAATCATAACTAGTAAAATACAGTGACTGCACTCTGTTCTCCAGTGTAGCTGAATTGGTTACAATCATGATAAATCTGGTTTAAACAGAACAAGGGGAAACCTCCAAGAGCCGGCCGCCAAATCACAGAGGAGCAGAGTCAACCCACCGAGGAACAGCACATCACGGTGAGTGGAAAACATCACACTCGTGACAACAGCACAGCACCAAAAAAATCATCCCTGTGTCGTTCTGCTCTTAAGCAGGTGAGTGCCCCATTTGAAATTGGCATCACCATGACACCAGAGGACTTTGAGGAGTACGGCGTGTTGCTGCAGGAGATCGTTCAGCGCCTGCTGGGAAACACGGAGGCAGCAGGTACACACACACACACAACCCCCTCTGTAGTTATGTTTCCCTGGACCAATGCATAGTATGATAATGAAACTTACAATTTTAAATGTTATTTTTAACTATTGTCTCTTTTTGTTTCAGAGAGACCATCTTAACTTGGAATATTATGGACAAGATTTGCAGATTTACCTTTTTATTTCTTTAAATTTCTAGAGTGATTAGATAGTGATCATTAAAATATGAATAAAAATGTCAGTTGCCTTAAACATTGTTACTCACACTGTTGGTAGTTAATCTGTACCATTAACCGATGTTCATCAAGTGCGTCTATGAGTATGTCAATATTCAGCTTTCAACCACATCTCAGTGCCACCGTTAGTGAAAGATCGTTGTTAAAAATAATAAAGTTAATATCAATTCAATATTGATATTTATATATAAAACTAGAGTTTTAGTTTATTTGTCAAACTATGGTTCTCATACATAAATTTAGGTCACCGCCATATATTTTATTTTCAAAACTCACTTGCTGCAGTACAGAATATAACAAATAACTCTTTATTTGTCTTCAGAGACTTACATGTGGTATTAAAAATAAAGCATCAACTGACATTTCGTCTCCGTCTCATATCTGAGAAGGTCCAGGTTATGGGTGAAATGAGGAATTAGAAAGAAATGGAAGAACAGATTGGTTTGTTTTTTCCCTCTTAATCAGGACACACAATTGACAGAGGCTTCCAAGTAATGGATGTTGTGATAAACCTTTGTATTATGCTGCATTCAGAAATAAAAACAAAAAACATTCATTCACTTTCAAATGGGACTGCATCTTTGAATGAAAACTCTCTCGTTGACTAAGTTTACCTGCATTCTGAGGGTGGCTACCTTTTACCAAGCCCAGAGGGAAAAGTTGTTGTTTTATAACTGTTGAGAACATTGAATTGCTCCCAGAACAATTCTGCAAAGCCTTCTGTTTGTATCTCAGGAAGTCGGTCAAACAACAACACACACACACTGATCTGACGCCCGTGACTGTCCTGCTTTGCACCTTCTCACCTTAATAAGCACTGATATAGAACTGAGAATAGAGTGTGCCCTGTCCTACAAGCTGAAAAGAAGCTAAAACACCTGGAAAAAGATGTGTTCATTAGCAACCCAGTAAAAAGAGGAACATTTTAACACATCCCTCTTGTTAGACCAGAAATACACGAGAGCTCTATTCATCTTCCATTAATCCGCAGATGGCAGAGTGGAACTCGGGGAGCCCGGGTCAGTAATTGTCAAAATAAAAAGCACTCAAACCAAATGTGAGAGGCGAACACTGTGGAATCGAAGCAGGCTAATGGACCAGTCTCACCACCTCGTCTTCAGTAACAAATCAGCTTTGCCCAAGGCAAGAGTTACACATGTTCACTGTGTTTTAGAATATAAGACAAGATGGTTAATCTTATCTTTAGTCTTTTCATTTCACATGGTCGAGTGCTCTTAAATCAGTATTTATGTTAATGCAAACGTAAATAAAATGAAATGAAAACTTTAAGAATTTAAGGCCTTTAATGTATCTGCACCGCAACAAATCAAACTACGCCGAGAGCAGATAACTCAAACATACATTCACATTTCAACAAGGCAGAGCAACACACCGAGAACACAAATTAAAACTAGAACTTCTTATTAATTAATTTCTTCAATGAAAATTCACAAAATATAAATCAGATAAACAATAATGTACAGTATCTCTGTCACACGTTCAGGCGTTTTTTTTTGTTATTTGGTGAAATATTAAGACTGCTCCTCAACACAGCAACATCTCTCTATCAGAGGATTTATACATCTTGAATAAAAAGCCACATAAAAACAGTTTATGTGTCACAAACCAGCTGCAGAGCCTCTTGTTTCTATCTGCTCCATCCTGTCTGATGATCAGATTCCGTACAGCTGAGTGGTGTTGTTTCGGACCGTGGAGAGGACGGTGGCCATGTCTTCTCCCTTCAACAGGCTCAGCTCCTGCAGAGTGTGGATGCCCATTCCAGGATGTGAAAACCGGCAGACAGCTTTACTCACCTGTTAACAGTGAGACACACTCATATGTATGCAGTCATAATTTACTCCCCAGTTTGAATGTACCAGTGGTGTTAATTCATACCAGAAGACTTTGGTTAATAGATGTCAACAGTTGAATTTATTATTATTATTATTATTATTATATCAATATATCTTGTCTCTATCCCTTCTTGGTATTGTGAAAGAATATTAAAAAAATCAAGAGCTACAACTAAAACCAAGACTAACGCACAAATTTCCTTAGTGAATTTATTAGTTTCTAATGATAAAAATATTCATAATGTTTTAAATCGCACAAGAGAAACATTGACCCTTGAAATACAGATATAAATCACAAAACATCAATATCACAGTCAAAGTGATTTCATTTTAGGAAATTAAATAATTTAAAGTTATAATAATATTAACAGTTGAGAAAAATACTAATTATCAATGACACTGAAGCAGTGTTTTGGTTTTTCTACAGCCTTCATTTATACAGACCTGTCTTGGCAGGAAGTAAGGTGCATCTGTCTCCAACACAATGCGGTCCAGAGGGATCCGGCGGACAGCGTTTCGGGCCTCGGTGGCACTGGAGTACGTGATCAAGGCTGTGAAGCCCACGTATAAGTTGGGGAACTCTGTCAGGAAGGGCTCGATCACTGGATAACTGTTTGTGAAGCAGTGTCTGGAAACAACGCAAGGGGTCGAGAGAAAATTCTCATTAAATGTGCAACAGTTAAAGTTATAGAGGGAGATTAAGGAATAACATGTCTTAGAGGTGGCCGAACAAATGCCAATAAATGATTTCAGAATGGGGATTGATTCTTTAAGGGGGTGGATTATAAATTTAAATAGAACAAAAAATAATTATGTACAATAAAATTAGATTGACAAGTTTATTTTCCACAGCACACACCGGTGAATTTTATGTTCTCTGGGAACACACTTCTTCATGATGACCAGTAGATCGTCATCTGCGTCTCTGCAGTGGATCACCAGCGGCTTCTTCATGGCCACGGCCAAACGCAGCTGACGCTCAAACACCTTCTCAGAGAAGCAGAGAAACAAATCAAGACGCAAAAAATCATTATTGTACAAAATCATTATTCCATTAAACACAATACAGTGCTTAATGGAATAAGTACCTCAAAATTAGAATACATAACCATCTAGGTCAACATAAACTGTTTATATCAATTAAGTACATACCTCTTTTTGCGTGGAGGTGTTAGTTGAGTTTTTGTGCGAGTAGTCCAGCCCCATCTCACCAAATGCCACAGCTTTTGGATGTCGCATAGCCATCAGTATGTTGCGTTCTTGGACACTTGAGTATTCATTGGCAAAGTGGGGGTGGCACCCAAATGCCCCCCATACCATGTCTTCCTTCAGCAAACCCTCCCACAGGGCCTGTTTCACCATGACCCGAGGATTGCAGAAGTCGGCAATACAGCCTCTGTACTCTGAAGGAAAGCTGCTCTGGTACAGCCTTCGAAAGCTGCTGAACGTTCCGCGGAAGCCAAGTTTTCCATAGAGCATGTCTATGTGGCAGTGAGTGTCTATGAAACCAGCCTGATTGTCCAGGTTGGGGACACTGGTCCACGCAGATTCTGCCCCCAGGGAAAATCTTCTCTTGGGAGTGCCACTATGAGTAAAAGAGTAGGGGGGGTAATGAATGTTGGAACCTGCGTCTGACTGCCTGCGTGTCGTTGATCTTGGGTGAGGTTTGGATATTCCTGGATTTGAGATGAGTGGCAGAGTAAAGGGTTCATTCAAGTTGCAGGAACGGAAAGTCTCCGTCTCTGAAGGGCCAGTGTTTGGTGGCTGCATCTGCCTAGAGGAGATAAAAACTGTCCTCTGCGGTGATGAGAAATTCTCAATGTCCTCAGTAGCTGCACTAGTTTCATGAGTGGACATAAAGGGGAAAGGGGACACAGCAGATCCCCGAAGATAAACTGAAGGACTCGGGCGTTGTTGGTCATCAGAAGAGCCCTCCTGATGAGTCATGAAACAACACAAAGTATCCGGGATATATTCCAGAGTAGGGAGGGACAAGTTGCAACCGTCTTCTGGCTCTTTTTCTGTATCTTGAGAAGTGGTCTGGACAAATACAGAGTCCTGAGCAACATACCTCCCAGGTGAGTCCTCACCTTCCAGCACAACACGCTAAAAAACAGAAAGAAATAGTGGAAAACATCACAAACCAGAATGTCACTCAGTAGAGCCATACCTTCTGCTAAGACCCATCAGTCGCCTGAAATTCAATCAAGCTGCATCAAAGGGAAACACGTCTCTTAAACATACCTGCTTTTTTATTAAATCAAGATCCATGAATTAAATATTGAAACAAATATTTTTGTTACTGAGTGGTGGTTGACTTACCCGTTCATTTGTTTTCAGATCAGAGCTGTCACCTCGGGTCTCTGTGTCCTCAAACATCTCAGGGGGGAACCAGTTGTCTTTGGATTTTGCGCAGTTAATATCAACGACAATTCTGTCGAATGATGCCAGACTCTGCACTTCAGTCTTCACTGGTGAAGGCACAGGTGTCAATAACACTTCAGTCTTTGGGATGATAGGAGGGCTGCGTCTTGCATTTGTTCCGTCAAGAGCAGCTAACATTGCCATCCTGTAGATGGCCTTCGATCCCTCTTGGGATGTCCTCTCCCTCTTCTTCAGGATAAATGAATGTGATGGAGGTGGTGACACCTGCTGGTCGACTGTGGATTTCAGCTGTTTGGGTGTGTTGCCCAAAGGTTTTTGCTGATGGTTTAAGTGCGACAGGACAAATCAACACGTCATTTATGAACATTATGCATAAGAAAGCACATAGGAGTCAATGGATAGAGCAACATTTCAAGTAAAGATTTACCTTTGAAGTAATGAATGACTCGTGGTTTCTTCTGGACAGCTTCCTCAGCTTATCTTTTCCCACAGAGGGAACACTTTTATCCAGCACCTCTGCTTTTCTCTTGGGGGTGTCCAGACTTAGTGCTTTAAAGGCCTCGGGTCCTGGAGAGTCACTGTGGGATGAAGTGTTTGAATCTTCATCTGGTGACATATTCCTGTGCGATGGTGTGGCTGAGCCAGCTCCTCTCCTCTCAAGATGTACGGGTGAGGTGGCTGCTTTTTGTCGCCACTTGATCGTCAACTTCTTTCTACTACTGTCCATGTTTATGTTCCTTATTAAATACAAAAAATAAAATAAAATGAATTAACAGTTCTGTGTGATCATCAGGCTTTTCCTGTATTCTTTTTAGTGTTCACAATCTGTAGCATCTGTAACTTTTGTTGATCATCATGGGTCCGGCTTTATTTACTAATCCCTAAAGCTTTATAACACCAATATTTGTATTAACTGACCATGGCTACAGGGTCGTTCCGTGTCAAATCATCATACCTTTAGTCCACACCATCACAGATTTTGAATATGGATTCCACCCATGTTATATTTCTTTGAGCAGACTTTCTAGAGGCCTGGGAACCCATCAACAGAGTCGTACTTTTTGCGTGTGAGTGACCATGCACTGATGACTATCTGCTGTTCAACCACATTGGAAGGAGTTACTGATGTGATGACGAGGCTAAATTTCACCAACTTCAATAATTGTAAGATATAATTGTAGAGCTAAAAATAAATTAATGTGATCGCCGATACTGGTTCCACAAGTTTCTCACATGACTTAATTTCGTTAAGATCTCTGTCATGGAATGACATAGGGCTGGGAGATATGGCCCAAAAACACATAAAAACAAAAAATGTAATGTCAGTTGATATTGATAATGATCACAATAAATATCACATTATTATTTTCAAGGATGATTTTTGCTCCAGAGAGGGTTGTGATTTTAAACTCTTCTTTATTAGCAGACAATGACAAACATTTAACACATCTGATCCAGATCAAATATGTGTTTTACCTCTTCACTGTGCTACTATTGATATATTATTAATAGTAGTCTTTTTGCTATCGGTCACGTTTGTTTTATATTGCTTATTGTTATATTGCCCAAGCCTAGAATGACCCCTACACTCCACAGCATATGATTACACCCCAGGGCTGTTTTATCCAATGAACACCCCAATGGAGTCAATCTATTTAAAAAAATAAAATAATGTAAAACGGTTAAACTTTGGGCCTGAGATGCAGCAGAACATTAGTCTGACACACCGGTGACAAATGAGACCCTTAGCTTTAGCTTAGCATCTCTACTCCAGCCAATCACCTAGCTAACTGCTAGCATTAGCCGTTTTTTCACGTGCTCCAAAAAGCAGCTCAGGGAGTAAATACTGGGGTTGGCTCATGTCACACGCCTTATGGAGACTTTACAGGTATTTATCACACGCACACCTCACTAGTTCGCTCTCTACATGGATATAACGAGCAGTTGGTGATGAAGAGCAGTGGAGTTACCTCTCAGGTGCAGCAGGTGCGTCACAGTGACGAAGAGGAGCTTCCTGACGGTGGATCAGTAAACGCGTCTCTGTCCGGGAGCCTCAACAACTTTGAGCTGATCAAGCTTCTGAACAAAAACAACACAGGAAAACTGGTCTTGGATCGATTCAAAAGTATATGGAAGACCATACGTCCATATTTAATAAATAGATTAACACATAGTTAGCTAACTAAATAAAGAAATAAAAAGTTTGTCCTGTGAGTCTGTCCGAATCCATCAGAAATCATTTAATGTGATATAAAATGAAATATAAAGTAAAATAGTCAGACACCTTTATATCAGCTACAATTGATGCCTAACTTAAGTACTGAGCATATCGATGTGAGTGTTTACAATATTACAGTTTAATCACAACTTGGGTTATCTCCTGCTCTTTCAGAAATGATTTGATTGAAGATGCTCATGTTTTTTTCAAATCAGTCTTGCCCATTTATAGCATAGTTATTGTGTATCTGAGTCCTGCGTCAACACGTCCATTTAGTGTTGACAATTCAAAAATGTTGTTGTTTTTCACATGATCCAAGTCAAGTGATCCTGAGTCCCTCCGGGTGCTCTTCATCCTTCATCCATTTCTTTGTGTCCGTTTTCCAGCTTGAATTGACCCAGGCTTTATAATGAGCTGTATGCTCTGTTCTGATATGGTCTTCTAGGTACAGTATGCATTTTTTATTTTATGTATTTTTAAAGAGGACGTTTCTAAAATCTAAGTTACAAGGTTCTCAATAAAATCATTAGCACATAAAAAATTAAGGAATGACAAATATTAAAATATATTAATTTAAAAGAACTCTAAAAGAGATACGGTTTGTTTTTATGAATACAATTCAATAAAATAGAATTAAAATTCGGGTAGAATCGGAAAAGGCTATCCAATGAAAGTATATTTTTTTTGCAGGAAAATAATCTTGCAACTCAAAGTGACTGGTCAGACACTTTATGCTCCCATTGACCTGGTCATAGTTTTGAGCAAATAGTAGATAAACCACACATTTTATGATGATTTTTGTATTTACAGGTTTATTCTTTCAAACTGGCAACAAGCAAATCACTCTTCAGAAAGCAAAAACCGCTACGTGACAGATTTTTAACTGTGTTCGTCTTTGGTAAAGTGGAGATTCATCATGATAACCTCAGAGTGGAATCATCTGGTTCCTTTAATCATTTAAGCAAATCTCGACAGAAAATGTAAAGAATCTGAGGGACCCTCATCAGACTTTTGGTAATCCCAAAAAGGTCTTGTAGGCACCGAAGCTGTAGCCTTTACCTGTAAAGAAAGAATAAAGATGCATCTGTGTTCTGGCCATTGAATAAGGGACACACGTTACTCCATTGAACAGAGTTGGGATTGTACAGAATAGAGTCTATTCTGTACAATGCAAGATGCAGAGTTTAATAAGCACTGCTTGTGACACACGTTAAGAAGCCTATAATCTATTGTATGAAATACCGAGCATGGTGATTATTACATATATACTGTAGATGCAGCAGATTTTGATCATGACACTCAATCACTACGCACACTCCTAAATAAGTATAATAGTATAAAATACAAAGGCCCTGCTGTTCACAACAATGCACCAAGTTCGACAGGAGAAAGAGTGAGGAGGGATGTCTTTTAACTGTGAGGTGCAAAACCTTGAGTGTACAGGGGGAATGCTGAGCAGACGAATCAGGATTACGATATGTGTGGGTCTCACCCCCATATGAATATGTACGTCACGCATTCACCTATAGGTGATACACGCTCTGTATATCTGACACATTGCAGTTAAAGCTTGGATCATCACTCACAAGCTGGAGCCTTCCTCTCCACGGTCCAGTAGCAGAATCCCATCCTGGCTCGGTTATTGAACACGTTCCTGTACTGGGGCATGTTTTGAGGTGAGGTTTTTTTATGGTTGATGCCTACAGAAGAACATGTGAGAGTGAAAGGCGCAGGGAAGCAAATAAAACAGAAATATTGAGACTCTCGTAAATGTGGGACCTACCGTAGGCTCGCACTGTGGAGGGCATGTGAACAAGAGCTGCCGGTTCGTCCAGCGTCAGAGCAGGTAACAGGCGGCTGGTGGTGTTGTTTGATTCATACACTAGGGTATGTAATAAAACCAATTTAAAGACAAATGTTCCTTTGTTACATGCAGTCTATCCAGAGCTCTGTTTGTACTGGGCTCCACTTTTATTTGATTACCTCCAACAAGGAGGTTACGTTTTTCACCCTGATCATTGAATTGTTAGATTTTTCAGCAGAATTATACAAAAACTACTGAATGGATTTTAAAGAAACTTAGTAAATGCATGGGATATGGGCAGAGACAAAAAAGGCATAAAGTTTGAATGAAGATAAAGACAAAGAAGTGGAATTGTTTTATCACTTTCTTTAACATTGTGAATCGTTTAGTTTTTTTTATACATTTTTATCAGTTTCCCAGGGAATAATTCATGGATGATGGGCTGATATCTATGAGTCTGAGTTAGTTTGGTTGATTGAATTTAAGGGGACTGGGATTAGTGGAGGTTTGTGCTCTACTGTGTCTGTTAATAGGATCATTTGTACAAACCTGTGTCCTTCAGCAGGGCAGCTGGGACTGATGTGAGACCACCTGGTATCTATAGGTGGGAATAACATCACATAGTATCTTGAGAGTTGAGTTCATGCGTAGGAGACGTTTTTTTCTTCATTATCTCTTACCATTGTTTTCATTTTGCTCCAGTGATCTGTCTGGAGATGTGGAAACATCACTGGGTGACTCCTTGGCCAGAAAGTCAAACTGCAGTTAAAAAGAGAAGGACCATCAGCATCAGTTAGCCTCGGTTCACTCCGTTGAACTTGGTCGGATCATCCACAAACACTGGATCTATAAACGTGAGTGAGACAGTGAACAAAGACTTACTGCTCTCGCCTGAAACGACTCGAGTCCCATGTCTTCTTCTTTTCCTGCATGTTCTTATTAATACTGCACTCGGCTCCCGAAGTCTCACACACACACAAACAAAGATGGCTTTTGTTACGTTGTCGCTTAGCAACACGTTTGGCCACAGTACCCCTGCTGCGATAACCCGGAGAACTTTGTGTGCTTGATATCAGTGAATCACAAAGATTACAGCAAAGAAAGGACCAGAGATTGTTCAATAAAATTCGATTTCTTGTTTCAGACACCACTAAAGTTATTTCTAAATCATCAATCAGCAGATAAATTGATAAAACACTCTTCTGAATATTCAACTAAGCCAGCTCAGGTATCTGATAATATTTTGTGGGTTGTCAATTAAATTTCTGTTTTATTTGTATGAAGCAAATCATGATAAACATTATCTCAAAGCACTTTACATAGAAGGTGAAGACCCTTAAAATTATAGAGAAAACCAACAGTTCCCACAGTGATAGAGCGCCTTGTAAACTGTGGAGACAGAAAACTCCCTCAATTACTGGAAGAAACCTCAAGCAGAACCAGATTCAATGAGAGCGACCATCTGCCTCGACCAGTTGTGGTGAGCAGAGAAAATTCAAATTCAGAGTCAGGCTCTGGTCATTAGTCTCTAATGTTTTAACTGTGTTCCTGTATTTTTCACAAAATAAACAGATGTAATAGTTTTTCAATTTTTTAATCAACTCTAAGAAATTATCTCAGTTTCATGATTTTGTTTGAAGGGTTGAGCAAGTAAATAAAATAAATACTCTTCACAGCATGTGCCCACCAGTATATATTTCCTTTATACACAAATAAACAATGTAAGTCTCCATAGAAGAACAATAGAGGAAAAGGAACACAAAGTAGACAAAAACTAAAATATAACCCCCTCGCCAAGTGTTTCACAGCGAAATCTTTAAAATTTGAAGACAATTTATCACATCAGGAAATGAGCTGCAGTACAACATTGTAGAAGAGACACGCCCAAATCATTTCAAGTGTAAAGGCTAAGGATTTGTTCTTTTTACATCTCAGATAACAAAATAGCGTGTTTTCTAAGGGGAGTTTTGAAGTTAGCTGGTAAAACCAGTCATCCCCTGTAAGAATATCACAGCCTTTGCACACTTGAAATACTTTAAGTTATTAGACCTGGTCAGCATGACAACAACATGTGTGCAACAACATGGGGGGGATTTAGATGTACAAAACTTTAAGAACCAATAAGAATGAGGTCAGTGAAGTACAGTACTAACAGGAGAGTGGAGCTCTCGGTCAAACATGTGGTCCACACTCACATGATCTTGAAAACATCTGTGTGGGTGGACATAAGGGGGAGTTTCACAACATAATTTATATTCTCCCTAGATTGTGAACAAAGACTCACCTCTATTTGATTGATTCCGTGAAAAAATATTCTTGTCAATTAAATACGATTTTTTTTTTAAGGAGTTAACGTAAGACAATATACAAGTATATGGCAATATAAAGTAGAGCAGAACAGAAAAAGATGGCTAGAAATTCCCCATTTCTATAGTGGCCATTTAGAAATAAACATTGAAATCCTTAAGACAACATATCAGAGAACAAACAGTGCTCTCCCACAGAGGACGCTGTCGTCACTTTATATACAAACTCCACTTACTGAGGGGAAAAAGCTACTTATAATTTATTGCTGGTGAGGAAGACATTTGCTAAAGCCACTGAGTGAAGATGACAAACAGGCAGCAGATCAAACAAAGTCTAATTTTAAGAAAATATATCCATTTTATCTCGTTTTTTATTTTGCCTTTCTGATTATGTTTAATATGGATTTGCTGCCCAAAAGTAAAAAATGTCCGTCCAGTTTCATGTCTCATTCCTCCTGGCCTTGGATCCTCTCCAGTAGATGCTGCTCTACTCGCTGGTTCATGCGGTGCAGGTCTTTCAGCACACTGGGTCGATCTTCCAGTTCTTCATGGAGACACCGCGCTATTTCCAACCTCCTGTAGTCTTCTGGTCGCACGAGATGCCGAATCGCCTGAACAGCACGATCCTTGAGGCTGTAAACTGTATAAACCAATCACATTTTTGTAATATGTCAAGTAAAGATCTCTTTCCATATATTTCCTTGCAAATTACTGAATAACATAAGTGTCACAGAATAACTTAGTGGAATACAGTAAATCAAATGTCATTTGTTCATAGAAATATGGCAGGATTACAATTAATTTGAAATAACCATGTTTGGTTTCAATCACCACAATGCACAGGGACAGGCTTCATAATTTACACACCGTCTTTCATCTTCCACACTGCACTCTTACAGTAACTGGTCACTACGGCACCTGACTCGCTGTGTTTCATTTATGTAGGATTCTCTTTTCAATGACGTTACATTATTTGAGGTACATAAGCTATAAACTCTATTAAAATTACATTTTTAGATGATTGACAAGCTTTTTCTTTAAGTGCCAACTGACAGGCAGACCATACGCTTGTTTTTTCTGCTTTACAAATGTATCAGAAGGATTCAGAGAAGACCTTTCACAGCAAGATTATCATATGTACCTGAGTCTACGTAAGAGGTTTCTGGAGCTTTAAGAGTAATGTTTCCAGCACCACAAACCAAATGCCTTTTTTTCTTTTAGTGTGTCCTAAGACAATTCTAGGTAAAACTACATGTACCTGCATGAGAAGATAAACTGTTATTACCTCCTGTCGGAGTTTTCTTAGACACAGTGTTACGTGGAATTGTCTTATTATACAAATGATTACTAATATTTTAAGGTAATTTGGTTAATCTCACCTGGTAGAGTGATGTTAGCAAACGTAGCATCTCCCCCCTCTGCTGGTTTAGGAAGGAACAGCTCTTTGCTGTTCACCCTCAGTGGATCACCTGTCTCTGCATCTCTGAACATCCACGGGTGACCTGGAAGAACATGCACGTCAGACATTAAAAAATATCCTGCACAGCTCACTGTTGATTTCATTTCACTAACAACAGGCAAATGGATTATTTAAACTCCAAATCAAAACATCAAGTGTTGATTAAATTTCCTTCATGTCCCACAGACTGATTGGTGACTCTGTTGGTTATTTTTTCTGTTTTGCTGAGAAAACCCCTGGAGACATCTGAACAAACTTAATCTAGGGGAGTAACACGTCCATGTCCACAAATCCAGATGTGGTGATATATTAGACATTCTATTAATGGTGCTTCTGCTGTAGTCTTTGCTTTTGTATACAAACACCAACAGTCCCTATATGAGCTGTCCCTGTTCTATGAGACGTAGCTCTAATGCACAGTTATTCAAACACATGTGATGGTGTAAAGGTACTTTACCAACAAACGTGGACATTCTCCGTCCAGTCCCGGGCTGTAAATCATCGTAGCTCTGAGCGTGGCCTTGGTAATCTATCCACAGCGGTCGGACCACACGGGTCGTGCGGTTGCAGAACACGGCGCTGATCTGTATCCGTGTGTTCAGGGATCGAACCAGGGGCACAGTGTGATCCCCCTCCTCAGGCATCAGTGGCTACTTTACCGCTGAACCGTGAGCGCAGCGAGATTAGCCCGGGAAGCTAACGGTGGCTAGCAGCTAGCTAACGAGATATGCATAAACGAAGACTGTGTTCGACCGCGGAAGTTGACGAATTTACCAGAAGCGTAAAACAAAGTCAGTCCGAGTGCATTAGATCGTTTATAAAACCAGTAAACTGTGACGTATTCATGATAGCACCGCAGAAAAGTATCCACTTCTCCTCAACTATCTTGTTTACATTCTCTCTTCCGGTTGGAAATGGGACGTCAAACTATTCTGTACTGTGATTGGCCGAGAAAGGCATGACGACATCGGGACTGGACATGGTCTCAGACAATTGAATATATAAAGATATGTACAGCCTATCGATTTCACAATTAATTAGGCAATATTATCGATAATGACTACATTGATCACCAAAGCCAAACAGAGCATGGTCTGATACAAACAGCTGATTTCCGCTTGTGGAGAAATTCATCCATTAATCCAGGAGATGGGAATATGAATGTTTAGTATATGTTTACAACAGATTTTCGCATAGAAAAAATAGTCCACTGGTGAAAAATTAAATATTCTGCTGGAGGAGAATCCAAATGACCCTTTCTGATAATAATAATTAATGCTTTGTAGATTATTATTTCATTTACAAAACCTGCAGTATGACATATTATTGGGTGTAATAAAACAATGTTAATATTATTCTGCCAATTTAATTAAAAGTAGTCAAAATGATCCCGAGGGATACCTGCAACTATATTAAGTTGGCACTTTCCAATAGGAAATTATAATATGTAATAGCTTTACTGATAGTGGTCATTCCATTGCATAACTTTTAAAATTAAGTGAAAATACTATATATAACAGAATGCAGTACTTGTACTAGAATGTATAATTGTATTAAGGAATCCCATCTGTGATTGCTCATTTAGGTCTTAGTGGTGCTGAAAATCGTTCGTTTATTAGTCTGGAGCTTTCAGTCATGTCACTTGAGCACATTGACAGGCTTTGGGTTATTTTACACCTCAATCAATCAATCAATCAAATTTTATTTGTATAGCCCATATTCACAAATTACAATTTGTCTCATGGGGCTTTAACAGGGTGTGACATCCTCTGTCCTTAACCCTCAGCAAGAGTAAGGAAAAACTACTAAAAACCCTTTTAACAGGGTAAAAATACGTAGAAACCTTAGAGAGAGCCACATGTGAGGGATCCCTCTACCAGGACGGACAGAAGTGCAATAGATGCCACGTGCAGGAAAACATCATCAAGATTAAAGTCTTCAAGATTAAAGATTCAAGTCTCTAGCAGCATTTGATGAGGGTAAACATCCCGAAGGACAACCCCAACATGACATGCCAAGCAGTCCCGCTGCAATCACAGTCCATGGTCAGCAACCAGCAGGACCACGATCCACCATCCAGACCAGAACGCCACTCCAGTCCTCAGTCACTGTCCACCGCCACCCACCACGAGCCGCCGCCGCGGTCCTGGTCCAATGCCCGTACCCGATGCCAACGCGACACAGGGTCCGCCACCACCACCACGATCAGCCCACACGACACAGAATCCGCCACACTGGGTCCACCACCACGACCCCCGGTGCTAGATCAACAAACCGCAATCCATGGTGCGGCCACAGAGGCCCTGGATCTGCGGGTGATAAAGCAAAGGGATTCCGGGGAAGGGGGGTAGGGATGGAGAAGAGGAAGGAGAAGCTGGAAAAAGAAGCTCCGTGTGTCATGTGTCATAAAATAGAACAAGTTACGTTCTGCCGCACTAATTAGCTCTAACTATAAGCCTTATCAAAAAGGAAGGATTTGAGCCTACTCTTAAACGAACAGATGGTGTCTGCCTCCCGAACTGAAAGTGGTAGTTTATTCCACAGAAGAGGAGCTTGATGGCTAAAAGCTCTGGCTCCTACTCTACTGTAATTTAAGGAACGTCAGACTTCCAACTCTTCACAGTACATGGAAGCTCCACCCTGTTTCATCCTCACATAAAACCCAGGGGCACAGCTGGAGAGACCTTCCAGAGCCAGACCTCCCTCCTCTCCAGAGTCTATCCCAACCTGCTTCTCAACAACAATTTATTCTCAACTGTAGGTGGACACATTATTAATCTAAAGGTGGGTAGAAATAAAATACATTGGTGACCAAAGCTTTTTAAGTATGTTGATTGGCTCTCTTACCAATACTTTTCATCAGAATCAAAAAAGTGTCATTCATTATTGAACACTTGCCATGTATGATTTGTTGGAACCGTGTCAGATTTCCATGTAATGGATCTATTTGTTCTTTAGTTCCCTCAGAGTGTCTCGGTCCGCTGGCAGCTCTGATCGCTCCACACCACCCGGGCACGATGTGTCCTCTGAATGACAGCGGCTCTGTGGGCGCGCAGGACCTGGCGCGGGATGAGGGCTTGGCCGTAGTGGAGATCGCTCTGCTCAGCGTCATCTTCGTCTGCGCCTCCATCCTCAACACCTCCGTGCTCGTCGGCCTCTGGAGACAGCGCAAACAGATGTCCCGGATGCGCGTCTTCGTGTTCCACCTCTGCGTAGCGGACATGGTGGTCGCCTTCTTCCAGGTGTGTCCGCAGCTCATGTGGGACATCACGGACAGATTCGTGGGACCGGACCTGGTGTGCCGCCTGGTGAAGTACCTGCAGGTCCTGGGCATGTTCTCATCCACTTACATGATTGTGGTGATGACGGTGGACAGATACCAAGCTGTGTGCAAGCCGATGGTGAGGTTCCAGCGCTCCCGCACCAAACTGAACATCCCCGTGTGCGTCGCCTGGGGCGTCTCTCTGCTGGGCAGCCTGCCGCAGGTCTTCATCTTCTCACAGGTCGAGGTAGCACCCGGTGTGTTTGACTGCTGGGCGAACTTCGTCCAGCCATGGGGACTGCAGACTTACGTAACCTGGACCACGCTGGTCATTTTTGTTTTACCCGTCATTACGATCGTTTTTTGCCAAGTACGCATCTGCCAGGCCATCCAGATCAACCTGTACCAAAAGACCCAGCAGCGGCTAGGTCTCCCTCTGCCATCCAGAGCCAGCAGTGTGGCCGGTATGTCCAGAGCCAGAGTCAAGACGTTGAAGATGACAGTGTTTATCGTGCTGGCTTATATTGTCTGCTGGGCTCCCTTCTTCACTGTCCAGCTCTGGTCCGCCTGGGACACACATGCACCAAAAGAAAGTAAGTCGTTAAACTATTCGGACTAGTTTCTCTATTTCATTGTTTTTGATTGTGTCATTCGCTTTGGGGGATCTTCCTGACCCTTGTTAACTGTGAAGCAGGGGCCTCGGCGCGCTCTCGTCTGTGCGTAATTACGCGCGAAATCCACAACTCTTTAATAAGTATCAAATTGTTCTTCTTTGCAACGTTGTGACACTTTGCGGTTCTCCTCTTCTTCCAGCTGCGATTTTCACCATCCTGATGTTGCTGGCCAGTCTCAACAGCTGCGCGAACCCCTGCATCTACCTTGTGTTCAGCGACCAGTTTCCCAAAAGGCTGTTCACACTCATGTGTCAGCGTGAGTCCAACGGCGATTCAATGCAGGATGAGGTGACGCTGGTCAGCACATTGTACATGAGCTTCAAAAATGTCTCCGAGCCCAAATAAGGACAACAAGTCTAGAAAAAGGGGGGGGGGGGGGGGGATCCTGCATGGAAACGTGTAGGTCCTGCAGAGCATCTGAACTCCCTGTGTTTGGATGAAGTGTTCTTCTGAACTGGAAATGTGAGGACAGGACGAAATGAGTCTCTCTGGGTCTTTGACATGTAAAGATGGTTTGTCATCGAAGTAGTCCCCAAAAGACAGAATTGGGCTCTTCATGAATGAAAACTGTGCTCCAGGTGTTGGAGGTTGACAGAATTCAAAAGCAAGTTGGACACTGAGGTTCTGAACATCCTTCTTTGTCTTGGAGCGTGATCACGTTAAGACGTTGAGAGTTCTTTTGCTGTGTAAAAATATTCTTCACATTTAAGACAAGCTCAATAAATACTTTCATGTTCACACAGATTCAGTCAGTGAGTAAAATATGAAGAATCTAGGTGTTTTTAAGTGTTTTGTTATTTTATGTCTCTGCAAATCATGAATTAAGAGCAAATACCAGTTCATACACTACAGGACTTTAAAATATACCACAGTCCTTTGAGTTGAGTTCAAATAAGAAAAATGTTTACTGAAGTTAGTTTTCTTAAAAAAGTGTTTTTTTTATTAATATAAGATAATAAATATAAGCTCATTGTTTAAAGATTGAAATGCGGAATGTGTCTGCCTCAAAGAAGCTGTAAAATACGAACTGTATAAAAGCTGTGAATTACATTTGTCACTTTGATAAACATTTTCTCTCTCTTAAAAGAACACGGTCGCTCACTGAGTGATGGTATTTGTACAATATTGTCTATGATATAACCCAACAAAAGAAAGAAACTGTGTAGTAAAATCATATTCTCACTAATGCATTGTCTAATTTACTCATGTTTTAAAAGATTCCAAAAGTCTGAGACCACATTTACATGAATGAGAAAGTGGTCTCAGCCTTTTGGCCCTCAACCTATATATTGTATATAAATGATCTACATGTATATAGACCATTTGTTTATAAGTCAAAGGGAGAGCTTATGACAATAACATTCAAAGACTGTTCAGCAAACTGGTTGTTTGCAACGAGACACCTGAGCTTCATCTGTAATATTCTCGCTTAAAAAAGGATTTTCTTCATCTTATCATTGTTACGTATGGAATAGACACTAGCCAGACTCAAGCCTGGTGTAAATGGTATGTGCTTTAGCTGCTTGACAACGCTGAGACTAAGCATGAAGGTGTTACACAACATGTCCTATTTCACTTCAGCCACATCTTGTCATCAGTCAAACCTGAAAATCAGCCAATGAGAATCATTTTCTTTCTGCCATTATTTTGTGGAATTGGGAAACGAATGCTCTATAATTAGACCAGACTGGAGGCAGGTCATTTGTGTGTTTGTCAAAGTGATAGAGTGAATCATTCTGACAGTGGAAGTGAGCAGAACTAATGGAAAGGTTTGTGTTAGTTTTACTGAGGCAGATTCAGTCTATGTATTGTACTCTGTGCTTTGACCTTCATGACACAACACCCGAAGGTTGTTGATGATTTCATTAAACAGAATCCAGTCTCTATTGTTTCTTCGTCATCGTTTCTAAGTGTCACCCGTTGTATGTGCTTGGATTTATTTCCCAATTCATCTTCTCAGCATCTTCATGATTATTATTGAACAAATATCAAAATAATCAGCCGCATGATTACAGCATTGTAAGAGGAATCCTTTTATCCACATGCAAGACAAAGCTGCAGTTGTTGCACCAGCAGATTTGCCTCCTGCTGCTGGGACATTGATCAGCAAAATAAAGTCTTTCAGTGTTTCACTCTAGCTTTTCTGAATGTTTCTCTCTTTTCTCCAGATGTATTATATTATCTTATTCCACATATCAACCATTTGGTGTTTCTCAGATTTCTGGATGGTAGTGAGGATATAGATTTCACACTTCTCCTTCATTCTATCTGATTATTCTATATATATATTTTTTAAGAAAACTAAGTAAAGTGAAAAGTTTAACATTTTTTGTTAAAGTTGAGTCACTGAAATTATTTCCTAAAATGTTTGTGTTGTCTACTGCCACTGTTTACTCTTGTCTTAACCAAACAGAGAGATGAACAGACTCGGCCATAAACAGCATGCTGTGCTCATGTCACTGATGTCCCATTGTTCCCGACGGCACTAATGAACGTAATTATAGTTAATGCCAGCAGAGAACATGAAAAGATACACGAGTGGATATGTATGTGTTATAATCAACAAACATCTTAATTGACTACCAGCCACGTCATCCCTGTTTCAAGTACTGCTGGATTAGATCCTGCTTTAAAGAAAATTAGCCTTTTCACCAGAGTGTCACATTTAACATTGGCTGCTACAATTACCTGATTTCTGCTAATAATGTTACAACAGATCTATAGATAGCTCGTTCCTGCCTAATTTATAGAAAATATTCAATTCAGCCTCAGGTCCAATTACTCGAAAGCCCACCCTCCTTAAAATGATTCAAAGATTAGTAATTTTTCACAGGCAGAAGGAAATATGATTACTTCTAATGACAGAGAGAAGAGAGCACACAACTCCAGGACTCTTGTTCAGGATCCTTTCACTAATTTGATGTAATCTGTGTCTTCATCAGAGAAAAATACACATTTAACACTGTAACGCAACATTGAAATAGAGGTCCAGGATCAAACAAAGACAGTTGTTTGATTGTATTTATACAAAGACATCTTCAGTTGTGATTAATCCGATAAGGACATTGCATAAGCCCAAATAATTGTATTTAAATAAGAAATAATTAACCAGGCAGTTTTTGCAACATGAACACTGACTGTAATTGAATATAAAGGAGAACAATGTGTGCTTGCATCACTTAAACACGCAAAAACACACACACATGGACTAGCGCACTAAATAAGTGTGACCATTATGTGAAGGAGGATGTTACAGCCCTGAGCCCCAAGAACAAACTCAATCTCAGGTCCACAGTGAAGCAACTGACAGCATAAACTGATGGAGTTTACATTAAAGAAGCATTAAAGAAGATTGCAGGTGGTTTCTACTAGTTTCTACGAGTAAATGAAAGGAGGCCATAGAGACGGGTACTTGGAGAAAGGAAATACTGATAAACATAGCTTTAACAAGGAAATGTGGTGGGGCTGACCGTGAGCAATGAGGAGGGCAATGGTTCAACATCGTTTAGGAATTTATTCCACGGTAAAACTGTAAGATCAGTTGAAGGAGACATTTTGACAGGAAATAAAAAGAGGGGATGATTTAAACAAAACACGATTCAACCTTAAAACTAGAATGGCCCTGAGTAGAGCTCCCAGCTCCACCAAGGCCTAACAGTCCCCTTAAATCCAACCAAGCTGCAAAAAATGTAAACCCTAATTTACTGGTTCCTGCTTCTCCAGTGTGAGGATTTGCTGCTGGGACAAGTAGTTTGAAGGCATCACTTCAGGTTCTTGGAAACTCAATATTAGTTGAGGAATAACTATGAGATAACGTGATGACAGTAAAGTTGGTTTTCAAAATAACAGATCAGCAAACACATGTCAGTGAGTAGTTGTTAACAGTAAAGCACAGATTTAACAGACAATTCAACACATTACAAACAGTTGCATAAAGCAAAAAACGATATATGATTTCTGATGCCAAAAACAATTCTAGATTATCGCGTACACTAAGCGGATCTGAGAGATTTGAAATCTGTTGCATGAATGCGTTCATGAGCCACAACTATTACAAGAAATGTTTTTGTTGTAAGGATCCTCACGCCCGAGTCATTAGTGAGGCACAGTGGGCAGCGTGTCTCCTCCCCAGCTCTCAGAGGCTCATTAGACCCTCGCTGTGCCTACATACAAAGATCCTCCATCCTTGTGTATGTGCACGAGAGATGATTACAATTCAAACATATGCAGACACAAGAAAGCCCACATATACAAGATACACACGTGGAATTAGTCATCATAGAACCTTTTACCTGCTTGTCAAATATAAATTCATTATCACACACATCCACTTTTCTTCAGTCTTTGTGAGGACCCTCTTTACCTCAACCAATCAGGTTATTAGATGTCCATGAAACTTGGTAGAAGATGGAACACGGGCTACTAAATGGTAAATGGTTTTGTATTTATATAGCGCTTTTCTAGTCTTCATGGTCACTCAAAGCTCTTTACAGTACAGCTTTACATTCACCCATCCACACACACATTCATACAGTGCATCTATTAGCAGCACTTTGTTATATCAAAGAACTCATCTGGACAAAGGCGCAGAATTAGGATTTCTTTTCACATTCTTTTGCAAGACATTTACATTTTGATAGGTTTCTCAAAGAATATTTCATAGATCTAGATAAATAAAAAATCTGGCATTTTTATGGGACTCATATTTATGAGATCCAAATAAAAATCTAGATCTTGTGAATTTAATAGTTTCATAAGGAGGCTGTTGGTTTAGTTTTGGAGGCGTTAACCCTAGATAAATGGACTTTATCAATGCATGCAATATGGTGGCCTGTCAGCCTCGGTGGAGATATGTCCTTTCTGAGCACCCTTCAAGTTGACATACGATATTCCCCTATATTCCCTTAGCATAACCTTAACCATCATAACAAAATACCCCAACCTTTATGGTGAATGTAATCTTAGCCTTCAAACCAAAGACCGGCCAAAATGTCCTTACATTGTCGTGCCGGTAACCAAAACCGGCTTCTGACCAGTCACATGTTTTAATGTTGTATCTGATCCGTGTACACAACATCTCTGGTGACAAACACATGAGAATGAGAACAGGGTCACAGGATAATAACTTGATGTTTATTTCATTCTGTGGTACAGGCGGTGTAATGGAAAAACAAGCAGAGGCTTTCTTTGGAACCACGCCACTGATTGATTTCTTCAGTGAAGCATTTCCTTGTTGGGATGAATGAAAGTCCGACAGCCTGGCAAACACAGAACCAGTGATATGACAAGAGAATTTGACCAATAGAGATGTTACACAAGATTTTATGAATCACTCTTTTGGTGAAAACTCTTCTTATTGATGTGGTGATATGAAGTAAATGTTTGGACAAGATTTCGCAATTCTTTTTAATTGAAGTATTTTCTTAAGAAGCTCACGTTTCCAGATTTGTGAGGTACTACCACAAGAATATAAGGATCAACAAAAAAGATTCAACAAAACCAATAAATTCTCATTTGTTTTCCTTTAAATTGCAGCTTGACATTTTTTCACAAAAACCTATTTGCTTTGACAGAGAAAGTTAGATGATAACTTTACAGCAAGGAGCCACTTAAGTTTTTATATTCATCCTAAATATATAAGTGGTACCGATCGTCTCATCTAATTCTCTTTAAGAGACCAAAATGTCAAACTGCTGCTTTGGGGGAAATCCCAAAACATTTCATTAGACAGTCCAACACCTTCAAATTCGCATTGTTTTCTCATTGAGTTCAAGTCCTCTGCTTACTGACAACAACAGTTAAGTCCATCATGTGAGATTTGGGAAATAAGAGTCAGTTTTCTACAAACAGTAGAACAGCAGTTATACTACCCAGCAAAAACTATAATTGCGTCTTATTTACATTTCCACGTATACAAACGTGAGCCAGCGCCTTACGATATTATCCAAAGTAAGATCCTGAATCCTGTGAGACTATGAACCAAAGACAAACCTGACAAAACATTAAATTAAATCAAAAGTCTCATCATCAATTTGCCATTTTTAAGCTTTGACTCACGCTTGCGTTTCGCTGCTTTATCACATTTGTCAGAAGACACTGAGCTGGAGCGTAGGCACAGCTTTCTAATCTGCCACACAAAATGAACAAACTACATAAAGAAGCCTTGTCTCACTCTGTCTTCATTAGCTCTGACCTTTACAAAAAGAAATCAGTCTGCCGGGAGACGTCTTAAATTTTCACTTGTGCGAACAAGGTGACGCGTTGACTCCAGACTTGCATCATCTGACACGTAAATTACCTTGAATATAAAAAAACACACCAATTATATCAAGTATGCTACACACTATCATCATTTTCCCCTCAGTGTTTTTGTTTATTACACAAAACTGGCGTGACAATAAATAAAACTCTCCACACATGAATAATGATGGACGTTAAATCTGTTTCCATTTTCTTGCATACAAAAATACATCCAATATAATTCCGATATTCAAAATATTCTCCTATCGTGTTCGATCTACACTGACATGAGGCCACTTTCATTCAAACAGTTTCGTCCACCGACCAACAGCAGCTGAAATGACAAAAAACACATCGGAGAAACCGCAAAGCCATCGGACTGCTAAGTGGATTTACTGATAGCTGAGGTTGTCTAACGCAGCTTACCTGTTGATGATGATCTCAACTACAGACAGTCACACCCTCCATTATAGAGATTGGAGGGGAAATGAAACATTAAGCATAGCCTTTGTGTTTGTATGTGTTGTAAACACCAAGAGAATGGCTAAAAGTGGAGCTGCATGCTGGGATGTCACAGCGTACAGAATCAGTCTGTTCGATCTGTTACTTTTCATTTACTTCTCACTTTATCACAGCGCATAGTGTCGTCTCACCACTGCCTTCTCATTTAAGAACCTTTAAGACCAATCATCGCCTCCATCCTGGCCGACAAACCTTTACACTAATATGATGGATTTGCTGCCAGGGGTGACAGGAGTGATGCATTGATTACTAATGGTAATTGCAGCTATAGAGAGTGGCTGAAGATTCAGACTTGATGAGGGGGCGGGTTTCCTTGACTGACGTCACAGAGTGAAGAGGCGGGACTTGCCCCTCCCCTCCTCCTCCTCGCCCTCCACCTGGGGGATGCGGGGAAGCAGTGCAGAGCGGGTCAGACCCCAGAATCGAGGTGGAGACAAGTTCTTCTTGGTGGCATTGAACTTCCAGCCCATGTGCGAGCCGCAGGTCCGGCACTGAGCGATAGTCCAGGCGTACCTGACGGCAGAAGAACAGGGCAACATATGTCACAGTCGTCTACAGAAATGCTTCCAGAAATCAGTGTAATGATTCCAGAAATCCCCGTCTGTATGTGACTCACAAGTCTCGAGAACTTTTCATCTCATGCAGGAATCACAAACTCACATGTAAAGTGGGCTCAGAGAAACCTTTACAATAAATATGAAAACATGTATTTATTTTCTTTTCTTTGGTGCCACTGACCGTCCTTGTTGATCCCTGTATTGCGCTCTGTAAATAAATACTTTCTTTGCTTCATATCGGGTCCTGGCTTTTGTTTGACTGCACCCTCACTTTCCCAAGCCTGTTGCCCTTATGTTATGTCCTACTCCGAGCCACCAGAGGGCGTAACACAGATCAATTTAATTCTCTATCATAAACCAAATATTCCACTGATCAGTATCTTGTCAGGTTCTCTTGAAATGTATATCAATTTATTTCCACACATGAGAGGATAATAATCTTCAGACATGTGCAACTGCACTATTAGGAACTAAAACTAGATTTCATTTTATTAGATCAAAAGTCTTAATTGATAAGTTTGACAATAACCCTGGACCACAAACAAAAAGGAACAGATGTTCCATCAAAAATAAAAGACATTATTGTTCATGATAAAACACAGTAATGCCAAAGACTTTGAATTTCAGGCAGTGGGCAACATCAGAATGGATTAAAGCTGGACCTTCAATGCAATGTGTCAGAGGTAGAGTGAGGTCTCACTCATGTCTCATTTAAAAGGACACATTTACAAAAGCACTGAAAATCCCAGTGACAGGTCTGAGTCATTCAATTTAGTGTGTTATGTGTTGTATTATTCACAAGTCTGGGTGGGGGAAGAGAGCTTAATGGCATTAGTACGGCAGAGTTACCCTGGAAACCAGCTGTGCAGTGTGGATGGCCTGCCAACCAGGTTGAGGTTGTTGGCTTTGTAGACAGTCAGGGTTTCATGGACGTAACCGTGAGGGTTGACGTACGCTGCCATGGGGCCGTACAGAGACAAGCTGCAGAGAGAGGAGCGGCAGGTGGAGGATGTCAGCAGCAGCAGTTACCATTTGATTAAACAGCTCAGCCAAAAAGGAAATATCAGAACGATCCAATGAGACAGAACGGAGACTTCATAAAAAAAAGGTATCAAACTCAGTAGGAAATGCCAAAATCTGAATTTTATATCTGCATCCACTGTAAACCAACCATTCAATACATAGACAATAAAACAAGTAAACAGGGTTTTTTAAGATGCAACATACAGTGTCAAGGTGAATATGTGCATTAAATGTGTATGTTGAAAAACTGTAAACTGTTGTTAAATTTCAGTCATGACCACTAATGTCAGAATAAGTATTGTGTAGTTTCCGTATTGCAATGGAAAGTACAGAAAACCTTTGATGTTATACAGTCTGGGATAGTTTACAGTATACTGTATATAAGCTATAATCAATATTGTAAAATTAACAATGTAATGTAGCGTGTGTCACTGATGAATCCACATAAAACCGTCACATTCACAGATTCTTCTGCTCTACAGAGAGTCTTAGTGTCTTTGTTTTGGTTCTGTGTTGCTGCACATTACTTGTCTGGCTGGAACGAGCTTCGATACAGACACAGAACATTCTCTAAGTAGAGACTTGGTCACTGGAGGACAAGACATTTAGCTAGAAGGAGAAAACCAATTTCAAACTTGAAGAGCGCTTAGAGAGCACATACCTCCACCTATGCTATGTCATGTTAAAGAAGGTTTCAAATATAATCGCTGGATCCTTGCACAGACAGCAGCAGAAACTTTAGTTTGCGTCATTTTCTCCAAGAGTCCAACTCTAGTCCAGTAGAATTGTGGGTCCCTAATGGAAAATTCATTTAACCATATATATAAGTCGTGGGAGTGTGCTTTAAAAGAAAAAGAAACACTCTAATATCTTCCTAAGAAACCATATTCAACACAGAATCACTCACTGAGATTATCTGGATGACCTCAGACAAAACTGTGAACTACAGAAACAGCTCAGGTTTTTTCTATTAATATAAATACTAACCGGTAAAATGCACTGAAAAGTTAAGGTTTCTGTCTTTGAGCAAAATATAATAAAGTAAAGATGTACAACTCCTTGATTGCCAATACTTCAGGGAAAGACCTTTGTGAATGTAGGAGTATAAAATGTTGCATCATGTTATATTTTTGACGTTATTACCGAATTAAATGACTTCCTGTTTGATGTGAGAGGGCTGTCAGAGCTGATTATTGGACCAAATATGCAGTACTGGCTTTTTAGCTCTCTGTTTTGGTCACCTGCCAGATGGAAGAAGTTGGGACACCGTCAAGTGTAATATCACCAATGATTATTTACTTATTTCCAACAAAATGTCAAGTCTCTTGAAGCTTTTATTAACACTGCTGTGAGGAATTAACCTACAGCATGTCACAATACTGACGTAGGAGCCTTGAAGCAAAAAAAAAAAAAACGATGTTCCTCACCTGAAGATCTCGTTTTTGGTGGTGATCTCTGTGTCCTGGCACTGCTTACAGCACAGGGACGTGCACTGAGGAGGAGAGAATAAAGGTAAGTGTTTACAGGATATAAATATGTCAAATTTTTCTCACTGAGGATCCTAGTAACCAATCAGACAGTTAGCTGGGCGACATGAGATCAGATCTTCAGTGTGACCAAGGAGCAGAGCAGACGATGGGCAGACACACATCCAGCGACAGCTTTACAGCTCCTGGTAATGCAACCATGGTACTTAGTGTTTAGAGCTTGTGTCTCACTCTCTTAACGTCTGTGATTAGGCTACAGTGAGACTGGCCATCTTCACAGGGAAATATTTGTCATTTCTGTCATTATAGAATCCAAAGTTAAATCATACTGAGAGTCCAATGTAAAATAATTTCTTTGATCGATAAATGTTAATGATCGCTTGCAAAAAAATCTGATTCCACTTCAGGTACATACCTTTGTGATATCTGTGTTTCAAGTACCTGTCGGTTATTGTTAATCTATAATGCAATATTATTTATGCCTGGAGTAAAACCTGCTTTAACCTTTTCTTTCATGATGAAGACCACATGACACCTCTCACCCTTGTTTTAACAAACATGCCCAACTAAAGAGGGAAGGTTTTGATCTAATGACGGAACAAGAGGAAAGGTTAACAAAGGTTATTGTTGTGTGATGGAGTGAAAGAGCAGTCCCATGTCGACTGTGGCTGAAAAGAACCTGTAACTGCCCTGACACACAGGACTGAGTGAAACCAGGACGACAGAGGCCAGACTGCATTGTACTGTTTATATTGAAATGTGGATGTTAGCGGAGAGGAGAGGAAGGCAAGATAAAGTAGGAACAGCTTCTTTAATCTGGATCCAACTCACCGTCACATTGGAATTTCAGACAACACATGGATATAGTCACTGTGCACAGTGTAGACTTTACTGTAGGATCTGACTGCTGAGGAATTAGATGTTGATAATGACGCTGATGTATATGTGCACGAACTATTTATCTTTTAAAATGTATTGTTATAGGAATTAATCAAACTCGGTTTGCTTATCTTGAACTTAAGAATGTAGACACTCTTTTGGTTGTGAAGGTCAACTGAGTGTCAACACACTCGTCCCCTCCTGTCACTCATGGTTAAATAAACCAAAGAACATCAGAGGCAGAAACAGATACACTCCAAACAACACAGACTCTTACAGCACAAATCAAACCATGAGGGAAACGATGGATGAGGCTGCAGGGTATAAACGAGACTCAAAGTTTGGTGTGTTGGAGCAGGGATGGGGGGTCACCTGGGACGTTTTCCTTACCCGGTCCATGATGTCCAGTTCACAGCGGAGTCTCTGGATGGCACTGCCTATCTTCAGCAGCTGGAGTCGCAGAGCATCGTCTATGGGCAGACAGGCCGCCACTCTGTAGGAGAAGTCTGACAGAAACCAGGTAGGAGTGAGAGAAGGAGGGATGAAAGAAAAGAAAGCACAAAGAACAGAAACAAAGAGGCGGGCATGTGGGTGGACGTCTGTGTGTGTATACGTCTGTGATCCATCTGTGATCCATCCGTAATAAACAGAACAGAGGCTGACCTACGGCGTTCGTAGGGAGGGAATCATCCTTCAGATTCTCGTCCCATTCGTGGAGGTGTTTCTTCACTCTGTTCATGAGTGACTCCTGTGAGGTGGAACACAAGAGCCACAAATCAACGTGGTTTACATTTGCAGCCGCGTGCTGTTTATGTACTGAGGAAATTCCCGGGCGTGCACACAGGGCTGATTTACTCACAGAGTCATAGAGTGCATAGACCCAGGGCGGCCACGGCGTCAGACTGGCACAGTGAAACTTCCTCTGTGATGAACAACAGTGGAATCATTAGTCAAGTCAATTTGATCTGATTCTTACTGAAGGACCCAACATCCATTCTGTTTCCTCGCCTTGCTTTCTCGCTATTACTGACATGCATGACATGGTCAAAGTATTTGGACAGACCATAGTACCATATGTATGCGTGCCATAGTTAAACTGAAGAAGGAGGTGACCTTTTTCTGTTGCCAAAAAGAACAAAGAACACTAAAACATTGTGTCATGCTTTAAGATATCAATTGATTGCAACAAACTTACTTATATACAAATACATATGTATAGATATAAATATTTGATGTAAATGTACTTTTTGAAGATATTTTGGGCAAATTTTGGAAAATTACTCCTGCTTTTCTGTTTTTTAAATCGTTGCACTTTGTGAAGTTCTGCACTTTGATACCACTTTAGCTTTGTGTATATGTTTTTGTTTGAAAAAGCTGCAGCATTAACAACATTTTACGATTATTATATTGACCAAAAAGTAATTGGCAGCTAGTCTGACTATCAATCAATTGTTTAAGATGCTAAAACATTTGATGATTTTCTAATTTCCCTTAGTACACATTACGGTCAAACAAAACAAGACATTAGAAGATGTCAACATGGATTCTGAGACTTGGGATGGACTATTAATTGAAAAAAAATATTTGAAGAGAAATACGATAGATGATTGTTACCCGTAGCCTTATACTTGGACAGTTAGGATTCTCCGTTTTTGATTCAGAAGTGGCAAAGAACATGTTTCTTACAATTGCTGCACAGTCCTGTTGTGTGTTTGTGTGTCTGACCTGTTGATATTTAGTCCACCAGCACTGGGACTTTTTGCAGCTCTGGGTTGTGGGTTTGGAAGAAGGGTGCATGTGGAGCCTGGTGAGGGGCCCGAGCTGCACGGCAGACAGGGGATCTGGAAGGATTCGCTCTGGAAGGATCTGTACTTTGGCTTGTCTGATCCTGGAGGAGAAAAAAACAGAAGGAGACAATGACAAGAGGCTATGGAACAACAGAGAGGGAGGGAGGGAAATGTGAAAGAGTACAGGAGAAGTCAGATGAAAGTGAGAAGATGAGTAATTGATTAAACAACTGGTTGCTGGCTGGAAGATATCTGGTGTATGACAGGATGTTTGTAAATGTGAGGTGATCATAAAAAGGTGCGGTGTGTACTTTTTCTCAGCAGGAAGAAGTTTTCCCTCAACTCATCATCCGAAACAAACAGTAAATCTTTAAAAAAAAAGGACAAACTAAGGCGAAGAAATAAGTTTAAATTGAATTCAGAATTCAAAGACCGAAAATGTGTATTTGCTTCTCAAGGGTCTTTATCCACATACATTTCTTAAATATATACAGTCATCTGTAGAATTGCCCTTTACATTCAAGACAAGGTGTCATGGTATAATATATATTTATGCTGTGTGGCAGGGAAATTGCCATTAAAAATCGAATAAATATAGTCAATATCACTGCACAGACGCCACAAGAGCAGTTTGCATTTGACCGATTGTTATCTTGAAATCTACACTTATTAACGTGGCTTGCAGGACAAGAAGAGGTCAACAGGATTATGTCCAGCCATTTGTGTGGTTTATATAATAACAACTACATAAAGAGGGAAATGAGGACAGGAAATGAGGACAGGGAAATGTAAACAATTTCCTGTCCAGTGGAGGATGTACACATGCATGATCTATAGTATGACTACAACAATTGAATAAGCTGCAAAATTAGCTATTTATTGCTGAGCGGCATTTAATTGCAACACATTTATTCAAAGAACAAAAAAAATCTACAAAATAATGAACATAAACTCATCATAAATCTGATTTAAAACACAAAAGTGCATGCTGAATAACATGTGAATGTGAATAAGAGCTGCATAAATAAATACAAGTGGTTGAGACTGGCTGATCCCTTCTTCACTGTTTAAGGCGATATGAGGAGTTAGTGTACCCTCTAGCGGTGAACCAGGGGAGCACTGTTTTTTGAGTAATGCTGAACCTGAAAGTGCAGTCGTTACACGGAGCTCCACATAATGGCTGATTACACACACAGTGTAGTTTGTAATCCAGAGAACAGCTGACTCCCTGACAAACAATTAGTATGAAAACCTGCATGACTCTGAGTCCTGATGACTATTGTGAGAACTGAGGCACAGTGTTTGTCTCTATTCGGTGACGTGTACATTTCACAAGAGTCCTGTTTTATGGGGCCAATTCAACTTACCCATCTGCTTGAGTTCTTATCTCATGGACCTTGAACCTCTGCCTCCCCACAGCTTTCACTTTGACTGTTTCAATGCCGTACTCCTGTTCCTCCCGGTATGCATAGATTTCAGCGGTCGTCCCAAACTCTGGATCAAGGTCACTTGCATCACTGCAGGAATAGACATAAAACAATGCTATTAAAATTAGCATTGCACTGTATGAAGGGAGTTAGACAGATGGGGTTTTTAACCATTTACCAGGATTCCCAGGTTTTTTGTTTAAAATGTGATCATTTCTGGGCTGAAGCAGAGTGACCCCTGACGACAGCTCTCGGACTTTAAATAAGTGTCACCGAATGCTCATCATGACTCATAAACACGGTTTGTGTGTGGGATATCAGTAGTGCGTCCGTTTAACATGTATAATAACAGAAACGTGCCATCCATCAGATGAAAACAGTCAGACATCAACATCAATGTTCTGCAGAGGCAATTCCATAAACATGTACCTGTGTGCGAGCACAGCAAATGTGCGGTCTTTCTGGATGACGCTCCTCATCATGCTGACCTCCTGTGGCCTGAAGAGCTGAAGAGGAAGCGTCTGTCCCGGAACCAGCATCACAGCCGTGTGTGGCAGCACAGGGATGGTCTGACAGCTGTCCTCATCGTGGACTGTGCGGCCGTGAAACTCCTCCATGTCTGCACCCAGATACTGTCCAGGCAGGGGTCAGAGTCAGCACAACACAACATGACAACAAGATGACCACAACAGATGCGGAGGAATCACAACACGGCTCTGTGAAGGCTTTAAAAAACACTGGAAAGGTCTTGGTGGCCCTGAAGTACAAATCCCAACGTCATTACACAAGAACAAATCACGGTAAGGGAGAAGGGAAGATGCTGACAAAACATGTTCTTATTTGCCATTTTGTGTTCTTATTTGTTGTTGTGTTTCCTAATTTAGTGGTGTGTTTTTGTATCTACCGTTGTGTTTTCTAATTTGTTATTGTGTTTTCTTATTGCTGTTGTACTTTGTGATTTGTTGTCTTTTGCACTTCAGGGCCACCATAGACGTTGCACATGTGTGGTATTGAATATGTAGAACGTCATGACACTTTCAACTTTGGCATCACTCACAGAATGGGATGTGGGAAGACTTTGGTCAAAGGTGATGATGTTGGGCTTCTCTGCCTCTTCACTGTCTCGGTCCTGAGTCTCCATGCCATCTTCCTCCTCCTCTTCATCGTTGTCTGTTATAGCACAAAGACAAAAGATGCTGTCAGAGAGGCTAGTTAGCTTCCTAGGGGTCTGCTAACTAACACAACAGTGGCAGCTTCATCAGCTTAACAAATCAAAGTGGTGCTCTTAAATGAACGGAAAGCGAAAGCAGTGGTTTCAGTCAGGATGAGATATCTGTACAGTGGCCTGCTGTGCACTCATGCTATGTTAGCTAGCCGTTAGCCGGGGGAGCAGATCAACTTTCTGCAGGTGAAGCTATATGCGGAGTTTCGGTGAGTTTAACTGTCACCTGGTAAGAGTTGTAGCTGGTTTCCCATGTTGTCGTTGATGTTGTCTTCGCCTCCAGCCCTCTCGTCAGCCATATCCCTGTGTTTACAATGCAGACACTTCTTCTTCTGAGGCCTCCTCGGTGAGCTGCGGTTCCACAGCGCCCCGTCTCGGTTAGAGAGAATCCGCTGCGCCAAAAGAAGACAAGTCAAATAAATCGACACGACCAAAACATATGTCCCAGTAGGCCAGTACTGAGATTAACGCTAGAAAAAAAAAAATTATAATTATATCAAATATGATTAAGGAAGTACATTTGAGGTACAGCAGACAAGCAGATAAGTGAGTCAAACGTTATTTTATACACATATCCATTGCACATCTGCATTTCAAATGTAGGTTATAAACCACCTGTCAAAAACTCCTGGGAAAAACACGACAGTGTAAAGTACTGAATTACATTTAATTAAGTACCATATGTCTTGCTTGTACTTTTCCTTTTATGTAAAACATTAATACACTTTTACCACATTTCAGAAGTAGGAAATTTACTTGTTACTCCAGAACTGATAACCATAGCTATAATTGCATGTGAGTGTCTTAAAAATCATGATAAAAGTTCAACTATATTACAGGTTGGGCTATTACCAAAATGTGGATGCTTATATGTATTTCTTTCCAAATATACATTGATTCACTAAACGAACATTATCTAAAAGTTAACTGAATACAATCATAATATAATATCTCAAAAGTCCAGTACAAGTTTAAGTTAACTCCTTCTGACAGACACTATTACTGTACCTGCACTGAGCCTGGTAAATGGCTCAGGGTTTGCTTATATTTCAAGGAAAGTTAATATAGTGTGAGAGAGGAGACTCTGCTGAACACAGTGTGGAGGGTCAAGCTTGTGCTGTCAAAGATGTGGGAGTTACAGCAACTTTAACACTGTCCCTCTTCCTGCTTTTCTGGATTTGTTAATGACTGAAGTTACTGATATGGAACCTGAACCACAGCGGCTGATAGTTGAGATTCTGAGTTACTGGGTTTCGGTTGTTCCTGTGAAAGATCACAAATTCTCCTACCTTCCAAAGAATGAGATTGTTGTTTCTCTTATAAAGAACTGCTGTGGAAACACTGTCAAATTATGTCCTGAAACATGTTTGTGATGAAGCAGTTTTCAAGTTTTCTCCAAAGAGTGGTTTATGTTTTTGTTAAAACAGCGTTTCCAAATTACAACAATGGAACAATAATTGACTGGTGTCTTTGTGTCAACTACTTCTAAATGTAAAAGGGTAAAGGAAGAAATATAACTTTGTTCTTTGGAATTGAATTTAATGTTGGAATTGTGCAGGATGGCTAAATACAAAACATCCAAATTATTAGATATCAAATTGTGCTTTGTAAAGGAAGTGTTTCATGGATTTTTAATAGAATGTAAAATCTTGTGTTTGACCTAATATGCTGATAGGGTCTAATTTATTTTTCTTCTCTATCGACTTGAATTATTTAATGAGACGGGCGGTTTGTTTGTATCAACCACATCCCTCTTTACAAATAGAATTATGAACTGAATGGCATTTAATATACAAACGTTTTTTTTCCTGAACTCTCCCCACACACATAATCTCTCACTAGACCTGAATTATACTCATCATGAACTCTTAATGGAAGCTTCTTTCATATGCTTATTTAATGGATGGTTAATTATTCTTATTTGGAAATTAATTCGTTTGCCATTAACTACTGGATATTTTGGTCAATTTTAGTTATTTGTCTGTTTATCAGTCATACCCATTTGATTTGAATGTTAACTTGATTGAAAATATGATTATTTATTTTTCAAGTGAATTGATTTCGATAAATTTTCTTTGATACCATTTGTAGCTAGGTAAAGCTATCTGGGTTAACTCTTATCGGGAGATACAATTTTTGACAGGTGAAGCCATGTCTGGTACCCAACAATTTTTTCAATTTAGAAAACCTACGCTACATGTGTGATACACCATTTGTTTATGTAGTGGACCACAGGGAAAAAACCTAATGCTTCTGGTGTTGCTAATAAAAATTGGTTTGTTAGATAAAGAGTCCTCAGCGTAGACATCCTGAGTAAAGTGTGGGTTAATTTGACATATTGATGACTGTGGAGCTAGGGTGACAGCAGTATGGGTGTGGTGCCTGCCACATGTGATGTCCAACCTCCCTCAAACCTAATGGTTATTGATCCACTCTGAGCTCTAAAGCAAAATCCTGCACCATTAGAAGGAGACATCTGTGATTTGTTCCCCTGCATAGAGTTAGCTAGATGAGATTTGTGCAGTGCTTCCAGGATTCGACACAAGACTAGTCATCTCTGCTCAGCACTTTAGACGTTTAACCATGGCTAAATCATAATGGTTTTAGTAATAATTTACATATTGACAAGTCATGTGCGCTACAGCTTATAGAACACTTCCCTCCACGTAGTTTAAAACCCCCCAGCTCAAACAGATATGCAATAATAAAAGTGAATAGGCTGAAACAGGGTAAACTTTTAAACAGTGTTAATTTATTGTTCAAAACACCATATGACAGTTGTTGGCAAACAGTATGTGTAATGGTCCATGAACACTGCAGCTGCCGTTCTGATGTTGCAAAACTGGTCCAGCGTCTTTGCAGTCTTCCAATCCGACATCCATGAGTCGCACCGTCCTCTGAAAACAGGGTTGGGCTTTTGGGTCACTGGTTGCAGCTCCACAGTCCACTACTGCCACTCGTGTCAGTCAGCTGGAGGGGCACGGACGGGATCACAGCTGCAGCGATGAGGGCTTACTTAGACCTCTGCCTCATCTTCCTCCTTTTACGCTTCAGTCTGTTGAAAAGAAAGCACAGTCCTTAGCACAATGTACGAAGGTTTGGTACCCAACCCTATTCCATTGTAGAGTACATCAGGACAGAACATCACAGGTCATTTTGCATGTTGGCAGCATCAGTCCAGGACCAACGCTATATCTGATAATGTAGGCTGAATCACAACTGAATAATTGTTGCATATTCAAGTTGTGATTGGAAAGTTTAATTGGGGCCTACAAGGCTTCTGTGTCAAACATCAATGACAAGCTATATATTTAACTGTGGTAAAAGATTGTGTTGGACCCTTTCTCAAATTGAAGCTTTTGATACACCAAATGTTTGATTTAGAGAAAGCAAGCTGCTAAACTGTTTATCATTAAATGAATGTATTTAGAGTTTTGCTTAATCAGCAAGACTAAGGCCATGATCGTATAATACTGCCTTCCTCTTTCAGTGCAGGACTTTAAACCAAATGTCATAATTTAACAACTGGTGGCACCAGTGAGTTCTAACACTTCACTAGAACTTTACTATGACACTACATCTACTGTAGTAGATTCATTATATTAAGTGTAAATTTCAGCTGTAGCCAATAAAATACTCCATTGTATTGGTCAAGATGGTGATGTTGAGAACATTTACAATGTTCAACCAAAGATAGTCTACTGGGATGATTGATAGGATATATTGTTAATCAGCACGAGTACATGCTCTTTTCCAAAATCAAACAAATAAGCAATGACTGGATACCAGGTTTGTGAACACAACCGAGTGGATCATTGATGCTTACCTGCGCATACGCTTCTTCCTCCACTAGAATACAAAAAGAGACAAATATTAATTTGAGATCAAGATGTAAACCATGTGTCCCCCTCCCACACAGTAAGTTACTGAGCTGCAGACAGAAGCAGCACATCGATCTTACATCAAGAATAAAGGCGTTTGTTAATGTCCACAAAACATGGACAATCAAAGTAGCTGCATATGATAAAGGGCCAGCGCTGCAGACACCGCAGCGTGCAGCACTGAGGGCCTCAGGTAGCATTAGCATTATTCAGCACATGGCATTGTACTATAAGCTGCTGGCGCTAAAATGACTACTAATGTTGAAACACTGGAGGGGAGACTGCCCAGACATTTATAGAGAAGGGTAAAGTTAACAGTGTTAACAGCAGGGTTCTTATATGTTAGCTTGTTAGCTAGCAGGTTCGAGTGCAGCTGGAACAGGAAACCAACAAACTACAAACTCCATCTTACCTTAGCTCTCATCGTGTGGAGAAGATTCTGTGGAGATAAACACAAGAAGATTAGTAAGAATTGCGGATGATTAATAAAAAGTAAAGATTCGTTTGGATTGTCTCGGAGAAGAAATATTGCTGCTTACCTCGAAGCGAGGAGAGCATGGAAAGAGGATGTGACGAAGGAGGAGGGCGGTATTTATAGGGGCTGCGGCGTCGTCATCACACTTGAATCATGGGAAATGTAGTTCAAATGGGCAGACAAGCGTTTTGACCACTCATCTGCCCAGTGAAAAAAAAAGTATTTGAATAACTGACGTAAAGTACTTAGTGTTAGAAAAAAGTGTTATAAAAATTTTATTTTAGAAATAAAGTATTATCACCCATTTGCATGAAAGTAATCTAGTAAAAATGAGTAAAGATCCTGTGTTCAACACTTAACTGAAGTAAAATAAAATAATAAAACAAATTGAATATATCTAAGCAAAATAGTCCTTGTTCTGTAGTGAAAGCTCAGTTGAGACTGAGATAATTTATGTTCATCTGTGACATATCTGGTTGAAAACTGTAGAAACTCTCCCGTTGATAGAATGCAGTAATAGGAACGTTTCCACCCAAAGCAGTAAAGTAGAATTAAAAAAAAAACCATCGACCAAAACAGGTTAATTATCCTGCGGTTAAATAGACTGTTTCCCTTGGGTGTTAAAACATAGCTTTTTCTCAAAATCATCTAAAACCAACACATAATCTTGTTTAAATCATAAATCTTGTTGATCATAGGATACTGGCTTGATATAAAACAAAACAAAAGAAAGAATATTCAGTGGCGTTTCTACATTAGGGTTACGTGGGGCACTGCCCCACCAGATCCAGATGGCGCTGTTGTTCAGAAAGCTCAATACATCTGTACTTTGTGGCAAAATATATTTTATTTTATTTTATATGCAAAATAGCGCGAATGTCTGTGTGAATAATCACAAGCACAAACATTATAGTCTTGTTTTGGAGTCATTTGATTCGTGTGTGTTTCTATCTGTGTGCTTGCTCTGTGAAATGAGCTTCTCTCTTGCCGTCCGTCTCTGCTTTGGGGGCCACGGCCCACGCTTAAGACTGTTGCCATGGAAACACCAATGAGCGTGAACCACAGAGGCCGAAGTTAACATTGGGCGGGGGGGGGCACTTTCAGATGTGCCCCACGAAATCTGCCTAGCAACTCGACTGGTCCAAGTCATCAGGCCCTTAAAGTCATGGCCAGGTTAAACCAGTAGGGGGTCCTGGGGCAGATTCATTGAATTAAATCTGTTTCGGCCTTTTCAAACTAGATGTGTTATTTGCATATTATAAATTGTTGTCGAGTGATATCACAGGCCTCTGGGAGCAGCGTCGCATCTGGGACCAGAGGTGTCGCATCTGGGACCAGAGGTGTCGCCTTCGGGAGCAGCTTTGTCGCCTCAGAGAGCAGCAGCGTCACCTCTGGGAGCAGTGTCGCCTCAGGGAGCAGCAGCGTCGCATCTGGGACCAGAGTGTTGCCTTTGGGACCAGCGTCGCCTCTGGGAGCAGCGTCGCCTCTGAGAGCAGCAGCATCGACTCTGGGAGCAGCGTCGCCTCTGAGAGCAGCAGCGTCGCCTCTGAGAGCAGCAGCATCGACTCTGGGAGCAGCGTCGCCTCTGGGAGCAGCAGCATCGACTCTGGGAGCAGCGTCTCCTCTGGGAGCAGCGTCTCCTCTGGGAGCAGCGTTGCGTCTGGGAGCAGAGTCGCCTCCGGGAGCAGCGTCGCCTCTAGCAGCAACGTCGCCTCTGGGAGCTGCGTCACCTCTGGGAGCAGCGTCGCCTCTGGGAGCAGCGTCGCCTCTGGGAGCAGCATCGCCTCTGGGAGCAGCGTCGCCTCAGGGATCAGCGTCGCCTCTGGGAGCAGCGTTGAGTCTGGGAGCAGCGTCGCCTCTGGGAGCAGCGTCGCATCTGGGAGCAGCGTCGCCTCTTGGAGCAGCATCGCCTCTTGGAGCAGCGTCGCCTCTTGGAGCAGCGTTGCCTCTTGGAGCAGCATCGCCTCTTGGAGCAGCCTCGCCTCTTGGAGCAGCAGCGCCTCTTGGAGCAGCATCGACTCTGGGAGCACCGTCTCCTCTGGGAGCAGCGTCTCCTCTGGGAGCAGCGTTGCGTCTGGGAGCAGCGTCGCCTCTGGGAGCAGCGTCGCCTCTGGGAGCAGCGTCGCCTCTGGGAGCAGCGTCGCCTCAGGGATCAGCGTTGCCTCTGGGAGCAGCGTCGCGTCTGAGAGCAGCGTTGCGTCTGGGAGTAGCGTCGCCTCTGGGAGCAGCGTCGCCTCTGGGAGCAGCAGCGCCTCTTGGAGCAGCATCGCCTCTGGGAGCAGTGTCGCCATTGAGAGCAGTGTCACCATTGAGAGCAGTGTCGCCTTTGGACGCAGCTTCGCCTGTTATAGCTGCGTCGCCTTTGATAGCAGCGTCGCCTTTGATGGCAGCGCTATCAAAGGCGACTCTGCTATCAAAGGCGACGCTGCTGCCATTGAGAGATTTGACATCAGAAGCTTCTGATTTCAAGTTCTCTTTCTGCGTCTCTTTCTCATTGTCCTCTGTCCTTGGTGGAAGCAGCTTTGTTGGGGTCTTTGTGATCTTCAACTCATTTGCTTTCAGACTTTTTAGCTTCACCTGGAATTAAAGGAAACTGATAAAACATTAGCAACGATGAGCCGATTGAGTACCAAGTGAAACCAGAAACAAAAATAAAGAGCATCAGCCTCAACTTGTCTCTTTAAGTTTTTTATTATTCTCTTCTTCGGCTTTTAATTATGAATTTAACAAGAAACAATCAAAATATATGAGGTAATTTCCCATCATGTGTCTAAACGTAAACTATTCAGCCTCCGGTTGATTTTATTTCTTCAGCTGCTTGAACTGTTCAGATGTTAAGACTGAAAAAGAATGTAATATAACTATGGGACGTATTACAGGAAGATTTGCTCATCGTGATTTCACAGTTGAACATTTGATTGATTTTTTAGATTTCTTTAATTTTTTTTTTCTCTACCTGGTTGAATTTGTTTTTGATTAGAAAACAAACTGTGAACTTGTCCCGATCATTTTATCGTTTGTGTGAACTTTATTTAGTTTTTGTATTTCACAAATCTAAACTATGTTTCACACTCTCCTTGATAATCTGCTCCAGATTTCACAAGTGGGGTTTTTGAGCTAGATTTGGTTCTGATGTATTCTGGATGGGAAAACATTTTTGAAATACATATTTTTAAATCTTCCTTATTCAAAGCTTTCTGCCACATTTGGTCATGTGATCATATTCATGAGGATCATCCAATGTGAAGGTTTTAATTCTTCATTTTCATCTTCATCTTCATTCAGACACGACCACTCGTTATGACGTGACTGAAAGTTCATGTTCAGTTTTGTTCGGTCACTTCGGTTTGTTGTTTTCAGATATGATTCCAGTCTTGGCCCTGATCTGGGTTTGACCTGTAAACTGGACCTTGACTCTGTCTCATAGTGGAAACCCTTTTCACCTGTTATATAATGGGTTTATGATGTTTTTTTACATTATTACCATTTCTGTTAATTCATCCAACTTCACTAATGGACTCAAAAAGACTTGCTGTGGTTTTAATGCTGATCAACGAAGTGATAAGCTTATTTTAAAGGAGCAGGAAATCATCCCATACATATATTTTTTGTTCACAGCCCTGAAATCTTCCTTTTGGTGTTGTTCATGATTTGATTGTGCAGCAGAGCTTTCACAAACACACAGTGGCGTCTCTACATTAGGGGCACGTGGGGCACTGCCCCACCAGATACAGATGGCGCTGTTGTGCAGAAAGCTCAATACATCTGTACTTTGTGGCAAAATATATTTTATTTTATTTTATATGCAAAGTAGCCTGAATGTGTGTGAGAATAAACTTAACTCACAAGCATTATAGTCTTGTTTTGGAGTCATTTGATTCGTGTGTGTTTCTGTCTGTGTGCTTGCTCTGTGAAATGAGCTTCTCTCTTGCCATCCGTCTCTGCTTTGGGGACAACGGCCCAAGCTTAAGACTGTTATCGTATATTCTATAAGTTGTTGATGATGAAGAAAGGACTCCGAGGACCTAGTACCTTCAGTATAACAAAGTTTATTACACAGAAGTTTCACAGGTCAGGACGGGCACCATGGTATACCCGGAGACATCACACAGCCAAATGGTGAAAATCTGACGTGCGGGGGTCTTACACACAGTTATATAGGGACATATGTTCCGCCCTTGACTTCAGGTAAATGACGTCCCCTTATGGGATGGTTGACTAAATAAGGGCACGTTTTTGTGTCCGAACATCTAAAACATACACATAATCTTGTTTAAATCATAAATCTTGTTGATCATAGGATACTGGCTTGATATAAAACAAAACAAAAGAAAGAATATTCAGTGGCGTTTCTACATTAGGGTTACGTGGGGCACTGCCCCACCAGATCCAGATGGCGCTGTTGTGCAGAAAGCTCAATACATCTGTACTTTGTGGCAAAATATATTTTATTTTATTTTATATGCAAAATAGCGCGAATGTCTGTGTGAATAATCACAAGCACAAGCATATAGTCATGTTTTGGAGTCATTTGATTCGTGTGTGGTTCTATCTGTGTGCTTGCTCTGTGAAATGAGCTTCTCTCTTGCCGTCCGTCTCTGCTTTGGGGGCCACGGCCCACGCTTAAGACTGTTGCCATGGAAACACCAATGAGCGTGAACCACAGAGGCCGAAGTTAACATTGGGCGGGGGGGGCACTTTCAGATGTGCCCCACGAAATCTGCCTAGCAACTCGACTGGTCCAAGTCATCAGGCCCTTAAAGTCATGGCCAGGTTAAACCAGTAGGGGGTCCTGGGGCAGATTCATTGAATTAAATCTGTTTCGGCCTTTTCAAACTAGATGTGTTATTTGCATATTATAAATTGTTGTCGAGTGATATCACAGGCCTCTGGGAGCAGCGTCGCATCTGGGACCAGAGGTGTCGCATCTGGGACCAGAGGTGTCGCCTTCGGGAGCAGCTTTGTCGCCTCAGAGAGCAGCAGCGTCACCTCTGGGAGCAGTGTCGCCTCAGGGAGCAGCAGCGTCGCATCTGGGAGCAGCAGCGTCGCATCTGGGACCAGAGTGTTGCCTTTGGGACCAGCGTCGCCTCTGGGAGCAGCGTCGCCTCTGAGAGCAGCAGCATCGACTCTGGGAGCAGCGTCGCCTCTGAGAGCAGCAGCGTCGCCTCTGAGAGCAGTGTCGCCTCTGGGAGCAGCATCGCCTCTGGGAGCAGCGTCGCCTCAGGGATCAGCGTCGCCTCTGGGAGCAGCGTTGAGTCTGGGAGCAGCGTCGCCTCTGGGAGCAGCGTCGCCTCAGGGATCAGCGTCGCCTCTGGGAGCAGCGTTGAGTCTGGGAGCAGCGTCGCCTCTGGGAGCAGCGTCGCCTCTTGGAGCAGCATCGCCTCTTGGAGCAGCATCGCCTCTTGGAGCAGCGTTGCCTCTTGGAGCAGCGTCGCCTCTTGGAGCAGCCTCGCCTCTTGGAGCAGCAGCGCCTCTTGGAGCAGCATCGACTCTGGGAGCACCGTCTCCTCTGGGAGCAGCGTCTCCTCTGGGAGCAGCGTTGCGTCTGGGAGCAGCGTCGCCTCTGGGAGCAGCGTCGCCTCTGGGAGCAGCGTCGCCTCTGGGAGCAGCGTCGCCTCTTGGAGCAGCGTCGCCTCTGGGAGTAGCGTCGCCTCTGGGAGCAGCATCGCCTCTTGGAGCAGCATCGCCTCTGGGAGCAGTGTCGCCATTGAGAGCAGTGTCGCCATTGAGAGCAGTGTCGCCTTTGGACGCAGCTTCGCCTGTTATAGCCGCGTCGCCTTTGATAGCAGCGTCGCCTTTGATGGCAGCGCTTTGTTGGGGTCTTTGTGATCTTCAACTCATTTGCTTTCAGACTTTTTAGCTTCACCTGGAATTAAAGGAAACTGATAAAACATTAGCAACGATGAGCCGATTGAGTACCAAGTGAAACCAGAAACAAAAATAAAGAGCATCGGCCTCAACTTGTCTCTTTAAGTTTTTTATTATTCTCGTCTTCGGCTTTTAATTATGAATTTAACAAGAAACAATCAAAATATATTAGGTAATTTCCCATCATGTGTCTAAACGTAAACTATTCAGCCTCCGGTTGATTTTATTTCTTCAGCTGCTTGAACTGTTCAGATGTTAAGACTGAAAAAGAATGTAATATAACTATGGGACGTATTACAGGAAGATTTGCTCATCGTGATTTCACAGTTGAACATTTGATTGATTTTTTAGATTTCTTTAATTTTTTTTTTCTCTACCTGGTTGAATTTGTTGTTGATTAGAAAACAAACTGTGAACTTGTCCCGATCATTTTATCGTTTGTGTGAACTTTATTTAGTTTTTGTATTTCACAAATCTAAACTATGTTTCACACTCTCCTTGATAATCTGCTCCAGATTTCACAAGTGGGGTTTTTGAGCTAGATTTGGTTCTGATGTATTCTGGATGGGAAAACATTTTTGAAATACATATTTTTAAATCTTCCTTATTCAAAGCTTTCTGCCACATTTGGTCATGTGATCATATTCATGAGGATCATCCAATGTGAAGGTTTTAATTCTTCATTTTCATCTTCATCTTCATTCAGACACGACCACTCGTTATGACGTGACTGAAAGTTCATGTTCAGTTTTGTTCGGTCACTTCGGTTTGTTGTTTTCAGATATGATTCCAGTCTTGGCCCTGATCTGGGTTTGACCTGTAAACTGGACCTTGACTCTGTCTCATAGTGGAAACCCTTTTCACCTGTTATATAATGGGTTTATGATGTTTTTTTACATTATTACCATTTCTGTTAATTCATCCAACTTCACTAATGGACTCAAAAAGACTTGCTGTGGTTTTAATGCTGATCAACGAAGTGATAAGCTTATTTTAAAGGAGCAGGAAATCATCCCATACATATATTTTTTGTTCACAGCCGTGAAATCTTCCTTTTGGTGTTGTTCATGATTTGATTGTGCAGCAGAGCTTTCACAAACACACAGTGGCGTCTCTACATTAGGGGCACGTGGGGCACTGCCCCACCAGATACAGATGGCGCTGTTGTGCAGAAAGCTCAATACATCTGTACTTTGTGGCAAAATATATTTTATTTTATTTTATATGCAAAGTAGCCTGAATGTGTGTGAGAATAAACTTAACTCACAAGCATTATAGTCTTGTTTTGGAGTCATTTGATTCGTGTGTGTTTCTGTCTGTGTGCTTGCTCTGTGAAATGAGCTTCTCTCTTGCCATCCGTCTCTGCTTTGGGGACAACGGCCCAAGCTTAAGACTGTTATCGTATATTCTATAAGTTGTTGATGATGAAGAAAGGACTCCGAGGACCTAGTACCTTCAGTATAACAAAGTTTATTACACAGAAGTTTCACAGGTCAGGACGGGCACCATGGTATACCCGAAGACATCACACAGCCAAATGGTGAAAATCTGACGTGCGGGGGTCTTACACACAGTTATATAGGGACATATGTTCCGCCCTTGACTTCAGGTAAATGACGTCCCCTTATGGGATGGTTGACTAAATAAGGGCACGTTTTTGTGTCCGAACATCTAAAACATACACATAATCTTGTTTAAATCATAAATCTTGTTGATCATAGGATACTGGCTTGATATAAAACAAAACAAAAGAAAGAATATTCAGTGGCGTTTCTACATTAGGGTTACGTGGGGCACTGCCCCACCAGATCCAGATGGCGCTGTTGTGCAGAAAGCTCAATACATCTGTACTTTGTGGCAAAATATATTTTATTTTATTTTATATGCAAAATAGCGTGAATGTCTGTGTGAATAATCACAAGCAAAAGCATATAGTCATGTTTTGGAGTCATTTGATTCGTGTGTGGTTCTATCTGTGTGCTTGCTCTGTGAAATGAGCTTCTCTCTTGCCGTCCGTCTCTGCTTTGGGGGCCACGGCCCACGCTTAAGACTGTTGCCATGGAAACACCAATGAGCGTGAACCACAGAGGCCGAAGTTAACATTGGGCGGGGGGGGCACTTTCAGATGTGCCCCACGAAATCTGCCTAGCAACTCGACTGGTCCAAGTCATCAGGCCCTTAAAGTCATGGCCAGGTTAAACCAGTAGGGGGTCCTGGGGCAGATTCATTGAATTAAATCTGTTTCGGCCTTTTCAAACTAGATGTGTTATTTGCATATTATAAATTGTTGTCGAGTGATATCACAGGCCTCTGGGAGCAGCGTCGCATCTGGGACCAGAGGTGTCGCATCTGGGACCAGAGGTGTCGCCTTCGGGAGCAGCTTTGTCGCCTCAGAGAGCAGCAGCCTCACCTCTGGGAGCAGTGTCGCCTCAGGGAGCAGCAGCGTCGCATCTGGGAGCAGCAGCGTCGCATCTGGGACCAGAGTGTTGCCTTTGGGACCAGCGTCGCCTCTGGGAGCAGCGTCGCCTCTGAGAGCAGCAGCATCGACTCTGGGAGCAGCGTCGCCTCTGAGAGCAGCAGCGTCGCCTCTGAGAGCAGCAGCATCGACTCTGGGAGCAGCGTCGCCTCTGGGAGCAGCAGCATCGACTCTGGGAGCAGCGTCTCCTCTGGGAGCAGCGTTGCGTCTGGGAGCAGAGTCGCCTCCGGGAGCAGCGTCGCCTCTAGCAGCAACGTCGCCTCTGGGAGCTGCGTCACCTCTGGGAGCAGTGTCGCCTCTGGGAGCAGCGTCGCCTCTGGGAGCAGCATCGCCTCTGGGAGCAGCGTCGCCTCAGGGATCAGCGTCGCCTCTGGGAGCAGCGTTGAGTCTGGGAGCAGCGTCGCCTCTGGGAGCAGCGTCGCATCTGGGAGCAGCGTCGCCTCTTGGAGCAGCATCGCCTCTTGGAGCAGCGTCGCCTCTTGGAGCAGCGTTGCCTCTTGGAGCAGCGTCGCCTCTTGGAGCAGCCTCGCCTCTTGGAGCAGCAGCGCCTCTTGGAGCAGCATCGACTCTGGGAGCACCGTCTCCTCTGGGAGCAGCGTCTCCTCTGGGAGCAGCGTTGCGTCTGGGAGCAGCGTCGCCTCTGGGAGCAGCGTCGCCTCTGGGAGCAGCGTCGCCTCAGGGATCAGCGTTGCCTCTGGGAGCAGCGTCACGTCTGAGAGCAGCGTTGCGTCTGGGAGTAGCGTCGCCTCTGGGAGCAGCGTCGCCTCTGGGAGCAGCGTCGCCTCTTGGAGCAGCGTCGCCTCTGGGAGTAGCGTCGCCTCTGGGAGCAGCATCGCCTCTTGGAGCAGCAGCGCCTCTTGGAGCAGCATCGCCTCTGGGAGCAGTGTCGCCATTGAGAGCAGTGTCGCCATTGAGAGCAGTGTCGCCTTTGGACGCAGCTTCGCCTGTTATAGCCGCGTCGCCTTTGATAGCAGCGTCGCCTTTGATGGCAGCGCTATCAAAGGCGACTCTGCTATCAAAGGCGACGCTGCTGCCATTGAGAGATTTGACATCAGAAGCTTCTGATTTCAAGTTCTCTTTCTGCGTCTCTTTCTCATTGTCCTCTGTCCTTGGTGGAAGCAGCTTTGTTGGGGTCTTTGTGATCTTCAACTCATTTGCTTTCAGACTTTTTAGCTTCACCTGGAATTAAAGGAAACTGATAAAACATTAGCAACGATGAGCCGATTGAGTACCAAGTGAAACCAGAAACAAAAATAAAGAGCATCAGCCTCAACTTGTCTCTTTAAGTTTTTTATTATTCTCGTCTTCGGCTTTTAATTATGAATTTAACAAGAAACAATCAAAATATATGAGGTAATTTCCCATCATGTGTCTAAACGTAAACTATTCAGCCTCCGGTTGATTTTATTTCTTCAGCTGCTTGAACTGTTCAGATGTTAAGACTGAAAAAGAATGTAATATAACTATGGGACGTATTACAGGAAGATTTGCTCATCGTGATTTCACAGTTGAACATTTGATTGATTTTTTAGATTTCTTTAATTTTTTTTTTCTCTACCTGGTTGAATTTGTTGTTGATTAGAAAACAAACTGTGAACTTGTCCCGATCATTTTATCGTTTGTGTGAACTTTATTTAGTTTTTGTATTTCACAAATCTAAACTATGTTTCACACTCTCCTTGATAATCTGCTCCAGATTTCACAAGTGGGGTTTTTGAGCTAGATTTGGTTCTGATGTATTCTGGATGGGAAAACATTTTTGAAATACATATTTTTAAATCTTCCTTATTCAAAGCTTTCTGCCACATTTGGTCATGTGATCATATTCATGAGGATCATCCAATGTGAAGGTTTTAATTCTTCATTTTCATCTTCATCTTCATTCAGACACGACCACTCGTTATGACGTGACTGAAAGTTCATGTTCAGTTTTGTTCGGTCACTTCGGTTTGTTGTTTTCAGATATGATTCCAGTCTTGGCCCTGATCTGGGTTTGACCTGTAAACTGGACCTTGACTCTGTCTCATAGTGGAAACCCCTTTCACCTGTTATATAATGGGTTTATGATGTTTTTTTACATTATTACCATTTCTGTTAATTCATCCAACTTCACTAATGGACTCAAAAAGACTTGCTGTGGTTTAAATGCTGATCAACGAAGTGATAAGCTTATTTTAAAGGAGCAGGAAATCATCCCATACATATATTTTTTGTTCACAGCCCTGAAATCTTCCTTTTGGTGTTGTTCATGATTTGATTGTGCAGCAGAGCTTTCACAAACACACAGTGGCGTCTCTACATTAGGGGCACGTGGGGCACTGCCCCACCAGATACAGATGGCGCTGTTGTGCAGAAAGCTCAATACATCTGTACTTTGTGGCAAAATATATTTTATTTTATTTTATATGCAAAGTAGCCTGAATGTGTGTGAGAATAAACTTGACTCACAAGCATTATAGTCTTGTTTTGGAGTCATTTGATTCGTGTGTGTTTCTGTCTGTGTGCTTGCTCTGTGAAATGAGCTTCTCTCTTGCCATCCGTCTCTGCTTTGGGGACAACGGCCCAAGCTTAAGACTGTTATCGTATATTCTATAAGTTGTTGATGATGAAGAAAGGACTCCGAGGACCTAGTACCTTCAGTATAACAAAGTTTATTACACAGAAGTTTCACAGGTCAGGACGGGCACCATGGTATACCCGGAGACATCACACAGCCAAATGGTGAAAATCTGACGTGCGGGGGTCTTACACACAGTTATATAGGGACATATGTTCCGCCCTTGACTTCAGGTAAATGACGTCCCCTTATGGGATGTTTGACTAAATAAGGGCACGTTTTTGTGTCTGAACATGAAGACACATTAGTCAAATACATTCCCTATGTATCCATCCACCAGCTGGTCTGAAACAACTCCCTAGGTCAAAGGTCATCCCAAAAAGGTAGAATGCAAATAAGATAAACATCTGGAGGGCTCTCCGAAAATGTCTAAGAGTCCAGAAGACAGGCATCATAAATGTAAGCCTATCATTATGTTTTAAGCACATACCAACATGTTTTACTCTAACGAATACACAACACTGTTGCCATGGAAACACCAATGAGCGTGAACCATAGATATATACAGCCTTTATATATCTATGGCGTGAACCACACAGGCCGAAGTTAACATTGGAGTTGGGGGGCACTTTCAGATGTGCCCCACGAAATCTGCCTAGCAACTCGACTCGAATAATGTGAAACGCGACTCCAGCTCCTAGCCTTTTGCCTGCTCGGCTTCACCTGAGCTAGCAGGCTTACAGGCTAACGGGCTAACACGACCTGAGACTGTGGACAGGTTTCACTCACATATCCGATGAATAATACGGTTTGATCTTCGGTTTGTTCTCCTGACAGAGAAGCTAAAGACATCTGTGCTCCTGTTTCTGTGGTAAGTCAAGTTTAGTATTGTGTTAGTAGTAATGAGCAGGTACCTGTACATGGTTTGTTAGTTTAGCCCGCTAGCCTGCAGGCGATGCTAACGGGACCGTACAGAGTTATTTACCCGACATGAACCGACATAAACCGACATGATCCGGTCCGATTCGGTCCGCCTAGCGGGGAAAAGCGTTAGAGTTGATGAGGATGAGTGTGTTTGGAGAATAAGCTCCACCACGTAAGATATCTAATGGTATGTAAAGTTGTTTCACTCGTCAACCCATTTGACTTGACTACATTACACAGATTCTTATTCTGCAGAAACAGTTTTACTATGATCAACTGAAACGTGAGTATAAAGTCACATCTGCATTTTAAGAGCAGCAATTTAAAGTAGCATTACGTCTCCTAAAGCTCTCTATTCAGAGTATTGATGATGACGTTGTTGTGAAGCTATGTGTCTGTCTAATCTTTTAACTTTGTTGCAATAATTTTACTTTAATGCTGTATTATAGACAACATCTTTGTGTCGGACTGAGTGCTAAAGCATGTGAATTGTATTTGAAATAGTATTTCTGCTCCCTGCTGGCACTCAAAATGCAGCCCATAGTATATCTTACTGGTCTTTATCGGCCTACTGCTATAATAATCAGCTACCTCTATTTTTGTGACGGTGACATGACGTCATACAAAATTGCCCCACCAGAAATTCCAGGCTAAAATCGCCACTGCACAAAATGATTCAAACTTCAGGGTGTGTTATGGATAAAGATGCTCCATCAGTATGTTATTAAAAGTGTTATGTACATCATGTGAAATTTTATATAAAATCCATAATGCCTTGAATTGTTATTTCACCACTTGATTTGTAACAGATTTAACCTCATATATTATAGGATCCTACCTCTGTATAACTAATTTACAGATGCTGTTCTCCATTACATTTTAAGTTCTAAATCCTTATTGTTTGAACATAGAAAGGAAGCAGTCTTGATGTTTTGGTAAAAATATTCCAGACTTTGACAAAGACCTTCACAGAAAACAAACAACCGTATGAAAATGTTTTTATTTCATTACATGTAAAGTTCCATCAATCACTGACCAAACAAAGCAGAATTTCACTTTTCTTGACACGTTGAACTGTTGACAAATCAGCTTCTGCTCTCAGGTGTCACAACATGAATGATGTCATAAAGCAAGAAACGGGTATCACAAATAGAAAGTCTCTCAAAACTGGAACTTGAAGGTTTCTACCTTTTCATAAAGTTAAAGGGAAATGGCAGTAAACGCAGCAAATTTTTCCTGTGAGTCAAAAATCATTACAATTGTGTGTTGAGTTACATTTATGGAGTTGCCGTTGTTCATCATCGGGACAAATTCCCAATTCAACCCTTTACTGCATGGTCTTTGGGTCTTTAACAATGTAATATCATTCTTACTGATTCACACACAAATGATGTGAATCTTTTAACCTCCCATAAAACATGAGAAAATTAAGGATGATTTAAAGTCATTGTTTGAACACATAGACATACAAATAACTGTTGCCAAAGGAAAAGCACATGCAGTATTTCAGTTGAAATTTCACATTGAAGAAACAGTGAGTCCCTCCTGAACTCAGGCACACTGATGTCTTGACAATGAGATAAAAAATACACCATTATCTATTTACTAACCTTTTACCCAGTTTGGTTATGGTTAGGGTTGGGTTAACCCTAACACAAACTCCCATTAAAACACAGGGGAAGCCTCGGTTTTACTGAATACTATATTTCTTCTGCAAATAGTACAATCATGAAGAGAACCAAACATTTTTAAATTTACAAAAACCTGGCTCAATTTACACATTTACCATTTGGCAACATGTCCATTTTATATTATTTGCAAATAGTCTTTAATTCCTGTTTAAATTAGGTGAGAATGCATCATGTTTTTCTTCAATGCAGCTAAGGGTTTAACTTGTCACCCAACATATTTCATGAATTCCTCAGTTTAATTTGTGTTATTAACACTAGGGGGAATGACTGACAGACAGTGTGGAGCAGTTTGTTGTGTCTTCTCTTGCTTCTCCGTGTGGTGTTGCATGTGTGGAAAGGCAGTGTTTAATTAGTACGATTCATCCTGCTGCTTCGGTGTCAGCTGGTGGACCAGTTGCATTTTCTGCTGTCTTTGAAGCCTGTAAGATATGGAAAAAGGTCAGAAACAGATCAATTAATTGAGGTAGTGTTAACCATATTCATAAGCCCCTTTTCCACAGGTCAAAAAAACAAGTAACATATGGCTTTGTTTGCCAAAGGAATGGATACAATCTACAATCCCTCCCATGTCAAATGACTGTACTAGTGGAATAGTTCAACCAGCTCCTGCTATCAGTGATGAAAAGTTGGCACCCGGGTGATTGCGCTAATTTTGCAAGACAGGAAGATGAGAGAGAGCCTCAGTTGTCAGTGCTTTGGTGACATCGAACTCTATATGGGAAAGGAGTCACTCTTTTTGACTCTTGTTTGAAAACACTGCGTATACTCGCTAATTTTGGTGTCAAATAGGAGTGTGTACGTTCTGCAGCTGGAAGAAACACTTCAGTGGGTTAAAGGTGAAACAGCGAGATTTTCAAAGTGTTGTTTTGTTCATGGTGCACACATGAGGCCTGTGAGCCCTGAATCACTCCAACATCGATTAAAATAGCAACTCACCTTCTTTTTCTTTTTCTTCTGTGTTCTACGGCTTGCAGAGCTCTGTAGTAAAGTCTATGGAAAAGAAGAGACATTTCAGAATAAAATTTTTACTTTCAGTTTGTGATGAAGGCGATGCAGGTAGAGCCACTCATTCACAGTCTCACCCTCAGCTCTGAATCCTGAACTTCATGCTCTGACTTGTATAACTCTGGATCGAAGGGTCCGTCGGTGATTCTGTGAGGCCCGTTGGCCATGAGCAGCACTGTGAATTTAAACTGAGCTACAATCTCTCCTGAGGACAAAGACAGAGAAAGACAGAGGTGGTGAATAAAAAGTGATGACAAATAATGTATAATAGGAAGATGCAGTTAAAAAGGCTCACCTTCTTTCTCGTGCAGTACACTGAAGGGCTGTAACAACTCATGTTTGACACACTCCATCACACCCAGACGGGCTTTAGCCTCGTCCTCAAATGCCCTGATGGAAAATGTATGGTGGCATTAACTAAGAGCTTGAAGCCAAAATGTTCCACCGGTTGTAAATCTACATAAAACTTCAGCAGGGGGTGAATTAGGTATAGCTGCGTTCAGACATGCACTGAACCCGGTGATACTCCATACTTTCTCTGGAGAAAGTGCATGTGTGAAGGCAAATGTCATAGTGACAGCCCCAGATTATCTACAGAATCCGACGTGAGAACACAGGGGATCCGACGCTGGATTCACAGCGAGCGAGTTGAGGGGGTTTAATGACGCTTCTAACATGTGAAAAATCTCCAGATGGAAAGCGGGATCATACACATTGAGGACAGCGGGTCAAGTCTGAACATGGCTTCTATAAGAGTGGTGTTCGTACCGAAGAGTGAAAGGCATGGCATCAAAGCGTCGTTCCACTTCACTGAAAAACGTTCGGGAGGTTTTCATCTTCAAGCCGTACTGCTTACTGGGGTCCCTCTTGTAAATGGTGGTCCTCAGACCTCCATCTCTGGCCTGGATATAAATAACAAGACAGTAAAAACAATAAATGTCAATTCTTTAAACTAAAGAACTTTTTGGCTACAGAGGAAATATGCACTTTCAACTGCACAGGTAAAAAGAAACAAGGGGACACTGACCTTCCCTTCTCCAGTGCTGATCAAAACGTCAACAGCAAAAACTTCATGTACCTCAAACTCCGCCTTCTCGTGGTCTTTCCTGAAAATTCATGAAAAGCACTTTGTCAATAAAAGCAATTCATATTATAAACTTTATTACAATTCCTAACACCCACAGAATGCTTTAGATTTCTCCTGCTTGACTGAAACGTGACTAAATGTACCTTTGCTGGTCTGAAGGATTTTGGATTATGGTCTTCTCTCCATCAATGACATGTTGTTTCAGCTGATGAGACAGCATACCTTTGAAAACACAGAGGAAGGCAGAGAAAAAAGTAAATCAAAAATTAGGGAAAGTGAACAGACATACCTGTAGAGTGTTACAGTCATCATTTATCTTCCTATTAAGTAAATCCATTGCGATTCAAGAAGTAACATTAGGGAAAAGCCTAATTCAAATGTTAACTCAAGATTTTCAAATAGGGAGACAAACTTAACATTCACTTACCCTCAATAGGTGAGCATTTGAACGACTGAGCAATCTTATTCCAGGCTTCTGTCACTTGAGTGTTCTGACAAAGAAGAAAAAATATTCTTATTTCAACAAGCAAAACATAGTTTTAACCGACCAATCAAATACCAGAGCCTAAGAGGTAGCTTGCAGACTAAAGAAAGACTCATTCTGGCTTGCATTTGAAACCATATCCAATAAAATGCATCTATTTTTCTATATGGTGGATACAGAGAAGTGCAAAGAGGAGCCGAACACTGGATGAGCTGCAGTGTATTACATGACAGACCTGCTCAAAAAGAGGATTTCAACAAACAAACACACATTGCCCGAGTTTTAAGACCCATCAAAAGCCACTGTAGTTTGTCATGTCTGCAAAAACTACTAAACAGATTTCTAATAAACTTGCTGGAGGGATGGGGCAGAAGAGGAATCCATAAAATGTTGTTTTGGATTAAGATTAAGGTGAGGATTTATTCCCCTGGTCCATGTAACTGCCTTTTATGACAAATAAATCCTTTAACAGACCCGTTCCTTTTTTTCTTTTAGAACAAGAACTAGTTTATGTGAAGGATTGCTCGGCCTTATAGAGGTATGTGTTCCACTGATTGCGATTCTAGTTAAGCTTGTGTTGGTGAAGGCTGTGACGAGGTGGTTAAATGTACCTTGTTACCAGGTTTAACAAGGCGCAGAGCTGCTTCTGCACAGAGATGAGCCGCTTTGACTACGTCGGCTTTACGTCCTGTGATGGGGTTCTCCTGCAGAAATAAAACAGTGAGGAGGACATGAAGGTGAGCGCAAACAAGAATACACAAGTATATATATATATAAAAAAAGAAGAAGAATAAACTTACCTTACTGGCTCCCACAACAAAGCTGTGAGCTACGTTGGCAATGAAGCCATCGACATGAACCCCCAGATCTCTACATAAAATAAGAGGATAGAGTATGAAGTAACGCTAAAACAAACGTTAACTGATCATGTGTCAAATCTATTCCACTTATAACTCCTATCCAGTCAATATTATGTCGATGCAGGGGCCAATCAAATCAACTTGGAATGGACAAAATATCAACTATTTTGCACTTTGGAAAAACAATAACAGAAGGTCAGTCGGAAATAAATCAATATGGTCATTAAATGGTGGATAAAATCCAAGGTGAATTTTATTTTGGCCATACATCAGCTGGAACACAGTGAAGGACTTATTGTGAATTCAAGGGAGCAGTACTTCAGAAGACAGTAAGTTGAACAGACATGGCCAGACAGTTAGGATATGAAGGAAACATACAAACCTAGTGTGCGTGCCCACAACCCCATGACGCATAACACACACTTAAAATCTACATGTAGCACAGAGGACATTACAGACGACAAAGACATTGATGGCAATACAACAACTGAGATGAGCTGACTTTCTTTTTCGAAGCACAGTATCAGATTAGAAAAATCTGATAAAAGGGATTTGGCTGATGGATGACCAAACCTGACCGAAAAACATCAACTTTGTCGTTTGCCACACAGGACAGACAGAAAGGCAAGCAATTAAGCAAAGTTCACACAACACGGTTTTCAGTTACGGAACTCGTTGACAAAAGCTCTTGATCTGCAGCCAGGAAACGCTCTGCATTCTGTGATGAACATTGAATTGTTTCACCTCCTCCAACCTATGTATCAGTCCATGAGCACGATGACACAGAGGAGCAGGAGGAACAGTCGGATTTACCGAGACACTTCTCATGAGTGCTTGCGTGATTGAACGTGATTTGGAGACCAGACATACTAGTCAAGAGGTTTCTCCTGGGGAAAGATCGTGTGGTGTGCGACCCCCGACGGCCGTGAGTTGTGAGCTCACAACAACTGCAAGATTCCTGATCACAAGAGAGCAAGTCATGTAGTGTGAACTTAGCTTTACTGATGAAACAGAGAGAAGACCTGAGATATCACATCACAGACAGATGGGAGGACCAAACACTGACTCAAGACACACGAGGGAGGGAGAGGGGGTGACATTGTTGCAGAGCGTGGTTCCTACATTTTGACCAGATCCCCATCGTTAAGTGTGTATTCAGAGTCACTCTTCAGGGGAGAGAAGTGGCAAACACAGTTATTGACTGAGACGCTGGTGGGAAAGGCAATGCCTAGAAGAGGGAAGAGAGAACCACCAAGTCTTCATTTGGAAATCATTCATACGTTTATCAAGAAATCTAAACAAGGAAGGTGGGAGTGACATTTGAATCGCACAATGTTACACTGTCAAACACCTGTGATTTAAAGTTACTAAAAACTGTGAAATCACAAACACTCAAGCAATGGTCTGAGTGACTGCATCTATGCTCTTCTTGAGGAGTCGACCTCAGCTCAGACCAAAATTGGACCCTCTTGACTCACCTTTCTTCATATCCTTCTCCTTCTTGAAGACCTTTCCGGTCTCAGCCATGATGTACGCGTCCCCCTTCTCACAGAGGCTGAGAACAGACACCCCGGGCGTGGCTGCTCCCACGACCAGACGCACAGCCTCTGGGTGAGATAAAAAGCAAACGATGGAGAGATGCAAGAGCAGAACAAAGTAGAGCCGGTACTGACATGAATGTGCTATTAGATGCTGTGATAAGACCAGAGACAGAGAAACGATGCATTTCAGTTTGTTGACCTAACGCTCATCCAGTGCCAGGCTTAGCTGAGGTGCTTAGAATCTTCCAACACAAATATAAATATATCTTTAGATAAAAGATATTTTTAACCTGAGCCAGGTCATACAACAATGATAACAATTGCCACTTCTATAGAGGGTTAATAGCATTCAGCAGATAAAATATATTCTATAAGTAGTTATTCTTGTAAATGCACAGGTATATGATAAGTACTTGGTATCGGCATCGAACCATCTCTAATATAATCAGCAAGCAATGTTACAAATAAAAATATCATAATATATGTATTAATATAATACAATCTAAATATTCAATGTGTATACCATCAAAGTAATTATGCATATTGATTTGTTTTTGTGTTCAATGTACAGGATTTTGTAGTTCTCTCATCTATTAACAGTTTGAAATTAGAGTGACTGTGACAGTGATCATCCATATCTATGACTCCTGATGCCTTCTACACCGGTGAATGAAAGGATATTTATCTTAAAGCATCTCAGACAGAAATCCAAGAAATATCAAACTTCTGGTTCAGCAAATGGACACAGGGCTGTTGGCACCTGAGTAAGGTTGCATCCTTCCAAGTACACCACACATTCAGCCAGACAGGTCAGTTATCTGCCAGATGAAGACTTTGTTAAAGACAAACTGACATGTTGTTCAGCTTGGTGCTGTCACACAGAGGTGTCCACATCCACTGACTGCTCATCTTTACAGTTACCTGTACTGGGTCACAGACAGAGCTAGCTTGTTTGTCAGCAGCTAATAGAGGAGCTAGCAAGAACTAAAGCAGAATCAGCTGCACCTGCTGCTGCTGCTGCATAGAATAACAGGTCATCTCTTCCAGTCCCCGCCAAGCTGCTTGTTGCCGGTGACTTACGGTTGGCGATGTCACCCCCCATCTTGTACTTGGTGACCACCAGGTCCTCAGCTATGGTCTGCTCTTGCTCGTCGCCGGACATGTTGGCAGTGAAGTTGCCGTCGCTCCTCAGCCCACAGGACAGCGACTGTGTCCCGGCTGCTCGGCTGAGCTCTGCCCGCTGCTGCCAGCACGCAGGCCCCGCCCACCACACGGTCCACACGTCACGGCGAGCCAGACCCGCCAAAACGTCAACATGCTGCATGATCATGGATGTTTGTAAGAAGTTTTATCATAAAGTAATTTGTCTCTGATACTCTGGGACCTGGTGTAGCCGGGGTTCATCAAGTATTTGTTCTTTGTTCAATACTTCTTATACAAAGAATTTCAAAATGATCTTAAAACAATTGTCAGATATCCACATGGACATTTATGCAGCCTTTGTTAAATACTATTATGGCGGAATTACTAAATGGTTCTAATGGGTTGAGAGCCAACACCTAGATGTCAATCCATCCATCCATCCATCCATCCATCCATACATCCATCCATCCATACATCCATCCATCCATCCATCCATCCATCCATGCATCCAACAGAAGCTGAGGCTCAAAACTACGACAGGAGTGTTTATGCAAACAGATTTAAAACTAATTCAGAGAGAAATCATTTGTAATAATTTCGAGTCTATGTCTCAGTCTTTTGCTCCTGTATTGGATAGGGGCCTTTCATATGTTTGTATATAATGAATCTGTCATTGGTGTGTGGTGCATGATGGATGATGGTTATACAGTCTATAGAGCTGCTTAGGCCTGTGAAGCAACACCACTAAATAGAGTAAGTTTAGGCCATTTGACAAGATCCCTTTGAAGTTTTCTGTATCTGTACATGGAGGTTGGTCTCAATCTACAATCTATGGGTGTGACTGAAATCTTTGGAAAAAGATACAACCTTTGTCAATTCACAGAAATTACACCATAACCAGCACACGATTAAAACGGATCGACCCATGTGGGAGGTTTAACCACTTTTTTTTTTCAATGCACATTTCACACATATCACACATGATCATGCGACACCAGGACATTCAAATCAAAAGTTATTGCTTCAAATTTCAAAGTATTTTAATTGAGTAGAAAATTCATATATAATCACACACAGAGGTCTCATAACACATAGGAAAGTGAAAAAACATTTTCTCCTAAAAAATTTACTTTGTTCATTTCCAAATGTAAACAGAGAAAATTAGCTTGTAATCTGTTAATTTCTGTTGGTGTTTTCAACAATCAGTGCTATTGCATTACTTCTGGAAATGCCCCCAAATCAAAGGCCTATATACAACATACGATGTGCACTGTAACATACAGTTAAGCCACATGTGCTGGGTTTTTGTTAAGTTGGTGTTTTAGGCGACAGTGTAAACATGGCTTCTGATTGCATTTCCTGTTTCAGGTCCTTCATGGTTGATGACATTTAAAATGTTCCTCATGTTGGCACTGCTTTGGACTTCAGGAAGATTCTGCTGTGCCAGTAATCGGGATTGTCAAAAGATCTGTCGCCGGCTGCAGGCTCCCCAGGCATGACTCCAGCTCGCACCTTTACATAAGTTTCAAACGCAGATCGATTCCCCTCTGTGCCGCCCATTGCTCCATCTCCTTCCCGCTGCAAATTCTGGTAAACTACATCATCTCCAGGCTGCAGGGCAGCAAAGCAGTCCATGTCTTCGTACTCATCCGCCTCGCCGTTTTTCCTCTCGTGCAGCTCCTTCCTGTCATGAAGAGCCTGTCGCAGCTTTGGCTGTCTGTTGGTGTAATGATAGTTACTGTCCTCCAGGTATTCATCTTCTTCCTCCTCCACCTCCGCCTCCGCCTCCTCCGCCTCCTCTGCCTCCTCCGCCTCCTCCGCCTCCTGCTCTTCATCCTCCACCTGTTCCATAAGCTTCGCTGGTATTGGAGGAGGAGGAGGTTCATGTGCTGGAGGGATCTCCTCTCTGTCGGTACCTCTGATGTCCATGTATTCATACTGAACCTCGCTAGAACCCTGCTGCTCTGATTCAGAGTTGTCCTTGCCCCTCGTGTGAGCTCCCCTGACCTCCAGAGACAGCGGGGCATCACTTGAGCACGCTGTCGCTTGTGACGATACGGAGGAAGTTCTTGTCTTGTTTGGTTTCAGCCAGTTGCTATTTTGCCTTTGCAAGACAGGTGTCTGCTTGTTCATATACTCATATTCCTCATCGTCAGGGTCATCCAAGAGGCCTAATGAATGAGACTTGCCCATCCTACCAGAAGTGGCTCGAGATGAAGAAAGTAGATGATCTAAAAAAGAAGAGGAGAAAGTGAAAAAAGTTAATTGTTTGCATTTCCTGGGGAACAGGTATCATTAGAATCTGCTGTAGGCTACATCTCTTCAGATTCACTGTTTCCACCCTTTTTCTGGTCTTTCTGGCAAACTAAACAAAGCAAACCAGCAGATGCTTCATTTTTACTATACAGACATGAGAGGGCAGTGTCAATCTTTCATCAAATTCTCATCAAGAAAGCAAACAAATGTATTTCCCAAAATGTTGAAATCCTGTATCCCTCTAAGCAATAAGTTCACATTGTTAGGGCCACATACTATGATGCTATAATGAATAATGCTGTCACCTCTCTCTGGGCTGTCTCCAGGAAGCACATATCCATTCTGGTCTTCTTCGTCAATTTCTGGGGACGGAGTCTCTGGTGGACCCCCGGACATGCTGTCCCTTTGGGACATGTAAGCACTATCCTCACGATTGCGTCTTCTTTTCAGGCTCCCTGCAAGAGGAAAGTCCTCACACATCCCCAGCTCCACTGCTGTGCTGCAGCCCTCCGAGCTCTCAGACACGGTGCGGGCTGAGTCGAGACGAGAGCGGGACTGCCACATAGCCTGTACAGGACCACACAAACAGGGCTGTATTAGTAATACAATGTGCAGTAACATATATTTATATATTATGACTTGTACTCAGCTGGGAGCAGTAAGGGTACATACAGTAGAAAAACACAGAACTGGTAATGTGGCTGAACACCAGAAGTTGTATTTACCTGTCCTGGGCTGTCAACACCTGGGGTCATGGGCAAATATCCAGCTGCACTTGATGGATTAAGAGTAACCTTTATAAATAAAGTCAGATTTAGATATTGACCTTTCCAAATATAATTTGGCCATAACATTGTTAGGAAGTTGTATCCATTACCCTGTGGGTGTCCACCCTGGAGACGTGACTTAGGCTTCTGGACGTGGACGGGCCGTGTGATGCTGACGTCATGCCATCCATGACATCCTCTCTCTCCTGGTCCTTCAGCTCAATGTCCAGCTCATCCAGATCGTCCAGGTCAGCACTCCAGTGAGCGACCTCATCCAGGGGCGTGTCCTGTGGACTGCATTCCTCCTGTAGGACAGAGGGGAGATAAAGATTAGTGCACTGCATGTTTACTTTTATTGAAGCTTAAACACGCACAGTCTTTCTTACTTTTATCACCAGGTAGCGAGGCGGGTCTCTGGCCATTCTGGTAAATTCATTGGCCAGCTCTTTGAAGGTTGGACGTACATTCTCGTCAATCATCCAACCTGGAAATTGAGAACAACAATTACACTTTAATACTAATGCACAGTAAAGAGCATCAGAAACTAAATAAAATGTAGTTAGATATGAACAAGACATCAAGGTTTTTTTCAGCCATGCTAATTGTGGGACTGTATTTGGACACAGCTTAGTTCAAGCAAACTGCCAATGTTACCATGTTGATGTGCTAGGTATAATCTTAACCATGTTTACCATCTTGTTTTAGTTTGTGTTATTGACTAACATTTGCTAATTGACTCTAAACAAAAAGTGCAGCTGAGGCTAATGCAATTTTTATCAGACTTCCAGCTATCTAAAGCTTAATTAATGGTTAAGAGCTAAAACCGAAAACAAGTTTGGAAAATAAATGTCTGCATAAGATTCTAAATCTATTCAATATTTCAAGATATTTAACTTTAGTCTATCTCTTCAGCTAGTGCTAGTACGACTATAAAGTGAACTTTATTGCTAATTTTTTGTTCAGACTTATATAAAAGAAGTAGAGAAGCGAGACACTCACACTTGACCATGACCATGTAGACATCGATTGTGCAAGTCTGAGGCTGAGAGAGACGCTCGCCCTTTTCCAGCAGATCAGGAACTTCCTGCGGACGCATTGTTGTGTACGGCTCTACCCCGTAAGACATCATCTCCCATATTGTCACACCTTATGAGGACAAAGGATTTAGTGTGCTATGAAACAGGGCTACGGGGGCAGCAGCCACTGCTTTCACAAATGTTGAATATTAATCAAACTTGGCCGTATTAAAACTCACCATAACTCCAGACGTCACTCTGGTGTGTGTATCTACGAAACAAGATGCTCTCCAGGGCCATCCATTTGATCGGTGTCTGATGATGTAAACAGAAAATCTCTCAATTGGTAGCTTCAGCAAGTATTGAATTACAAATCCTGTGTTAATGAAGTTTGGTACTGACCTTGAACTCATTGAAAAAGTACTTCTTGTCATCAGGATACAGCAGGTCTGCGATGCCGTAGTCGGAGATCTGGACGGTGTAGTTGCTCTTCAAGAGCACATTTCTGGCAGCCAGGTTCCGGTGGACCATCCTGTTCTCCTCCAGGTAATACATACCCTGTTCAGAGCAAGACAGTGTTGATTGGTGGAGTAGACTCACAATGTGAAATTAAGCCTAACACACACACAAAAATTAAAAAAGGTCGATCCTTTACCTTAGCGATTTGAACACACCAGTTGAGCAGCCTCTGCGGGCTGAGGTTGTTCTTGCGGTTCTTGACGTGCTCCAGCAGGGAGCCCTGGCCGCTGAGCTGGCTGACGAGCTGCAGGCTGGACCCGGGGCAGATACCCAGGATCCTGACAACGTTGATGTGGTCCAAGCTTCCCATCGTCAACATGTGCTGTAGTGACCACATGGGTTATCTTGTTAGTCATTTAGTGTTAACATGAATTCTGAGCAGTAGTCCACTCTAAGTGAATCTTCTAAGTAGCTGATTGGCTGCTTGAAAAAGCAGTTCTGTGAGTTTAGAGCTTGTGCCTTCGAGGAGGAAATGATCTGGATTCGCTGCAACAACAACGGTTTTCTAAAGACCAAGAGTTACAGCAAAAAAGAGCTTTCACATGTTTATAGAGAATTGTAAAATCCCCAAACGTATATTGGTCCTGTGTTGTGTATGTTGAGCTTATTTAAAAAAATCTTTAGTTACTTCTGCTAAGAAGGTTATATGTTCATCTGTGTTTGCTTTGTCTGTTTGTTAGCTAGCAGGATTACACCAAAACTATTGAATGGCCTACCACAACACTTGATGGAAGGTTGTGGAATGGGTCAGGGAAAAACCCATTCAATTTAGATTCAGGTGTATTTAGAGGACTGTTTGGTCCTTGTTGGAGGTATGGACTCATCTAAGTACCACTGTAGTTTGACAATGAGGTCGCAACGTTGCCTCATAATTGGAATTTAGCCTGACTGTGGAGTATTACTCATCATACTCAGTGTACATATCAGCTCTGGAGAAGTAAGAGGGATCATGCTGAAGGAATAGTTTAAGCTGAAACAATTTCAAAGTCAACTTTCAAGCACACAGGCAGCGAGCAGTTCTCCTTTAAATAATGTTACTTACGTCTGTCAGCTCATGGAAGGTCTGTCGACCCATTCGATCATGAATTGTCTTTATGGCCACAGGGAGCTTCACTGTATCCCCCTCAGGAATCCAAATACCCTATGAAGCACAGAAAACAGAGATACATCATTTCTTCGATAAGTCTTACGTGTGCAAAAATACATTGTCCAGGCAACATTGGCAAGCACAAGTACCTTATGGACTGTTCCGAACACTCCGTTACCCAGCAGCTTGATCTTACGCAGCTCTGTGGGCTTCAGCTTCCGAGTGTGGACTTTAGCTCCTTTCTCTCCAGGCTCCAATGGCTCGAAACTCTGTTGGAAAGTCGAGCGTTCATTAACAATCCTCAAGTGAAGCATATTAAAAGAATCATTTCATCCAAGCTGCAGAATTTGACTGACCTCTCCACTTTCCATGTATCTCCTCATGGCTCGCTTGCGACGAATGGCGATACCTCTTTGGTACAGAACAGTCAGCACGAAGATAGAGAATGAGGCGAAGATGAGGGCGATCACTCCCAGTACAATGGCTGTAGTCTCTTGTCTAGAGGCAGAGATGAAAAAGAACAGATGTCACACTGCCACACTTTATTTTGAATCAAAATTGACAATTTATTTAAAATTTGTGTGAACGAGGAGATAAACCTACCCAGAAATATAACGTGAAGACTCTCCACAGTCTCCAATACCTGGACCGAAGCACCTGGATGCAAAAGGTGTCTGGTTAAAGCGGGAAAACGTGGCATACACCTCCATGCACAAGCTTTTCTTCACTCCTTACCCTTGGGTACAGTTGATGTGGCATGGCTCACAGCTGCCCTGCTTATTGGGGTATTTAAAGATGACCCCCTCGCCTGCCATCACGCCCTCAGGACATGAGGGGACGCAGTGCGGGCCGTCCTGCAGGCTGGCACATGCAACACACTGATCTGCCCCCTGGAGACAACGAGGAACATTTCAGACAAAATGAAGACGAAGGATTGTAGTCATGTCAAAGGTATTGCCAGTAGGTGGCAGCAGTAGACCCAAAGTTATTACTATATTATTCTTGGACTTGAAGTGCTTGTTTGTTTTGTGCAAATTACAACTGTAGGCACAACCCGCCTCGCCTTACATGAGTTATAAACTACATTTGATTTCAAAGATTAAATCCTTCCTAATATTTAAGGACATGCACAGGGTCGTCCATGCCTTTGTCTTTGCCAAGCTAGATTTCCGCAACTTTCTCTGTACATGTACAGTATTTCTCAGGCACCTCTACATCACCATTTGGTACAAATTGTTGCTGCTGAGATTGTTATTCAAGAAAACTTGACCACACAACACAGATTTTCACCTCGCAGCATTATTTTATTTATGACTTTTAAGGCTTTACACAACCAAGCCAAGTTTAAACATATATCAAGCAAATGATTTTAAAAGTAGAAAAAAGACAGAATTAAAAAAAAACCTGCATATTATTATTTTTAATAAGTTAAAGGAGTAAAATAGTGCAAATAGAATAAAATGATTTTTTTAACCTTGTAAAATAAATGTGTTAAAGGCACTGATGAATTAAAAGTAAATTAAAAAAAGCTTTCGTCCATATTTGAATTTTAATTCATTTTGTGTACTTCTATTCCATTATAATGTTGTTTTATCTTCTTATGAAGCACTTTAAAATTTAATACATTCAAAAATTATTACTAACTTACTATATTATTATTATTATTATTATTATTATTATTATTATTATTATTATTATTATTATTATTCCTATTATTATTATTCTAGAGAGAAGCATACCGGGCCTGTGCAGGTCTCCTTCCCCGCCTGGACCTTACACTCTGGGTGACAGGGTTTACACTCTCCTGATTGAGCAGCAAACTCTCGCCTCTCCCTGCGTTCGGGGCAAAGAGTCGTTAACTTTTAAAATGTTTCACCAGAGTACAGATAACATTGACTTGGGACGGCTACACCACAGCAAACATTACTCACACAAGACAAACAGGGTGGACATGATGATTCTTATTATAGGTTATTTTGTAAAGACTGACCCGGTTAGGAACATGCAGTCCGGCACGCACGTTCCACCCCTGCTGTAGTTCTTACAGGACAGACACTGGTTTGCCCCGGGACCCCAGCATCCATCAGAGGAGCACAGGGGGTCGCACTCATGACCCTCACTTACTGCAGACACAGGGGACCAAAACCAGCTGTGTCATCATTTATGTTAAATGCTGAGAGAGGAGAGATATTTAAACGACCAAACCTCACTCACCGCACTGATTTCTGAATTTGTTATTCTTGATGTCGATTTGCTTCTGGCGTTTCCCGGGGCTGGAGCTGCTGCTTATGACGCTCGTCCAGTTGATGGTGTCGGGGTAGCAGAGCTTCTTGTTCCCTGTGATGTAGACGTCGCCGTTTTCTATCTTTCGTAGTGAGCGTAAGCCCAGAGAGGTCAGACCGGGGAGCCTCATCACCAGAAGAGAGTAGCCCCTGTAATTGAAATAAATTAATTTTGGGAAAGAAAGTGGGAGTTGTTGTGATTTTCTAATTGTGATGGGAAATTGAATTTCTAATAGTGAATTAGAGCCACTGCGTTAATATTCTTTACTTCAGTATCCCTACAAATAGCCCACATTTCAAGTCACAGTGAGGCAGAGTTAAGCTGCCCACATGAGTTATTCCCCATAATCTGAGTGAGGCAAACCATATATTTCCCCACTTTTTCAATGTATTTTTCCCATCGCTTCCATATGAAATTTGAGGCAACTTTGCAGATTTCAGCAGAGACCCGTTTTGAATTACAAGCTCCCTGGTGTTTTCCAACCCCTAATCGGATCCCATCTTCCCTCCTCATTAATCAATGCAAAATTCAGTCTGATGCACTAATATGGGCCACTAGTAGAGGATACAAACATTTTTATGAATTCAAGAGTTTGAAAACGCAATGCTAAATATTTTTTGGGCACATTCACAGAGAAAACACACATTCCAACATTAATTTAGCTAAATTCAAGTTGCTCAGTTTCAGTTGTTCATCTTCAGATCTAAACATGTAAGCAACCAGCGGGTCTTACAGATGCTCTGACCAACCTCTTTTAGATAATATAATGACATTATAGAAACTTGTGGTGATTTAATCAAGCTTGATCACTTAAGTGAGTTTGTTTGCATTTTTGGTTATCTAAATTTCACCTATCATCCCTGGGATCATTTTTATTTCTTCACAAATTGTACCTTTACTGACCAAAATTCCAATTCTATAGTATCTAAGTGTCCCCAACACCGAATCACACAAGCCCAGCAGAGAGAACTGTAATACAATAGAGTAACAAAAAGTATTTGATTCTCAAATGTCACACATGATGAGGTGGCGTGTGAATTGTGTACTGTACCTTCGAGAGCTCACTCCTCTACATGGTGTTAACGTGACGGAGATAAAGAGACACAAGATACAAAAAGACAATGAGAGTCACGACAGAGAAAGGTACAGTGTTGTCTGCTCAGACAAAAATGCAACATAACAACATGACTTCAGTCGATGCTAGAACAAGGAACAAGGACAAATCAACTGCTTCTGCTCACTTGTAAAGTACTCTGCCTTGAATAGTTTGGAGGTTAGAGAAGACTGACAGGTCAGACATGTTTTTCGGCCACGACTGGATGCAGAGGAAGTCTGAAAATGGAGAGATTGTGTTTCAGAGCCCTTAAACTGATTATAAACACCGTGACAAGACTTAAGTAGCATAATACACAGAAAGTTTGAATACCTACTCCTACACGTACCTGTAATCTCCCGCACTGTGTTGAATATTTTCAGTTTTTCTGTATCGAGTGCTGGGACCTTATTATATTCATCACTTTGAAAAGAAAAGAAGAGAGAAAAAAAGAAATGCCCAATGAAAACATTATCAATGAAGTACATTCAAATCTGTGAGACAAGTAGGAGTTTCGTTTACCCTTTGATGCCAGTCACCAGGAAGTGCAGACCGCCCTGGATCTTTGTGCAGTTGATGAAGCTGTCGATGTTGTGAGCGTCCACAGTTTGTTTGGTTGGCAATCCTGTACCCTGACAAACTGGGAGGAGGCAACAAAATAGGAAAATTAGGTAAAGCAATCAGCAGACTTCGTTTGAACCATCGAGCAGAGATGGAGAATACATTTACTCAAACTTGCAACAGTTTTTATGTACTTAATTTGTTTCTTTTTATTCTAGTTCATTTTATAGGAGATTATGAAATGTTTTTATCTTGCATTTACGCTACAGCTAATGGTAATTTGTAGATTCTTATTAAAAAAAATAAACTAGAATTACAGCACTGTAAATGTATCCCTCCACTGACCAATGCACTTTCATTATACATGCATTTATTTTCTTCGAACGACAACCTAAGATACAATTTTCAAGAGGTAAAAACAGGATTTGAGAGGCCACCATGACTTTGGTCTTTGACTTTTGAACCCCTAAATTTAATTAGTTAATCGTAGTCCAAGTTAACTTTTATGTTATATTTGAAAGGATTGCCTGGAGGCGTTCCTGAGATCCCATGTTCCCAAATAATTCTGGGGGGTGAAAGCAAACAAGACTTCTGACCTCTCATCACAGAAGTGAATTGTAAAGCAGGAGCTGGGTTTTCTTTCATACCTTTTGGACAGAGGCCTCCACACGGCTCGCATCTCTTCACTCCCCTCTTCTCCACCTCCATTTTATCAGGTGGACACTTGCTCACACACGAGCTGCCGTCAACCACAAAGTTAACTACAAAAAAATGCAAAACGTATGTGTCATATGAGTAAATCTAATATTATGGTCCAAAGTGCACATGAGCAAGTCAAGCTGGAGTTTGATAAAGTTTTAAATGATTGACACATTGTTCATTATAGAGTGCAGCAACAATCTGTGGGAACATGAGGGTTAATGGCAGCCTGTGCAGGGACTCACCAGGACACTGGGCCACACACATGGCTTCATACTGGTACTTGGCATTGGGATTGGCCTCCATTTTGAACGTGCGCTTGTTGTAGATGAGGGTCTGAGGACACAGCGGCACGCACGACCCCGAATTGTTGAAGTTCCGGCACACCTGTAAACCAAATACATTTCCAGCAACACAGATTACACATTTGTTTTATCCTTTTGTGTGCTTGTTTCTATGATTGGAAGTGATTGATAACTCAGATGTAAGACATGACAGCATGCAGCTCAATGGAATCAAGCTATCCTTTACTTTATTATTTACACACTGTGACATATCTACACGACTACAGACAGTTCAATGAGTTATTGAAGCAGCAGACTCACAAAGCAGTCTGTATCCAGGGGTCCAGTGCATCCTCCTGCACACTCAATGTGACAACACTCGCTGGGGCTCCTGTCAAAGCATCTGCGATTACACTGAGGGGCGCACACAGTCTTTGTCACTGAGGGAGAGATGAGAGAGAGTTGCGCTGTTAATCCATGACGCCACAGATTTACAAATGTCATGATGTAATTCTTGGTAAAAACTGATATGTGCCACTTTTTCAACTTAAAATGACGACATCTCTTGCAGTAATGTATTTCAAATGTCTTCAAAAAGACACAACGCTCATGTAAAATAGTAAAAGACACTAGTAAAATAATGCAGACCTGCAGGAAAAACACAAATCGTCGGTTTTAGGTGTAAATCTGTGGATAAATAATCAACTTGATGTAACTGTAAATGATTTTGATGTGTCATGTACTTGCAAAAATCAACTGTGATAGTGGGAAAGCACAACAGCAATTTTAATTGGGCGTTTCATATAAAGATTTTCATATTTATTTGTTCAACTGTGATGTTTGAACATTTTATACACTAAAACATGTTCCAGAACATGGAAAATGAGTATAATGAAGTGACTCACAGATCTGGCAACTGTCACTTCCTGGACCCCAACATGGCACGTCTCCACACGCTTTGTCACAAGGCTCTGAGACACAGTTTCATTATCAACACATGCATTTTCCCATTTTAAAGCCAAAAAGAAAAGGAGAGTCTAAATGACAGGTTCACATTTTTCAAGTCTTCCTTAAACTAACACTCATTACATTCAAAGAGGTATTGGTTGCTTCAAAGTTAACTCAGAGGAAGAGATAAGGCCTCTGCAGTATGAACCACGTGAGGATCTTCCAGATTTACTTTTGTTTCAGTGCAAAATTCCCTGTTTGTATTTTACCAGACAAAGTTTCTTCCCTGAGCTGTGGTGGAGAGGTAGTGACACAAAGAGGAGATTAAAAGACAGTGACTCCAACTCCACAAGTAGTCTAACTAAAGCTAGAGCTGCAGCAATCGACAGGAGGAGGAAAGTTATTCCTGAACGTTAGGAGCATGTAAACCTTTTTCAAGTTATAAACCAAATTAAAATGATAAACCCTGAATATAAGCATGATCTGTCTCCTTTAAGATTGACTTGAGAAAATGTGAACTCATCATGAAGGTAGCTCATGCTCATGTTTGATAACCATCCTTTTCGCTCACTTTCAGGCCCGTTCGCCTCAAACACAAGCGGAGTGGTTTCATCCTTCACGATGCCCAGCCAGTTCACTTGCGGGGCATAGCTCAGGTCTCTATTCTGGATGATCTTGACTCCTCCCTCCAGTATCTCTGTGGGAGGCACACAAGCATGTTAATGGGCTAAGAACAATTAGCGAGGCAAGCCCCAACAGGTCAATGACTCATCCTATCACACTCCGCCATGCGCTGTTTACTACAGCACACACAAACTCAGTAGAATGAGCTGGAGCCTTTGTTACAGTGGCGGTTGAGAGACTGAGCTCATGAGACATTCCAGCGATTTCCCGTCACAGGGACTGCTCACACTGCCGCTCTCTGACGACCGGTAGGCTGAAGGTGTGGCTGCACTGTGTGGGCGTGGGAGCTCCCATCTTTACATCCAACCTGAGCTCTTATCTGCACCACTCCAGCCTCCCACACTTTCAAATAAGATGATAGATAGATAGATGATGGATACTTTATACTAGAACTGAGCGAAGGCTTGTGTACCTGTGAGGTGTGTCAGGCCCAGTTCTTGAAGGCCGTACTGCCCCTCCTTCTGGTAGTTGACCATCACAGCCAGAGCGAACTGGTCCTCAAACAGCGTGTTGCCCCTGATGACGCGCAGCCGGTCCAGAGGCAGGCGGCTGAAATCATTGAGGGCAAACAGGATGTAGCCTGTCACCTCCCTGATAGACTGTGGTATTAAAAAACATGCAAAAAAGACAGTCAATTAGTTTTGCAGAATGACCATTACTTGGCAGCATGGACTTGCGTTGTTAGTCACCATAACAGGTCACAACGACGGAGACATAAATGAGATAATCGTTGTTGTGAGACAGATCCGTAGAGTCTTGTCTGGACTAAGCTCGCAGTGACATATGCAGTGACACACATGTTGTTTATTAGGAGAGATTTATTCTGCTCTCTGATGCCTCAGTGTGTTAGACGCTTCACCTGCAGGAAGGAGAAGTCTCTGTAGTGCTCCATCATGGTGATCTCAAGATTTCCCATCACTATCTCACAGCCGGTGTAGAGCTCCTTCATCTGGTTGTACTGATTCTCTGAGTCTCCCGTCATGCTCAGCTTGTTCTGCGTGCCGAAACAAACTGGAAAAGAAAAGAAGGGAATCTTGGTCAACTCTCGGGTGTCTTCAATGTCAACATGTCACATAATATACACAAATATGAAGGATGCGTCTGGTGATATGTGTGGATGGTCAATATAATCCATGAAAAGACAAAAAATGACTTGACCATTTTAATTTTTCTATGTATTGATGTTGATTGCAACCAAAAACCTTTCAGATGAAATGACCCGGTGCGTGCCCTCTAGACCACTGAGATCAGTGGATAGTGCTCTCACCTTGTAACAGAGGGGGAACAAGCCTTATTATGGAATTCTGAACCGATCGCAGCTTCTTCTAAATCCTTTCCTAAACCGTTTTTAGTTTTTTACAAAATGATCGACATTACACAGACTAATCCTATTGATTTATTTTTTATAAATCTATCGTCTTATCATATTTCCTCCACTCATGTCCCATTGTGATATTCTCATTGGTTCTTCCTTGTAAAGGACTGTTAAGAAAAGTAGTTAATAAAGTTTATTATTATAAAAATTGAGCCACAGTGTCAGTGACATGTTCCTTCATTAACGTGTGTGTGTGTGTGTGTGTGTGCGGTGTGGGAATATTATCTCCAAATGAAAAAAATGTTGAGTTGATCAATCAAAGGTCAGGATCAAAGGTCAACAAATATATGGTCTGAAATACACTATTTTCAATCTTCCAATCAAACATGTGCAACCAATAACATAGAGGACACCTTGTACAGCTTAATTAACCAATCATTCATCTTGTGGTAAAAATGATGTAATGATGATGACAATCTGAAATGAAATGGCATAACAAAAAATGTAAAATATTTTGGGTCTGTACAGTGTGTGTGCAGGTTAACTAAGAGTCAGTCACTGTACTGCTGCTGTTTCGACTGAGCAGAGCACCAAGCGTTTGCTCAGTGTGAAGAAAGGAGCATAGGATCAAAATAAGAGCCTCCAGTGATGTTCGTGTAGTGGCATCACAATCAAAGATATTCTTACATAAAATCAAATACGTTTTTATGAGGCAACAGTATTAGCTTTTTACAAAGAGTGTTTTGTGTCTTTTACTACAAGCCTGAGAGGTCTGCTCATACAATATCAATGAACGTACTGTAACAGTGCGAGACAAGCTGAGGATTGAGTACAGGACATGTCCCGCTCTGAGACAAACATACAAGGCCTTGTTTACCATCTGGGGGAGTTCAGCCATTCAGCGTCACTTGAGAGCTACTTTGCTATTCAAATGTCCGACGGGCGAGAGGCAGCAGAGAACAGACATAAACTCGACTGTTGATCTGAACGTCATCTAGGAAAAAAAAACTTTGCACACATATGCCCACAGATAACAACAGGTTCTATTCAGGCTGGTGCATACACAATATGGCCTAAAGTATGTGGACACCCCCTTGTCCACAGTGTTTGAGCCTACAGCTTACAATGACACTTCTGAAATTACTGAGCATCAAAAGTTGTGCCAACAGTACAGGCAAGATAACTAGTGAGGGCCATAATATTAGTACATTTTATATTTTGCTGTTGCCCTGCACAGAGCGCTGACCTCAACATCATCCAACACCCCTGATTTATTAGCCACCATGATGCTCTGCTCTAATAACTGCAACCAGGCTCCAGAATCCCTCATAATAGAACAGTACATCTATGGTTTTAGATGTTCTGCATCACACAAGTGTGTGTGGGTTGAATGTCAGGCCACTAAGTGTAACTTTACAGGCTACAAGTCAATTCCTGCCAGCAATCCATGATTGTAACTTAAACCTTAAATCAGGAGCAGACATTCTGAGCCTTGGTACATAGTGACAGGGCAACATGTGGAGCTGATAGTAATACAATTATCTCACCTATTATTATTCTTTCTTACTTTTTAAGTTAATGAAATCCAGAAATGTGGTAGGCTTGAACAATTTGTTTTACATATATTGTATTATATTTTTGCAAACTGGCACCATCAAAGGGACTCAGAAAGTAGAGCGGGTCGACCAATGACCAGAATGCCGATGGATCGATCCTGGCTCATCCAGTCCACAGGGCAGAATGATTCTGAACCAAAAATTGCCCCTGATGTCTGTGATAGAAGTAGGGCAGCTTATAGTAGCTACATTGACTTCTAGTGTAAAGGTCTCTGATTGTATTTGTTTATAAGACTACAAAAGTGCTATTTACAGTAAATAAAGTCAAGTTATCATCTAGAATAACTGTTTTCAGTCCCTGATTACATTTACAATTTACAGATTTACAGATTATTTTCAATGAATTTGAAACATGAATTAACATTGGACATCAAAGGAATGATAAACCTATTAATAGGGTGAAAGTCAAATTGAATGTTAATGTTTTCGTGTGTTCAGATTTTTCATCACAATAATGAAAGAATCTCCGACATTAACTGTGGGACTGTGTTAAAATACCTAACTAGAGTTCATGGAGGCTGTGTGGGCTGTCGGTCACAGTCACTGCTGTAGCTCTATTATACCTGTGACTGTAAATGAGACATAACAATCGACAGAGTACAGATTTTAACTTCCTTGTGTTTGGAGAACAACAACATGCACCTGTCCCAGTTTCTCTGCTTCCCTGCACACCTCCCACATCTATCTACGTGGCCAGATACCAATTGATAATTGTGAATTGGGCGAGCTGGCCCTTTAACCTCGTAGTTATGAGCATAATCGTGACCCTGTTAACTGTGAATGTTTATTTACTGTCGTATGAAGAAAAACGAAATCTCAACACTATGCTTGTTGTTGATTCAGTTGTGAAGGCCCAAGGAATGTGTGTTAAACCACACACAAGTCACACGCATGATGTATGCTTAATAATTATTAACCCCCCAAAGCACAGTGTGTGTGTGTGTGTGTGTGTGTGTGTGTGTGTGTGTGAGAGAGAGAGCGAGAGAGAGAAAGAGTGAACGACAGTCATGCATTGAGCGTGTCCTTCGTCCATAAAGTCCTGATAAGAGTCATTTTATTGTGTTTTTGAGAACATCGAGTTCACAGAACCTTGCTCTGAACGGTTCATGTTATTAAAGGCTCATTTCCCTCAAATCAAAAAAAGAAATGATAAAACCTTGCATAGTTTTAATGGAATTTAGTTTATACTACTCTAGGCTCTCTCTCCAGAAACACAGATACAGTATCTGTGGATTATCAAGAGCAACCGGGTCAGTGAATCTGTTCAGGAAACGTTATTGTTAAATTAATTTTAGTGTTATGTTGGCAGGACGCCTAAACACAAATATCTCAATTTGTTTTTTTTGTGCCGTTTAACTGTGGGACTGTGTCAAAATACGTCATTTTACTGTTACAGGTTCCTCATGTGGAGTACTACTCTGCTGGTTGAATAATATCTTCTGTGGCTGGGGAGGAACTTCCCAGGGGATGAAAAAAACAACCTCTGATGATGTCATGAGGGTTATCTGAACTTCAACAGAAACCCGTGTTACAAAACGGGGCCGCTGCAGTGAGTTGACTTGAGCTAAGCCTCAGGGCTGAAAGGCTCTAATGCTCTTTTAACTTCATGTCAGCAGAATGAGCCTCCACTGATTCTGATTGAAATCATAATTACAATTAAAAAGTGACACTTATATGGATCTTGATTGTCCATCCACCAGTCCAAAACCCAAACAAATGCAAATTACAATGATATAAACAGCATAATGAGATTAATTTGCATAATCCAATGCTAAAATCTGAAAACGTTAAGCGTTTTTCTTCATAAATCACGGAAACTAATTTCAATTAACTGCCCATCAGCTTATTTGTGTGATTTTATCTTTCTTTTCTGTCCCCTGCAGGTCTGTACACTTCACGCATCTGAAAACACTGCAGCACCCCTTCAGTGCAGTGTCAGGACCACGGGGGTCACAAGATGAACATGAGTGGTCATGGGATAGTTTAGAGGTTAAAGGAGAGGAAACATATTTGTGCTGGACAAAATGTTGTTCCTTTTACAGCTCTGTTCTTTCTTTTTACCTCTAAAAAATGATTAAATCAGCAAATGCAGCCAATGTGGAAGGATCTGAGGTGAAACATACCTCAAACCTTACATTTCTTTGTATTAGACTCCCTAGCGTGCTTCATATTATCACATCGAGCCATATCTTTTGCCCATTCAAATCCATTTAATTGAAAGAGTCACTGATGTGTGTTCATGAGCTGCTCAAGGGTGAAGCTCTTTATCTACTCCACCTTAGTCAAACCCGGAGAGCACCTCAGCGTTATCAGCGGACGACTTGAGCTGTTGACTCTGCCCAGTTTGAATTGCCTGTTGGGAAATGGTCGTAAACACCTTTGTCACAAACGTTTGAAGAATCTTCCACACACGCAGCAGTATGTGGAGCACAATGCATTGTGGGGAAAGACAAACCGGTAACTACGCATGATGTACAGTATGTGCCGCTGGTATGTCCGCCTTCGCCATACAGACAAAACACAATCCACAGCCGTGGAAGCCCAAGAGCTCAACTGGCCGAGCAAGTTTTTTTCTTCCGTCAAAGAAAAACTTTTCAGGGTTAGCAGATGGATGATGGATTAAAAAGGAACGGGGAGGAGGGTTTGGAATCAGTGCAAACACACACACACGGATACAATGGGCCTATTTTAAAAGAGTGCAAAACAAGTGCAGAGCATCAAGCCGTGAGCTCAAGCCTCCCTCTGTCTGCACTGACACTTCACTCTCAAAGACTCTCCTTACAAACACTGTGGCCTTCCCAATTATTATTCCATCACTAACTGTCATATACAGTATATTAAAATCACTGCAAAATGGTCCCTCATTGGGCTCGGTGCCAAAGTGTAAAAGTATCACATGACCAAAGACACAACGCGGGTTCTGCTGTTATTTTCATTCGTCTGTTACCAAGGTTTCCGTACTCTGGAAAAAGAAGCGAGAGAGAGAAAGAAAACAATGGAGGGAGGAGGAGGAGATAAACAAGCTCAATAAAGCAGTTGAGGGCGATGACTGAGGTAAACAGAAACTTGGCACAGGGTGGACAGAGATTACCGCATACCTCGCAGGTGAGCACACGCACACACACACAAAGAGGCGCGCACAAACACAATGACAGACACCCGAGGAGATGAACTGCTTCACTTCACGGTGCATTCACAGTCAGTGGTTGTGTCCTGATGAAGTGGAGGACTTCTTTTTCTGGCTGTTTCCAACGTGCAGGACTTCCTGCTCTGACTTTACAGACTGCACAGAGTGTTGCTTAACGTTGTGCTTTGGCAACAGGAGTGACAGCATATTTGCTTTTTGACGCATCACTTATTTGGATAAGTCACACCTGTAAAAGCACGAAAGCAAAACAAAATGGTTCAAGGCTACTGTGATTTGTCATAAAAGATAACTGAGATATTAAACTAACACATGTCTTTAGCTTTGCCAAAGAGATTGTTTTTTCACCCCTGTCAGTTTCTTTGTCGATTTGTGTTTTCATAAAAACGATTACAGAAAAAACTACTGGATGGATTACCATGAAACTTGGTGGAGGGATGTGGTAAAGGTCAGGGAAGACCCCATTTAATCATGTTGCAGATGTGGGTTACGGGGTTAATCCAGGATTTTATTTTGTCACTTTCTTTAATACTCTGATCATAGGTTTTCTTCACTGATTGAAGGAAAAATGCACGGATGATTAGTTCAAATTCTCCTCTTATTCCTGTCGGCACATTATATATAAAAATGAACATGCTACCTGTTTTGTGATGTGATGGAATTTATGTGCAAACAAGCACATGAAAAGCATTTCTCTTTTTAATACACACCTTTATACAAAAGTGCACCACAGCTCTAATAAAATGTTTTTCCAGCACTATAAAACTTTATTGCCGTTTTTTATTCTATTGTGACTCTTCAGTTCACCTCATGTATCACATCTGATATGATCTTATCAAAGGTTAGTGAACAGCAGGTTCTACTTGCAGCAAAACAACAGCAACCTCCTTCATAGTCCGGTTACTGCACAACACAAGCCTGGTCAACTGGCTATGACATCAAATTGTACAGCTGGAATTTCAATCATTTAACTTCTATTTGAAATACATATTTGTTTTAATTGTACAGCCAGAATAAGCAATACAACTTGGTTCCTGTGTCAGTTGCGTCTGTGAATCAACAAAGTCTTAACAATCAAACACCTCTACGCAAAGCAATGAAATGGTTTTTCAATTAATGATTTTGTTGGTTTCATCTGTTTTTTGCACGCCCGGGTGTATATGTGTTTGTGTGTGTGTGTGTATATGTGTGTACATGTCTGCTTGTGTGTGTTTGTGTTAAGCTGAGATGCCAGAGGCTCTGTCATCTGAGCATCAGCTGCCTAAAAAAAATCGATGAGCTTGTGTTCACATTGTTTTTCTCAGACCGAGAACTTGACTCACTTGCAGCAAGGTGACGGTGACAAGAGCTTCAAATGTCACAGAAAGATTCAAATCACAACACCTCTCTCTCTCTCTCTCTCTCTCTCTCTCTCTCTCTCTCTCTCTCTCTCTCTCTCTCTCTCTCTCTCTCTCTCTCTCTCTCTGCCAAAAACATATCACCTGACCTGGTGGAGGAAAGTCACTGAGTGCATCTACTCGAACAAATTACCCGTGACATATATATGTTCTGCTGATTTGACATCGGGAGTTGTGAATTAATGCACTCAAGTGATGAGTGCATTAATTGTTGTGAGGACAAGTTGCTTTTTTAAGCAAAGTACATTTATTTGTGTTTTGGAGTATTGGCCAGACAATTATTTTATATTTTACAATCCAACCATCAATTGATTAAAAAGAAAAAAACAGGGAGATAAGTCAATAATAAAAAAATTATCTAATAAGATTCTGCTCTGGTTAGTTCAAAGTTCAATATTTTATATAAAAAACGAAGGCTATGATATAATCAAATATTATACATTTCTACAGATTGAATGAGGTGTTAGTATCAACTTCACCATCAAAATGGATATTCATCCAATAATATGATATAGCTGTACATTAACACAAGGAGTTCCAGCTTTTATTAAGCCAATTACACCCAAAATATTAGAATTGTACTTGTAAAAGAATATGTTTGAATGGTGTAATTGTTTCCTTTTAAATTCCCCACTTGTGATCATAAGATCAATTAAATGATCGTTGGGGCTTGGCTCTGGTTGTACGTCAACAGGTGATGAAAGGTTGGGCTACTCTGTCGCAAAAACCTTGAAACAACTGAGACTAACACGGTGAAGCACACACACACACACACGCACACACACACACACACACACACACACACACACACACACACACACGCACGCACACACACACACACACGCACACACGCACGCACACACACACAAACACACACAGGATCGTGGGAGAGGTTCAGGTGAGTCACAGCAAACACGTTTTACACATGTGTAGAACAGGTTCTGGTTTATGTGGCTGAGGCTTGTGAGGGCGGAGGACAGGTGTTGTTCTACACAAGAGCTCCTTGTGTCCAGTGTGTGTCTGTGTCTGTGTGTGTATGTTTGAGTGTGTGTCTGATCTACAGAGAGAGAGAGAGAGGAAGAGAGAGAGAGAGAGAGAGAGGAAGAGAGACAGAGGAAGAGAGAGATAGAAAGAGCCCACCTTCTGGCGCCTGGGCGCAGCTGAGTTGGGGCGCACAAACCAGCAGGACGCACAGCACCACCTGCACCTTCCTCGTGAGAGCAGTCATCCTCAGTCAAAATATCCAGGCTGCTGGTTTCTAAACAAACACCCCCCTCATACTAATGAGAAGAAAATGTCCCTTTTATGATCCAAAATCGTCCTCGGTCGTGTCAACGCGTGAGAGTCCATTGAGTCAATCCAGATTTTACGCGCAGGGTTTCCAGATTGCCCTTCCACGTCCTCTAGTCCTGGAATTGAAAATAGTGAATAGCTTCCAGTGTTTTCTCTCTGTGACATTTAACTGAGCCGCAACTTTACATGCTGCCCTCTCCGGTCTGTGTGAGAGGAATCACTACAGCTCCGTGATTGGAGCGCAACACGCAGCCAATCAGAGGCGGGAGCGACTCTTTTCTTCCAGCACTGATTTATCTGGGAGGGCCCTGACTGTAAACCTATAGCAATCCAATGGGAACGTTGAAAACACCTCATGCACCAGACAGTCAAACTATAAACACAATAGAGTAACAATGCAACTTCTTAAATCAATCAATCTATAATACATTTAAACACCACAAAAGAGCTGTGTTCAGTTGTGTTGAGCTAAAAGCGCAATTTCTCTAAAAAAACTACATTCTTTTAAAATATTAAAAGTTCTAATACATAATTAAAATTGTTAACGTGGCAGATAGACATTTAAGAGTGGCTTTGGGTTTCAAGGACCAAGCTCAGTGACAGTGAAATGTATGTGCAATGCATACAAAGTTCAGACAGCCAGGACAAGACACAGCAATTAAACAGTATGGATCAGAAATAACATTTGAATCAGTTGGGAAAAGGTGAAAGAAACAAATTAAATGAAACAGTTGAATTGAATGATCCAAAGTTGAGAGTTGAAAAGGTATAAAAAAGTGCTGTGCAGCTTCCTGCAACAAACAAGCAGGCGGCTGAATAGCTGCTCGACGTGCTGCTGTTTTATTTGCACTTCGTTCTTAAGTTACTGAACCTTTAGCTCATACCTGCACTCTGCACTTTTAATTTAATTAAACAGGTGTATTTATTATTTATTGTAATTACCACCGGGAAACACTGTCATTCTGCCCTGCACAGCTTGTGTATGATGACATGAAGTTGATGAATTCTGAATCTTGAATTACAGCCAAAGATAAGTATCACTGTCTTTTACCTTTCGGTCAATTATCACGTTAAATAAAACAGTTCAGACCACTTTGAGCATTTTGCATCAGACTGTTGAAGTGGTCATATTGAAAACGTGTCTGCCTCATGGCTCCTTCCTGTGAGGATCTAAATATCTTTACAGTTAGAACAGGTGAGTAATTTCCTCTGCCCCCTCAAAACCTGAGAGCAGGCCAATAAAGAATGGAGCATTTTATTTCCCTTTCAATACAGACCCCCTCCAAACTTGAGCATAAAATGGCAACAAATATTGACACAGTCCTCTCCTCTTCATACTTCTCTGTATGTGTCACGCTATCTCACACGATCAGAAGGAACTTTTCTTACACCTCTTTCTTAAGAAATGAAACTTTGACCCCTCCACTCCTTGACGCTGCTACTGGAAATGTACAATTATTTTATTGCTGCGTGATTTTACTGCTGCACCTCGAATAAATAAGTTCAAGCTTCTTATTCGTGAACTGAGACCATACAACCTGGTCTGGTTAGAAAAATCGTACCCTGTGCCATCTTGTTGTTTTTTCACTTAAGCTTCATGCAAACGTTTGTGCGCCGGTAAGAGTGGGAGAGCCAGCTGAACTACTCTGAGCAAACTGGCTCTGCCTGCATCTCCAGTCTGAACAGATACACACACACACACACACACACACACACGCGCACACACACACACACACACGTACAGAGAGAGAGAATAAAATCTCCTCTGTCTCTCTCTGGACAGGTCTAATTACATAGAATTATAAATCCTACAGAAAAATGTCTCCATTCTGCAGAGAGTCCGTGTGTGTGTGTGTGTGTGTGTGAAATATGTGTCTAAGTCAAATGAAAGGTAAAGGAGATGTTAAAAGCAAATGGTTAATATTCCACCACTACAAGGAAGTCATTCACATATCTTTGTCTTGTTTTTCCTATTTGTCCTCACTGACAACCTGTTCAATAACACACACACACGCACACGCACACGCACACACACACACACACACACACACACACACACACACTCACTCACACGCACACACACATTTCAGGGAAACATAAAATCACTGGAGCAAATTTTTAAGTGTTTCCCAAGTGTAATAATGACATTAACATATTAACAAAGTCAGTGGGATAAACCAGAATAAAAAATAAAACAATATAAACTATAATAATTTCATAGTACATGATACAAAGTACTATAATCGTGATTTCAGCTGTCTGAACTGGGAAGCTGAACAGAGACAATTCAGCTGAATCCCATTTGTTGACAAAAACAAATTGAAACGCTATTAATGATTCTCGTAAAATGGAAAAAGGTGAAAAAAATTGCAGCACATATCCATGTACAGAGCTGAAACACGCTGAAGTGCTGAGATCCTACAGCTTCCACCCTCAAACTGTCAAGACATCTGTCTGGATTCATTAATTACTTAATTTATTACTCTTAGCATATGAAGCAGTTACAGAGCAAATGAAAAGTAATCATATTTAGAGGAGTTGAACAGCTGTGCTCTCTGAGACCTCAAACAGATGCAATGCGACATTTTGATTTGCAGTTTTTTGAAACATTTTATCATTTTTAAAAATCAGGTTTAGAAGCAATTCCCGTAACAACAGGAAAAATATCTAGGAGACAAAATGAAAGCTATATTTGTATGTGAGGTATGGTGCATGTGCTGTAAAGCTGGTGCAGGGGTTTCCAGACCATGAACATAAAATGTGATCATAAAACTTTTCAGGAAACTGTTAACTGTCAGATACTGCTGCTAAACACTGCCCTCTTTTGGCTGTGACTTGTAACAGCCTCCAGGATGCCATTGTCTTACATGAATGAGTGAAGGTGTGCGTTTGAAGTTCATAAGTAACGCTCACTCACACGCGATGAGACAGGCCATACAGAAAATGGGTTTATTTGTAACACAGCAGCATTTTGTTTGTTGTCTCACATCACAAACGCATTTCCCCATGCGTTCTGCATCGGGTCATTTAGTCTTCACCGTCTTTAAATCTACCTGTGTAACTGTAACGGTACAGAATGAATCATCAGAGGTTGGACTTTTTTTGCCTTTTTTTATTTCTATGTTCGCACTGATCATCATTATTTCACAGAGACTGTCTACATCAAAGTTTCTTTACACCCCAAAAAACAAACCAAAGAAACCTACCATCAAATATGAATCAAGTTTACTCGCAGAACAAACGATACTGTCGGACAAAAACCTTTGCCTCATCACCTCACGTCGTGGTGCAAAAACCTGCCTCTTGAGGGCATAGAGAAATAAATATGCAAATCATTCTATATACCATAGATAAATATATGTGACTCAAACTAGCTCAAGGAAAGTCATGTGAAGTCATGACGAAATATAAGGCCACAAAACCCAAATGATAAAACTCATGACTAAACATGTTGAATGTAAACAATGCATTGACAGGTTGGAGTGAATATACAGTATGTTGCACTGTCACTGGTGAGTGAGTAGCAGTATGGCACACACAAATCATTTCTATTGACAGAAATCGGTGGATTCTGCTGGTATCAGGGGCGACGTCGCGGACGTGCTGATGAATCTCCCAAAACTACAACACCCACGTATAAATCTGTTTACCCTGCTTGGTGTCGTATAATTATGCTGACACGTCACATAAAATAAAGGAAAATCCATGTCAAATAAATTACAGTACAGCCATTTATAGATTCAACAATATTCACATTCAGTAACACAGAGTTATCAGCGACGGAATCACCAACCATTACCTGCTCCCTCGATATGCAGGTCGGAGACAAGAACACGTGAAGCGAGAGCAACCTGAAGCAGTTTGAGTGACTCACATGGACCAAAACAAGATGGCAGACGAGCAGCATCTATGCTGGTCTTGTGTGTCTTGTGTTTATCTGCAGGTCAACCGATACCCTGCTTCCCCATTAACAGACCATGAAGCTGACTACGCAGTTTTAAGCACAAAGTAATAAGCAGGAAGTGGCGACAGAGTTGTTTTTTTTGCAAACAGCACCAGAACACAATCAGGCTAGTTTGAGGAAATATAGCAAACAGCGTCAACATCCATGCAGCTCAGAGGAAGAAAAAGGTACGCAGCATTGCAAGCGACATCTACCTCGGTGCATGCAGGTCAGACGGTCGAGACTGTGCAGTGCATTTGTAAAGATTTAAAAAGGGGGGGCTTCAGCGCTTCAGGATCTCACGCGCGGATTGTATAAAGATGCCACAGATATCAAAAGGCTTTAAAAATGAGGCAGTAAGAGGACTGTTGTTGTGTGTCTGAGCCGCTTGCAAGAAAACATACATTTCATATGGACACACGTTATCTGAACGTCAAAGTGCCTCAGAGTTGCTCGTCAAATTAAAGGTAGGCGCAGTTTGAATCATGGTGACGTGAATCTGCTGGCTGTGATTGTTCTCATGGCTCCCACAGGGAAAGAAGGAAAAAACACACAGGAAGTGCAAACGACACACACAAGTGCTTTGCATGGACGACTGACAGCAACAAAAAAAGTCCTATTTGATTCATTGTCGACTCAGTGGAGTAGCACACATGCCTCGGTACAGCACCTACAGACGAACACACAGTACACTGCGTCTAAGGACAAGAGGTGAACACAGGAAGTGTCGGCTGTGATGTTTACAGTTAGTGTTCTGGTGAGTGCACGTGTGAGTGTGTGTGTGAGTGTGTGAGTGGTGAAATATGAGTATGTGAGAATCTGTTTGCAATGAAAGCTGAAAACTATTGGAGTCCTCAACAGACTGAAAATGACCCTGAATCTTTCTTTGCACAAATCAACCAAAACCCTTGTTCCTGACCCACAGCCCCATTCTCAAAAAAAATCAATATAAAGGTGGATGGGTGCAGCTTCCAGCTGCTGTTTCCAGTTGTCTTCTTATTTCTTGTTCTTGAGTTGATTGGCCAGCCAATCAAGACCCTCATAGAGCCCGTCCCCGCTGGTGGCGCAGGTGGCTTGGATGTACCAGTTACGGTGGCGCAGGGAGTGTAAGCCCAGCTTGTCTGTGAGCTCAGCAGCGTTCATGGCGTTTGGTAAATCCTGTCAGAGAGGTGAGAGGTCAGCGAGGAGAAAGTGCTGTCCTCAATCTGAGAGGATTAGTGATAAAACTATGTGTGACCCTGAAGACAAGAATGAATGCATGTATGCATCTACTGTGGATAAATCATTTACCAGTCATTAAACATCTCATGATAACGTGAGAGCTCTCTCAGTTAGTGTTTTGTTGAATCCTTGTTGAGCTGTCTGCACTACTTTCCTAAAGAATCAATTCTGTTGGAAACCCTGTACACAAAGTCAATTATTACCTCCACTGCTATTTGTCTGTTTACCAAGACTATACAAAAACTATTGAACCACTTTGAGGGAACCCATTAACTTTTGTGGCAAATCCATAATTGTATTTATCAATTTCTTCATCCTTTTGACCAATTTCCCATAGAATGATTTATGGATCTTGATGAAAAAGATTAAAACAGAAGAAAGTGTTTTAGGGGTTGATCCTCCGCTACAAGCCTGTTGTATATAATGTATATGTGTTATGTACATGCAGAACAGTAACGATTTCTTACCTGTTTATTGGCAAAAACGAGGAGCACTGCATCCCTGAGCTCGTCCTCGGCGAGCATCCTCATCAGCTCCTCTCGTGCCTCGTTCACGCGCTCTCTGTCGTTACTGTCCACCACAAAGATTAGACCTGAAACAGCAAAAACACACAAAGATTAATATTATCTTGAGAAGTAGAGGGTGTAACACCATCGAGGCTGGCGTTAGCCTCTGATTAGCTCTGCTCACCCTGTGTGTTTTGAAAATAGTGTCTCCAGAGGGGGCGAATCTTGTCTTGCCCACCAACGTCCCACACAGTGAAGCTGATGTTCTTGTACTCCACCGTCTCCACATTAAACCCTGGAAACAGGAGCAGGTTCACGCAACATGTAAAGAAAACACAGGTGTCTATCATAAATGTACACTTGACTATTCGGTTCCCCTACCGATGGTTGGGATTGTGGTGACGATTTCACCCAACTTGAGCTTGTAGAGTATTGTTGTTTTCCCTGCAGCATCGAGCCCCACCATCAAGATCCTCATCTCCTTCTTACCGATGAGGCTCTTCAGCAAATTCCCAAAAATGTTTCCCATGATTCAGATGAGGATTTTAAACTTCAGAGAGCAGCTGCAGTCGTGATGCTGAATGCCAGCGTCAGTTGACGAAGGGGGATAAGTTACGAGGGAAGGCTGAAGGAGAGAAACAGAGGAAGAAACTGTTTAGTGATACTTGGAAGTATCATTAAGAATTCATTAAATTAATGACAACATTATAAACACATTAAAAAAACAAAACAGAATCACTAGTCTGTAATGCCTTTGTTAAGTAACAGAGGCAGAAATGCTCCAGCCAGCCCCCTCCCAGCTTTCTAAATAGCGGCTCCATAAAATCTCACCTCTACATGCATTCTCAAAGACAGGTGGAAAGCTGTGCTAATTGCCCACAGTCATCCTCACAGAGAGGGGGAATGAGATGCATGTCAGTACCATGACCCCGGGCTGAAGCACAATCTGTTCAGATTGTTTTTTTTCCTTCCCCCTCTTTCAAATGTTATCCTGAAACAGCGCCAAGCCCTCAGAGCACATATAAAAATGTCCTATATTACCAGACCGAAAAACACAATCAGTGAATCTGTCTAACACAAAGTCAGCTGATCCCGTCCAGAGAAAGAGACAAAAGGAGACCACATTTCACCCTGTAGTTCACATGATGCTGAGCAGCCCTCGTGAACATGGGAGAATGCTGTGTGGTGTCTAAATATTGCACTTCAAGCAGTGTCAAGTCCAATTGATCTCAAATCACAAACTGGCCTCAGTGGAATTTACAATCTGATCAACATGCAACATCGTCAGTGCAGCATGGTGGTGGGGTGGTTATCTCTGCCACCTCGCAACAAGCAGGTTTGAATCTCGGGTCAGGGTCTTTGCCTGTGGAGCTTGCATGTTCTCCCCGTGTGCGGGGATCCAGCTTCCTCTCACAGTCAAAAGACATGAAGATCAGGGTTATAGGTAAAGAAGCAACTGTTAATTGATTGTAGGCATGACAGTGAGAGTCAACGTCTGTTTATCTCTGTATGTTGGCCCTGCGATACACTGGCGACCTACCCAGGGTTGTACCCTCTACCCCGCCTCTCGCCCAATGTCAGCTGGGATTGGCTCCAGCTCCCCCCGCAACCCTCAAGAGGAAGAGGTATAGATATTGGACGGTTGCAACAGACACACATAAAAGCATGGCGGGCCAACATAGAGGTGCATGTGGATCACACTGTGTTTTCTGATGTATCCCATGTAGATGACAGTGTTGCTATCTATTTGTTTATGTCTATCTCCAGCCTGAGGGACCTTTAGATAGAAACAGGAGCTAAACCAAGGTGAAGACAGAGGAAGTGACGTGAGTCTCCTCACCACTGTCCATGGTGCTGAAGAGGAGCCACTCACTGACAGCAACTCCCCCAACCCACTGTGTTTAAACAGTATAGGTCTGTGATGGGGATGTCATCAGACAGCACGGCCTCTGATGACATCCACTCATCCAGCCCCCGGGGACTCCGGCCGGTTCACGTTAGCCGGCGGTGCTACGGTGAGTAACGACACCGCTAACCTGCCGCTGTTAGCCGTGTCGGCCCCGCACTCTGCCACGCTGCTGCGGGAAAACACTGTTAATTCCGTATATTAGCGCATAATCTTGATAATGTCTATTAACGCATGTCTGTCCGTGTTGGCTGTAACCGCTGAATCGATGAGACGTGACGGGAGCTAGCAGCGAGCATCCATCCCACACATCCATCCACAGCGGGCATCCCGCTAACACGGAGCCGAGCCCTGATGCTTCAGCCCGGGGGACACCGAGGCCACGCGACCGCCAAAGACGGAACACACACACTGAACACATTCTGTTGTTTTAACGGCCACAGGAACATTCGTGTACATGATGGTTCGATGGAGGTAGGGTCCTCACTTACCTTCGCTGAGAGGTCCTCTACTAAACCTCTCACGAGACTTTCCGGGGAACGACTCAACAGCACACGATATCTCGCGAGAGTAGATGTCAAACCCGAACCTGAAATTTGCTGAACAGGTCCAGTCTATGGACAGGTCCTGCGTTATTTATTTTTTGTGTGGTTGTTTTTGAAAGGACGATTGAATAACCAGATAGATTTGATTCATTTTTTGTTATTTTTTAAAAGCGCTTTCAGCTCACACCTGCTTTCTTTTATGAAGTATATAGTTTTATGTTAAAAATCGTGTGTGACTGAGGTCTGATTGAGAGAAACTAATGATTACTTAAAAAAAGGTTAAACTAGAGAACTGATAATGTTACCAATAAACCCATTCAGAAAGCCCCTCCACACAATCTAAATGATCATGGTGTTCATGATTGAAACCGTTGTAGCTGACAGGACTGTGAATTGTGAAATGACTCGGTCCTACAAGTTCTGATAAATTACACAAAATCTGTACATATAAGGCATAGTCACTTATTTGCTTCTACAAATCCAAGTGCAAGTAAGTAATTTATCATTCACATAGAGGTATAATAATGAGAACACCTGTGCCCTGTAGCCTTCAGTTGTCATTAAAACTCAAAAGGTGTTTAGTTTGTCCAGGTTCGACAATTGTACAAAACATGAATTACCTTGTTTCGAGTCGAATTGGAATTTCGGAGCCTACAGACACCTGGATGACACTTCAGGAGCAGTATCACTACTATCCCTCCATCGGTACAGTGGTGAATAGATGCTGAGTGCATTTTCCTCTTACGGTGAACTACCCCTTTAAATAAAGCAGGTTTCCACCAAAGGGAAGCCGCCTCCTCCTCATCCACAGTCAGGATTGTGGGCTTATAACAGGGACGTGGCGTGTGCAGCAGACTGTGACAGCTCGGACAGGCTGCAGAAACACACACAGGACACCACCAACAGCGCCCCCCAGCGCTTCTACACGCACACAGCGCCGCTTCCGCTTCCCTTGGCCTAATGGGATGCTGTTGGCGGAATGTTTGAGGCGGGCTCTGTGAGAGAGAGAGAAAGAGAGAGAGAGGGAGAGAGACCCAGGTGGTGGGACAACGTCCACAGACCTCCAATCCTTATCGCTTCTATTATAACACATCAGCATTAGGCTGCCGCTGAGCCATTTTGGACTGACTGAGGGCTCGCGGGTTGACTGTGACTCTCGGCTTCTCTCTCTCTCTGACAGAAGAAGAAGAAGAAGAAGACACGGAAGTTGTTGCTTATGGCTTCTTCTCTTTTGCAGAAGTTCACGATGAAGAGCAACGTGTTGCTGCTGCTGCTGCTGCTCACAGCTTTCACCTGTGGAGAAGACAACACAGCCGAGGAGCTTCAGGTGGAGATCCTGGTGAGTGACACAAACACACGCACACACACACACACTTACAAACACACGAAAACACACTGCAGCTGTAAAACAGAAGCACACACTGCTAAATCAATGTACCGCTTTCTAACGGTCTCACCTTTCTTGTGATCCAAAGGAGGGACCAGAAACTTGCTCTGTACTTTCCACAATGGGAGACACGCTGCAGATCCACTACACGGTAAGACACGTTTTCACCGTTTCACCGTTTCATCGTTACACTGTTACATTGTTACATTGTTACACTGTTACACTGTTACACTATAACACTGTTGCACTGTTGCATTGCACAACTGTGTGTGTCTGTGCAAAGATCAGTGGATGTGAGGGAGTTTGCTGATGACGATCCCAGTTGTTGTCAATGTGGCACCGTCTGCACGAGCCATGTGGACACACTGTGTTAGTGCATCCCCACACTGGAGTGCGAATAATACACAAATCTGTGGTCACGTCAGCAGCTGATTGAGCAGGACAAACACACACAGATTTGTGTGTGAGAGCTTCACTTGGTTGTACGGAGTCGATCGTCTCTGCTTATACTATGAAGCGATGGGGCGGAGCAACACGTCAGCAGTAAAAGTGTAGTGTATGTGTGTGTGTGTGTGTGTGTGCGCGCGTGTGTGTTTCCATTGATCACACTGGAGGCTCGTGGTTTCCACTCATCACGCACGTTAATCTTCAGGAATTTCACAGTTTTCTGATGTAGATTTTATCAACACAATGTGTTGTAACAAGCCATTTGCTGTTAAAATACACTTCCCATGTGCTATTATTATATTAGAACCCTGGAGCTAATACTTTCCAGTCTTAAAAAACAATCAAAACTTATGTAGAATTTGTAGAATGATTTCCTGAATCCTTATCAACAGTTTATTTTACACAGATTCTACAGACACACACTTTTTTTTGCCTTCCTACTGGTTGAAAGCTAATTCTGTCAACTCCCCGAGCATAACAAATTTTTTTAACCATGCAACATGTAACAGGGTCTTCTGATCAAAATATTTTTGAGAGTTACTGATATGATGAAAAAGTCTTTAGAATAAATGTGTTTTCTGCAGTTAATATATCAAGAGCCAGGCCGACTGTGCATCTATTTATATAATTTCTAATACAAAATAAACAATAAATCATTTTAGTTATGCATTCCCCAAATTTGAATATGCACAAGGTAACACACACAAGAGGATTTGAGAGGAAACTGAGCTGTCATTTATTTTTGAGTATGTTTCAGTGAAGTCATCATCTCATGCCTCTTTTCTGTTCAGGGGAAGCTGATGGACGGAAAGGTGATCGACTCGTCTCTGTCCCGGGACCCTGTTGTTGTCGAGCTGGGGAAGAGGACAGTTATTCCCGGTGAATTAACATTTTCATGTTCTGTCTGCGTGGGTGTTGTTTGATCACAGACTGATCTGTGACATTTGATAGATAAGTGCAGCCTGTGGGGAGGTAAGACATGTTCTGGCTGTGTTGACTCTCTCTGTGTGGTTTTCTTATCAGGGCTGGAACAAAGCCTGGTCGGTGTGTGTGAAGGGTAAGTGAAAAATAAAAGTCCATCTGAAGAAAAGTGGCCTCAATTCACAATAATACCAAAGTGAATGGATGTGTGATAGAATCGGAAAAAATGCTTTGTCTGTGATTGTGTTTTGTAATTATTATTTCATTCAGGCAAAAAATCAAGGCCACTATTCCACCTCACCTTGCGTATGGAAAAAAAGGTTACCCTCCTACAATCCCAGGTACTGAACACACACACACTCACACACACACACACGCACAAATCAGGGCACACTGAGCTAGATCAAGTGCACTACTACACATACTACAGCACAGGTCTGTTGATGTTGAAATCACCATCACAACTTGAATAAGAATATATTTGTATACATATACGTAGTATTATTGCACATGTATACAGTCTCCTATTGAAAAATCTGATTGGTGTTGAATGCAATAATACTTTGCACTGCAGTGTATATTTGTATAAAGTCTTCATTACTGAAGACATATTTTTGCAGCTTGAGAACAGTAAAGGTTTTTATAAATGTGTTTATTTTATTTCTGTTTGTTGTAAAAAATATTTATTTACAAGATAATATAAACTATGTCTAGATTCATCCTGTAAATATACATTGGTGACCTTTTATTTCCTTTTAAATGTTATGTCATATTTTGCATTTTTAAAAGTATAAATTTCACGTCTTCATTTATTAACAGGTAAACTGACAAGTTAAAAAGAATAGTCTACATAAATTAGTGGTGAAACAACAACAAAATATAGTTACTTTCATACAGGTTAGAGTGGTCGCTGAAAACGTTCATGAGTTTCATTAGAATTATGTGAATCCTATGTTATAGCCTTGACATTCATATCAACGTATCAACCTCAATCTGTCCAAGGTGATGCTGTTCTTGAGTTCGAGGTGGAGGTGATTTCTCTAACGCAGCAGACGCCGTGGCAGAAAATGATCAATGACGTGTTCCCCATGGTGTGTCTGGCCCTGGTGCCCACTCTGCTCGGCCTGGTGGGACTCTACCTCTACCAGAAGGCCAACGCCAAGAAGCCCGGCAAGAAGAAGAGCAAGGACAAGAAGATGAAGAAGAAATGAGGACAGGGCACAGAAATATTTAAATAAATTTTATAAATTGTATTTATTGGTCTCTGTGTTTTATTACTTATTAACACATGTCATATTTACAGACAGGTATTATGAGTACGTGTTATGTGAAACATTTCTCAACACTGACTGAAACTGCAGATTCATGGAGGTTCAGAACATGGAGCTGAGGGTTGCTGTGTCATGTTGTGTTTAACAGGAAGGGGCAGCCGCAACAAACCCAGTAGCTATGTGCAACTCTTCATTAAAAGCAAAAACATTACACAACTATTACAAATTAATTAGATCTTGTAAATGGTAATTGCATTTTCAAGACGCTATAATCCCAGTAACGTGACATGTTAGTCACACGTAGTCTCATGGCAGCATCATCTTTGGGATTTAACAAAATAAACTTTTTTGAGGAAGACCTACAGTAACTAAATATATCGTGTGCAAAGTTACGCAATGATGAATTCCTCTATTGCTCTCTTTCCTGGTCTAACCAAAGATGATAGATATTTACTGCTCTTTTTTGACACCACGTTTATTGTATGTAGTTATTACTTTATGGATCAACACATACAGCTTATATACGATTTGATTGATTCTTGGGAAGCTGCCCACCACTACGTGAAGTAAATAAAAGGAGCTCCACCTTCATCAGAGGTTAATGCATCATAAATTTTTTATAAATAATAATATTCTGAAATGGGTCAAATTGTTTAATGAGCACTGTGAGTATATTTTACTTGTATAATATAGAGATTGTAATCATTTAATACTGGTTGTGAAGTTTATATAATACTTTAGCTGTAAATTCATGTAATACTTGTAACCTTTTCAAAGTTCACCTTTTAACATTTTAGAGAGACGATTTCAAACATGGGTTAAAATAAAATCTTTACATTGACGAATACTGATAGTACTATCGAAGATAGAACGCTTGTTTTAGTAAACGGCGTAGCACGACGCAGCCCCTCCTATTGACATGTGGAGCCGTGAAGAGAACTCCGCCCGGTCAGGTGACGCCTGGTTAAAAACATGAACAGTGATATCCCTCCGCCATAAACGTTTGTTAATGCTTTACTTTTTAGAATTTCTTCAAATCTTTAAATTATTTAAACTACAAACCAAACATGAAATCTTTGTGGATATTAAAAAACTAAAGTAAGACGTTGATTCGCTTGTGTTTTTAATGTGAATATTTAGAGGGCGGAGCGCGTTGCACTTCTTCTCGCGGTACAACCTCTTCCGGTTCTCTTTCCAGCTTCCCGTGCAAGATGGTGAGTGTGTCTGAGTGAAGCCGTGTGATTAAAACAGAATAAACTGTCATTTAACTCTACCAGGCTCGAGCATCCGTGTCTCCTCGGCGTTATAAACCTACATATAAACCCCCAGTGTGGAGAACCGATGGTAAATGTCGGCCGAGATGATTTTAAACGTTGTCTGGGCCTAATGCTAGCTGTTAGCAGGCTAGCTGTTTTGTGCATGTGTTCCTGAGAGCCGACGAAGGAAGGCGCCGCCGCCACAAGGCAGAGCAACTTGAGGGATGCGGGTCCGAAGACGCATGTGATTTTCACGGTGTTCTCTTATTGTAAAATCACCGAAATCAAATTCAGATTTACCCGATGAGCAGAACCGTTTGTGTAGCAGTCGTTTCGGGACCTCGCAGCTGAGCCATGCTCACCATTGTTGGTTTATGTCGTCAGGGTGGAAATGGTTGTTAATCCTTCCTTTTAAGGACATTTTCTGTTAATGGTTCAATTCTAAAATGTTTATAAGTCGGTGTTGGAAATATTTGAAGATAATCAATTATCATACGTCATTTGCTGAGCTACGTTATACAAGCGCCCAATGCTGCTATTAAGTGTCAGTGGACGGCAAAGCAGTCATGGAGATCCAATTTGTCATTCAATATTTATTTATAATCCTGTCAAGTTCTGATTTGCAATCATTGAAAATAGTTTTTGGACTGTCAGTCCTTTGAATAGATAACCTCTAAGAATCTGTTATCACCATTTCCTGATATTACCATACTAACCCTATCATCTGAGTAGGGTAAGAGAAGTAATCCGATTTAAAGAAATGAAAATAATTGGCAGATGCTGTCCAACTGCAGATACCCCAAAACTTTAGGATGTTAAGAAAATCCTAAATTTCAAGGACCTTTCTATTGAGCAATTATTTAGTTTAAAAATAAACTTATTTTATATAAATTCAAATGGTCTTAAACTGGCAAGTTGTGATATTGATCTAATGTGTTGACACCAGCTTATCATTTTTGGTGCTCTATTTGTCATTTATTTTCAGTATTAATTCACGGAACTTTATTATTACCACCATTGTAAATGAGGGTCTTATTCCTCAATGGGTTTTCCGAGGCTTAAATAAATAATCCCCCAAAAATATCTGAATATGATGTTTAGTGCTCACTGTGTTGTCTTGTTTTACAGACTAAGAAAAGGAGGAATAACGGTCGTGCCAAGAAGGGCCGTGGGCACGTGCAGCCCATCCGCTGCACCAACTGCGCCCGCTGTGTCCCCAAGGACAAAGCCATCAAGAAGTTTGTCATCAGGAACATAGTGGAGGCTGCTGCCGTGAGAGACATCTCAGAGGCCAGTGTCTTTGACTGTGAGTGGAATTTGAACTTTGTTTTGACAACCTCCAAAGCCGTCTTAGTATTTTAGTTTTAACTTGGCAGCATGTCGTCATCTGTACCTCTCCTGTCTGTGTCGTCTCTGCAGCTTATGTGTTGCCCAAGCTCTATGTGAAGCTGCACTACTGTGTCAGCTGTGCCATCCACAGTAAGGTGGTGAGGAACCGCTCCTGTGAGGCCAGGAAAGACCGAACCCCTCCACCCAGATTCAGGCCCGCTGTAAGTACAATCCACTGCATGTTTGACCCACATGACCTGTGATGCATATACAGTTTTATTGCAGCTCTGACAATGGGATTAGTAATAGAAGGGAAAGGACCATTGGAACTAATGCTTATTATAGTTTGGCTGCTAAATAAACCAAGATTAATTATGTATGAGCTACAACTTTTAGTTTGAAAGGCCAGCAACTATGTTACATGAATCTTAAACTGTCCGTTTTCTGTTCAACAGGCTGGTGCACCAAGAGCTCCTCCAAAGCCCATGTAAAGCAGATTGTGAAGATGCTGTAACGCCTGAAGAATAAACAAATCTTTACAAAAACCTGAAAGTGTGACGCTCATTCTTCATAACAGACCATATTTGTGTGGGGTTGTAAACTGACCATGTGTTGTGTAGTTGTAGAAAAGAGGCCTGTCAAGTATTTTATTTGGAATAGACTCTTACAGTACAAAACTTACAGTGGTTTAAGATCAAATTCTGCAAATGCATAATTACATATGATACAATTGAAAAGGCTCTGCAGTTACTTAAAGCAATATCGGACCATTTACAGGAGGGAAATGTTAAAGACTAAACCAGGGGGAGTAAATAGTGCAACGGGGAAAACGAATACCACAAAACTAGCAGTTTATTTTCTTTAGAATAGTCTTGAATTGGAGCAGATTATTTGGTTGTCCTTCAGAATGCAACAGAGGAGACTGGTGAAGGCTCAGGAGCAAACAACATTGGTACCACATGCATCAGGTTCAGAAGCACATAACTGGCCAGTGTAGCACACACAAATATATCTAAACACTGTCCAAACGCACAACTTATATAAAGTGGATTTGAATTTACTGTGCTGAAATTGCGACTTCAAAAAATTGTACAATGAATTATCAAGTCATGGACAAGGGACCAAATGTATAATTCTACAGCATTTGTAGCTCTAAAATTCACAATCATGGCTCTTGGTTCAGGTGTATAGGTGGCTTCTCATCTTTGGCTTTTAGCCTGGTTGTTAAAATCAAAACACTTTGTTCTGGCCTGGGTCAATCACTGGAGGTTTCAGGGAAACTACAGGGGGTGAAAAATAGTTCTAAATATGACCATAATTGTCAGGTGTTTTTGTAATGTGCAGCACTGGATCGACAAAATAAACTTGATAAATTACTTCAAACGAAATTCAACAGTAAAGGAAGAAATTAAGTACAGAAAATGCCAAAGGCACAACAGCCAAAGTCTACTACACACTAATTACACAAACCAAAGGACCGCACATGGGCCTTTTATTTTTGAGGTTTTTTTTCCTGAATCAGAATATACAGCCTCATCAAAGTAATGGAAAGGCCCATCCTTTGTTTTTAAGATTAAAAGATGAGACTTAAAGTTCAGTATCATCTTTGGTTTCCTGGTTTTTCCAACTGCAACCCTTTTTTCATGTGTACAAAAGTGATTGAACAAGTTGAGTTGCTCTTAATATTGATTGTTTAAAAATTGTATGTCTACTCTTTCAGTCTTGAGATTCACATGTGAAGACATCTGTGGTTAAAAAGGTGAAACCAACATTAACAGTTGTTCATGGGAGAAAAGCAAGCCATTAGAAGCAGAGGAAGGGGAAAGGAAACCCCCTAACCCCACATAGTTTGATGCTATGAACAGGTCACAGGCTTGATGCATTTAGACTGTTACTTTAGCTCATTTAAACTGGGCGGACTGATAAAGGTTCAATATCCTAAGATTGGAAACTCATCTATATGTAATTACCAGGAAGTAAAAATTGAAATTCTGAACTCTTGTCTCATATTCATCTTTTAATCTTAAACTCTTCTTCAGTGTCCAAAAAAACACAAAGGAATGAGCCTTCACGTTCAAATAAATCTTGAGGACTTCACATAGTAAAACAAGGGTATAAGATGTAGGTAATCAATCAAAGCATTTCCACTCATGTAAACTACACCAGTAATTTGCAATGATAACTTTGGTGACAGATCATTAACATTAAATCCAGGTCAGGTTACAGAAAACAACATTTCAGGATTCTGGGATACAATGCGTCCATGGCCCTCACATGACCAAACAGTCTGTATTCACATATTAAGGCAAGATAATCTGATTTCAAATTTGATTCTAACTTTAGAAAAGCATTATAACCACCTGTTTAGGTTCCTGTGTTGATATACTGTCACAAAATCACAATTCATTGTGTCAACAAGTGACTCTTTCTCCTTCAATCTCATACAGCAATATACAACAAAAAAATTGTAAACATCCGTCAAACCGATTTAACTTTACTTTACAACTTGTAACATTTAAAAAAAACTGGAAAACACCAAATTATCATTTAATATTTTTCTGCTAAAAGGGAGAAGATCATTTGAACAAATCGACATTGTTTTTCTTACAGAGCAACGAAAACCCCCAAAAAGATCTGTCACTTCTCCATAATTAATACTTTGCATTTCGCCACTCTAACAGGGAAAAGTGCTTAACAGGTGGAGGCAGTGGTTCTTTGCCTCAGCCACGAGGGAACCGTTATTTGGTGCTATGCAGGAAAAAAAATGTTCTCAAAAAACTATATTTGGGAGTTTCTGCACATTGCCACTACTTAGAAATATGAAAATCCAAACAACTCAACTCAGTACATGACAGAACCATTTCCAGCCTTTAGAGGTTCAGTGGTTCCCGTTTAGGCTGAAAAAGATTTCTGAAAAGCAAAATTGCATTTATAGATGCTGAAAAGATGTATTTCATTAAATAAAGTCTAAACATCAGTTCTGATTAATTTATAGAGGAAATTCAGTCCAATAACCTATTTTCTGGATCACATAAGAACTCAGGTCGGCTGATGATTTTGATAAGTTTCAACCTTATTAAAATCAATGAACACAGGAAAATTCAGCCTGTCTAAAACTTTCTTAAGAGATCATTTCAGGACACTTGGAGATCAATCTCATTATCAAAACAACAGTCCTGTTTATCAACACTAACTGGGATTCATTTTTGCATCCTAGTCTGTAATCTTTAAAATATTGCCTGCTGGACGTGTACAATTTATTGTGCTTAAAGTAAGTTAAGTGAAATATTAATAAAATGAGGCTAAAACAACAATCTCTGTTACTTTAACATGTAAACAGAAGCACAGGCCGACTGTGTTCTCTTTTCGTTTCGGAATTTTTTTTTTTTTACCAAGACAGGATCATTTGTTGCCTTGGTAACTCTGTGGAGTGACTTGTGCTCAAAGGAAATAAACCATTTTTGGATTTAACCTGTGAGGATGGAGTAAACTGCTACAGTGTACTCATTTGTGTCATAGCAGCATGAGCCTAATGTCAGGTACAGTTAGTCTTTGATAAAAAAGCAGAAGTGGTTCTTCATCTTTTCCAGCACTGATCAAAATCAAGCACATCTGAATAGGATAATTGTGTGCAAAGACAAAAGTCAGATACTTTACCGTCTGAAAGTCAATCTATTGAGCAGTTAAATCATTTTAAAACTCATCATCACACAATAACCGGTTTCCAGATAAGATTTGGTAGCTCCGGTCTTTCAGTCTGGTCAACAGGGTGTGATCAGGGTGAAGAAAGGCACAATATAATAAGATAGTAACAACAAATTCATGTTTGAATGAAAAATAAAAAGATAAATGTTGGTTTGCAGTTTGATGGAGTGATGCCAAGGAATACTTGGGGGACTTGTGAAGATCCTGTAACCTCTGAGTAATCTCTAAAGTTGTGGCAGTGATAGTCCTTTCCTAGTGAGAGAAACCTTCCATCAGTTTTTCTCAATTTTGAGAGAAATGTGCAGGTCGGTAATGTATTCTACAAAATAGTTTAATATGATCAGAATATTCTGGCAGGTATCAGTGCAACGAAAGCAGTCATGGAAAAGAAGAAACTAAACATTTCATACACAGCCCCAGTCGGCATCCACACAAATAAAGGCCTTCATTATTCACTTACTTGTTCAGCTTACTTCCAAAAAACACACAGGGGTCCTTGTTGTCACTCACTGTCACTCACACACACACACAAACACACACAAAATCCCATCAAAAACAAAAGTGCATTGCTAAATCATGGACAACTCCTCAAAACACATCCATTCGCTTGGACCTGGTGTTTGAGTTTGGTCTGCACTTGAGTTTGCATTTGAAAAAGCGATTCATTTTACACGATTTACTCCAAATTGAAGAGGAAAAAAAAACAGGATAAATAACAATTGCTAGGGACTCATTTCACTGAAAGTGCTTTGAGAACAAGGTGTTCAAATCTGATTCCTCTGTAGGTGAGCCCATCAACTTCACATTGTTCTTCTTACATGATATTTCTGTTAAAGTGCACAAGAAGATTAAGTTTTCATGTTATGGATAAAGTCTTATTTGACTACTAGAATTTGTGCAACAGGTTTGAAGTTTGGAGCAAGGCACATCTGTGGGTGAGAAAAGTGCATCGGCCCTTTAGCTACTTTAGAATACAAGTAATTTAAAGTGCATTTTCAATAGATAATGTTTGAAATGCATTGATAATGATAAGGGTAACTATTGTAATTTAGAAACATGCATGTGGAGTTTCTCCTGCTGGTACATACTTACTGTACCAGTGCGTCTTCACATCATCAGTGCCTTTATCGTGTGTGCAGACCAAACCCAGCCAGGTCCTTGTCTCAGTGTAAAAATAGCTTTAGGGGGAAGCAAGTCGTTAACCCTTCATCCTCATTCAAGGATGTGTTCTCCGCGGACGATGTGAGAAGAAAATTCGTAGCGGTCCTGACTGCGGTGGCCACAGATGTTACACTCGAAAGGCTGGCGAAAACCGTGGCAGCCCATATGGATAGTAAACATGACATGGTCCAGGAAAAGCACACGGCAGTGCTCGCAACGGAAATAGCGCACAGCCCGCCCTTCGCTGTCCACCACCCGAAAAGCCTCCCTGGAGGTCGAGGAGGGCGCTGTAGGTGAGCTGGGAGTCGGAGCGAGGGCAGGAGGCGGGGGGGCTGAGTGGCCTCCAGCCTGTCTTTCCACCTCCCTTTCTTTGGCGTGGCTGGGGCTGTGTCTGTCCCGACTCCTGTGGTGTGCAATGGGAGGAGGCACTGGGTTGTGGTTGTTCGAGTAGAGGAGATGATGGCCATTGTTACTGTGCAGGGTTGGGATTGGAGCAGTACTGTTGCACTGCTCATCGGTCATACTCTCTGTGTCTGTAGAGTCCTGGCATCCGTTGCTAGGCGAGGGCGCATGACTTCGACCGACAGGCAGGTCTTCGTGACCCTCTGCGGCCTCCCTTCCCCCCACACCTGCCGCCCCCCGCCCAGTTCCCGTCCCTGTACAATCCAGCCTCGGACCTAGAGCGACAGGGACGTGAGAGGAGCCGTGGATCGGCCTGAGTTCCGGCAGACATGACGGGTGAGTGGTGGGAAGGTGTAAAGGCCTCAGAGTGTCTGAAACTCCTTCTCCATTACCTGCAATGCCGGCGTACTCTCCTCCCAGCCCAGTAAAGTGCGGAGCTTCAAGCTCTCCTGCGTGCATCTCCCCATCTTTATCCAAACCAGCACTGAGCTCATAAGGTGCATCTCCAAGGTTGAGTCGTATGTGCTTCTGTCCTGCAATTGGGAGAGACACAATATTGTGTTGTGTCATGACATGATATCTCACCATATTGTAATATGGACATCTGTGGAAGCTGTCACAACGGTAAAGAGATTCATAATTTTTTCATGTCAATTAAATGACTTGAGTCTAGTTTTGCAGGCTGATGGTGAATCAGACCCTTTCAGACCAAATGATTGGTGGTAAGCTACGACAAATCATAAAGCAAATGTGCATAAAATCCTGAAAGCCGTCAGTCACTCCAGAACAAAAAGATCCGTCCAGATGCATGTGGTATTGAATTCAATCGATTAATGCTTCTTTCTAAGTTTCCTGAACCCATCCACATTGAGACCAAATGCTCACCTACAAATTTTTGTGGTGTGGATCTCTTGCGTTTGGTGATGCTGTTTGCGAGCCGATCAATAAATGCCATCTTGTCTGCAGAGGGTTGCAGAAGAGAGTCCTGTATAAACTCTAGCTCTCTCATCTCCTCTCCTGCACAAAGTACAAACAAATTGTAAAGTTATTTTTGGGGGTTCTTTTATCACCCAGACAGCATTTATCCCAAACTGTAAAGAGGTTGGCAATAGAAAATCTAAACCACATTTTAGATATACAGTAAAAAGGGATTGAATTGGGGGGGTTACCCGTTAAGGTGGTAGACTAAAAACCAAGATGCTACTACAATCCATTTGGAAAGGGATATTTGCAACACTAAACTATGATTTTGATTCCTCTCTTATGCGACAAAATGTTGTTCACTTCGGATTATGTAACGTCCATGATTGTCATTAAACACATACCTGGATTCAGAGCACTGGATGGCTGCTTTGACTCCAGACTCTGTAAGTAGCTGTGGCAACGCTCTCGATGTTCCTCTAGGGTGCTCTGCTGTTTGTAACTACGGCCACAATAACTGCACTTATACGGCTTCCCTACGGTTGGAGAGGACACTGGGGAGAAAGTAGGTAATAAAGCCTCATTACTGTCGAAACATGCCAACTATTATCTGTATTTTTCAGTCATCAAGCTTGAATCTGTTCTACCTGCATGAGTGCGAAGGTGGCCAGTTAGTGCATCTCTTCTTCGACAGGCATAGCTGCAGAAGGGACATTTAAAGGGCTTCTCGCCTGAGTGCAGCTTGATGTGTCGGAGTAGGTTACCCTTTTGGGTGAAGGAGGCGCCACACTGATTGCACTGGAATGGTCGCTCACCTTGTGATAGGTTGAATGTGTTAACCTTACATGTATGTCTCAAACATTGTTATAAACTCATATCTATAGGTTAAATTACAATCACTAGAGCTGCAAATCAAAACAACAACCCATTCAAAAGGAAAAACATGTCTGAGACATCATCAAAAAGACACATTTTATATGTGTCCTATTTTACTTGACAAAAATAAATGTTTTATCGCAAAAGAGATTGTTCAGTCACCTGTATGGCTGCGTTTGTGCACCATGAGAACATTCGGCCCAATGCAGATCATTCCACAGACGTCACACTTGAGCTTTCCATTTGGCAGCCTGGTGGCTCCCGACGGTATGGTTTCCGGATTGGTGAGCTCCCTGTAGCCTCCGACCGCCTCAGATCCCTGCTCTGACCCTCCTTCTTCCACCCTCTCCCCTCTTTCATCTTCAGTACTGCGACCTGGGTCTTCATCACTGTACAATTCCACTTTAATGGAGTTGACTATAAGTGCAAGAGCAAAAATAAAGAAAGTCTTAAATAGGATGATAAACTTGTATTTTACCAGATGTTAGAAAGATACTTATGTGAATTGAAAGGGGCTGCCTCTCCAGCATCTTTATCTCAGATTGGTATTATTAAGTATAATGAAACAAACAAGTAAAAGTGACTAGCAACTTGATTGTATATAGGAAAATGATTCGATTTTGGGATATGATTAACCATTGTGGAATTAACACATGATTTTTCACTGACCACTGAGGGAGCGACTAGGAGAGGTCTCCTTGCTGTTTGGGGTGCTCACTGTTGGACCTCCAAGGGCCCCAGAAAACTCCCTCTCCATTGAAGAGTCTCCACTACCTGCTTCGAAAGAAGAGGCACAAGAAAGATCTTTTATTAGAACAACATGTCAACCTTAAAAGACGAGTGTATTTTCAAATAAAATGAAGACTAGTCTTACCTGATATATAAGTCCGGCCATTGCAGTCATCAACATCCATACTAGTTCAAGCAGTATACTGAAATGACAGTGGTGTCAGAGGTTAAAGATCAAACTGAATTATCTCTCACTTACATTCACTTGTGCACAGATTCACTGAAACATAATCAAAGAAGCCCAACCTTCTTTAGAATAACAGCTAAGCATGTAGTTAGAAGTCCAATGTGACAAACCGTTATGAAATGAAAATCCTCTATGTGCCTGAGGGTTATTAAAATGATATTGCTTAGGAAATACACAACTTTCAATGAACAAAACCGACCAGAAAACGGCCAGCTTGAATGTTAGCAATCTATCGTTAACATGTCGGTGCAATTTAAGTCAGGCCTTGGATTAAGAACCACGTCAATAATAACTGCACCGATATAAACTCTGCTGATAAATACAGTTATATAGCCAATAGTGACAATATAAAATGTAAACAGTTTAATAGCGTCTACTTTAGCGCCCTACCTTTACCTTAGCAGCTACAGATCAGCTGCTTGACTCTGTAACAATTACACCGAGTCATGACAACACTCAGAAAAACATTTAGCGGTGAGCTAATCTAATGTTAGGCTCATCCCAGACCATTGAGGTAGAAATCCAGTTCCTAATGCAGATTGACAGCGTTTACATAATGGTGGTGTGGAGGTGAAGTTTACGATTCGGCCTGGGCGGCTAACGATAGCTCAATGCATGTGATGGGAACGACTGTTAGCCAAGCTAGCTCAACTTAACGCTAGAACGTATCCGTGACAGCTCAGTAAGAAGCACGGAACAACGTTGCAGCCGTGTAATATGGGTGATCAAACGAGGTAAATGCCACTGACTTGCGGGGTTGACATTAAGATGGACACTGGTGTCCCCACGACGGCTTGCTTGAGGCTAGCATAACAAACCACCGTTAGCCTGAGCTATCCAAGCTAGCTAGCCCCCACAGCCAATGTTTCCTAAACCGTTGCTATGGCAGCCACCGTCGCCCGGAGTGCTGGGGCTAGCGAGCTAATGGTTAGCTAGCTAGCTAACTAGCCTGTTCTCCCAGGAGCCTCGGAGTGGACTTCACAGCTCAGCGCGGCGGAGACAGCCGACCACGAATGTACATTGTATGGTTCCCCGGTTCTCTCGGTGACTGCTGCATTACCTGTCCCTGTCACGGCCGTTTCAGTGAGGCTATTCTGTATTTTCATCTGCCTGTTTATGACGGCGGCATCGCCCGGCAGCATTTACCTCCAGCTACTTATCATTTCCGGTGACATCCCGAGAGGAGCTGCCTGGGAACGTTTGAGTTCATATGTGCTGCCGATCTAATAACACACATCCCGAGCATAAAGAGACAGAGTGTTGGTGATACATTGCATTGTATGGTATCTGATGGGTTTACAGGAATCAGTGGTGAACTGAGCATGTTTATTCAAGTACTGTATTTAAGTTACTGTACTTATGTTAAAGTATTTGAGTATTTCCATTTTATTCTACTTAATACACCTGCTCCTCTATACTTCAGGGGAAATTACATTACAGCTTTGACTTTTAAGAATTTACATAATAAAATATTAGACCATTTATATTTTTTTATGAACATATTTTATTCGAATTTCAGACAGTAGAGCAGTACAATGACACAATAATAATTCCAATATCAATACCCCCCCCCTCCCCTCCAAAAAATAAACTAACTTTTGAACCCCCTGTCCAAGAATGCCGTAATAAACAACAGTTTACAGTGTGTACAATATATATCACTAAGCAGTAATAGCATCATAGTAGCGTAAAAAACAATGGCAATAGAAGAAAGCCAATTAAATAATACATAAATGTACTCCAATTGAGTGAGTAAATTGGCAATGGATAAATGCATAAAATCTACCAAAAAAACTAACAAAATGTAATTTAAAGAAAAACAGAAACAGTAAAAGAAAGTCTGTCGGTGTAGGTCCTTGCCTTGCCCCTCAGAATGTCACATTCTGCACTAACCTTGCAACGTTTTTCTCACCCAAGTATTCAATCTGTGGAAAAGGATGACATAATTAATCAGGGGGATGCTTTATTTTTAGATGCATACTTTTGCTGTATTTTAATGCAGTACTTTTACTTGAAATTGAGACAACAGAACTGTGCAAAATGTGTGGAGGTTCAGATTCACTTCTATTATACAGTGAAATCAGGGAGGTATCTGATCAGTGTCATTCTTCATTAAAGAAAACAAACCTAAACATGCAACCAGAGTCAAAAAGAAACCAAAGGCAAGAAGAACAAGGAGTCATGTAACAGATAATATGACCCCACAGAGTCCTGATCTCCACATAATGAAGTCCATCTGGTATCACAGAGAGACAGACGATTGAGTTAGTTCATCTTGCACAGTACAGGCTGGGCAATGAGGCCAAAAGTTATATCAAGATTGAACAAAAAATATTATCATTTGTTATTGTCGATTATCACAATATATATCATGAAATTACTTTTATGATTCCTGCCTCTGTAAGACTGTGATTTAAAACTCTATTTTATAGCTTTATGAATGACAAACAAACAGCAAAACAATTTACAAATCTTATTATTGACCTGCACCCTACCTGACCGGTTTGTTTGTTTTTTAATTTGGTGTCTATTGGTTTTTGTATTGTACACGTTGTACATCATTGTTGTATGTGATATATTAGTGTTGACGGTCAGTATGTAGGACTTTATGTAGTGTGTCAGTGTTTAGTCCCTGTCATAGACTTGTTTACATTTTTTTTCAACTAATCTGAGATACATAAATGTGCTTGCACAATGTATAAGCAATTTACTGCTTTATGATGGACCTTTGTTACATTGCTATTAATGAAATTCGAATTGTGACAATTATTTATATTGTTGTACTGCCTAGCCCCGTTGGCTAGTGCTGTTTCTACATTGCATTAATATATTATTTTACAATTTTTGTCTGAACGCTTCTTCCACTACACTGTCCTGGTTCCAGAAAAAATCAGTTGAGATTGTTCTGATTTAATCAGTCTGTTAATAATGCCTGATGGTGTATACAGGGAAGACTGTTTATATACAGTCTGTGGTTGTGAGGGTCAGTGCTGCACACAGGGTCTGACACACGCTGTGGCTGCAGGAGCGCGCAAAGAGTGACCTCTACTGTACACACCAGCCAGAGTGCTCGTTCATGTCAGCCCTGACGTGCGCGCTGTTTTTACGACGGTGTGCTTACACAATGACAGTTTCCGTTAGCCTCACTCGCAAGTCCTGACCGCTCGCACTCTGTTTTGTCTTTTCCAACTTTGATCGAAACGCGCATTTCTGTTTTCCGAACTACCGATCGCAGTCGGTGGTTGTATTTTATACAGGAAGAGATCGGTTGTTGATATAGGTACAAGTTGTACGGTCTGTAGTTTAACTTTGAAGTTCCAGCTCGAGGCCCAGCGGAGAGCTCGAGCGGCAGCTCCGAAAAGTTTGTTGTTGTCACGTGACGCGAGACGAATGTGGCGATAAAAGTTTGTTTCGATAGTGAAACTAGGCGGCGTGCTACGTTCTTTTTTTTTAGCTTCTGAACACAGTTCTCACTGCGATGCCTCAACCAAAATATCGAAAGATTGCTGTAATAGGTTACAGGTCTGTAGGTGAGTACAGCACGCGAGCTCGTGCATAGCTAATGTTAGTGTGCTAGCTAACATGCTAATGTCCTGGCTTTGTTTTCCACCTGAGTGTACCCGACTCCCAGCAGTCAGCTAGCTCACCTTTGTTCGTGTTTCTTTGTGTTACGTGTGTTTGCTGTGCTGACTACTAACATACACCAAGAGCAACCTTACGTGGCCATTGAACCTGGGCTATGTGCCGCTGGTTGTCACGTATTCGGTGTAAATAAAGTTAGCTCAGTCGTTCCTGGTCGAGTGCCAAGCGGTGAATGTCTCGAAACTCATAGTCAAACGTGTCAAAGATAACACGTGTGTGATGGTCAAAATGTAAGGGGACATGGTCTATGGCCATGGTTACTTCTTAGAAAGTCAATACCACGTTTTGACTGAAATATCTGACCCCCTCACAGGCCACATATTACTGTTCATTAAAATCAGATCTAATTAAATGTGACCTTTTTCTAAAGCTATTAGTAACACCCAACAAAAGCATCTGGTAAGGCTTCATTTAAAAAAAACATTTACCATTAACAATATAGCTGCTGTTTCTGATCAAGACACAGAAAATGTACTAACAGGTGTAAGCTGTGGTGTACTTTAAAAAACAATTTGGTCTCAGTTTGTGTGTGACGTGCAGTCACCGCAAAGGGCTGTGTTTATAACATTTCATCAAAAGAGCACAGAAACATATGTTCTGTTGCTTTTGCTTTGTACAGGAAAGTCCTCTCTTACAATACAGTTTGTGGAAGGACAGTTTGTTGACTCCTATGACCCCACCATTGAAAACAGTAAGTAACATCACTGGATAGATGTGAAATATTGAATCAAAGAAAGTTATAATTAATTTGGCTTAATGTCAAGAAATATATATATTTTTTAAAATCATCTCCTTTTCCAGCCTTTAACAAAATGGTCAGCGTGAATGGCCAAGACTTCAACCTTCAGCTGGTGGATACAGCCGGACAAGTAAGTTCATCTTCCACCATAACTGACTGAAGCACTGAACTTTAAGTTGCAAGTCAACACTTTTGATATGTTCATTCCTATCAGGCACTGTTGTGACCTGTTCTCAGATTGGCATATTGTTTAGGCTGTGTTTGGTAACGTTCATGCTCAATGGGATTATTATACCTCTCCTCTGTCTGTAGGACGAGTACTCAATTTTTCCACAGTCCCACTCTATGGACATCCATGGCTATGTCCTGGTCTATGCAGTGACTTCCATGAAAAGGTGAGGGGTTGGTGGTGTTTTATTCATCTGTGTGAATAATGATACAGTTATAAGTTGTGATACACATATGATACACAAGTCTTAAAACACTTTACATTAGTTATATAATACAAACTGTTCCTTACATTTGATTCTAGCATTGTGTTTTAACACATACAGACCAAACTGTTCTCAATACATTCCTGAACAACAGATTTATAAAGGTACTGTTGTATTCAACTTAAAATATAATCGAGTAGGAGTTTCTTTTGGCCTTTGGGGGAGCATTATCTTATTAAATACTTTGTTTAGAAGTAATTTGATGTCGTCTGTTCAGTTTTGAAGTTGTGCAGGTTCTCCACGACAAGCTGCTAGACATGGTTGGAAAGATCCAGTAAGTGTTAGTTTTACCTTCATAATTCAGTGCTTCGAAATTTGTGGTTTATTTTTCCAAGGGATTTAATCTTAACATAAATTGAATTTTCTTTTCAGGGTCCCAACTGTTCTTGTAGGGAACAAAAAAGATCTCCACATGGAAAGGTAATCATGATGTGGGACTGTCATGTAATGAATGTGTTTCTATAACACAACACTGATAATGTCAGACTTTATTCTTTTAAAGGTTACATGTTGTTCAAAGGGAGACTTCAGTCGCTACTTTTTTATTATAAAGCAGGTCTTTTATATAGCAAGTTTTATACACACTAAAAACCTGGGAAAGTATCAAAATGTTCCATCTGTTGAGAAATACACAAAGGCCACATTCAGATACTGTGCCATAAATGGGCCATCAAGACTTCTGTAAGTTTGAGATGACATAACCATTCAGTCATTGCCCTCAGCTGTGTCACTAGCATGGCTTGACCTAACCCATGGTCCAGCCTCGAAGGAGTTAAGTGTCTCAGTGTTCTTCTAAAATCGAATATGTTTCTATCATAGGTACCTCTGCCAAGGTGGCTATGTTTTCTGCCTTGTCTTTGTTTTTTTTTGTTGGTTTGTAAGCAAGATTACGCAAAAACTACCAGACAGATTTCCACGATACTTGGTTAAAAGATGCCAGGGGGGTTGTAAGGGGAGAATCAATCCAATTAGACCCAATTTGGCTTTTGATATTAATGACTGTGTCCAATTTGGTGCATATACATTTCTGGATCAAGTTTATATAGATGTGGTTTCATAAGGAGACTGTTGGGAGCTTGGCAGAAGTTTGCACTCTACCGATTCTAGTTGAGTATGGTTCCATTTCATTTTGTCCAGAGTTATCAAACCAGAAGAGGGGAAGAAACTTGCTGATTCCTGGGGGGCTGCCTTCATGGAGTCCTCAGCCAAGGAGAATGAGGTGATGATAGATATCTCCTTGAATATCTACTCATTGGTGCAGTCCACACAGTATTTCTGACGCACCCTCACATTATGCTGACAATGTTTTTGTACCACAGACTGCTGTGGAGCTTTTCAAGCGGATCATTTTGGAGATGGAGAAAGCTGATGGCAATTCTGCCCCAGAGGAGAGGAAGTGTGCTGTCATGTAAACGTGTATCCAGGACATCAGTAAGCTCATTCGCTGAAGACAGGAGGCACAACTTCACCGGCTTGCCAATCGTGACCTCACCGACACCAAGACACTGCAGTGGAACTTTTTCTGATCCGTTATGATACCAGATTGATTTACAGAGCGAGTGAAACTGCCCAGACAGTTGACAAACTAATCCCCACATGCTGTTACCACAGGGAGAAATTTGTACAGGCAAGAATATTCAGTTATAGACAAAGAGGCACCTTCAGTGAACACGTTCTTGGCAAAATCTTGATTTTTGAGTTCAACCAAACAATAAGATTGTCCCAATTAAGCGCATCAAAACTTTGTCATACATGTATGATGGTAATAACTAGTTGTAAATCTTATGTATGAGACATCATTGGCCTATATCTCATAACTAATTGAATTCTTAAGTTAATGTAAAAAATGTTACCTTTTCAGGACTGGTGTATTCAGCAGATCTTATTTTTGACTGATGGAGAGTCACAGTTCACATTGCTTTAAATGTGGTGTTAAAAATGTAGGTTCTAATAAGAAATTTCACTGTTCTTCTCACGATCATTTTTATCAACTATTCTTCAGGAGAGCTCACCGATGAACTCTTGAACTGCGGAAGACTCTATTTGTATATTTAACAGCAAACATTTTAAGCTCTTCTGCTATGCATACATACATCCCACCTTGTTTCCTAGGATTAGATTGGAACAGATCTTTGTTATTTACCACTTGAGCCTTTTTATACCGTATAAATAGAATCTTAGAAAATGGTTTGATACAATTGGTTATATCTGGAGTGATGCAGGTGTAGGCCCCCTTAAATACGATAACTAGAACATATGCTTATAATTGCATTATAATATAATCATTGTTGAGTTGCAATTTAAAATTAAAAATTGCATCTTAACACTGTAAGACCAGTTAAATGACAACAACAGTGTTTGTGAAGTAATTTTTGAAGCTAAATATATATATTTTTTAGTTTATTTGATGGTTCATGCTGGCTTCTTAAAACTTAGTCAGGATGGCATGCATCCCATTAAATTAATATTGAGGACTTGCATGAAAACTGTCAAACACTTGGCGATCATGAAATGACTTGTTTTCTCTTAGTTTGTGTAGCCTTACGAAGAAATGACGCAGACTGTGGATCTTGTTTCCCCCACAATTGTCGTGTCATACTTGTAGTGGGTAATTCTAACTTTATCAAGTGCTTTGCTGAGTAAGTAGCTAATTATGGATGATTGATGATGGTTGAACAGAAGCTGGTGATGCTGTGTCTTGTGCCTTACAGTTCTTCAAAGTCCCTCACCTGCTTCCCTTTACGACTCAAGGTGCTCTTAAAGGTCCCCCCTCCCCTCTCTTCTGTTAACTTGATACTATGGGTGCAGGTGGTGTTGTGAACCTGAACACCAATATTCCCCTGTGGGTCAATGTTGATTCAGAAATCTTGCTGTAAACAGTTTTGTATATAAATAAATCTGTTACTCATTTGCCATAGTGCGGCTTTATTAGCTATGATCGATTGATTGCTAGATGGATAGATGGGCATCGCACATCTCAAAACACACAGTACAATAAAAGTGTGTTGATAGAGGTGGACAGTGCTAGATGAATATTAGTGCAGGAATAATAATACTACAGATGATATTAATATTTGCAACGAATAGATCTTAAAAAAGGTTATACAGCAAATTGCAAATTATTATATAAAAAAACATTTGACTTAAGTGAAGAAAACAGAACGAAAAACCAAACATATGCAGTGTTGTGCATGAACGAACGCAGAAGAATGCGTTCATTTTATGAGAACGATGAACTGAACGCAACTCAATGACAAATAATGAATTTGAACGGTCAACACGTTCATATTGTAGCGTCTTCGCGTATAGACGACAGGAAACGTCTCTTTTATCCAGGACCTGCCCTGGCAATGTTGGCGCCCTAGGCCAGATTTCAAATTGTGAGAGGGAGAGAGAGAGAGAGGGAGGAGAAACATTGAGGGAAGGCGAATAAGGAGGTTGAGACCATTTCATAGTTTAATACAAATATACTTGGTTTTATTGGACTATTAGCACATCAACTCCATCCATCTCTCATGCTATCCCTTGATGTGTTGTTTCTCTTCTTTCTTTAGACTATCCCGCCATTTGATGTCCGTTCAAAGTGTCTGGTCGTACCTCAAAACCTTCTGGAGCTGTTTGATGATATTGGCACAGAAGCACATTATTTTCTTCAACTTTATTGGAAATTAATTTTGATGCGACCAACTAAAAAACTGTAACTGGCTGTACAGCTGACAATGATGCACCTATATACAATACACTGTTACACAAGTACAGTTCTTTTTTTTAAATCCATGCTCACATTTAATAATTCATACTTGGCTTCTAGAAAGTTAGTTAATGTGCACAGACAAGTGATAGGAATCCGAAGCTGTTTTTCAAGACATAGCACATCTACACTTTGACAAGTGCATGTTTTATTAAAACTATTTCAGATAATTGAATTTCTACTGATGCATGTTAAAATGATTCTATGCTTTGGGTTTTTAAACTATATTAGGATTGAGGTGTAAACAGAGACAGTTTCTCTGTTAGAGAAGGAAATTCTCTTCTAATATTAATGGTTTATCTACATTCTTCTAATAGACCTGTAGTTCATCTACTTGACGGTTACTGAGAGGTAGGTCTTTTAACAGCTCATTTGTTTTGAATACACAAGTGTCTACCCATCATCCATATTGTGTTGTGTACGACTTTGGTAGAAGTTTTCTCCTGTTAGTACAAAACGTTTGTGTCGCTTGTACTGTATGCAGTGGAATTAATTACAATTTTCACCCTGACACAGTATGCTTGTTGCACACAGAGTACCAAAGGAGATGTGTTGGTGGTAGTAACATTTAAACCAGGATGCTGTGCTCTCAACGCATATTCCTTCATTAGCAAGGCTCATTCAGGACAACAGCTGGAGTGCAGAGGAACCCAGCAGCCAGCAGGGGGCAGCATCTGGACATCACAGCAGACTATGATTTTTGAAAGGCGTCAGAAGAACTACTGGGTTATACTCTAACAATAGGTTTTTAAAGCATGTTAAATTATCCAGTATCAAAAATCCCAAAATATAAAAGTAACTTTTAAGTAAGGCTGTCAAATATACAGTGCCTTGCATAAGTATTCACCCCCCTTGGACTTTTTCCCATTATGTACTGTTACTAACTGGAATTCAAATAGACTTAAATAAACTTTTTCCCGTTTGATCAACAAAACATGCATAGTACTTTGGAGGTGCAAAATAAATTTTATTGTGACACAAACAATAATGAGAACAAAAAAGTTGACATCTGTTGGGTGCATAAGTATTCACCCCCGTGTCAATACTTGGTAGAACCCCCTTTCGCTGCAATTACAGCTGCAAGTCTTTTAGGGTATGTCTCTACCAGCTTTGCACATCTAGAGATGGAAAGGTTTGTCCATTCTTCTTGGCAAAAAAGATGAAGCTCAGTCAGATTGGATGGAGACCGTCTGTGAACCGCAATCTTCAAGTCTTGCCATAGATTCTCTATTGGATTGAGGTCTGGGCTTTGACTGGGCCATTTTAAGACATTAACATTCTTTAATCCAAACCATTCCTTTGTAGCTCTGGCTGTATGTTTAGGGTCATTGTCCTGCTGGAAGATGAACCTCCGCCCCAGTCTCAAGTCTTTTGCAGACTGCATCAGATTTTCTTCAAGGATTTCCCTGTATTTGGCTCCATCCATCTTTCCCTCTATTCTGACCAGTTTCCCTGTACCTGCTGAAGAGAAGCATCCCCACAGCATGATGCTACCACCACCATGTTTCACTGTTGGGATGGTGTGCTCAGGGTGATGGGCAGTGTTGGGTTTTCGCCACACATAGCGTTTTGCATTGAGGCCAAAAAGTTCAATTTTGGTCTCATCTGACCAGAGCACCTTCTTCCACATGTTTGCTGTGTCTCCCACATGGCTTCTGGCAAACTCCAAACGGGATTTTTTATGGATCCCTTTCAACAATGGCTTTCTTCTTGCCACTCTTCCATAAAGGCCAGATTTGTGGAGTAGACGACTAATAGTTGTCGGTGGACAGATTCTCCCACCTCAGCTGTGGACCTCTGCAACTCCTCCAGAGTAACCATGGGCCTCCTGGTTGCTTCTCTGATTAATTTTCTCCTTGTCCGACTCTTCAGTTTGGGTGGACGGCCTCCTCTTGGTAGGTTTGCGGTTGTGCCATATTCTTTCCATTTTCTTATGATGGATTTTATGGTGCTCAGAGAGATGTTCAAAGCTCTGGATATTTTTTTATAACCTAACCCTGCTTCATATTTCTCCACAACTTTATCCCTGACCTGTTTGGTGAGCTCCTTGGTCTTCATGATGCTGTTTGTTCAGTAATGATCTCCAACAAACTCTGAGTCCATCACAGAACAGGTGTATTTATACTGAGATTAAACTGCAGACAGGTGGACCCTATTTACTACTTATGTGACTTGCAAATGTGACTTGTGAATGCAATTGGTCGCACCAGATCTTTGTTAGGGGTTTCACAGTAAAGGGGGTGAATACATATGCACTCAACACTTTTCAGATTTTTATTTGTAAATAATTGTGAAATCCATGTAATATTTCCCCCCACTTCCAAATGATGCACTATTTTGTGTTGGTCCATTACATAAACTCACGATGAAATAAATTTTAATCTGTGGTTATACCATGACAAAATGTAGAAAAGTCCAAAGGGGGTGAATACTTATGCAAGGCACTGTATGTAGAAAAGTAGAAAATATCTTCTCTGAAGTGTGTATCAAAAGCAGCACATATTGACACGGACACACAGACACGATAATTTGTCCATCTTCTTAATGTGCTTAGATCCGCACTGGAATCAGCAGGCGGTGTGGCCTAGTTGGTAAAGTGCCAACTAGAAGGTCCTGGGTTCAATCCCCACTCTCTCCCATTTTCCTCGCTGGCAATATACTGAACTCTATAAATTGGCCGTGATGTCAATCTCTTATTGATAACAAAATATCTTACAATATGTAAATTTAAATTAATAAAAAAAAAAAAAAAAACTGCGCGCGCAATTCCTGCGCAATGGGCTTTTGCGCAGAAGGTGCGCAGTGGGCTTCTGCGCAGAAGGTGCGCAGTAGGCAACTGCGCAGAAGGTGCGCAGTGGGCTTCTGCGCAGAAGGTGCGCAGTTGGCTTCTGCGCAGAAGGTGCGCAGTGGGCTTCTGCGCAGAATGTGCGCGCGCAGTTTCTTTTTTTAAATTTTATTTTATTTTATTTTATTTTCCTCTCCTGCACCACCATGGACCTAACAATATACAAGCACCGAAGTTTGACGTAGTATTTAAATCATATATCCTTTAATTTAGGAACAGATAAAAACAATGTCAATTCAAAACAAATTTGCTCAGCAATGTTTTAACAAAAAAATATTGACTTAAACTTCGATAGTGTTCTATTTTTGTCTCCCAAACACATGTTACCAGCTTCAGGCAGCTACAACAGTAATCAAACAAACACTCAAAAAACTCATCATTTCGGATCTTTTGACACCATGTGTGCCCAGTCCCCCCCCCCCCCCCCCCCCCCGGAATAAAGATGCCCATGAAGAAACCAGTATGTCTATGCTATTATTATGAAACTGGCTGGCCGGATGTTGCGGGTGTCTCGTGTGTGACCAGTGTGTAACCAGTGTGTCCGACCCTCTTTTACAAACAGTGTGTGGTGTGACCGCAGCAGCTGTGTGTGCGGGTTGAAATGTCTCACGACGGGTTTGATAGATCTCGCACTTTAAAGACCTGGATCGCTCTGAGGCGTCTGGACAAAAACGGTTCATAGATTTCTTCCCGGTTCTGATTTATTTAACGATCATTGATAATTTCTCTTCTTTGAGGTGGGCGTCCGTGTCCATGGCAACAAGCCCGGTTATCGCTCCGAAGACGACGTGGAGCACGAGCGCTCATTAGTTGTGTAAATTCTCACAAGAATCGAACGTATCCGCGTTATTAGTTATAGTGAGGTCAACATATGAAAATCTGGGAACTAAATCCTTACCAAGAAATTTTTTCACAATTGTGTTTAGGAAGGTGTATAATATCATGTCTTAGATTTTTGAAAAATCGAAAATGTTAAATTTGGCTTTAAGTAACTTGTGAAGGGTCAAACTAGGGTTTTTTCATGATTCTGAGTTGATTGCAAGCATTAGTTTTTCACCAAAACCACTCCTTAGTGCAAAAACAGCCACCCCCACTTTTCCCACTCACTGCATTTTCAGCCATTATTCACGAATAAAGGGTTCCAAACCCCCCCGCCTCCCCAAAAACAATAAAAAATAAAAATAAAAATAACCCAGTTAACACCATGAGAAATTCTATCTTTTTTCTATTTGTCTAAAGCAATAGCCTCATGGAAAGGTAAGCATTGGTTTTTCACCAAAACTGCTCCTTAGTGGAAAAACATTTGAATTTGAAAAGTAGCGTTATTCGTTTATTTCAGTATCTTGCATAATACTGATCCACTCTGCCACACGCCTCATGTGTCAATGTCTGAGTCTTCTCCAAACTGAACATCATCATGAACACAATTCTTGCACTTAATGCCTTTGCAAACTCCACATGCCGAGATACACTTGACACCATTCTTTTTGCAGCTGCACCGGCGGTCGCTGCAATCTCCATTGCAATTGCAGACTGTGAACTGAAGAAGCTCCTCAGGAGCCATGGGGTCTAGTGTTGGGACTGGCTCATATCCCTGAACACCTAATGTCCACCCGTAGCCACTAGGATCCAAAGACATGCTCTTAAGAAGGATCCAGTCCCGGGTTTGTATATATGCACAGAGAGAGTGCTGTGCAGCTCCACCCTCTGTTGGAGACAGAGTCTCTGGTTTGATCACCCCAGCTGCCGCTTTCTGTGAGAACATGCTGTATCGAATTGAACCCAAACTGGTACTTGGTGCATGGTAAATGCACTGAAAGATGGCTGTACCAGCTTGAATCACTGCATCCTTAGAAGCCTGTGTGTCAAGGAAGATGTCCATGTGTTCATCAATATCCGAAATGTTGAAGAGAGGAGGTGGATGAGCTCACTCTTGTCATGAGTGTTGTCCAAGAACTTTGCTCTTGGTGTCCAGTGTATCAGATCTGGTTGAATCTGGAGATCACAGCATGACTTCTTGGTACGTCTGATGTAGTCATGATCTTTTGGCGATCTGCTATAGCCATCAAAGACCACAATGATCTTCTGAGAGCGACAGCCAAGACCTTGCAAGTATCTCAGGTAACTGTTGGCAATCTCCTGCCAACTCTGACCTTGTTCCCACTTCACCATGTAGAGAAGCCATCCACCATCAACCACCAGAGTGGAGGAGGGTTGGTTAGTGAGGTCAAGCGGATCAGTTAAATCCTTCAGGCTAGTCTTGGAAAAGCCTGCCTTGTTTGCCTTGTTCATTTTCTGATTTTTGTTTCTGAACAGGGACAACGGGAAGGAAGTCAGCTCATACTGTAAGCTCGTCTCAACTGTCATAGCCCGTTGGGCCAAAATGATCAGTCGGTTGAACAACTTGAGTGAGTCAAGGTGAATCTTCTTTTCATTGACCTTGGGAATCTTTCTGAGTGATGACAGGGCTTGTACCTTCAACTTCACCTCCATGGTCGATGTGGCTGACCGTCCATCCAGCTTTATCTGCATCTCCCTCCCTACTTCAGCTGCTCTCTCTGCATTAACTGGGTCATCTCTTGTGCTTGTGAGTCCTGTTGAGAAAGACACAAGCAACTCCTTATCTCGATCTTGGTCAAATGGGTTGATGTCCTCAAACCATTTGAGGACAAGTTCAATCGCTTCAGCATCTCGCTTCATTTGAGTTTTGGCAAGGTCTCTGTGGAGTGGACCATGTTTATTGACACCTTCCTCCATGCGCTGGTTGACATTGGAGAAGTGGTTGAGGGTAAAGGCCTCTGTATGCTTATTTACGTCCTCCCGGCTCCTCACACACAGTGAACGATGGCAACTAACAGAAAAATGATGTTGATGATGCGACAGTTTTTGCTGAAATAAAGTGACACCCAGCAAGTCATAATGCTTATGTTATCGTGTCTTAACGCAGCGGTTCCCCGGTCTTGTTTCCAAACTGCGTTGCTAATTCAACAGCTGCAACAGCTTGAAGCTACACAGAGGCAGCTAGCTTCCCCCAGCTTCCACACACAGTCAGCAGGGACACCCGATACTAACTACTACCAAGTGTTTGCTTCTAACCTGACGGTGTTTGAGAAACACTGTCATGACAGCCGTGGGATTAAAGTCAGCAGGTTTTTGCGCTGTTCCTACCGCAGTTAGCATGGTGGCTAGCCCCGTTATGAAAGTTCGTTATAACCGTATGTGACCGTACACACATGCTGTAAGTGCTCTAACCAGCCACCGTCAGCCGGACAATGCCGCTGGCTTAACACACTTGTCACATTAATCATAGAGTCGTAGTTGTGATTTTGGTTTATTGTGATGTAGGGAATGGAACAGGAAGTTTCCATTCCGAAATGCTGGCGTTAGCGGACCAATCACAGCCAAGGGCTATCCGTGGGCTCTCCGCCATTTCGACGTGTAGTTAGAAAAATGAGAGCTGCACGAAAAGCTCTCCGAGGAGCCGCGGAGAGGCCCGGAGAGGGCGTTCCACGTTGGAGAAGGCGGTCCTATCTGTCCGTGTCCGTCAAAACGGAGAAGCATACATTGGCCTTAAGCACCCAGCAACTGTGACCAGAATCACTATTTCTCACACCAGGTGCCAGACCAGTCATGGCTAGAGTAACGGACAACATGGTTCCCATGGGCAGTAAAACTTGTAAAGGTTTCCTTGTAAGCAGGCAAAGTTTCGAGTTGCTTCATGAGTTGACAGTACAGCCGTGCCCCCTTGGCGTATTGGTGATGCCCCGCAGCTGCAAAGATGTCTAGCATCCTGGTGACAATGCAGGACAGGTGCCCATTGTGGTCTGCAAGCCGTTCAGTTCTGATGAAGATCTTGATGACATCTACCATGTAGTGGTACTGCACCCAGAGTGCAGGCATTCTTCCTCCTTTGGCAAGTCTTTTGAAGATTTCTTCAAATCTCCATTCAAACACTACAACAACTGGATCTGTGTGTCTGGCTCCCATTTTCCCATCAGCTACCTTCTCCATCAAGGTCCTCATTTCACCAAGCTCCTCCTCAGTGAAGGCATGTTTCATGATGTGCTGATAGATGGCTGCATCAATCAGCTCAGGAGGTGAGCACGGATTGCCTTGTCAAAACATCCTCCATCCAGGATGTCGTTGGCTGTCGTACTCCCTGGATAGATCAGCTGGATCAGCTCTAGTAGTCCAGAATCCTCCAAGGATCCAAGGTAGGATCAATCCACCCAACCGTTGAATGATGGGTAGATTTGCCTGCTTTATGATGTCCACAGCTTTGAGCCAGATTGGGAGATCGAACGTCACTATAGTGACTTTGTCTTCAGAGAGCCGCATGCACTCTTTGAGAGTGGTGAAGATGGTGTTGTGGTCATTAGGGTCACCTTCGATGACTGGGAGGAAGTCAATCAGCGTGTTCTGCTTGGCATCATCTGCAGGGATACGTTTCATCCAGCCATTCCAGTTGGAGTGTGAGAAATCAGGATCCTGTGCTTTGATCACCCACCCTGCTGCCCAGAGTGTATCGCCCTGAGTGAGGAGTGGCTGGTCTTGTGTTACAAAGGAGGAGAGCTCAGCGATGGGAAGAAATGTGATGGTGTTTATTCCAGTCTGTTTTCTGTTGGTGAATGGAAGAATCTTCACTTCAGCTCCCTTCAGGATCTTAGCTTTGTTGAGTGCCTTCAACTTCACCCTGTTGATAGCTGCTGTCATCTGTGGATCTGCCAAAGGTGGTGCCGGAGAGGTGATTTTGATCCAACCCATTGAATGAAAGGGAGTGTTTTCGTGAATAGAAAAAAAGATAGAATTTTTCATGGTATTAACTGGGCTATTTTTATTTTTTATTGTTTTTGGGGAGGCGGGGGGGGTTTGGAACCCTTTATTCGTGAATAATGGCTGAAAAATGCAGTGAGTGGGAAAAGTGGGGGTGGCTGTTTTTGCACTAAGGAGTGGTTTTGGTGAAAAACTAATGCTTGCAATCAACTCAGAATCATGAAAAAACCCTAGTTTGACCCCTCACAAGTTACTTAAAGCCAAATTTAACATTTTCGATTTTTCAAAACCGGTTACAGGTAACCCAACTTTGAGCAATTTTTTAGGAGGTTTCCCACGGGAGTTGAATTTCAACATTTTAAGACATGATATTACACACCTTCCTAAACACAATTGTGAAGAAATTTCTTGGTAAGGATTTAGTTCCCAGATTGGTCAAATATCTGCTAAAATGTCCTTACTATAAATGTGATCATTTAACTCCAGGTTGTGTTTTCCTGTGTGTTTGTAGCTGGAAGTTTAGGGAACTAACAGAACTGCTTCGACGACTTCCAGTGGGCAGCAGAGTATCTGATCCAGGAGAAGTTCACCAGCGCCAGTCGCATCGCCATCAACGGGGCCTCTAACGGAGGGCTGCTGGTGGGTGAGTACAGCACCAGCTGGTGTGTGTGTGTATATTTAATGGGGAATCCAGTAATAAAGTCTGAGACAGAGAGAGAGAGCAGCAGAAACTGTAAAGTCATGTGGGGGAAACCCTGTCCTGTATTATTTATACCTCTGCTACTTTCTGGTTTAACAGCTCAGCCGCTTCTATGCAGTTTAATACATTAGACTGTGAACCACACACAATAATAATAATAATAATGATTTTTGTTTGAAGAAAAAGGGTTGAAATTAACATCAGAAACTCTAGAAACTCTTCTTGTTGCAATATTTAAAGCTCCCTTGTAGGACATACGATTTTTGGAACACGGCAGTAAATGTATACATTGATGAATGGATTTACCTGTATAATATAATAATATTGTTATGAATAAAATTCAATAAAGGCTCAAATTTGAAAAAAAGAATCTATATATGTTATTTTTTGGATTAGATTAGATTAAACTATATTGTCTTTGCACAGTACAAGTACTTATACAACGAAATGCAGTTAACCAGAAGTGCAAAATAAGGCAGTAAAGTGCAGAGTATTGTGCGTATTTAAAGTGGAATGTAAATAAATAAGATATGTACAGTAAGAAATGTATATGGAATAGTACAGTATCAACAGGTATTGCATGATATAAGAACTATGAGCAGTAAGAAATATATATGGAATAGTACAGTATAAACAGGTATTGTATGATATCAGAACTATGAGCAAGATAAATATATAAACATATATAAATATGAATATACTATAGGCGGGATAATACAGTATGTAACCGTTGGTTACACTAGAATGAGTGTTAATGTGGACCAGGATTCTCAAGCCCTGGACTTGAGAATCAATAATGAGATTAACACAACACAATTTCTTTAAATTAACTTATATTTAAACACAACAAGAATACAGCAGAACATTTCCCCCAAATAATAAACAGAAATAAATAAAATAAGAAAAGTGTGCACTTAAAAGTCAATTCAAAGTCTGTAAGTCAAGTCTTAAATGTCAAGTGTGTAGATCGTTGTTGGGCTCAATCCATCTTTGTACAGGGTCTGTCCAACCACACTGTGGAGTGAAGAACGTGGAAGTCCAATTTCTTCTGAAGGATCATAGGTTGGCTCGCCATCCAGTTAACTGGAATCTTGGTTCCTCGATGTCCTCTCTGACACCGGAGAATTATTTTCTTCGGCAAAATCAAAAACCTGACCTATAAACAGGTCACACATGTATATCGAATGTATCAATACAACTACAATTCTTTTAGATCAAACTCAATGCTAAATTATATTAGAATAATATAAAGTTCAAGTATTAATATGAAAACAGAATTCATGTGACTTAAGACATATATTCATAAACATATCAGTCCTTTGGTTTTTTATGTAAGGCACATGGTGACTAAATGCTAATACTGAAGCTCAATGAGTAGAAACTCCACAGCTATTGGAAAAGAGTAAATTAACATAAAGCAGTGCTTCAAATCTGCCCTAATAACCTCTATGCTAACATAGCTAGCAAGGTAGCTTGTGATATTCACATATAACAATACATAATTAACATAAAAAGATCTGAGGCGACAGAATTGCGGTTAGCTCACAACTATTTCCCAGATCTTATATGCTAACGCTATTAGCAAATGACAGTTGCATTTTACCTTATAGCCGTTAGCTTAGCGGCTAAAGGACTTTTTTCCCGCTAACGCTATTAGCCAATGACAGTACATTTTACATTATAGCCGTTAGCTTAGCGGCTAGCAGACTTTATTCAGCTAACGCTATTAGCCAATGACAGTACATTTTACATTATAGCCGTTAGCTTAGCGGCTAGCGGACTTTTTTTCGCGCCGCGATCTACTATAATTCTCTACTTAATCAGCAGCTACGGATGTCGTACTACTCACCGTTGAATGGTAGGAATCCCTGCACCTTTCAACAGGTCACAGGGTTCACACATCTACACAAAAATTCGGATTACGATCTGAGCAAAGCAGAGAGTATGCTTCTAGCTTGAGCGGCAAAATGGTGGACAGGACGTAGACAGGTAAAAAAAAATCGACACAGAGTAGGTTAGGTAGATGGCTGATACCTCCCCCTATTGGCTAGAACAAGTAACAGCATGTGAAAGTGTACATTCTCCCTTTCTCTCAATATTTTGTCACTGCTTTTCTAATGTGGGCTACAAGTAGTAAAAAAACGTAACAGTGTAGTGCAAATGTACAATTGTTCAAATGTTCAGTGTGCATATGTTGCACCTAGATTTAAAGGGTTAAACAGAGCTTGACCACATCTCTGTACTATCAGAGTGTAAAGTTAAGACAATGTGTTTGTGTTCATAAAAGAAAACAATTAAATCTTCACATATTTCAAACATGTGCACAGCTGCGTGTGTGAACCAGCGCCCGGAGCTGTTCGGCTGTGCTGTGGCAGAAGTCGGGCTGATGGACATGCTGAAGTTCCACAAGTTCACCATCGGCCACGCCTGGACCACCGACTACGGCTGTGCTGACGACGGAGCAGTTCAAGTGGCTCATCAAGTACGAAACTCACACCAGCACAACATGTCCACTACAGAAGAGAAAGAGAATTAGAGGTGTGGATGAATAAAGAATCCATCTTGTCTGCCCCCCCCCCCCTCCCTCTCTTCAGGTACTCCCCTCTTCATAATCTCCCTCCATCACCATACCCTGGCCCCCCCTACCCTGCTGTGCTGCTGCTGACCGCGGATCACGATGACCGCGTGGTGCCCCTGCACACGCTGAAGTACTGCGCGGCCCTGCAGCACGGCGTGGGCCGCAGCCCCGTGCAGTGCCAGCCCCTGATGGTCCGGGTGGACACCCACAGCGGGCACGGGGCGGGGAAACCCACGGCCAAGGCCATCCTGGAGGAGACGCACGTCTTCTCCTTCATCGCCGAGACCCTGGGTCTCAGCTGGAAGGAGTGAGGAGGAGGAGCACGACGGTTTCACACAGTGAGGGAGATTTGTCCCTTAGATGCATAAGTGGGTCAAAAATGACCCGGTGAGGTAGTTTTCTTGAAATATCTTCGTAATAAATTTTTTTTATAATTTCATATTCCAGGTATTCCTCAAAAAACATGTTTTTGATATAATGCCATTCACATTTTTAACTTAAGTTTTATACATTTTAAGAAATTGTAGTTTTTGTATCACTACCCCAAGCTTCCATAAGTGGGTCAAAAATGACCCGCATGCATTTTCTATGGAATCCAATGGGAACCTTTGGTTTTTATCAACTGTGGCTGTCAGGAATAAATTAACTGTGGACCATACAGACTATATCAGAAGTTTCACCCCTCAAGAAGATTATTTTACACAGCAAGAGCTGCTACGTGTAAGTATTATCTTCATATAATATTGTGTGTCTGTCTTTCATGACTGTTGTTATTATTATTTATCAACAAATTAGCCTACTTTATAACTAGCTAACACTAACTAGCTAACTAAGATAGCTAATATTACTATATGTATTGTGTGTGTGCGTGTGTGTGCGTGTCATTCATGATTGTTGTGTGAAAGAGTATTTTATTATTATTTATCAACAAATTAGCCTACCTTATAACTAGCTAACACTAGCTAGCTAACTAAGTTAGCTAACATTACTATATATAGTGTGTTTGAGTGTATTTATTTATATAGCTACATATTGATCTATAACATTACTCTTATGTGTCTTCATCCAAGGTGTCATGGCTGCTAGATACACAGCTGAAATGGTCCTCAGATGCTGGATGATGGAGAGGCAGTTATGGGCTTGGACTCCGAGTCTGACATTTCTGATGATGAGGACCCAGACTATTGTCCAGGTGGCAGTGGCAGTCGTCCACCTGGAAATCCAACTGAACAGGATCAATCTGACTCAGAAGATTCCTCTTCTGTGTCCAACAGAATGAGTCGGAAGGGCTCTTACTGGAGCGAGTTACCTCCCACCCAGGGCAGGTAACTCGCCCTGGGTGGGAGGTAACTACCACCCAGAAGCTGGTCAGGGTATCCTCCCACAATATCCTCAGAAGTCGGTCAGGGCCTGCACAAGGGGCCTGGTCTGCACAAGGGCTTAGCACCACTTAGCATGGGAGCTCTTTATCACTGATAATATAATACAAGAGGTGATGAAGTGCACAAACTTGGAAGGACGGGGAGTAGCAACAGCTTGAGGAAAAGAATGAAAAAATGTAACCAAAGATGAATTCATGGCCTTCATTGGATTGACCCTGCTTGCAGGAAGTGAGAAGAACTGGGATGTATCAGTCCGTGACAATGGATGTTCAAATTTTTCTATTGCTGTTTTGGCTAATTTTCTTTTTCAAAAATGTTAGAAAGTGAAAAATAAAGATATTTCAAACTTGAAATCATTCTTGTGTGGTCCTAAATATAATCCTAAATATTATACAAGTGATTATTCTTAACCAAAATGACGAAATTGGCATAAAAACCCATTGATTCGAATATGGGTCATTTTTGACCCACTTATGGAAGAGTGTAGGGTCCAGTCACTCGTGCATCTAAGGGTTAAGTATTAATGATGATTAGTTTGTAGCTTCAGAAGTAATTAGAGGAATGTGATGGGTTAGATGTCATCATGAAGAGAAGAGTGAAAGAAAAAAATCCAGTAAAAAAGTTATGAATTAAATAAAATACGGAGAAGCGGGTTGAAGAAGCTTTAATTATAAATACCGAGCAACAACTTTACTATAAAATCAGAGATACTCATCCTTGTGCCTTTTTGAAACAGCTCTTAATGTAGAATAATTAAATGCACTTAAATATGACATTTCTTTGAAAGCTTCAATAAAATCTCTGTTTGGACTGACTTCTGCTTCCTGATGATTTAAATAGTGTCTTCTAAGGTAAATGTAACTAGATCTGTTCAGTTTAGAGGTGAACAACTTACAAAGGTATTCTGATACCAAACATCTGTAAGTTGTCTTTACATTAATAGTATTAAGTATTAGAATAAATGTAGTTTTCACATTTACCACCAGGTGGCAGTATGCGTCTGTAAAAATCCCTGTTTCTCTCCAGCGTCTTCACCTGGAGGTCGAACACTGGGTCCAGTGTCACTCTGACAGGGACTTTGGATTTAACAGTAAAAGACAGATTGTTGTTAAGAGGAGGAATCGACCCTGATTGACAGTCTGGATAAATCTTAATTAGGCAGCAGAGGAAAGAACCGTAACGAGTAATGAACCGGATTCGACAAGAATGGACTTGAGTCCTTGTGAAGGTTCAAATCAGAGGTCGACAGAGACGGGGGAGAGAAGTGCACATGTTTGGAGACACTAGAGACATCGAGGACAACGATGGACATATAGGGTAGACAGAGGATAGACGGAGGATAGACGGAGGATAGACGGAGGATATACGTAGAGGGGATACGTAGAGCTATAGAGATTGCATGTGCATGCACTTATGGAGTCTTGAGAGAGGAGCCAGGCCGGGGCGGAGGTGACTAAAGTCAGCCAGGAGTGAGGTCACAGTGGAACTCCATCCACACACATGGACCAACCAACAAGCCAGAGAACCTCAATGCAGTTTTGCGAGTCTCTACAAATGTGGAGTCATCCTGTCCCATTGTGACATCTGTGGTTTTTGCTGATGATACAAAGTGACCTATTGTCCTGGGAGTGTTTTGTCCTCTGGGAATACCTTCGTGTTGCTGACTTAGATATGATATCGATTATTGATTATTGATGATTGATTGAATAAGCATCATTAATGAGGTTTGTTTAAGTTAATATAAAGTAGGATTTATTCTGTGTGACCGGTTGTCTGTTGTCTTGCTAAAGCAAACACAAAAGAGATCAAGATGCTTATGAATCTTTACAGAGGCCATAGAAGAAAATTGTGAACAGTTAACAAACCTTAGTGCGCACACCACCACCAAGGTCCAGCTGTCTGTGTGTGAAACCACATTTATACAAACTAGATTACTATTTGCTGCGGCACTAAATAACACACAGCTTCATCACTGCTTCAGCAGAAGGATAAAGGTCAAAGGTCAGATTAGTGTGACGTGAAATTCTGCACAACTGATTAACAAACCCTGAAAATACCCGACAGGAAGTAAAGCTGTTGTTTAAACAGTCCACGGATACACAAACTATCGAATTACTGTGAATTGAAATGTGTATTTTAAGGCAGATCCACGAGCAGGAAAACAAAGTAAATATACCTGAGTTCAGTAAATATAGGATCCGTCAGTTTCTCTAAAGATAATAGAATTAAATCTGGGAAAAGTGCAGCTGTGGAGAAAGAGTGTCTCTCAGTTCAAATAATAAACATGTGTATAAATAATATACAGCTACCTTTTACATATAAATGTTGGGTTTTCATCATTTGGACCAACCGTCTTCTGTAATAAAAGAACAAACCCTTCATCTCAATGAAAAATCTTTATTATTTATTCAATAAAATATTTGTAAGAAAAGTCAGTCTGGAGTAGAGGGAAAGGGAGGGAGGGAGGGAGGGAGGGAGGGAAGGGCGGTGTGCGGGTGGGGGGGAGGGAGGGAAGGGCGGTGTGGAGGGGGGGATGGGGGGGTAAGGGATGTGATGATTGACAGGTCAGAAGCAGAAGCAACAGCTATACCATTTCCCCGTCGACGTTCCTTCTTGCTCATTATTTTCCTTCTCTATCTTCTTCCTTTCTTTCCTCTCCATCTCCTCCCTCTTCTTTGTTTCCTGTTTCTCCTTCTTTTCGATCTCGTTCTTTTCCTTCTCTATCTTCTTCCTTTCTTTCCTCTCCATCTCCTCCCTCTTCTTTGTTTCCTGTTTCTCCTTCTTTTCGATCTCCTTCTTTTCCTTCTCTATCTTCTTCACTTCTTTCTTCTCCGTCTCCTCCATCTTCTTGCTTTCCTGTTTCTCCTTCTTCTCCTGCTTCTTCTTCTCCTCCTTCTCCCTTTTCTCCTTCTTCTCCTGCTTCTTCTTCTCCTTCTTCATGCTCTGCTTGTCATTCTCCAAGGGGACTTCCTGAAAAGACAGAGACAATAGGAGTTTCACTCTTTTTCTTTTTCAAAGTCTAAACCTCAAACAAACCTATGATCCATAAGATTCAAATCACAATGAGCTGATGGAACCTACTTGAAGCTTTCCCTCTGTTTCCCAGGTGAAGTAGTTGGTTTCGGTCTGCTCCTTCAGGGCGGAGTATTCACAGTCCAGCTCCATCAGTGTGAAGTATTCATCCACCATCTTCCTCTGATGGGGTTTTTCATCCAACTGCTCCCTCAGGCGAGTGAATTTAGCTTCCTGCTCCCTCAGGGCGTAGTTATCAACAAGCTCCCTCAGACGGGGGTTTTCGTCCACCAGCTTCATCAGATGGGGGTTTTCCTCCACCATCTCCTTCATGGCAGTGAATTGAAACATCAGCTCCCTCATGAAGAAGATGGCTTTAGCCTCTGGCTCCTTCAGGGCGGAGTAATCATCCACCAGCTCCCTCAGAAGGGGGTTTTCATCCACCAGCTTCCTCAGATGGGGGTTTCCATCCATCAGCTCCTTTGGGGTGAAGTTTTCATCCTCCATCTCAATCAGGGTGTAGTTTATATTATTCAGCTCCTCCAGGGCGATTAATTGAGCCACCAGCTCCTTCCGGGCGGCGTATTCAGCCTCCAGCTTCTGCTTCTGAATCTTCAAATCCAGGAGGGTTTGGCTGAGGTCCTGCAGAGAACTGCTGCTGGTGCACTTTTGTTCCTCGGTCATGTCTGTTGAGATGATGATCCTCTGCATGTTGCTTAGCAGGTGCTGCAGTGGGACCAAGTTGTACGAAGGGTTTGAAGAGCGATTTCTTGCGTATCTGCTTTCTTCTGTCGGTGTCGTCAGTGGCGGTGATTGGAAGTCACAGGTGGGATGTATCTCGTGTGTCTCTCGTTGAATCGCACTTGTCCTGACGGTGGCTCCACTCAGAGACGTGGCTCCTTATATAGGAGATATTTGGCTTTGATCTGTTCCTCAACTCCACTCAGCTTCAAAGGTTCAAAGTTTCAAAGCTTCAATGTTTGCCTAAGAAGCTTTGAAGAGTAAATTGGCTTTGAACTATTTCATAACTGTGAAAAACTGGTGGTTGTCATGTGACCTGGACTGACATACATGTGGTGCATGAAAAAGTAACACAAATAACAACACTTAAATAAAGCATATGTAATATTATAATAACAAGTATGTTTGATCCATCAGATGATCTGAATCCAGATACAGGACACCAGGGATGCAGTTAATGAATCTGTACATTTCCTGAATCATCTTGTCTACAAAATGCAAGAAATAAATAATAACTTTACAGTGAAATAGTAAATAAAAAGACCCAGAGGTCAAGATAACATCTTCAAATGTCTGTTTTTTGTTTGTACAACAGTTTATTTTCATACACGACAAAGAAAAGCATCAAATCCAAACACAAAAGAAGCTGAAACCTGCAGATATTTGGTATTTTGCTCAAGACGGGACCGAAAAAATTATTTGATTATAAAAGATATTAGTCTCCGAGTCACCTCCACACGTTTCCTCTAAAGTGTCTGGTACTTTTTATAATAAGAATACGAATTATAATAAGATTCTGTTTATTATAAGAATAACAAACACATTAAAACACAGTTTCAAGGTTCTTTACAATTAAAAAATTGAAGTCAAACATTAGGAAACAATTAAAAGCAACTTGACAACATTACAGCACAAATCTTACAGAAGAGAGGAGTAAAAACAAAATGATTTAAAATATAATAAAAGAATTTGAAAAAACGTTAGTGGGATTTAGCTGTTTATCAATAACTCATCAAATCTGTTCCCTGGCCTCAAGTCGAGCATTTCAGTTTTTTTAGATACGTTCTGTTATCTTTAAAGTTTTATCTTATCTCATCTGTAGAAATCCTTAATATTATTATTACTGTGATGGACGTTTTTTTCTTTTTTTAAGACAACGTGGGTCGCTGGTTAATATCCATTCACGCTTAAGAGGACAATCACAGCTGCATTTGAATGCTGGGAGTTACTGGTTTATAATTAGAGCTCAAAAGAGGTTGTGATGCAATTAAAAGAGGGGATGAAAAGCCTTAATTTATTGTGAGACATAAGTATTCCGGTGTTTGTGTTTTCTTGATACCTTGGAGAGAAGTGATTTACTATTGAGGAACTTAGATTTGACGTATTTGTTTTTAATCTGGAGAGTTATCATTAATCGAAATCGGCAGACATTAATGTTGATCATCTATTCATCTATAAATAATAATAAGTCATGAAAGACATTGAAATCAAGGTGAAAAACGTGCACGTCTGGTTCCAGTTCATGTTCAACACGTTTCTGTGCAGTCATCAAATACCAGATAGTAAAGGTCCAGATAGTACAGGAACCAGTCCAGATAGTACAGGAACCAGTCCAGATAGTACAGGTACCAGTCCAGATAGTACAGGTACCAGTTCAAACAACATCTTTTTGTGTCTTAACTAACTTACAGTAAGCGAAACACACAGTTGCTATGTTACGGTCGTGGTTCTTCTTCGTTGGGTTGATTGGAGGCTGGCAACCAGCGTGGCAGGGGGCAGCACCACCGCCCACCGTGTTGGTGCCATAGACTGTATGGTGCACCGTTCTGCAATCACAGAGTTTAATGCATTAGCCGGGAATCGAACCCTCATAGCCGGCGAGAATTCTACCCCTGATAATTTGTATATATTGTGCTAAACTAAATCCTCCTCTGCCTTTGGGCCTCCCGTCCCCACACAACCAGTCACTAAAAATTGTTCAAGGCAATTTTACAAATGCCTTTAAAAAATTCAGTTTTGATAATATAATATAACAGAGGCGGATACAGGGGACATCAGATTGCTTACCACTGTCGTGTCAATACGTTTTTATTAGGTCACTTACAAGCAACATTAATAATAAACAGTATATTTATTTTTTATTTCAGAATTACATAATGTGCTTGAACATCAAAACATTTTTAATATATGTAATGAATGTTTGGCCTATTATTGATGTTGGGCATAATAATACATTATTCTACAGTTGGTTTTAACTTGTACTAATGGATGTTGAGTGTTTTTATATTTAATTTAATGTTATCCTGTTGTTGTTCTGTGTTGTTTTATGTATTTTGTAAGGGATATAGAAACTTATATTACTATTATTATTATTATTTCAGCTGTGTAATCACAGCTGGAGAAGCAAAAGAAAGAGAATGACATAGTCCTGCAGGGGCTGAGGAAGCAGAGGGATCTCCTGCTCTCCAAATTCAAGCAGATTGATTTCTCCTACAGCCTCAAACGCTACAAGTTAGACAGCGACACAAGTGCAAATGACAAATGGATGCATGTTTGCAGTTGTGCAATTCTTGTTCTGTCTCATTGTTCTGCTTTGACAGTGAACAACCGGAGCTGGCGGAACAGTCGAGGTGCTCTGCTGTTGCTGTGGAACTGCTTTCCCATCTTGATTTGTTCACCACCATTAAAGAGAAGATAGGGTACCTGGCAGACCATCTTCAGCACGTCACACTGGTAAATATGACCCTACCATTTATAACTACATTAATTTCCCCTAATGTTGATGGCTCATAACTCCCACTTCTCACAGAGTGACGAGTGCGTCTGCAGACTCATATGAGCTTGTGTTGGAGCAGCAGTCCATGTGCGTGGAGAACATGCAGGTACTGAAGGATGACCTCAAGGGGGGAGATCTGGCCGCTTTGAGGAAGGAGATGAAGGAGGTGAGACAAGGCTCAACAAATTGTCAGGCTACACCCCAGTGGTTCAGGTTCTGGGACAGTTTTCACATGCAGTTCTTGAAAGCATGTCCAGATGGTTTTACATAGATTTAATATCAGGCTTGTGGGGAATGCATGGGCAAGTCCACAGATGTTGGGTGGGCCTAATATACTGTAATCATTAACAGAGAAAATATTTTGAGTTGCCATAGGCATGTTATGTAATGGTAGGCCATCACTAGACCTCAATGTGGGTAGCATCAGTATTTCCCTGACAAATTCTGATATCTTGTATTTTATGAGCATATTTGAATAAGGTTAGTCTTCCAAAGAAACAGATGCCGAGCCTTTTGGAAATAACAATTTTTGTAGATCAACACCAATTCCAAAAATTCTGCATTGACAAACCTAGAATACTTGATCATTGACTATTTGCACTTTGCGTCTGTGTGTCTCTCTAAACAGATCAATGACAGCATTGAGAAGAGACTGCCATCTTACAACAACCGTATCAATCTCCCAGAACCTGAACTGGAGCGACATGAAGGAGGAGGATAATGGCGGATCCTTTATCGCGTTGGCATCAGATAATGGTGGTGGACCACGACCGAGGTGGCAGCTGATGATGGATCCTAACTGGCGGCAGTGGACAATTACTTTGGACTATGGTGGCATCCGATCTTGATGGTGGATCATGATCTTGCTGGCTGCTGACCATAGACTATGATTGCAGCAGCAGGACTGCTTGAAATATAGTATTTCTCCTAAGACACTTGAAGACCTTCAAGTATCTGACCTTCAGTTATTCTTCAAAATGTTTACCCTCATCAATGCTGCTAAAACCTTTATCCTGATGATGCTTTCCTCTACACTTGACATCCATTGCACTTCTGTCCGTCCTGGGAGAGGGATCCCTCACATGTGGCTCTCTCTGAGGTTTCTACGTATTTTAACCCTGTTAAAAGAGTTTTTAGTAGTTTTTCCTCACTCTTGTGGAGGGTTAAGGACAGAGGATGTCACACAATGTTAAAGCCCTATGAGCCAAATTATGATTTGTGAATATGGGCTATACAAATAAAATTTGATTGACTGCTGAGAACCGCTGATACCCAAACACAACATGAATTGAGTGAGGAGTTCAGAACAGATTCAACTTTACTTTTCTAATAACAAATAATTCAACTCATATTTAAAAAGTTATCTATTGTTGATATGAGGGCTATTATTTACTCACATGAAAACTTTTCGAGTTAAGAAAGTTTTTTGTATCCTGCAGATATTATTTTGTCTTATTATATTTTATTTCTATCATTGGTATTGTGATGTATTGCATGTTGTCGTTTTCTTGTTTTACCTTTGACTGTGAAGCAAAACAAAAAACAGATACAAAACATAAAATGCCTCCTCACGATGTGGTGTCATCCAAGTGTCAGTAAGCCCCGACATTCCAATTGGACTGCATAGAATGTATTAATACATTTCTATGAATAATCTACATTTTCTTATAAAAAGATTGGTAATATGGACCTTGGTATGCACAAAGCAAGGTGACTAAGGCTTTTGAAGCCTAATGTAAGTGTCTTAAATGACCACGTAACCTGTCCCAGATTATCTAATTTAAGGGAAAACCTTCTTTGATATCTTTATGTTTCTTCTTTTAGGGTTAAAAAACATCCTAAGGATTACAGAAAGGTATTAATGTTGTTTGAATGTCTACAACAGATATCAGAATAAGTCCAAGAATTAGGACAAATGCAAACATGTCCAACAATACCAAAATTCACTCTATGGTCTGATCACCTATAAAAATCTGTCTTCCTCTCCTGCACCACCATGGTCAGGACCGGCCCTGGCAATGTTGGCGCCCTAGGCGAGATTTCAAATTGCCCCCCCCCCCTCTTTGACTCTAACCGCAGTCTATAAGGCCATGGCGAGTTGACTAGCATATGCCGTTCCACTCGACGCCGCTGGAAGCACAAAAATAGAAAAACAAACCTTAACAACAACAACCTCACAACCTCAGGGAACCCAACGGGACAGGTTCTGTTTGCGACTTGGATTGCTGCTCTTGCCGGATTCGCTGCATGGTATCAGATGTGATCCCACCTACAGGTTGTCATTTTGCTGCTGAGAGAGGGAGAGAGGGAGAGGGAGGAGAAACATTGAGGGAAGGCGAATAAGGAGATTGAGACCATTTCATAGTTTAATACAAACATTCTTTAGGGGTCCAAGCTAATTCAATATTGCACATTGCTAAAGAGGGAAGCCGACAGGAAATATACTTGGTTTTATTGGACTATTAGCTCATCAACTCCATCCATCTCTCATGCTATGCCTTGATGTGTTGTTTCTCTGCTTCCTTTGGACAATCCCTCCATTCTATGTCCCTTCAGAGTGACTGGTCATACCTCAAAACCTTCTTGAACTGTTTGATGATATTGGCACAAAAGCACATTATTTTTTTCAACTTTACTGGAAATGACTTTTTGATGCGACCCACTTAAAAACTGTAACTGGCTGTACAGCTGACAATGATGCACCTGTACACAATACACTGTTACACAAGTACAGTTATTTTTTAAAAATCCATTCTCACATTTAATAATTCATACTTGGCCTCCAGAAAGTTAGTTAATGTGCACAGACAAGTGATAGGAATCCGAAGCTGTTTTTCAAGACATAGCATGTGTGACTTTATTAAAGTCCAGCGAACACGACACACCTCTTGTTCGTAACTTCGACACTCCTATCACGTCACACACTACAAACTTTCCTTAAGGTGCAGGCCATACCTGCAACACAACAGCTCTCGGTCTCATATGGCAAGAGAAAGCAGAGACGCAGACTCAGCAACTACATCCGAGATCCGATGCACCTTATTATTATCTGAGGGATTTTTACACACTGTCTGATAAAGATTCCGACAGTAAAGGCAAGGGGTAGTGATGGATAAGGTTTTCTTTAACAAGTTAATTCTCACTTTCCACCTTTAAACTATGAAATTAACTGCTCTATGAACTAGTTCAGAATTTAAATGGTGAACTATGAACTATGAACGTGAACTATTCATGTCTACTTGTATGAACTGAACTTTGAACTAGTTCATGAGAGGCGTGAACTTGCACAACACTGGTTATATGTCCTTTTGCTGGAGCAGACATTACTGTACAGATTGTATGAAAGGGGCAAGGCTTGCTGGTTATCTTGAGTTAGCCCGAAATTGTTGTGCGGTGACACCAGGTGTATTACGGCACCTACTGTACTGTGACTTGTAGCGGAAGTCGAGTGAACGTACCCGGTGTGGTGCCGAGTTCCGCGTTCCAGTCGAGAAGTGCATGCACCTTGAGGGAGCGCGCACGGCTACGGGGGAAGGAGGGAACGACGCCACCAGACTTACTGATCTCTACCAGCTGATGTTATGTGAGGGTTTTAACACAGACACTGTCTTACCATATACAGTCTATGTGTCTAACACGTGCTGGACGTGTTACATGCTAATCTCTCTCCAGGTCCAAAATCTGTTCGACCGATTACCCCCCCCCCCCCCTTTTCTTAAGTGACACACTAATGTTCTGTGCTGTTTTGACTCATTATTGATAACGTCATACATCTGACACTCATCTAGTCAGAGAAAAGAGGAAGCGAATCTCAGAAATTAATCCAGTACACAACTGCCAAAGATCCACTCACAATACAACTTTATTTCTAGGAATCAACAAACCGAATCCCCCCCCCCCCCGCAGAGTCGTATCGACACTTCCACCGAGTCTAATAAATCATTGACGACATGATCAATAGGCCTCGGATCATTTATCATGATTAATAAACACCAACAAACGAGAGTGTATAGATTTGAAACATCACGTTGTCTCAGTGATCATTATGCCTGGCAGCGTTTGTTTGGCCTGTAGCTGTGCGCGCTCCCGCGAGGTGCAAGCACTTCTCTGCGGGCAGGCGGAAGTCCTCACAACACCGGCTCCAGGAAGGCAAGACGGCGGGTCCAACATGGAGTGTGTAAGTTATTTAGCGAACTTCTGCGGCTATAAGTCGGTGGTCATCTAACAAACACGCTCCACCGAGGGGGAGTTACACGAATTGCGCTAGCATGTTAGCGGCAGCAGCTAATGAGCTAACTACTTCAGAAGCTAGCCTTGTTTGGCTGTAATGCTAATCCAACGTGAGGAGTGTATACATTTGTAATGTAAATACCAGTTCAGACCATTTACCAAGGCTAATAAAGCTAAACGAAAACAGACCGATTGCTACATAACATCTCAGCGTGGTACCGCCGCTAAAGCACAGACGACACAAAGTCACCTAGACTGACTTCTTAATGTCCCCTGTGACATGAGCTAAAGCTAACACTGAGAAACCGTTAAGATCCTGGTTCTGTTCTCCAGTCAGGCTGCACTGAGCCACAACCTTGGGCACCGGGCCTCAGTTTGACAACCAGACACCATAGTTCACTCTATAAGTGATGACGTTTAACAGGGGGTACAACTAGCTGTAGCTACATGCTTTACTCAAGTGAGCAGCTGGCTGGTGTTGACTTCCAGTCCATGAAGTGATGATCGATGAAGCTCTGTGTGTCGGGGGGTTTGTCCTGGGGAAATAATGCAGTAGATCTATTGTTATTGAGATCGTGAAGATCAAAGTGTATTTAAAGAGGCAGGAGTCAGCTTTAATGACATTTCTTTTGTTTTTTCAGATTCCGATATCCACTGAGGATTTCGAGGGCAAAAAGGACCCGGTCCCTGAGGGTAAGACGCTCACATTAATCTCATGAGACCAAAATGACAAACAGTGACATTTAAAATGGGCAAACAATCATGTGTCACGTATTCCCTCAGACCCAGAGCACAATGTATACACCAGGTTCATGAAGTCCCACCGGTGTTATGACCTCGTACCTACCAGCTCCAAATTGGTTGTGTTCGACACATCGCTTCAGGTAAAACATCAACCAGTCTGACTAAGCTTGAATGGGATGGTGACACAGCTGTTCCTGTTACTCTCTGTCTTTTCCCCCCGATTGCACTCGCCTCCCCTCTCCCCCATTTCTCTCATCCATTTTTCTCCGCTCACCCGAAGGATAGAGGCAGATGGCTGCCCACGTTGACTCTGGTTGTGTTGGAGGTTTCTCCAGTGGCTGCTCATTGTGGCAGCTGATGTGTTTCTCTAGAATATTGTTAAGTCTCGGCCTTACTATGTAAAGTTCCACTAGATAATGCATGTTGTGATTTCAATAAATTAACTTCATTGTCATTGCTCAGTGCACGGTGAGAGTTAGTGTCCCGGCCAGGGATACAAAAAGTAACATGCAGACAAGTAGACACATTACAGACAGACCAAAATATTAATATATAGATAATTAATTATAAATAGCAATGAATAGAATAAAATGTTCAAAAAAATACAATTGAAAAACATAGGCCTAAAAATAATGCGATCTATTTCTCATTAGCTAGGTAAAGACTGAATCCTCTGGTTTAATTCTTGTTTCAGGTGAAGAAGGCGTTCTTTGCTCTTGTTTCTAATGGGGTGAGAGCAGCTCCTCTGTGGGACAGTAAGAAGCAGTGCTTTGTTGGTAAGTGTAATCTTCATTTGGCTCAATCTCACTCTATTTTGAAAGAATAAATTAAACAAATGAATACTAAAATGTTTCTTATCTTCCTCTGCAGGTATGCTAACCATCACAGACTTCATTAATATTCTTCATCGCTATTACAAATCTCCATTGGTAAGATGCTTACAGTCCTTGAATTGTAAGGTTAAATGTAACATATTACAGCCTAAACTTAATTTGTCCTATGTAGGGTTTTCACTCAGATAGGTATATTGCTGAATGTGCCCTTGCTTTCTTTTCCCTTTGTATAAATAGCTTATCTCGACCTGTTTATTATTTCCTCTGGAGTCAAACCCTGTTTCTCTGTGTTATCTTTCAGGTTCAGATATATGAGTTGGAAGAACACAAAATTGAAACATGGAGAGGTGAGAATATTTAAGAAATATCCAATACGTCTCCTGTCATTTACACTGGTCATCCTGAAGGTAAACTTTGTTTGTTATGTTTATAACAGAGTTGTACCTTCAAGACTCGTTCAAGCCCTTGGTTAGCATTAATCCCAGTGCAAGGTGAGTGCTTTTCTGTGTTTTTCTATTGCTTGGTTAGTAATTCTTTCATGCATCAGAATTTTGTCTTCGTTGTTGTCACATGGCGTCTCCTGAGTGCAGGGTAGTTGCATCCTGGAGCATAAAACCGGGGGGGGCCACTGGATGCTTAAGTCTGTGCCATTAAGTCGTGTATTTTCAGCAGATTTTTTTTAAAGGTATATTTTTTCAGCTCAATTAAAAGTAATCCCGCCCTTATTTTGCTGGGCTTTCCCTTCTCTCTCTGGCTTGTTGAGCGAAGGAGGAACTTTGAATTGTGTGTTTATACCCAGCAACCTGGATCCTTGATGGTTTACCTAAGCAGAGATGTCATCCACTGTCTCGAAAGTCAACACCCATGGTTTTTATGTACACAAGTTATGTGTCTGAAGTTGCTGGGGCAAGTGGCTGGATGAACTGTTGTTTGTACCCACAACAGGGATTTTTTGAATCCGAGTCTTAACCCACATGTAAAGTTAAAATTTTTCCTGCTAAGATACTAATATTAGAAATTCCCACCACAAACGGTCCAATTTACTTTTATCTTATTTTATTCATCCCTAATAACTTAATTAACTTGGTTCTCTTTTAATTTCTCTTCATTGCAGCTTGTATGATGCAGTATCGTCTCTGCTGAAGAACAAGATTCACAGGTTGCCTGTCATCGATCCCCTGACAGGGAACACGCTCTACATTCTCACACACAAGAGGATTCTCAAGTTCCTGAAGCTTTTTGTGAGTCTCATCTGCTTCTCTCTTCTGTGCTATCACATTCAAATGTAAAACATCTGCCTGTGTTTTTCCAGCAGAACCCTGCAGAAGTCTATACAGAGTTGAGTAAACAGCAACTTACAGTTTCATTCAGTTGTTTATTCTCTTGTCACTGTTTCCAGATATCCGAGATGCCAAAACCCTCATTCTTGAGTCAAACCTTAGAGGACCTGCACATCGGGACCTTTAAGAACATAGCGGTGGTCCGTGCAGACACGCCACTGTACACGGCGCTGGGTATTTTTGTGGAGCAGCGAGTGTCAGCGCTCCCCGTTGTGGACGACAAAGGTGTGTGGGCTGCTTGAAATGACACCCTTGTGGTCTTGACATGAATGACCAGAGACCTCTTGAATTATGTTTATGAACTGAGGTGCCGTCTCTCTCCTGCAGGTCGAGTTGTGGATATATACTCCAAATTTGACGTCATAGTAAGTTGTCATCTGTCTACTTTATTCTAACATTTTTCTCTTTCAAGCAAATAGGAGATTTTTTCCTGTTTTATATCTTATATTAAGTAGAGCTGCAATTTGTTTTCATTATTTGTTAATGTGCTTATTGTTTTACCTCAATTAATCCATTTATGATTTTATTAAACACAATTTTTCCTTCAATGTCTTAGATTCATTAATTGGATTAGTCAAAAACATGTTTTCAAATTTATGTTCTTTTCTCTGAATTGCTGGAGGATCATTTTATAAAAAATAAATATCTTAAACTTTTTTCTTTTTTAATGCAAATTTTAAATGAGAGAGATTTTTAATTCAATGGTGTGTGTTCCTACAGAACCTGGCAGCAGAGAAGACGTACAACAACCTGGATATAACAGTGACCAAAGCCTTGCAGCACCGCTCTCAGTACTTTGAAGGAGTTCTGACCTGCAACAGACACGAAACCCTGGAGGCCATCATCAACAGACTGGTGGAGGCTGAGGTGAGGGTTGGATGTCAGTGTTTAAGTGCTTGCTGCACCTGTAGCTGCTTTATTCCTTGTTGCATGTGGCCTTTTTAACTGTCTAGACTGTGTAGGAGCTTTAACATATAATGAAAAAAGTCTGAAATGCTTGTCATCAAAAAGTGCCTAAAAGTCAGCCATGGCACCAGTGCTGGTTTGAATCTATTTTGTGGTGAACATAGAAACCCAGTTTAATGAGGTCAAATAAGTATTTTGTAGCAGATTAACATAATGTGCATACAAATATCCTTAATTGTGGTATTACTGCACAGAATGAATAACCCTGAACTCTCAGGGTCTCGTGTGCGCATGGATGTGTTCCTGTGCATCAGTTTCTCAACACATTCTTTTGGCAATAGTAGAAAATGTGTTTTTCAGAGTTAAAAATAACACAGATGGTCCTTTTCTGTGTCGCTTAGGTGCACAGGCTTGTGGTGGTGGATGAACAGGAAGTGGTGAAGGGAATCGTCTCGCTCTCAGATATTCTCCAGGCACTTGTGCTGACTGATCGAGAGGAGGGTGAGTACAGTTGTGTTTGATATTTGGAGCAGATTTAGGAGGACATTCAAAATAGAACATTTAAGAAGCTTTAAAAGCAGCGTAATCCTCCACACATTTTCCCTAACATGACAAATTTTGATTTTTGTTCTGTCCTCAGGCTCTGCTTGAGTTACCAACAGTAGAAAAGGCTAAACGGTTTCAGGAGGTCGGAGCAAAGCGAGAGCAAGAGAGAGAGTGGAATTACGACAGAGTGTCCGACCATCATCATCCATCTCCGTTAACTAGGTTTCCTCTATTCGCACCAAAATATCTGCCTCCATGCAACGATTTGAAGTTCACCTAGTTTTAGCAACGCAGCAATGTATAATTTAAGTCACACGCGACACTTCAGGAGCTCTTGTAAATTGAGCCTAATCCCGAGTCACCAGACGAGTGTGACAAGAAAGATGCGAAGCACAAGAAACCTCGAGCATCATTCCCACATTTTGTTACTAATGATTTTGATTTGATTGCAAAGGCATTCCTGAAGATGATAATAAGTTATTTCCAGATAAAATGAGCAGTCATACATTCGCTTAAGGAAAACCTGATTTACCTGTATGGCCTTTTTTGGCAGCATTCAATTACTATAATGATGTTGCTGAAATTCAGATGCCGATACAGAACCAATCGAATGGTCATTTTCAACACTGTAACTTTCGTTGTTCTGAGGCAAAACCACACACTAAAACATTTGTTTGTTCTTTGTATGTTTAAGAACTATGATGTTATGATCTAGGTTATCTGTATCCTCTTAGTTTAATTATTTAAAAACAGATGGAGGAGTAAGCTGTCAGCCTTCTTATTTTAACTTGAACAACCACCTTCTTCCAATTTGCAAAAACCTATTGATGTCGTGTTACAAAAGTATTTACAGTATCTGTATGTGTTCAGCCACATACTTTCCACATATTACCTTTTCAAGAGGATTGAACATTTATTTAAAGTAATTTGTTATTTAAACACCAGGAACAACATGGAGATTATCAGTGTCTGTAAATAGTCCAAATAATTTCCTTTATGATTTTACACATTTTAAACAAGAGTAGATTTTGACAGATTTCAGCATCAGGATGTTTCCCCACAACTCGCTCTGGATGAATTTAAACTTAAATCAATTGAAATGCATTTATGTCCACACAAAATGAATGTCACACAGTTACCAGTGTGAGAAGAATCCAAGGGTTTGGCTTTTTTAATCTGTTGTGTTTTCAGACAGCAAAGAGCAAACCTGGAAACAGCACTTTAGACTCAGAAGTTAGCCTCGTTGGTGAAGTTTAGAGCAACATCGATTATAAAGACTGACGTTATTCTGTGTACAACCGCTGAATATTTATTGGTTCTATGTTTTGCCTTTTTATCTGTTGTCACATAACTAAATGTACATGGATTGTACATTTTACTTTAGAGAGAAGTTTTTTCCCCTGCAGGTTTTGGTCCCTACTATTTGGGGTTTGGCATTATTAAACTTAAAGTTTTTGAAAATGTTGTCCATCAATTAAGACTAGTGGTCAAATTAAGTTTCTGGTTTGTTCCTTTTCTGATTCATAAGTTTGTGGAGTGTTAATGTTGATCTCAGAGCTTCTGATGTTAGGTTTATTCAGCTGTTTTCAGTTCATTATCTAGGTAAGGAATAATTTGATCAAAATCACTAAATACCAGCATTTCCTTTACAGTTTCAAATGATAATAGGCCAATGACACACTTTGTTTTGGTATACATGAAATATAATGTGTTCAACTGTATGTAAATGCACATTGTTTTGTACTAATCTGCATTGAGATTATAATTTAAAGGAAGAGCAATAAAGGTTCTTTGGAGTTTGTTGTAAATTGTAAATTTTGGGTATATCTTGTGCTGAATATCAAACATAAGTGCATTGAAATACATTTATTAACAGCTTTAAAAGATGAAATGCAGAGTTATTAACAAATGGTTGACCACATCGCATCCACTAGACATGGAGCGACATAAGCATTCATTGACATTCCTGCTTCTGGCTTCCTTCATGTCCAACTCCTGAAGGAAATGTTGGTCACCGAGATGCTAAACGCTCCATGATGTTCACCAGCAAATCACTTAGTTGAAATGCTCCTCAGAGTTTAGAGGAGCTGCAGAGTTGTGATAGTTAATCATCACTACAAGAAAACATTTTCTTTAACTATAAGTGTGAACCAATACTAACGTAAAATATTTATTATAGCTGCAAAGTAGATGATGCGAGAGATTAAATAAAAGAGAAAAACACACAACATAGGAAAACCAATGTATTTATTACTCTATATTAGAAGATACATGATTGAAGTCCTGAAGGGGTTTGTACATGGATACAATTGTCTCTTTGCTATAACTGGACAGAGACCTGGAAGTTAACACAATTTGTGGTTTAATACCCAATTTCTTCCCAACATCCCACTACTGGAGCAAGGTGGTAAAACCTTTAAATACACTATGCAGTTAATTTTTTTTAACATTGTAAGGCAAATACAATTTGAAAAACATACCTCTTTAGTGTTTATGGATGACATTCAACCACATAAACTGCAGAGCTTCCCAGTGTGTCCAGCCAAAAACAACAGCATCGAGTGCAGTCTGTCTCTTGCTCACATCCCCTAAGACTTTAACAATACAGTAAAGGTGAGCGAGGAGATCTAAATGATTAAGTACTGGTCAAACACATTGGAGACAGTGTTGACTCATTTTAGTAGTATTTAGTTTCTTCTCCCAGAGATTCCAAAGAAAAGTCTGATTCTCACTTCTCAAGTGTACTGCAACCGACTGCCGTGGTTTGTGTAAACATTCTCGTTTTCAGTGGCGCGATCTTAAATCAACAATGAAGTCCGAGAGCAGAGATGATTCTGAGAATAATTTGGTTTTAATGCTGTGAGGTCAGTAGTAGTGCACATCGTGGCCTTTCAGGTTTTCATTGAGGGACTCACAGCCTACACACACAAATAACATGGGACAGACTATTCACACAAACAGTACCTGTTGCATTTGCATACAACTAGAAGACAAAAGTGCATCTCTTTCCTGAAAAAAAACTGTAGATGGATTTCTGACAACTTTAACACAAAGGAAACGGATCACATACAGTTCGCACATTGGGTAAGTAATGCATGGTGAACAATAAGGAACCGCGGGGGGAGCGGGGATTCAAAAATCAAATATTCCTCTCCTTTATCAGAGAGCGACAAAATAAAAGGTCAACAAAAGCAGTGTTTGACAATCATACAGTAATGTTACTTCAGAGGTCAGAAAGTAGACTGTTACGTGATTCTTTTTGAAACAGAGGTCTTTGATTTTCTTCCCACCAACCAAAAAGCTGGTATAAGAGATTAAACCATCTAAAACATGCCTTAAGTATCAATCAAATATATATATACACAAGTATCACCTGAAAAAGCTAGTTAATGTGCAGTAGTTATACTTGGCCAGGGTAAATGAGCCCGAGGGCAAAAGAACACTGGTCATGCTTTGACAATATGAAATAAAACAAACAAAACGACTACTCAGATTCCTGGAGTTAGTGTTAAAAGTGAATAAAAACAATGCAATACCACCTCGCATTTAATGTACAGTGTAAATAGTATTGGCAGCTGCAAAGGTTCATCTGTGTATACCAGCTTATCTGAGGGACTGGAACCAGTGTACACACTCATGGCAGGTTACGCTCTGTGGGTTCACTGAGAGAGAGACAGCAGCTGCATTCAGAATAGGACACCATCATATAAACAGACTACATATACCACTGTGCAACATGCTGCATGTAGTGTTTTGCATTAGTAGTGTCCAGATCTGAAGCCAGCGGGTGACATGAAACCTACAGTATCAGATGACCGGCAGCTGTCACTCAACAAGTCAAATCCTCCATCCTAGAAAAATGCATTATTATTTAACAAACCCTACATGGGTATGTTTCTTAAGCTATTTTTAAACTGAAAAAATCTTTGATTGATGAAGACAACCTGAGGATTACAACAGTTTATGGGACAGGCTAATTCATGCTTTGCAAGGTGCCCTTCTGCCCGGGCCGCACTGGGTACATGTGCACCGTCACGCTGATCTGCTGCGTCTTGCAAGTGTGATTGCTTGCTGAGCTGCTACATGAATTATCTGGTATGACTTCTGTATTTCCTTGAACAAAAGTAGCCTATGTACTCAACTTAATACTAGGACTCTACGGTGTGAAACCGTGCATCTTCTGCTCCTGAAATATTTCACAGCAATCTTGTGAAAACAGATGAAAGGATTCGGTTCTTTACTTTGGTAAAGGATCTGTTGCAAAAAATGTACGCTAGCAACACATTTGAAAGATATAGAAATTAAAACTGGTGAAAGATAATTTCCGCTGTCTATTTAGCTGGGAATCGTGTGGTGAAAATAGCCGGGATACCGGGATCCCGCCTCTCTACAGGAGAGGGCTCCACATGTGTGAAATGCACCTGAGATGCGTGGCTCACACAGGCAGTATGACCACTCTAACCTGATAACATGGGCATCGAGATGAAAAGTGAGACATTCTGTGATCTACACGTGTCCAGTGCAGCCCGGCCGTAATGCTCCAGTGAACGCTTGGAACACCTTGCTGAAAGTCAACTTACACAAACTGTCTCAACTGCACATGATGACATGGTAATCTGCACTGAACTAAACGACAACACTGCAGCAGAACCAGATGGATTATTCTCTAATGATTTATAAGCCGCTTGTCATGTGCCTGTGGGCTGTAGCCCCGGCCACAGTTGCCTCACAAACACCCATATATATTAGATCTAATCACTTAAATCACAGAATAGGTAAAAAATAAGTTAAAACACCCCTAACCCTCCAAGCCTGTCCCCTTCCGAGGACAATAAAAGTGAATTTTGATCGTCGACTATCAAGCATAATGGATCAGCAACTTATTTTTACAATGTTGACTGGTTAATTACATGTCCTGCTATTGATTGCATACAATTAATTACACAGGAAACTCAAGGATCCTTGTTAGTATGGAGTGTAGAGAGGAACAGAAAGGATCAGGTAGGGCAGCAGTAGCTGTGGACAAGACAGGAAAGGTGTTCTTGGTAGTTTGGCTGGGTAAGCGAGGTAGGGTTTGTCAGAAATCAAGTGGCTTCAAAACTGGCAGGAGTGTCTATGGACAAATATTTTACAAAGTGCCACTCTCCATCAGGTTCTCTTACTTTGTGCGTTCTTCGGAGAAAGCCCGGAGCCTCCGTCTCACTGTCCTACAATCTGGAGCCGGGCCCCGCTCAGTGCTCCTCCCCAGTGCTCTGCTGACTCCACTTAGACTTTAATGTCCTCTTGAATGCTGAGCTGGGACAGCGTCTTTTTCACTCGCAAGGCTGTCAGGCGGGCAGCTCCATTCGCATACCAACACTCCCTCATGATCTTACCCATGACCCGCAAAGCCTGGAACAACAGGAGGTGGAGAGGGAACAAGGAATTAAGATGATATGACATTATAAAATTAGTTAGGTTAATGATTTGAATTCAGCACAGATACAGTATGGCTTTAATAGATATATTTAGTTTGACACTAATTCATTGTTTTTCAACCAGTCTATTATAACACTGAACTCATCACAATGACTATTCAGATTTAGAAATACCACATACCAAATAGAAACAGTGCTACAAACAAGTTTTAAAAAAGCAGTTTATACATAAAACAACATTAGAAAAGAATCCTTATTCAACTCTTTTAAATGATTATGGTCAAGACAGCTTTTCTAAATGGTTGATGTAAACTTTGGCATTAATCAAAACTACAAAGACAAGCTCCAGGTTGTATTAAACTAGAATAACTCTCTGCAAACAGTGCATATATTCCTTTTTAGTTGTAATCTATTAGCTGCTCTGCCATACCTCATAGCTCTGCCACCAATTTGGGATGTTGGGTCGTAGCTTTTGGTCACACGCCACTTTCCTCATCTCCTCTATGGACGGATCAGAAGGTACCAGGTCATAGTAGGGCAGCTGGTACTCTTCATGGATCCCTGGTAACACAGAACAGTGTTGAGTTCAGAACAGTGCTGTGATCTCAGCTCATAACACTAACAAAGAAAACCACAACACAGTGGGAGTGAAAACAAGAAGAATCTGACCTCCACTGTTACAGCGACGGGCAATCTCCCAGTAGACCAGCCCCAAGGCGTAGATGTCGGCACATTTGAACGAGTCAAAGTGTCTCATGTTGATAGTCTCATCCAGAACCTCGGGAGCCATGTACCTGTGAGACATAAGAACAATCCCACGCTGTAGTGATGTACAGAATGAGGGAATATTCTAGGAAAGGGGTCAGAGATGTGAGTGAGAGAGGAAGACTCAGCGATAAGTGGCCACAGACCTCTTGGTGCCCACCCTTTGATTGGGGGCGATGTCAATAGTGTCATTGGCAGAGTCATGACGGACGGCCAGTCCCAGGTCAGCAATAGCACAGGTGCAGTTCTTCTTCACGAGGATGTTCTTGGACTTCAGATCTCTATGGGCGATGCCTGGCTTTCCTATCAAGACACAAATGAACAACATAATATTCTTGCTTCTGTATCCAATTCAATTTTTTAAAACATATTATGGTCAATTATACACTTAAAACAATTAAAACTGGAAACTACAACACGAATTATAATATTCTTATTTGGGCATCAGCATGGTGAATAAAAATAGAAAAGAAAAGAGAAGTCCTCAACTGCACTTTTCTTTTCCATTACAGGCAGTTAATCTGACTCAGGAGAGAACTGCCTGGAAAGATAATCAGTTAATTATACACTTTGCGTGACATTTCATCAGATGGCAATTTCTGTTTCAAACTTAAATGACCTGTGAAGGGACACGTGTCTGTGACTGTGGCAGCGGCTAAAAATAATGAAAACGTGACACATGACATGAGACCACAAACACATGCACTTGCTCATACTAAATACATAAAGTCTGTGGTTGGAAAACAATTCAGGGCATTTAGAAACGTAGTACAGTTCATCACACTGGATGTCCTCTGCTGCCTGTTGACAGGTTTATTATCTATTTAATTTATCTTTTTGCAATGTGAGACACACGTTAGACCTACAGCAATTTCCTAAAATCCTCTAAGTTTCTTCAAGAGATATATTACAAACCTCTTTGTAAATAATAATATGACTACACAATTAGTGAATCTCTTCGGCCTGTTGTGGCACATTCTGTCTGATTACTCAATCCTGTTACATCAGAGGTGTTGTTTCTCTCTGTGGGTGGGGATGCAAAGTACGAATACGTGTTTCAAAATCGGAAATTCACAGAAGCATCACTGAAAGTAGTGAAAAACCCTGGTTGATATAAGCATGTATCATTTAATATATAATTTAAGAAAGCCACATCCTGTTTTGCCTCCTGCCTGGTCTACTTATGCGTCACACCTCTACTGAATGTTTCCTGTTGACGTAAACACACCTGACCTGGACCACCTCCTGATGCTTTGTTCATATGTGAAAGGAAACTTGAAAGTTCCATGTCTGATAACAACTTTTGTGATTAAACTTCATCACTCCAGAAACTAAGGCATGTATGAATGTGATATACATTTTGTTTTAGCCGCTATTTCAAAGTGTCACTATTCAAACCATCATGTTGATTAAAGGTGGAAGCCAGTACAAATGAGCTAACGCCTAAATACAAACACATGAATATACAAACATTACCTTGCGTTCCAAGTATCTCCATGTGCAGATGTGCGAGGCCGCTGGCAGCTGAGAGTGCCAGTTTGATCATTCCTTCAGTAGTGACAGAGTAGCGGTTTAGGTAGTCAAACAGAGAGCCGTGCTCATGGTAATCTGACACTAACCACAGCTGGGTCCATGTGCCATTATCTGAGACAAGAATATCAAAATAGTTTAGAATTAATAATTAAAACACAAATATCAGAACCTAAAGTAGTAAATTATTCTAATAAAAAGTGCTCACCTTTATTGTCAGCAGCTATGAAACCCAGAATGTTCTCATGACGGAGCATGATGGTCTGATAGATCTCAGCCTCACGGAACCAGGAGCGCTCTTCTCTGGATGAGAAGATCTTCACTGCCACATCGCCCCCCCGCCAACGTCCCCGCCACACCTCTCCAAAACGGCCCTTTCCAATGATCTCCTGCAGGACGATAGTTCTGGCCACGGTCCGTTGGACAAACAGAGGCAAACCTGCTCGGACAAGATGAGAATGGAAACTAGTGTATACTACAACATGAGTACTGACCAACAAATTTATTATCAGACGGTCACCTGACCTGAGCCTGAACCCGACGTGGAGAGATCGTAAATGAGGTCCTGCAGGGTCCTGTCTTTGGCCATGTACAGGTGGTCACAGGAGGGGTCCTCCATCTCCAGCCTCTGCCTGTAGTTGTAGGCCCTCTGGTGGTACTGATACAGGAACAAGCTCACCAACAGCAGCAGACACAGCAGGAACAGCGGCCCTGCAATCACAGCGACCAGTTCCACCAGCCCCCATGTTCCACCAGGGCCGTAGCCGCCCTCCAGTCCTGATGGAGTGGTCACTGAGAGGGTAACAGAGGAATACCATATTTTGACATCATCCAGTAAACACGGAGGACTGACTACTTTCACCGACATGAACTGCTTCATGTTCTGAACATTGATTATTTTTAGTTATTTTACAAAGAAATACTCAATTCTCAACACTGAAAGAGTGTTCAAATTACATTCAAAGGATTCTAATACTGTTAAAAGATCTGCTTATTCTCTCCCTCTTGATCTCATACGCATACTATTCAGATGTTTGTTTTTGTGTCGCTGCAGCATGTTTTGTTTGGTGTGTTACATGTACGACACTCATGGCTATTGATTTATCTGCTGTCTACGCCGTATGACCTTTCGTGGCTCTCACCTGAGGGTACTTTGAGGTCGATGCTGTTGCAGTAGTCAGTGTAGCAGCAGTGGATGTTGAGCAAGCCCTCGGCACCGAGGCAGTAGAAGGGCTGTCCAGGGGGCACCAGGTTGTCCCGAGTGATGCAGATACGTATGTGCTGCTCTACGCCTTCAATGAAGGAGGTGGAAGCCATGCAGGCTCCATCGGTCTCACACTGGAAGCCGGTCCTCTGACACTGGGCAGTGGTGCAATTACACCAAAGAGCTGCAAAGACAGATGGGCAGAAGAAACCGCACAGTGTGAAAAAACATTATTTTCCTGACTGAACTTTGATCTAAAAGCACTTCAAGAAAAGCTATTAGTTAGTCTGTCCCGCTGTAGTTGATCTGCCTTTGTATTACTTTAACCATGATAATAATAATAATAATAATAATAATAATAATAATAATATAAATGTATTGCTACAAAAGATTAACAGTCAGTCAAATTATACAAAGCACTGTATATATGACTATAGCAACGATATGACTAATAACAATGAATGTTAACTTAATGATATACATATATATATATATGGGTATATTCATGTATGGATAATGGATCATTGGATAATTTGGATAGTATATATATATGAATGTTTTTCTACTTAGAATACTATGACTATTAGTATGTTATGTAGATTTTGGAGACAGCATCAGTGTTCATAATACAAACAAAAGCATAAGAAGAAAGAACCAACTGTGAGTCATCACACAAAGCACAGACTGAGACATCCTGTATGAAATTGAGTCAAGTTATTAAGACACAAACAGGATTTGACATTACAGTAATGGTGTAATGTGTTTTGTGGTAACTGACTTACAAAATGCCAACACCTACTTGGTAGATGCTGGCTGTCAAATATGAGAAACAAAACAACCACAGAAGAAAGAAGGAAGATCAATTCTGACTAAACGTGAATGAGCCTGACATTTCAGACTTTCCACTGCTATACATATCACAGCTTTAATACACAGGGGGCTGATTGTTTTAAAACCACATAAGAATCACTAGACAAGAATGGGAAAGGAAATTCACAAAATGTGGAGGGGGGCTCCTGCTCCTGGCACTATTTCAGAGGTGGTAAAACCGGATGAAAAGAAAAGTTTCACTTTGTCCCAATTGTCTGGGATTTGATGACAAACCATTTTTTTTTTAAACTTTAGCAAAGATTTATTAAAAAAACGGCCTTTCGGTTGTCAACAAATATTTCAATTAGTCAATCGACACAATATGAATCAGTATCTCTTCTGATTATTGACCAATTCTTTATATACATATATACATATTTCTGGTGAAAACAAAAACAAATACTTTCAGCTTGTCTGAATATATATAAATATATAAGATATATATTTGTTTAATTTAAATGTAGACGGTTGTGAGCCTTGGACATAACGATGCAACTGCTCAGATTAACAGGATTTTATCGTCAAACGATATTGATCTTTTTTTAAACAAACATTTTTATTTGTTTGGTTATTTTTCAATCTGTTTTCAACTAAATGCATAGGAAATATATAGAAATAAATAAGGATACAAATGCATACTTAACACCCGCTCCTATTCTGCCCCATCAGATAAGAAGCCATGCATACGTTTTACCTGCTGTTTAATTTCATTACATCTTTTATAGACAATAAGTGAAACAATGCAAAAATATATATATGAAAGACTTTGACTCAGGACACTGAGTAAACACACCAGACTCACTTAAGATCCATATCATGATCAACGGTGTGCCATGCAATCCACCATCAGTTCATCCTAAACTTGATTTGAACACAGTATTAGCACTTAGCTATTTTCTTATATTATCTATCATTATAACAACACTGTAAAAAGAGTCTGATCTACATATGTAAACATTGGACACCTGATGTCTGCCTTTGCACATCCACTCGATATCCACATTAGAGCGGCTGAAAACCCTGACACATGTTATTAACATGTTCATGTGTTATTATCAGGGAAGCTACATGTCTAATGTCTCTGGACAACATGAATGTGATGCACAAAGAGAACATGAAATGCTTTAAATGCATGTGGGGGAACGTAGCGTGAGGAATACACGGCTCCAAAACAAACAGTGTTTACAGTGAGATAACCCATTGAGCTGACAGGCTGTGCTACACGAACACACACAGGAACACACGAGGCTAACCACTTCCACAACCACAACGTGTAACGTGTTACACTATAGCACGACATGTCATTAAATAACACAAACATCTATATGAAGTAGAACTCACATGGTGTCAAGTCTACGGCTCAGTTACATTATCAGTTATGCTAGGCTTCCTAACCTAGCTAGCATTAGCTCGCTGCTAGCCCCCCACATCCGTTCGGCTGGACTCGGACGGCGGCGGCGGCCCTGAGCGTCTTTATGTAAGAAAAGCCCCAAACAAAGAAGGAGCCACTCACCCTCCGAGCTTCTGAACAGGACCAGCTGGAGCACAGCGACGGACAAGCACATCCGTAAGTGAGCCATGGTCAACGAATTCACGGCTCATCGCATTGACACCTTTGGTTAGCTGACGTTAGATGTGGCGAGACGGTGACAGCGAGCTAACCAGGGTTTACTAACATGGTCCACCAGCAGGCAGCAGCACACACACACACGCGGGCGCACACACACGCACGCTCACACAAACGTCACTGTATAATTGGGAGGACACCCAGTATTCCCCAGCCCCTTATACCCTAACATTAACCATCACAACTAAATGCCTAACCCTAGACTAACCTTAACCCTACAACCAAGTCTTAACCCTCAAACAGCCCATTGAATTTGTGAGGACCAGCCAGAATGTCTTCATAATGACAGTATTGAACCAAAATTGGCCCTCATAACTATAGATACACATACACACACACACACACACACACACACACACACACACACACACACACACACACACACACACACACACACACACACACACACACACACACAGATGACCTTCAGTCAGCAGCAGGTGATTGCCATCAGGCTCTCATTTAGTCAGTCAAAGTGGAGAAAAGGTTCCTTCTGTACCTTATGAATTTGTCGGTTCAACTCTCCCTCATCACCTCCATCCACACACACATTCTGCCCCCAGACTTAAATTGTGGTCTGATTTGGTTTGGACAGCCGTCAGCATCAACGTTGAAGTCATTGCTTGTGTACGGATTATATAATAATTTGGAACACCAAGCTAAATGGAATGCAGTGTAAAGCAAAGGCCCTGCAACAAATCCCCCTTCCTGAAGGTTATGATGTTCAGTTTCAACAGATGTTGATTCAAACTGTATTTTGGAGGATGTAGTTCGTGGTGCTGTTGAGCTGGATGACATCTTTCAGAGGGGTGTGTCTGCTTTTCACCCAACCCTCATGATTGAAATCGGGGGGGACAAAACCAAAGGAGCACTCGTCAACATAACTCAATCCAACAGCCCACATTCTCCAAAATGATCATATACTTGAGTCACATCTGTACAATGTCACGAATTGCATTTGTAGCTAGAGGTTTGTAGCACATGAGCCAAAACAGGCCTAAATACCATCCATCACATGTCACATCTGTCTCATTACACATTGATCCATTGTTGAGATAAGATTTTCGATCCATCGGGCTTTAAACACAAATTAATTGATAATTTTTCACTGTCTTTTAATAATCATTCATTTTATACAGAGTCCATGCATTCACAGAGTAAATTAGCAAGATAAATCATATGAATTTTGTATTGGCAGTATCAGAAAATTGTATAAATGCTGTACAGTATTGAGAATTGACTTTAGCTGACTATTTACAAAAGATAACTTACAGCAAATGCAACAGGAAACAAACAGTATTATATGAGCTAGTAATATGATTAAGCTATGACACAGGTGTATATTTCTTTATTTGCATCTTGCATAAGGGAATGATTGTTCAGGTTTACACATAGTGTCTGTCTCTAAGTGTTTGTTGTGAATGATGAGGTAGATACTATGACAACTTTAGCACTTGTGAAACTGAATCAATCAGTGAACATGGGTTTCATGTATTATATCATAATCATGTTAGATTCTATAAACTTCAAATATATTCATGTAAAAATAAACTTTATTATTCTGTTCTATTTCAAAATATATATTTTTATAAATATATATTTGTCTCAACCTTTAAACTGAAAGCCTCAATCTCCTCAGGAGTCTCTGCAGTTCTCACTTGAGGCCCTCCATAAGTCAGTGTTCCTCTTTGTGGGTTCCGTTTTCACTGACAGTTTCTAATGTATTTGGTTTTGGTTCTTTAGTCCTGAGTTGAACACATTTAAAAAACACTAAGGAGTAATCGCAGGAGCAGAAAAGCCCTTATTCTTAAAACTCCTAGTGTTTGGTCTTCTTGCTGTCTTTCCTTTTCTCTTTCTTTTCTTTCTCTTGCTTCTCTTTCTTTTCTTTCTCTTGCTTCTCTTTCTTTTCTTTCTCTTGCTTCTCTTTCTCTTTCTCCAGCTTCTTCTTCTCTTTCTTTTTCTCATCCTTGATCTCCTTGTACCTCCATATGGGTGGTTCAAGGAAGCCCTTGATCTTATTCTTCTTCTTCTTCTTTTCTTTCTTTGGGGTTGCCTCTGTCGGCCTGATGATATCTATCTTGGGAATGCAGCCGGAGGGGAACACGCTGTTCCTCCTCGCCATGCTGCGAGGAATAAATGTGCTAGCGACTTTGGTGGAGGCCAATGATAGGATGCTGCCTCGCCGCATAGTGTCGGCACAGCAGGTTGTGTCGCTGGACTCTACAGAGTGGATTGTGGGGATGATGTGTGACACAGAGCCGTTGCTGTGGCATACCGACGACTCTTCCAGCTTCTTGTCTGGGTGTTTCACCATCAGCTCTGGTACAGCTAGCCGCCTCTTCCCCACCTCTGGAGGACTCTTGGGGCAGAGTGGACGGCATCCAGTTGAAATTAGGGGACTATGAACACTGGTGGTCATGCGGACCATGTGGTCCAAGACCCCGTTGTCCTGTGGGTCACGAGGTAAACTGAACCCAAATGTGTTTTTTATCCGCTGGGTAATCTTTTCCGTGGCGCTTTTCTCCCCTGTGGCCTTGGCTACCTTCTCCTTGAGCTCAGGCCATTCAGGGACATAACTCTCACAGAACTGCTCAGCTTTTGGCCGAATGTTCAAGCGACGCAGGCGTTGCAAGGTCTCATAGCGTCCTGTTTTCAGGGCCCAGTCCCGGGCACATTTTCCTTTTGTGGAGTCGACTTCGTGAATGTTTGCTCCTGGAAAGAAAGATGGTAGATCAGAGACACGAAGCGAGCAGGCGTTAATATCTGATCAGAAGTTCAAAGAACAATGGAATCAATCCATACTATAATCTCGGGGTTGTCAGAATGTGAATTGGTCTTACTGTCTTTCTTACTTTTCTAAAGATAATGCAAACAACAAATAATGACATGCAGTGATTCTAGAAAAAGTGTGCCATCTAAAAATAGCTCTGCAGATGGCTTATCTCCTGCCCGCCTTCAGGACTTGGACGGCAGAGATTACTGCAGGTTGAGTTAAGATGTGGTAACGTCCTCGGAATGATCCCTTAAACCAGTCTGGCGTCACTGGCACGTTCACTCGCAAACAGAGTTAGCCTGCTTCAAATATGGACGGGTAAACCATGGGGTCATCTATTCTCACCACCAGTGCTGTAACTGTTCATTTAGACCTGTACGAGTCCTGGGTAATGGGGGTTTCCAGGGGTTTCGAAAATAAACAGATCTAATATTAATCATAGGACAGAGGCTTTTGTGTGAGTATGACACTGTCAAAAGTCTGTTTCACCGGATAAATAAGATTTGTTTATATTGGGCATTCTTGTGAGTCCTGGCAAGACAACTGCACTAAGAGTCATCAGAGAGATACAAACGTACTGTGACCCATTATCTTATATATGCATGTAAATGTATTTATTTGTCTTCTCTTTCATGGAAGATTGAAAGGACAATGAGTTAATTCATGCAACTGACAGATCCAATGCTTATTCACTATTATTTATAACTATTATGTAATACAAGCTGGTTGCTTTCCAACTAACATATTCTTTTAAGCCAATACAACTCCTAAAATAAAACAATTTCCTAGAAGATATAACACATTATGAAAGAAATCAATATTTGTGTCCAGTAAACAAGAGAGGAAGTACTGTGCCTGACTTTATAAATCAATACTGGTGTATGTTGTGTATCATAGAAACTTACAAATTGCTGAAAACAGAAAGTGTTTGAAATAGAGTCAGTAGCTGTCGTTGTATTCGGCTCTTACATACCAGCCATAACGAGGGAAGCCACGACATCATTGCGCCCGGTCATAGCAGCTTTGATGAGGGCTGTGAAACCACGACAGTCCTTTATTTCCAGGTCTATACCGGGATAGTAGTTCAGGAGATACATGACTGTGCTGATATGACCTGGAGAGTAAGACACAAGAATTCAGAGCTTACATCAGCAGTTTATCTGAGAGTTGTAACATTTGAAAAAAGTGGTTACAATAAAAATCTCAATACACTTGAATCAGGCGCATAACGGAGATCAGTGTGGTCGTAAGTTAACGAGGTACCAGTTGTATTGCCATCACCAAATCGGAACTATTTCTCTCTACCCATGTTATTGTAGCCACAGACCATTATTCTACATGTGACCCTCTCACAGAGATGTTATGCACCTTCCTCCAGTTGTTATCTATCAAAGTGTCTAACTCAACCTGGGCTCCTGTGCATACTGCCATAGATAAAAGGGGACTCAGTATTATAACACTAATGTGTGGTGGATTTAGTTAATCTTCCTCTGTCTTCACTCTATGTAGAACTGCCATCCTGGGTTATAGGCCCAAAGATAAGACAATGCAGACAGGGAAAACTAAATTAACAAAATAGATTCAAACCATACATATATATCTATAACTACCATTATTGTATAATTCAGATTTTTGTTGTTGCTCTATATTTTCCCCTTAATGCCTGTATCATGCATTGAGTAAACTTTGTTATTCATGTCCTGTGTGTACAACTCACCAGCTTGGGATGCGATCATCAGTGCAGTGTTGCCTTCATTGTCCTGGTGGTTTATGTCTATAAAAGGACAGCTGTGAAGCCCATACACGATATCTATGAAACCTTTGCAGCAAGCCACCATCAAGCCATTCTGTTGTTATAAAGATAAACAACAATGAAATTAGTTTTGAGATTTCAACTAAATAGTTTTGAAGAAGTTCTGGATTATCATTTATCTGAATGACCCAGACTCTCACCCAGCTGTTGATGTCCAGTTCCATGACTTCCTCTTTTGTGACCCCTCTCTCCAGAACTCGCCGCAGAGAAACGGGCTCATTGCGGGCGCATGCTTGATACAGAGTCGACACCGCACCTCTGTCCGTTACCTCTGGCGAGTATTCGGGAAGCACCGAGTCATCGGAGAGGATGCTGTCTGAGTTGTACTCGCTCGCTGACAGAGACACAGCGTCCTCGTCCGGGCCTGAGCCCAGGTGTGGATCCACCGCTGCAGTCGCCATCCTCCAACAGCAGAACAGGTGAGGCGGTTCTATGTCCTTTGGCTACATCTACAAGAAAAATAAAAAAATGGAAACTGGATGATTTTTATAGCGACAAAAGGAGCAATCAGGTGCACTTTAGAGACAGAGACTCCGCGTGGATGAATTTCCCCTCCCTGGAAAAAACCTAAATTACACATAATGCCAAGTTGAAATAATCTCCTCACTGTGGAAACCAAGTTACTGGTGAATCACAACATGTACTGTATACGTCAAGCCTCAGATCTGCCACACTGATACATCAAAAGTGATCTTTTTGACACTTTGAAAAGCATGAGTTTGTCAGACGAGGATTATATGGAGCTGTATGGGCTCAACGTGCCTTTAGTGTTGAGTAACTGGATCAGTATCTAAAAGCCCTGCTGAACATACAGGAGAGCTAAATGAGGAACAACCCACCTCAGAATAACCTCAGTCACATGTGGTCATGGTCAACTCACTGTTTGTCTCTACAGTGCCTTGCATAAGTATTCACCCCCTTTGGACTTTTCTACATTTTGTCATGGTATAACCACAGATTAAAATTTATTTCATCGTGAGTTTATGTAATGGACCAACACAAAATAGTGCATCATTTGGAAGTGGGGGGAAATATTTTTACAAATACAATTATTTACAAATAAAAATCTGAAAAGTGTTGAGTGCATATGTATTCACCCCCTTTACTGTGAAACCCCTAACAAAGATCTGGTGCGACCAATTGCATTCACAAGTCACATTTGCAAGTCACATAATTAGTAAATAGGGTCCACCTGTCTGCAATTTAATCTCAGTATAAATACACCTGTTCTGTGACAGACTCAGAGTTTGTTGGAGATCATTACTGAACAAACAGCATCATGAAGACCAAGGAGCTCACCAAACAGGTCAGGGATAAAGTTGTGGAGAAATATGAAGGAGGGTTAGGTTATAAAAAAATATCCAGAGCTTTGAACATCTCTCTGAGCACCATAAAATCCATCATAAGAAAATGGAAAGAATATGGTACAACCGCAAACCTACCAAGAGGAGGCCGTCCACCCAAACTGAAGAGTCGGACAAAGAGAAAATGAATCAGAGAAGCAACCAGGAGGCCCATGGTTACTCTGGAGGAGTTGCAGAGATCCACAGCTGAGGTGGGAGAATCTGTCCACAGGACAACTATTAGTCGTCTACTCCACAAATCTGGCCTTTATGGAAGAGTGGCAAGAAGAAAGCCATTGTTGAAAGGGATCCATAAAAAACCCCGTTTGGAGTTTGCCAGAAGCCATGTGGGAGACACAGCAAACATGTGGAAGAAGGTGCTCTGGTCAGATGAGACCAAAATTGAACTTTTTGGCCTCAATGCAAAACGCTATGTGTGGCGAAAACCCAACACTGCCCATCACCCTGAGCACACCATCCCAACAGTGAAACATGGTGGTGGTAGCATCATGCTGTGGGGATGCTTCTCTTCAGCAGGTACAGGGAAACTGGTCAGAATAGAGGGAAAGATGGATGGAGCCAAATACAGGGAAATCCTTGAAGAAAATCTGATGCAGTCTGCAAAAGACTTGAGACTGGGGCGGAGGTTCATCTTCCAGCAGGACAATGACCCTAAACATACAGCCAGAGCTACAAAGGAATGGTTTGGATTAAAGAATGTTAATGTCTTAAAATGGCCCAGTCAAAGCCCAGACCTCAATCCAATAGAGAATCTATGGCAAGACTTGAAGATTGCGGTTCACAGACGGTCTCCATCCAATCTGACTGAGCTTCATCTTTTTTGCCAAGAAGAATGGACAAACCTTTCCATCTCTAGATGTGCAAAGCTGGTAGAGACATACCCCAAAAAACAGCTGTAATTGCAGCGAAAGGGGGTTCTACCAAGTATTGACACAGGGGGGTGAATACTTATGCACCCAACAGATGTCAACTTTTTGTTCTCATTATTGTTTGTGTCACAATAAAATTTATTTTGCACCTCCAAAGTACCATGCATGTTTTGTTGATCAAACGGGAAAAAGTTCATTTAAGTCTATTTGAATTCCAGTTAGTAACAGTACATAATGGGAAAAAGTCCAAGGGGGGTGAATACTTATGCAAGGCACTGTATTTGGCTTTTTCGACGAAATATTTTGTGTGTGTGTTTTTTTCAGGCACCTACTTCGTCACAAGCGTGTGTTTCTGAAACCGTGAAATCAAAGGAGCATAATTGTGATTTAACGATATTTTACATCTGTAAATAAAAAATCACTGACAGTGGTTTTTCCAAATGTTTTCACACAAATTGCCATGTTTGTGTTGTACAAGAAAACAGAATAACTTTAACTTTAAATTATTGATGCCACAGGTTTGCTCAGTTCCATGAAATATAAGTGAAGTAATGTAATGCAAAGTCAGAAATGCAGAATTTCTCATCCTCCATCTCCTACAATCCTCTACAACCAAACTGACACTGATATATGAATATACATATAAAGAACAAAAACTTACCCTAAGGTGTAATAAATCAGTTGTAGATGTATCCACATGTTAGCTTGTTCTTCTCACAGCTTCTCTGACTGGACGCAGACTCAAAGTTTTGACTTCAGCGGACGGGTCACGCTCCGCTTCCTCCTGATACTTTACCTATTTCCAGTCCTCATATTGTCGTGATGACATAAAACTGAGAGGAGGAGCCTTCGCGGAGTCTTCGCAGAGACTTTTGTGTGTTCAGCTCCTGTGCTGAGCTCATCCCACTTACCACAGCTTTATGGAGAGGATTACTTTCTACTTTGGCCACGGTCATCTTTTCGCAAAACACCAGTGATTCCCACACTATGTGCTACTTGTATGTCTTTTACTTGGCCAAACTAAAGATAATTTCTCCATGTCTGCTATTTTTTCCCTGTCATGTAGATTCCCCATGTTTTAACTCTGAGATAATGTCTCATAGGTACATCTGTCTGACAGGATAATGACACAAGGGGGTAATAACAATCACAACAACACCCCGTGTACTGTAAAAAATGAAACAATATTTATTCATGTAAAATGTAAAGTATTTTGTATTTGGTCCACAAATGAGTCATTCATCCTATTGTGAATGTTTAAAATGTTCACCGTAAATTGCTTAAATCAGCAGACACTAATAAATTGTTAAGACTGACCAGGAGTCAAATCCCATCAGAGGTGACCAAGGTGCTCTGAACAGATGGGTCAGAATTCAGGAACCGATTCAATCCATTCCAATTCAGTTTAATCAGAGCAACAGCAACACAAGTCAATTTGCAGAAGGACAGTGGGAGTTCAGGCTGTAATGATGGTATTTCTCAGATTTCCCACAGGATGGGGATCTCTCTCTCTCTCTCTTTGTTCACATGCTCTGATCTCAGACTTCAGCCTTTGTAATGCCGTCCCATTCTGAAAACTCATGAGTGGTTATTTGTGTTTTAAATCTCACAAATGTACAAACTATATTAACATGTTTTAAATCTGAATCTCTGTTCTTCAAAGTGATGTCTAGCAGTGTGTTTGTATATTCGATGCAGTCTTGCTCCAGTGTAGATACTGAGAGAAAAGTTCTCAAATTTGAGAGTACATAATACATATTCTTTTTATTATATAGGTGGTATTACAGGGTCTGCCCTATGATAATACATTACTTGAAGCTCCTACTTTGGGACTTGACACAGAGTGAAACTCGTCTCTGAGGCGTGACTGGACCTGTCCCTCAGATAGCCTTCTCCAGAAAGGCCCGAAGACAGATGACCCTGCAATTGACCAGCTGTCCTCATCTGCCCAGAGGAAAAAAGGATCTGGTGAAGAAGTAAAATGTGTCTCGTTTGTGCTTCAGTTGGACATCAGGCAGGATAGCAGAGTTGTTAGTTCTCTCAGGTCCTTTTCACTTTTGCCTTTTTTTCCATGAAGACAGAAGAATGAGGCAGAATTTAAAACCTTAAGGTGAAGAAACAGGACGCCATATCAGGACGAAATCCAAAGGAGCAGAAAGAAAAGCCAGAGATGAAGACGTTGGCCAAAGTGAGAGGCAGGACTGGACAGCTTCTGGGATACAGGGTTGATAAAGTGAGTGTCTGGTCCGTGTTTCAAACATTGTTCAAATGGTTATAACTAACTTATCATGTGGCTCCACAAACATTGTGGGAAATGTAACTGAGATTCTACTAACTAAAAAACAAGAATAGTTAAGAGTAAAAAGAGTACTCTTAACTCTCTGTGTCTACTTTAATATATATATATATATATATATATATATATATATATATATATATATATATATATATATATAATAAGAATAAATAATCTATTATGAAAGTAAAGTTATGTATGGCAGTAATCTACTTTTCCAAGTTTTCAAAAGTTGTTAAACCTTTCTTCAATACATCCTCTGTCCTAAATTCAAAGTTACCTTTGATATAACATAAACCCTTTAATCTTTTGTATGTCTTGTCTTCTTTGAGCCTATTTGATGTTTTGCTGTCTCCCGATCACTTTTGTCTTGTCGGAGAAATTCCTCAGATAAGATAAGAAACTACTCGGACTGAAGCAAAAATAGGAAAGAGAGAGGGGTGGAGAAAGAGGGAGGTGAAACAGAGTGGAGGAGTGGTATAATTAACTCTATCACTTTTTCTGTTCTGTTACTGTCTGACTAGTAATCGACCCATCATGCACATTAAAATGCATATGGAACCAGAATTAAATGCTTAACTAAAATATTAATTTTTTTTGGTGATTGAGATTATATTCTATTGGAAAAAAAAATCTGAAAATGTAAACCAATACACAAAAACACAGACCCACCCAACCCCCAAATCACTGTAAAGGGTTTTTGAGAATCGTTAAGCGTGAAGGTGGGTAACAGGCGAATCAGACAGCTTGATTTCAAACACCTTGGAGAGGTTAGAGGTCACGATCTCCCAGAATCTGAACAATTCATCCTTAACTAATTTAGCTTTTTAACAATCACTTACTCGTGTCTGTCTTGTGTGCAAGATTTCAGACATGAGCCGGGAGAAACTGTTGACTGATGAAAACAACCGGGACACCAAGACGCAGTTCAAGTGGGCCAGGAAATCCAGTGTGGCTGCAGGATGTGAAGGTAGTGACTTTATCTACTGTACTGACGTCTTTGACGTTGAGCAGAGCTATATTATAGAAAGGAAGTGCAGTGGCCAGATCAGAGATCTCACTGAAAGTGTTGCACTTTGTCATTGGTGGGATGTGACAAGTAAATGTTTAGGTACTTGTCAGTTTGACTCCAATACATCTACATATATTAGCAAATATTTGTTATTTGTGTAGCCCTTCATTTATCACAAACATTGTGTGACACGTCTTTCTTTTAGTTTTTCTGGTTTTAAAAGTTTTAGTATTCAATCAGTATATTTAAAAGAAAATACTTACATACTTTTACTCAAACAGAAAAGTATAATGTGATATTTTGTCTTTTATTTAGTACATTTTTGTATATTTATTTGTAATTTTTATTTAAGTAAAATGGTTGAGAACTTCTTCCATCACTGCACTTTGCACACAAAACCTAAAATAATTGACTGATTTAAGACTTGAAATACTTAAAGTAACAATTTATATCCTGTTAGTTAAAAAACAACTAATTAGGCATGTGTACGCTCTTATACACATGCATGCGCAATTGCGCATGCAGTAATCCTACATTGTAGGAGGATCAGTGTGTTTCAGCTCACAGAGATCATCATTTTAGCAGTGTTTTTAAAAGCTTAACTCGACGGCCAAGAGAGCAAGAGCATTTTGATATTTTTATAGCTGTAATCTGTCCTTGGTGGATTGAGATTCCACGGTTGTGTTGGTCAATCTGTGATGTGACTGTGTACTTATCTGTGTGTGTGTGTGTGTGTGTGTGTGTGTGTGTGTGTGTGTCTCATACAAACAGCAGCTGTATTAGAGACAAATTCTTCTCTATTTGTTTTTTTGTCCTCCTTTTTCACTGACTCTGTTCACGTTTGGGTTCGGCTGAGTTTATCCATAAATCTCCTTGAATCACACAACCTGATGCCACGAGCCTGGACAGCTGTGCTCAGAAGATCATCCAGTCATGAATACTTAATCTTTGCTTTGAGATTAAATCGGCCTGCCTCCATCCAGCCAGCTCAGTTTGATGCTCGTGTTGAATATTTCCACATGTTGGTTTGTCCACAGCCTAGGAAAAGCTTTGGTACCTGTGGTGAGAAAAGTGAGCAGATGGTCCTTATCCTTTCCTGTTTATTATTTATTATCTTTGTTGATCTGCAAGAGTCAACTCAGTCACTCAATCTGTTTTTTTATTTGGTTTTATTGAATCACTTACAGAGCTGCACTCACTGTAGGATTGTCTTAGTTTGTGTGCTCACATTACTGTTCTTTGGTAACTAGAAGTTAAAACCCACACAGTAGGAGAGGTTAAAAAATGTTTAGCAAATATTTTTTTCTTTCTTGCTTTTCTTTTATTCTCCAATCTTTTAGTACACTTGTGAACCTGTTTCCTTTAATTTTTCACTTTCTCTCCTTCCCTGTTCACCATGTAATGATCCCTCATTTCCTGTCTTGCAGTGTCCCACAATGTGAGTTTCCAACATTTATTCATAAACAATTTTTTTGACGAATCAAAATGTTGACCTTAAGATGGCGCTAGATAGACAGTCTGGTGGTCCCCACTATGCATCCATTAGCTGTTAAGACATTGCTCTCTAAAACACAAATGCCATTCTCACGATGATGCTGGAGGAAAAGTTTTTACATTCATCCATTGAGGACCATGAATAACTTTACAATATCTGATGCTCACCTGTTTATTAGATTTGACATTTCACTGGATAAATTAAAACTTTGGTAATTGTACTAAATGAAAAGTTGAGGGATCAACAAAGTCATTAGGCTTCGACCTTACTGGACCATGAATTTATCTACGAGAGTCTATGGTAATCCATTCAGTAGTTACTAAGATATGGATCAAAGTGTTGGACAACCGGACACCCAAGATTGACAATGACCATAGAGAGAGGATCTGTTTGAAATCGTTTGCTACTTGTGCTTCACTGCTCGTTGACAGTAGGCAGGAGAGAAGGGAAGCTGATGAGGGATGTATGAAGATGGAGGGGAGGGGGAGCAGCCAGGGGGGGAGGGATAAATGAGAGGAGGTGGGACTGCGAAACAGATGCTGGCACAGCAACACTTTAGTCACCACTCCCTCCCTCGTCACAGCTCCTCCCCTTCCCTGCCTCCTCTGTCGCTCCCTCACTTACTTTTGGTCCCTCTCATAATCTTTGCCTACTATCTGACCACACAGAACCGCTGTGGCTTTCTGCTGCTGCTCGTCTTCAAATCATGGGATAGTGACAGCACTTCAGCTGAGATTTGGACAATGTCAATGGAGCTGTTCAATGGGCACTTTCCCTCTCATCTCATTTGAGGATTACCACAGGAAGAGTGTGTCTGCATGTGGTTGTGTATGTGTCGGTCCAGCACCATGCCTGCTTCTGATGGTCTCGGGTCCTGCAGCAGGAGTGGATCATCATGAGAGGGGGTCACCACCAGCGAGGGTGTGGTTGTCAGCACCTGTTCAGAAAACTGCTCAGCAAATGTGGCTGCTGCATTGTCCGAGTCAGAGGTACGTAGATGCTCTGCTCCTCTGCAGGACTTTTACATTAGATGATGACTGAGGAATAAAGTCCACATGTAAAGTTTTCTCCTTTTCACTTTTCGACACATTCAGAACATCAGGTTATTTTTTATGTCTTTCCAAAGCTGTGGCAGACAGCTTGTTCATGAGGTTGTGTAATGTTAGCAATGCACTCAGGTTCCCTTTCTCGTAGGACCTTGCAAAACCAGAGCATCCCTGTATTAATTCTGCTGACATGCTACTGGGAGCCACTGCCTCCACCACATGCAGCTACAAAAACTTTGATGAGGCTGCCAGCAAACAGTAATTTACAGAAACAGTAACTGCAAAGGTACTGTCCTTTATTTCCTGTTAAGTGTACTGCATATTGTATGGTATACATTACAGATATATGACACAAGTGTATCTCTGACAGAGGTGTTAGCATGCTCACACATTACAGGTAGTGTTGTTTCTTTTTTGAGACACTACATCGACTCTGCTATCTCAGGAGCTCTGAAGTGGGGATACCAGCAGTGTTTGTGAACTTTGTGCTTCTTACTGACATAGATCAACTCGATCAGTAGAGGGAAAGAGAGCTGGAAACAGAGGATTATTCCTTTAAATCCGAAGTTTGCATGGCTGTATGAAATGCAACTGTGGTGGATGGTTTTGTTTGGTGATATATATGTTTGGAGATGAGGCAGAGAGTTATTATTACAAATTATCCTCAGCTTTGGATTATAGTACATTTTCAGTCTGTGTTTGTAAGGAGAGGGAGTTGTAGATAAAACCAGAGCAGCCAGAGAGCGATTCATGTTCCATGGGAGATGATGTTTGATTCTTAACTGGATCTCTTGTCAAGCAATGATCGATCCCTCTATC